>NW_026294739.1:15699901-16357901 GCF_026119805.1 Tympanuchus pallidicinctus
TGACATGAAGTTGCTTTATGTACCCTGAATGTATATCCGTGTGTACAAGGAGAGCATCTGGAACTGTGTGTTCAGTGAGTACCTGCAGTGGTTAACGTGGATTTATTCCTTCTGGGGACACGTATTGCTCGGGTCTCATTCCTGGCATAGAGAAAGACTGCGTACCAATGACCACTGACAGATTCTACCTTTAAATTTTATCAGCTTTTGACTTCTATCAGTGTTACAAACAGAGCAGAAAATAGTGGTTTTTTTTTAATGTTATACAGACAGTGTTCAGCTGGTAGTATCCCACCAAAGTATTAAGGTGAATTCAAAACAGTGGAACACTTAGGAGAGCTATAACTGACTGCTGCTACATTTTCTGTCAGTTTTCGTGTGTGTGCATAATCCAAACACCTCAGTTTCCCTCAAGTCTTTGTCAGCTTGCATCAGTAGATTTTTTGTTAGTGCACTTGAAATGTGAGCATCTCATCTCCAGACCAGATATTGGGTCCTTCATGGACAGAGGAGTGTGCGTGGCTGACCTGCAGTCGTAACGGGGCAGTGTGACTCTCCTCTTGGAGGTTACCTTGGCCAATCTCATGCATGGTGGTGATGCCAGAGGATGCATAATGCTTGGTACAGTATGGGGAGGTTTGGTAATTGTTTCAGAACAGCTTATGAATGGGCACTGCGGAATTGGTTATGATAGTTCCCAAAGACACCAATGATTGAGGCACTGGTGGGGAAGGACTGCTGTTCTCTCTCTGGGATGAGTCAGTGTCATCTGCAGAAACCAAATGTATGTGGTGCTTTTGTCTCTCAATGAAATCAAATGAGCTTTGTTGTATGGGAAGCTCTATTGTTGAAACTTCCTCAAATGTTAAGGATTCAGCGTTGAAAATAAGAAACTAACCTTGCTTTTAAAATGTTTCCTTCTAAGAGCGTATCTTGGCAACCTTGAAAACGTTTGCTCTTCTTAGACCCTTGTTGAGTAAATGAACTGTTTCAAAAGTCTCTGTATTTTCTGACACTTATTTCTATATCCTGAAGATCCTCAAGATGAAAATAAAATTGGTATAGATGGTATACAGCAGTTTTGTGATGATCTAGCCCTTGACCCAGCCAGCATTACTGTACTCATCATTGCATGGAAGTTCCGAGCTGCAACGCAGTGTGAATTTTCAAAGCTGGAATTCATGGATGGAATGACTGAGCTAGGGTAAGTGTGCAGTGTTGGGTGCTGAGTGTGACCCAGGGCCAACGCTGGATGGCACAGTCCTCTTCTGAAGCATTCAGGGTTGCGTTGTCCTCTTTGACTTCAGGGGTTTTCAGAGTCTGGCACCACTTGTCTGCCTCTGTAGAAATGCATCTGGTGTCTGAGCACTGGCAGCTTAGTGACCAGGAGAGAAAGGGGACATTAAGGAGTGCTCCTTGCCTTGGTTGTGTGATGTGGCTGCCACAGTTACTTACATAGGGAAAGCAAGGGCATTGGCCAGCAGTGCAGCGTACCTGAGTTTTCTCTGCATGGTGTGAATGCAGTAATCTTTATCACATCTTGTGGATTATCATGTGCAGTGGGCAGTGTGAAGAATTAACAACTAAGGAATGAAATAGTGCTCTAATCACAGACCAGTGATTAGATAAATCAGGCTTCTTGATTTTTGTTTTGATAACTGTATTCCACAGTGATGTTATAAAAGACTCTTAACATTGTATCTCTTATGTTATAGCAAAATCAATAATACACAAGTGTGCTTTTTGAAATGCAGGTGTGACAGCATAGAAAAACTAAAGGCTCAGATTCCTAAAATGGAACAAGAGTTAAAAGAGCCGGGAAGATTTAAGGATTTTTATCAGTTTACTTTCAACTTTGCAAAGAATCCAGGACAGAAAGGTTTAGGTATGTATTCTTAATCATAAATGTTTGTGCATGGAATGTGGGATGACTGATGAAAGCAGTGCTGTGATTCAGTGAGGCTGAATGCTAACCACCTTTGGGATGAAGTGCAGCTCATTATGTGAAAGATGGATGTCAGTGTCAGATCTTTGAGCTGATAGAAATATCTGCATAATTAATATAGACTACAAAATTATACGAGAGGGTTTATTCTCTCATGGAGTATGTGGAATTCTCAGTGAGCACAAAGGAGTGTGATCTCACATTAAAGTCATAATTACATCATTTAGAATTTGCAGCACTAAACAAAGTAATTCAGTTTTCACTTATAGAGTAAACTTAACCTGTAAAACTGATTTCCATATAAATGCACTTGTGTGGAGTCTCCTGTGATGCCAAAATGCATGCAAATATCTTTGCAAAGTAGAATTTGCATAGTGCAAGTAGATCTCTGCGTCCTGGGCTTGGTGCCTTTGGTGCTGCTGTGCCCTTGGTGCTTCCCTACCACCTTTCCTCTGTTCAATGAATGAACTGACCAGGCAGCGTTGTTTTTTTCATTACATAAGTGGTGAAGTAGAAAGATAGCTTAGTAAAAGTCGTTTGGGGGGAAAAAGCCCAACACAGAACACAGACCTGAGTAAATGAGTAGACTGCAAATCTGTCTCCTCCAAACTGCAAAAAGAAAGGGACAAAATTATCTTTCCAGCAGTAATGTTAGCCAACCAGAATGCACATCTGTGTACGTGCGGAGGTGTTGGCTATAACCAGTATTTCTGGGCGCTGTGGCCATCAACTTCTTACCTTAAGTGTTGTACTGTTGAGAGGAAATACAGTACTGAGAGCCCAGCAGGTTCCTTCTTAGCAGTAAATGTGTTTTTGTCTGTAATGAAAGATGTCCCTGACCAGCCTGCTTTAACTGAAGGCTAAATTGCTTGGTTTTGTAGTCAAATCTTCTGCTAAAGGCAGACATTGCTCGCCTCATGTGCTGTCACTCTCAGGTAGAATGTATTCAGTGACTGTTTGGACTTCTGCTTAATTTGTATCTGCTCCTTGAGCCCCATGGCTGAAGCCTTTAGTGTGGGATCATACCCCATGCAGCTGATGGAAAATGCTCTGCAGATTTTATTCATTACTTTGGTCAGAAAGCTTTATAATGTGGTTATACATTAACTTTTAACGCATAAACTCTTAATATCAAAGATGTCAGCAGTTCAGGAGCTCTCCCAGACACCTTCTGTTTGCCCTGCAGCAATGCAGAGAGTTCATTCTCTGTTTTGCTTGCTGTTGCTTTTAGCTCTGAGGTCCGCCTCCCTGTTTGCTTGGTTGTGAAGTAGTTGGGGGTCGGGAGAGAAGGGGGTGGTTTTTGTTTTGCTTCTGGATCGAGCTGTGGCTTATTGCTTTGTCCGGAGGTGCAGCTGCTCATGTGCCTCTTCTCTCCTCTCCCACAGGAGGACTGTTTATATTAGAAGAGATAAGATGTGCTGCAAAAAGCTCTAAGAGCTCCTGTGACAGGCAGGGTCTCTTAGGCAGCATTCTGTAGTTATTTTAATAACCACATGGATACTGAATGCAGTTAAGATCAGTGTTTTGTTACACACAGCAGAGATCCTCATTAATTCCTGGTAGAGGAGATCGCGATAGGTAGCAGTGCGGGGCTGTCACGCTTCTTATTTAAGCAACTCAGCACTGCGTGTCCAACAAACAGGGCAGTGTGTCAGTTCGGCCTTCTGCAAATCCCAGCGAGGCTGCCCAGCCCTGCCAGGTGCGGCAGTGCGTCTCACTGCTGTGCGCTCGCAGCGCCCACTGCTGGCAGCAGCGTGCAGTTGCCCGGTAGGCAGCGCGTTGTTGCTGTTCCTGAATGCTTGTCGGCTTTCTCAGTCGCTCTGAGAAACGGATTCAAAACCAGTGAGAACTTCAGAGGATGCTGAAATGCACAAATTGAGACTTTGGTATCAAACAGTTTTTCAAAGAGAAATCTGACTGCAGAAACGAGCACTCAATAAAGCCATGTTACAGAGCCAGCACCGCTAACGGTGACGCTCTGAAAATGAAACCATGAAAAGGCAATTGAACGTAGATTGTATTTATATGTAAGTAAAACAAACCCACTCATACTCTGAAATACTGCATTTATTTAATTTCTGAGACAGATATTTCACCGAATTGTCCCTAAGGTACAGCCAGGCAGCAAAAAGCATTTGAAATAGCCTTGTGTTCTGGATGTGTTAAACACAAATGTGTGCAGTTTTCAGTCCTATGTTGGAGTGGCAGCATTGAAATCTGTACCGTATTTGTATGACAGTTCCATGTATGACTCTCTTCCATAGAAGATCCATGGGTATGTTTGCATTAGATTCATCTTTGAACCTTCATGACTGTGCAGTTCATCTTAGTTGAGATGCCTGTTGAGGTGATGTATTGAAGTGCATGTGTCTAAGAGTAATATATTTTAATATTACAGATTTAGAAATGGCCATTGCCTACTGGAATTTAGTACTTAATGGAAGATTTAAATTTCTAGACTTGTGGAACAAATTTTTGTTGGTAAGTTTAAACCTTTACAAAAACTGGACTGCAGTAATTTCCAAACGTGGAAGATAAATGTGTTTCTGTTGTTGATGCAATGGGCTGTTCTGACACAGACCCCAGCTACTGCGCTTCATAGTGCATGCAGGGGAGTTATGTTCTGGGAGAGTAAAAAAGGTTCTGTGTACAGATTTTTAATGTGTTTTTTTTTGTGTGTGTGTGTAAATTTTCCATCCCTACAAACAGGAGCATCATAAAAGATCAATACCTAAGGATACCTGGAACCTCCTTCTAGACTTTAGTACAATGATAGCAGATGATATGTCAAACTATGATGAGGAAGGTAACAATTTCTATTTTCTTTCATTAACTTCTGTCTTATGTTACACTTATTTCTGTGTGTCTGCTTTGACACAGCTGTCTAACAGCAGTGGAATTAGAAGATCACTGGTGATCTAAAGTCCAGTTAGAGCTGCCTAATGCATGTTGTTATCATCTGTTTACTGCAGCTTCAAAAAAAGAAATGCTGATGTTTTCTTAAACTTGGTTTATTTTTTCCTTCTTAGCTCAGATGTTGATTTGCTCTCGAGGACAGCCCTTCATCTGTCCATTTTAAAACATGGGTTCTCTGCCAGTGCATTTTTTGGCATCTTCAACCAAGTAACGGATTGGGTGGGCTGTGCATTTCCTTGTAGATAATGCATTTCTTAGCCTAGAATACATTCAAAGTTTGATTATTTTGGTTTGCATCAAGATCAGACGTAATAATGTGAAGCTGGCTGCAATGCAGCAGTCACTGAACAGAAGTTATTCCTGCACCATGTGTTTCTTGTAAACTTTTGTATTGATCTTTCCTCTTTCAATCCATCTGCAGCCAAAAACTGCTAATTACCATCAGTCCTTGGTGGCAGATCAGTCACTGAGTGGAGGAAACTGAACTTCTTGTACTTTCAGAGCAGTGGGGAGCAAACTTCTACAACTTGAATAACTTTGGACACTTCTCATTCCCTTTTCATTAAGCAAACTGGCTGCTGCCAACTATAAGTCAGTGTGGTTTTGGAAAGCTAAAGGCAGAAAAACATGTTCTAGTTATTTGGAGTAAAAATATTTCCAGGGCAGGAGCTCAAGCACCCACCTTTACTTTAACCTTTATGGGACTGTGGTGCACAGGAGTGGTGGTGGCAGCTCTTTAGATATCACTACCTGTAACATGCTAGATGTTGATGTGCATTTTAACTACCTCATGATAAGGAGTATGGAAATGTAGTGCCATGGCAGTGTAATACCAGTTTCTAGGCCATCACAGTGCGTTTTGTTGGCTTTGGGTACGGCCCCATGCGCTGATTCTAACAGGTGTGCTTTTCATTCCTGCAAAATCACAGGGTGAGCTGCATGTGCTGGCTGCAGCTTACAGCATGGGCTGCCCCATGCAGTGCCCAGGGGTTTGCAAGCAGCTCCTGCCACCCTGGATCATCACGTTGGAGTTGCTGTCCCCACAACAGACAGTTTTAAGCAGGAACTTTTAGTTTGCCCAGGAGGATTAAGGCAGTTATCACTCTTGAGGGGGATTTCTATCAGCAGGGTCTAAGGAAGGCAGAAATCTGTAACCAGCGTTTACATTTCAAGCAAGGAAGCCAAATAATATTTTTTTTGCGTGAAACTATTTAAGACTGGAATGTAAATAAATTCTTCAGATCCAAAGCTTTAAAAGAAAGAAAGCCTGCGTCAAACTGATTTCTTATGCTTTGGTCCTCCTTTTTTCTTCTTCTTTTTTTTTCGTTTAGGGGCATGGCCAGTTCTTATTGATGACTTTGTGGAATTTGCACGCCCTCAAATTGCTGGGACAAAAAGTACAACAGTGTAGCACTAAAGGACCCTTATAGAGTGTACATAGTCTGTACAAATACCTGAAATGGAAAATTGCACAGTCAATTTCTGCTGGCTGGACTGAACTGAAGATCAATCCTCACAATGTGGCTGAGGGTTGAGACAAACCTTTAAGGATACATCATGGACCATATCGTAATTCATCCTTCTACTGGTGGTTTGGGCTTTTCTTCTAGTCTGGACCACTGCTGCCCGTTAAAATTCCAACATTGTGGATTTCATCATGGATGATGATTTTGTTTCTGGACTGCCCAAGTTTCAGCTCCCATAAGTCCGAGCAGCTTTATAATGATTTTGAGGTTTCTGGTTTTGCATAAAGCACAATGCTGGTCATCATCACACGACTGTTGTATGGCATCTGAATTACACAGCTCAACATCAGAAGAGTTTCTAAAGGAATCCTTAAATATACACTTGGGGCTAGTTGCAAAGACAGTCTTGATAGCACTTCCTTTAAGAGTGATATATTTAAGTGTACTGGGTCTGATTTTTGCTTTTTTAATTAAATTTTTTTTTTCCCTTTTCTGGAAAACTGCAGGTATCGTCTAAGTGAGTGTGAGCGTCTGGTAATAAGAGTTACAAAAGAACCAGGAAAGCTTCAGGTTGTTGATACTGGGCTGTCTGGGTGCCTGTCTGCATTACTTGATTGTACATCAGCTGCCCCTGAGAACAGTTGAAGTAGGACACAACTCCTGTGTGCTTACAGCAGCTGTGTTGGGTGTTACAGACGGCCTTTGGTGAGATGAGCTGTGTGTGTAAGGGTAGATTCTAAGATTCTTTAGGTTGTCATCTAAGGAAATGGATTTTGTTGCAGTTCTGAAGTGCTTCTGTCACACAAAAGCTTTCTCATTGCTGTGGAAATCTAAAACTTGAATATGCTGAATTTGTGTCTTAACGTTTGCAGCACAACACAGTATTTCAAATTCAGGCATGGAGCTTTCATGCTTGAGGTGTGAGGAAGCAAACGGCCCTGTTATAATGAGAAGATGGTGAGTTTGATATGAAACCTGGTTTTGAAACCATTACTCTGGGAAGCAAGTTGAATCTTCATCATGTAGAGGTACTGCCGCTATGGATGACGCCGATTTTTCATTATTTTGTTGAGCTTTCCTTAAACGGGCATTTCACTGTGGTTGCCAAATATAGAAATGAAGTGTAAAGCATGTCCAGACACAGATCAGATATAAACTACTACACTGGCTTTGTTTCCTTAAGTTATTTTGTTGGTTCATCACTACTTCTCGTTGTCTTACTGCGTTTAATTAAACCAAGTTCCTTTTGTTCAGAACAGGTGTTATCGGATGCAATCCTTTATTTGTAACGTTACAAGAGAGCTCATGCCCTGCTGTTGTGCTAAACATGATCTACTGCCGAGTTGTTACTGGGGAAGAGATGTTCTCTTGAGATCAGTTCTGCTCTGTAAAAGCGAGGTGGAAAATACAAAGCTCCGGGAAAGCAGAAGCCTTAGTTGCCATTAAGGTCAGAGGTGAGAGTCCATGTGCTGAGCAGTCCCACGGTAAGGCCGCACTTCTGAAATAGTAACTGGTACTTGCAGTAAGCAGCAGAACACTTGTGTGCGGATGCTAAAAGTATTTTAGGGGGAAAAAAAAAGAAGAGAGGAAAAAAAAAAAAGGCTATAAGATTGCTGAAAATGTTTGTTTCTGTTCTGTGAGGTTTGACCACAAGGCTCGCTCCCCTCACAGCAGTGCCCTTTGCAAACCCATCTGTGCATTTATTTCCAGAATCCGGTTCCGCAGAACCATTGCAGACTTTCTCCAGCTACTGGAATTGGCTATGCCAAAAAATGTGTGTTTTGCTGCTTTCACTATTTCCTTTTTAAATTTTGTGTAAATATAAACGGGGACTTGAGATTAGGGGCGGGGTGTGTGTGGAAAAAGCTCTACAAGGTATCTATGCGTGCTGTTTTCTGTCTTGAGGGTTCTGGTACAGTTTGAGGTTGATTTGTTCGTACGCTGTGTCTGGGATGAGAACCAACTGTTTTTGTCCCAGGACAGACTTGTCCCTCAAAAGAAGTCTGACGTGGGGTAGTGGCATAATGCTGTGCTGTTTTAAAGAATATTCCTTTTGAATGCAAAATCTTTTCAACAAAATAGTGTTGTCATCAGTTTGGTACTATGTGCTTATAATTACTGTGTAATTATAAAGAAATACATAAAACTTTGAGTAATTATGTTGCAGAAAAAGGTTATTTGTGCTATGATGGCATCTTAAAGAGTTTTTCAAAAAACACTGATTTAACAGGGTGTTGTTCTAAGGACAAAATGCCTGGTGAGAGAATATTTTGTACTGAAAAGTGCTCAGATATGGCCATGTGGTTTTTTTGTTCCTTTAGTTCTGTTTTTTTTTAAGAATGCAGACAGTTGCTTCCTTGGATTGCTTTAATTCTTAAGTGCTAATGTCCTCAATCTGATCATCTCCCCTTAATGGATCAATTTAATTTTGCCAAATATGAGGAAAAAAAAAAAAAAGGTAAACATCTCATTTATAATCTGTTTTTATACATTAAATATGTACAAAATTAGAAGTGCCCTGATACAAAACACTCATGTCAAGATTATATTTAGTAAGAAACCATCATTTACATATCTCTGTAAGTTCAAATGTAACTTCTTAAATCCCTCGCATTCCCAACAGAGGCAATAAAGCTCCAATGAAATTGCCATGACTAAGTCTTCTCATGCATTGTTTCAGTGTATTATTTGTAAGACATTTCTAGACTGTTTTTTTAACCACAAACAAATAAGAGTGGAATATTGGTCCCTTGCCTAAAACACACACTTGGGGGCGGGTAAGTCTTTTTTGGGGGAAAGCATCTATGAACTGATGCAGTCTTGCCTGCTGCTTATGCTGAATGTTTACAGGTACAGAATGGAGCTGACCTTACCCAGCTGTGCTGCATTACCATTACCTACCATGCAGTGGAAGACACCACACACAGTGCATTTGTTTAAGTTGGGTTAAAGACTACAGTACCATAAAGTGACTTTTTTTTATTGAACAACCTGTTAATGCATAACTTATGAATTGCTTCAGAACTGTTTTACAATGAACTCCTTGCAGAGAACTCCTTATTTAAGAAAGATATAATTTTTTAAGAACGCATTTAATAAACTTTTGTCATTCACACTTATTTCAAATAACAGTGCCAGGCGTCTCTGTAGATTTTATTTGGGTGTGGTAATGCTGCCTGTATTTGGTTTTTAAGTCCTCTGCTCTCAGAGAGCTCAGACAGCCCAGTACGTAGTTGATGAAATCTTAGTACTTAGTAATCTTAGTGCTAAGAAAGAGGCTTTTGCTTTGCAGTACTGAGCTGAATGACTGAGAAGCAGCAGGTGAGAGCAGCTAAGGAGTTGGGCTCTGCAGTCAGAATGGCCGAAGGGTGGACATACGAACAGGTACTTGTTAACTGGTAGCTTCTGGTGTTCTGCCAACTATTTTTTTCCTCCAATAACCTCATACTAGTTATTTCAGTTCTCCTTGTAGATAACAAAATAAACTGGTACTTTGTGTTTCCCTTTTAAGCTTAATTCTAATGTCTTCGTCGTATGACGTGTCAAGCCTTTCTCCCAAAGCATTCAAGGGCAGAAGGCAAAATACTGAACAGGGGCACTGTTAAAGAAACCAAAGCTGAGGAAAGGGATGTGGAAAGTGGTTGGCAAGGTAAAGTCTGTCCATGTGCCTGTCCATCTGTCCAGTTGTCCGTTTGTTTCTATCTGTCCATGCAGCTGTCTGTCAGTCCCTCAGGCTCCATGTCTTTGTGGAGCTGTGCAGCCCTGTTGGACTGTTCCTGTCTCCTCCTCTGTGACTGAAGGTGGGGAAAAGGGGGGGGGCAGCCTCACTGCTCTCAGGTATCTTTTCCTCTGACCCGTAATTAAAACAATGACTCAGCTGTAAGCGAAAGTTTTATTTAATAAATATAATTCATTTCCATAAACCATAAAGCAACTTCTACTGCCCGAGCTGCACGATGCGCAAGCACACAGATGCGCTGTCAGCGTCAGAAGGAACACGAGGCAGCCACAGTGTCACAGGTCCAGAATTCTTAGTACTAATTATTGCTACAGTTACCACTTGCCTGTGATCCTTAATTGCCTAAAATTAAGGATCGACTTCGTTAACATGGTACCCTCACATGCTTTTCCTATTCATGTTGGTTTTTTTTCTCAAAAAAAAAAAAAGGAGCAAGGAGAACTCGATGCCCCTCCCAGGAGGAAGGAGTGATGGTAAGTGTGCATAAGAACTGAAATCTACAGTAGAACATAACTGGAAATTTAGAAAGTCACTTCCTTGCACCCTCTTTGTATCTGAAAGCGAACCCCATTATAACCCATACCAGCAACAGAGGAAAACAGTGATATATGTATATATTTTTTTAAAATTCATTGCCACAATGCAGAAAAGATGAGAATGACTGAACTCTGCTGCTACTCCATGTAAAAGTGCTGAGGAACATACACACTGCATCCTATTCGGGTGAAGCGTAGGATTTCTTTTAGGCAAGTCACACTGCTGTAATCTGCAGTATTTTTCATCTCTTATCACTTCATATTACATATAGAGATCTTTGGCCCACGGCCCATCAGCTTTTATTCATGTCCATGCATTTATACAAACCAGAAACAGCAACAAAGAAGTCGTATCTACAATGACAATTTTATATACTTATTGTAAACAGCGAGGTAATATGGCAACACCTAGAGCAGGGCAAATACATCAACGTGATGAGAACATTCCTTTAACGAAAGCCACAGAAGCGTGGGCAGCAGAGCCAGTGCTGACATCTCTATGAGCAGCTGAACAATCTAAGGGAAGCAGAAGCCTCGCAAATACCGATGCGAATGCATGTTTAAGCTGATCGAGGGCAAGAGTGAGGTGGTGCAGCCATGAGCATCCCATCTTTCCTCCTGTTTGTAAATTGAGTCAAATAGGAAGCAGAAACCAGAGAAGTCATACCACTGGAAGCAAACAGAAGCAAAGAACATACAAACCAGCCAACAATAAAGAGTCACAGAAAGAAAGAAACAGCCTGCAACAAAAGTCTAAGTAGGAAATAAGTTAGAAACAAGAAGAGAAGGCTGAAATTAATCCATATTTCACAATGGCTGGTTCACCCAGCTCTAGGAATGCATCTCCATTAAAAAAAAAAGGTAGAACAAAGCAGGTGCAGTGCTGGTGGTTATAGCTATTAAGTAAGTTATTTTCCAGAGCAAAAGAAGGACAGCTTAAATGGCTCACAAACACATTATGATGCACTTTTGGACACTAAATTTCAATAAGTATGGAAGTGTCAAAGAAAACAAAACTATTAAAAATAATATAGACTGATTCAACAGCTTTGAGACACTTCTAACACTAGAAAATGAGACTTTTCCCCCCCAGTATAGAAGCTAGTCATAAAAAAGAATGTTTGGAAAGTATTAGTAAAGGTTCCAGTAAGAAATTATGGTTGCCTAATATATACGCACTCTGAGTTGAGCTGCATAATGTTTTGTACTAGAAAACAAGAACTCAGAATGAGTTCTTCCTTCGCTTTTTTTTTTTTTTTAAATTCCCTCCTCCATTGCCTTTAAAAATACACAGAATATTTTAGCAGAATCTACACACATTCTAGTTTGTGAACAAACTGGAACATATTCCCACTCCCTCTTTTCTGCTGCATGGTTAAAAAGCCTAAGTCTGGTAACTTGCTTTAACGGACTGCTTGCTTTCCTGCCACAAGTTATGGGCTTCAAGGCTGAGACCCAGCTCTATCATAGCTCTTTATTTCCTTCCTACGGCACAGTCTCCCTCACCACTGAATCAGAGAGCTGAATTCTTCTTTGAATGGAGTAAGCTGTATTTTGTGCTGTCATCTTTCTCAAGACTGACCGACTTTTACAGTAGACTCAGTGCACGAGTGTTTCATACACTTTAACTGTCAGAGAAATACACAACAGCTTTCTTCCTTGAGCAAAAGCAATTCTCAATCATCTGAGACATATTTACAAAAACATATGGTCCTAACTAAGTGCCAGACCAAAAATCTGGTCATGTGCAAACTGATTCTATACTCATTAAATGATAAATTATAGGTTTAACTTGTACTGCAAATAGAAAAATATACCTTGGCAGACAGATGGATTCTTAAGTTCTTCCTGAACTGTTTAAATGCGTGTTTCTTCGGTAACCTTACAAACACTGGGAAAAGGGAAAGCAGGGGAAGAGGGACAAGAGGAGATGGAAGGTTTTAAAGAAATATATATAATCAATGTAAATTATTCTTCAAGTTCAGGACTGTGAATCTTCTGTGCACATAATTAACATACTTGTATGGTAAAAGCCAACAAACATTTCTGTACAGAGCCTGACCCAATCTAAGTGCTTGGAGTGGGGTTATCAAACCATCTGACATTCTGACAGAGTGAAGCACAGTGTCTATTTCCACACATGGTGCACCAGCCAGACACACAGATGAGCTAGCTAATGAGGCCCAACAGTCACACACTCTGCCTGGGTGCTGTGGGTGACACGGACAAACACACACTTCTCAACAGTGAAACATGGTGGCTTACACACAAAAGATATGACAAAACAGCAGATATCTGTTAGAGTTTTTAGAAACATCTTCTATATTGATGTCAGATAGAAGACTGTCTCAGAATGAGAAACTGCTAAGACAAGTAACTTAGGCCAATAGGGGAAACCCCTGCAGGTGTGCTGAGAGCAGCTGCTGGTTTTGTACTAATCTCAAGCTTAACTGCATCTTCAGTTAAGAAGTTGCTACAGGAGCTATTAGCTATTTACAGTCTGTTTGATCTAGTTTCTTTCACTGAGAATTTTAATACATTGCTTTTTACCTTATGCTGGCTGGCAGGAAGATTCTTTCAATAGTGATAGGACTTCAGAGACTGACTTCAAACTGGATTCCCAAACAGGTGTCCAAACACAGCAGCATTTTTCCTGGCCTGCACCTGAGGACTACCTAAGACAAAGCTCTAACCTTCATTTAGCTCTCACATATAAAGAAAGAACCCTAATAGCTCTGGCCAACACAGCAGAACAAAGAGGCAAATGTTGTTATCCTTCCCCAAACATGAAGACACATTTATTTAAACTGATGAGAAAAAAAAAAGTACCTGCAAGATGTATCGTGTACCATTCAAAGCTGCATTGGTGCAATTTGTTTTTATTGACATACTTAGGTATCAAAACACTGCCACCAATGTCTCAGATTCTTCAGATATATGAAGATAATTAAGCATTAATTGCATCTTCAACGTACAACGCGGCCAAATATAAATACATGAAAAAGAATAAAACATGCAAAGATTCACCAACATTAAAAGGATTCCTCACTCAAAAATTTATGCTACTGAGACACCTGCACGAGCCACTGCTTCTTACCCATTTTTCCACATCAAGTTTGTGACTGGTTAATGAAACGCTTGTTAGAGAAGATGACTGGCTTTGAATCACACTTCAAGAAAACAGTGACCTGTTAAATCCTCACGACTCCAAATGACCGATGCACGCTGTTTCTCAAAGTGATGACTCATAAAATTGCCATTCGTACACCAGCACAAATATTTGAATAATATTTATCTCTAAAATTACTGAGTATTTAAACACTTCAGAAACCGTCCATGGAAACAATAATCTGATCTGCAACCCGCTAAGATAGCAGCTGTAAAAGACAGTTCAAACTGAGTGCGTGTGCAGTAGAGGGCAATCTAATTTCATTATGTTCCACTTACGTTTCATTGTGCAAATTCTATTTGATCGCTTGCATTTGGGAGAAGATTTTGCACTGTGTTGTACCAGCATCTCAAATATCAAATACAAGGTTCCAATCTGCTAATATGGTAACAAAAAAGATTTAATGGTGAGAGCTGAAAGTGTTTCTTATAAAAAAAAAAATTTAGCAATTTGTGGATATCATTAGAAAAAATATTGGAAGCAAATACAGTCCAGATGACCGCTATGCTTGGCTACAGGACAGCCAGTTTGCCTTTAAGTCACACTAGTCCTGTCTAGGGCAGGGATGTAGAACTGTACTCACTTCAGAACCTACTACAGGTACGTGAGCACCACTTGGCTTCCACAAGGTATTTACAAATGTCCCTGTTAACAAGTGGACGAGTCCATTGTGGAGAGAGTCAAGATGCTTCTGTCGTTGGCATAGAAGGGATCCGATGAACTCCATGATCTAAAGTAACAATAAAAAAGAAGTTTGGCTGACTGGGAACTTACAAGCTAGAGGCGAGGAAAAAAGTCTATGAAAGCAAAGATAAAAATGTTACGAGATTAGGCTCATGTAACCCTTTAAAAGACTTAGCCATTATTTCATATTTCACTTGCAATTCATTTTAACCCTTGAAAGTATACTGCAATTAGTAAATCCAACTATGTAGTTAACAATTCCAAATTTGCAAGAAATGTAAAGTTAATCAGATGTTTTCATTGCTTTGAGCTGAAATGACCACAGGCCTCGAAGGCCAGCTTCACGACTACATTTTTAGTACGTGCCTCAAGCAAAGAAAACAAATGTTGCACACCTAAGCTGAGGCACTGAGAACAGTGCGGTTCAACTGCCTGAGGACATTCAAGTACAGCCTTGCAGAATGCACAGCCAGCCACAGTATGTCAGTTCATGGGTGTTCTGATGTGAAACGCTGCCTAAAGTCACACGTGGGCAAAACCTTATCTACAGACATGAGGTTATTCCAACTCTCACTGTTAAATTTAAGTTAAAATTTAAGGCATCGAAAAGCTAACATGGCTTCTGGTTCAGATATGATCTCCCAACATCTTTCCCTCAAGGACAGATTACTGTTTCTACTACTGCACAGCAACCACGGTTCTCCACTGAACAGCATTATAGGACTGTATGTGAAAAGCTGAAAAATAAAAGATTGGAAGGCAGGGAATGTAAGATCTTTATCCTCCAAATGTGTCTTCTCTGTCAGAAATCTGCTGTTTCTTCAGAACTTTTACATGCAGTGCTTTGACACAAGTACCACTCATGGGAGAGCCAACAACTCATAATGAATCTTACAAGAATGTTAAGTGATCCAGAATTCCTAATGTTTTAGTGACTGACAAACTGACAGACAATTGAATGGGACAGACAGACAAAAATGCATTCTTACCATGGCGCACAGTTCACATTCTAACCAGTGAGTGAAACTATAGCAAATACTTCTTAAATGCATTTCACAAGCATAAACTACTATATTCCTGTAGCCCTCTACTCCAAGCATTTGTACAACTTTGATCCAAAGTTTCTAGGAAAATTTCATACCATATTTGATTTCATGTTCTCATACTTGACAGAATATCATACTTGACAGATTATAATGAGCATAAAACACAACACAACCTATGACATCAACACTGTTTTAAACACTGCTCTTCATTGCACAGCACGCTTACAGCCAATCTGCAGCTCCTCCTGGCTGAATACAGAGCTGTTTTATGAAGCACACGTAACGCACAAGACTGAACTGCTCAGGATCACAGGATCCTCAGAAAACATCAGTTCCTAAGTTCAATGAAAGCGGCCTAGGACTTAAGTTTTACAAACACTTCTGAATTGCCAAACAGCTTTGCTAAGCACACCTTCAGCACTTCTTAGTTTGTAACTGTTGAATGTGATTACAGCAGAATTAAACTGATGCTTGTTATATGGCAAGTGTAAGGGAAGAACGTAAATAGCCTTGATTTTTAACAGTACCCTGACTGTTAGACTAGCTTTTAAGTAATAACGTAGTATGGATGGAACTGAAGTCACCAAAGAAAGCAAGCAAGAATTACATTTTAAGGAGCATTCTTTCTAGTTCTCCTGTTCAGAAAATTAAGGGAAACTAGAAAGTAGTTCTGAATAATTTCAACCACAGGCAGAAACAAAAGCTACAGAGCTTCAGGCCCTCAGTGCAGCACAGGACAGTTCTGCATGAACATTAAACACTCTAAAATTACAGAGCTAACTGGAACTTCGTTTGAAAAAGACGTGGTAAGCAGTCAAGAAACCTGAGAAAAGCTACCTTCAAAAACTGACCAATATTCTGTCAAATATGATTTATATTCAGTAAATAGTTTTAAGCAAGTTCCTGAAGAAAGTCAGTATATACTGAGTGGAAAAAGAGAAAAACTGTAAAGATGAAAATGCATTGCAGGAAATAAAACAGAATACCTACCTTGTATAACTACACAAGTTCTTTACAGGGAAATGTAAACCAAAAAAAATTGCTTCTGATTAGATAACAATGAATTTTAAAAAGCAGCATGAGAAGTTCCTCATTTAGAAAGCAGTTTTACAAAGAAATAGAAAAAAAGAAAAACCCAAACAAACCAAGAGCTTAGAGCAATTACCATTAAATGTTGATTTTCAGATCAATTAAATGCTCATCTTGTAGATTAAAAATTCTACTAAATTGTTTATTTTATACATCATGCTCACCTTCTATACAGCAAATTTTAATTAAAAGTGTACTTAATCATAACAGTTCATTTTTCATACAGAATGAAACGTTGCATAATTATTCCCTGGACGCGTAGAAATGTTGAATAAATTTCATGAGCAAGTCAGATGAGAAACCAACTGAAATGGCAGGCAGTGCTCAGCGCAAGAGCTGGAAACAGGGACGCAAAATCAGAACTGACAAAGCTCGTCAGTGAAAACTGCCCACACCAGATTTCATACTGAATGAATGATATCACGACCTTCAGCTAAAAGTGACAAAGTCAAACACAAAATAAGTTTCCTTGAAAACACATGAAGCACAGCTCTTTCAGGTTTACCTTTTGACCGATGAAAGACCATGACATCATTCAGGCATTGAGAGATTACGATGTACAAGAGACTATAATTATTTCTACCCCCAAATATTTCCATATTTATTAGACAGCCCTCTCTATTTTGAAGTGGGGGGATGGCACATAAGCAGGTTTACTGAGAGCTTTTATCCCCCCGCTTTGCTCACTGCAAGAGCAGTCTCGTTCCTCTAAAGTATTTGATTACTCTAAAATGCTTCTATCCCACTGAGGTTTGTCTCACACGTGGTTTGTGAAGGAAAAGATTTGTTTAGCACATACTTTGGAATGGCACATATGACTTTGACACCTTCTAGAACTGAAAAAAAAAACCATTTAAAATTATTAGAACCTGACGTTCTGTTCCATTAATTACCGATTTTAGAAATAGAATATAAAAGTTATACTACAAAAATATTTAATCTCCATATCAATCAATGGCTGAAAGATTTAAAGACTTTCCTTGTAACAATAAAGTTATACTTAAGGAGGGGAGTGTGAGCCTTTAGTATATCTTCAGGAGTAATGCAAGCTCCAAGGTAAATATTTGGAGGTTGTACATCAAGAACCACGGGGAAAAGTCTTTCGACTTTACAAACAACTCCTGATTTGTGAAGGCAAAAAAATAATAATCATAAAACAGGAGAAGAAAAGCAGCAGCAAGGCTTGATTATCTAAGGAGAAGAACGTACAAAAATCAAGAGAAATTAAGACAGACACAACTCAAGAACTTCTACTAAATTCAAACTAAACAGTTCAACAGAAATCGTTGAGAACCGTTTTTCCCCCTCCTGATCCCAAAAGAAAACACGCAAAGAGAAGCAAGAAACTTATCTTTTAGGGTGAATAAAGTACAATAAAACGTTGCACTTCCTACTTAAAGAGAACCTGCAGCTGGTTTGCTACGCATCTATAGCTGCAGGCTCATCAGGTTCCAGTTTATAGGAGAATCGTCTGCAGCAAAGGCTATTGAGAGAAATTCCACACCTGTTGACCCGGGTTGGACTACATCTTCCCATTAGTCGTTCCAGCATTCTTCTAATAGATGTGCATGCTGTTTCCCCATCTGAGAAGCAGCACATGGAGTCCATGCAGTTGATACTTGAACCTGTCTCAGTAAGCTGGAAAGATAAAAAGAAAAAAAATATATCAGTATTTGCAGATTCTATCAATAAAGATGTCATCAGACATCACTCAGAAAAGGGAGGTTTTCATTAAGTTAGTGTTGAATATTTTTCAGTCTTACAGAAGTACTACAGCCATGTTCATCATTTCCCTTCCTAATGCCTAAATGCTAACATTTGATCTTCCCAACGTTCAAATGCAGTCTTGCTGAGCACATGGAAATTCTTTAGCACCATCTCAGCTTAAAACGAAGAGAAACTGGTTAGCAATTCTCTGTATAGCTGTAATGAATCTCTGGAGTTTGAGCTGTCCAGCCTTGATTAGCCTCAGTACAGGTACAACTTGTACAAACTTCAGGTCTACTCCTTTTTAAATATCTATCATGAGAAAGCTTCAGATCAAAGCTGCAAACAGTGCAGCAACATGATGGTAAGTGTTAACTATTCCTCAAGAAGTTCAGAATACAACTTTCAGTAATAATTTATAGCCTAGCAGTTCCATAGGTACCCTCTTGGCTTGGTAAGAAAAGCAAATTCCTGATTTTGTGAATATCCTACATAAATACAAGTAAGACTGATGTTAAAAAGGCTTAGTCAGGCTCATGCTACCATGAGGAACTAGTCAACATTAGCATAGTATGCTATTTTTTATTCTTAGTGCATGAGAAAGAGACTCAAACAAAATGAAAGAAATTATACAGACACAGAGGAGTTTACAGAGGAGTGCATCTATAAGTGCACTTCATTGTTCTTGAGCACCGGTCAATTGCAGCAGAACTAAAATTCAACTGAAATTTGGCACTACTGGGCAGAGAATATCCCAAACTGACTGCATTACTCTTTTCAAAAAGAAATACAAAAGCAGCGTGTGGAGATTCTTTCTAACTTAACTTAAAGCTCCCCATGAGAGCATCCTGTCAATCCAATGCCAAACATGCAGGCTAAACTTAAGCATCCATTATCCACACCTCACTCTCACAAACCCGTGAATGAGGAGAGCTGGGCAGAAGGCATCTTAGTCTATGGCAGAGCACAGCTCACTTTTAAGAACACCCACCAACATTTTACCGTCTGACAAAACATCACTATGTCTGACTTTGGAAACCAAAGCCTCAATTTCTTTCACACCATCTGTACTTGCTTAATACTGGAGGAAAGCAAAGCACCTCAGTTTGATCTCAGAGAATAGTTTTTGCTAGGAGCACACACCTTCCTTCCTAATTCCCTAAAAAACAGGGGACCGACAGATTAGTGTTTTGTAACAGTTTCTATTTTAGAAAGCAGCAGCAGCCAAAAGAAAGAGAAGGCTTTTGGAAATCCAAGAGAAAAAAAAACAACTGTTAGCGTGAGGTATGCTGGGGGGGGCACACAAGCAGAAATGGGGCCACATGCATTGCTTCCTATACTTGCCCCTTCCTCAGCTCTGCTCTACATTCCCCACGATCCTTCCAGAACCTTCTAGCCACACTGCTCAACGCTTGAAGGAAGGTCAGCTTCATCAACTTACAGAAAGCAACAAGGATTACAGACTGAAACCTTTGATGCAGTTGCTGTGTATCGGATGCCATGGACAAGAAGCGCAGTCAGAACTCCCACTCGTTCTGGAGGTCTTCTGGACACATTAACATTTACTAACACAATGAACTTCTGTAAACACCTGGGAGACAGGAGCATTGCAGCTGACAGTTCTGAAGGGGGTTTTGATTACAACAAGAATAAAACGAAGGGCTCAAGTCCCTGAATTCCCTTATCTGACAACCATCACATCTATTCACTACTATACTGTCAAAGATATAGTGATAAGGAACAGCATAATTTACAGCAGTGCAGTGAAAGCAAAAACGACCTTCACAGCAATTTCATAGTCACAGAGCATCCGACAATAAACTACACAGAGCAGAGGGAAGTGCTAGCAGAAGCAAGGAAGCAAGCTTCCTGCTGCACATACAGCCACCTGCACTTTGTGTATGCTGCAATGCAGAACAAATTCTCAACATCCCTTCCCATAGGATTTCAGAAGTCCTGACACAGAGCGGTCCAAGATATCATTAAAAGATGGACACGAGTTGGAACCAACTCGTTCTCAAGGAGTGAGCCTTCAGTTCTGGATTTTAGAGAAATGCTCACAGCTCCTCAGTAGAATCTCATTTGCTCTTCTCAATATTGAACACTGGGCTTTGAATAATCTGGTCTAGTGGGAGGTGTCCCTGCCCACAGCAGGGGGTTGGGAAGAGAGGACCCTAAAGGTCCCTTCCAACCCAAACCATTCTGTAATTCTGAGTTACCAACTAAAAGCTGGGATCATGCTTGAACCATGATGTATGGAAAAGCTGTTGTTATCCTTTAAAAAATAACAACTATGACCTTATATAGCCTTCACACATTTATCAAATTCACAGCTAAGTCTAAAATAACACAGGGCAAGCATTAAGGACACATGAAAGTTCATTCTATTTTATGTGTAGGTATGTTGTGTACCACTGTCTAGCAAGCATGGATTTTTATATTTATGCCCACAATACAGAAGGAAGATATATTATGGTAAAGACTCTCTTTTCTCACTTTCCTCTCTATGGCAGAGGGTTACAATCATAGGTCTATATCCTAGTAAAACCTGGCATGGTAAGGCAGTAGAGCATAATAAATTTCTGAAGAACTGAAATGCACCCAGAGGAAATGAAAGGCAGGAGAGTCGAAGCTTACCAAATTAGAACTTGGAAAAATACCTGATATTTTTCACATTTGGGCTGGAAAAAAAGTGTTTTCATACATTAAGATTTGAGATCACAATAACATAATACTTCATATGATAATGGACTGTTTCATGTAATAAATCAAAAAGTTGAAAAGCTGAATTAAAGAAAGATTTCATTTGAAAAAGAAAATCAAACACACATATTGTGATGTAAATTTTCTTGTAGATATAAAAAAATATGGGTATTTCGGAGATGGCTCTGTGACTGTCCACAGAATGATATATAAAAATAAATATACACACACAGTAGGGTAGAGGCGGAGTACTACCTAGTGAACGTAAGAACTGTCCTGTAGGCTAGATGGATCTAGCAGTTGCCTATTGTCCTCCCCTCTGTGCTTGCTTTCAGCAAAGTCACATGCTGAGCTGACTGAACCCTTATCTTCTTCCATCTAGAAGGATAGAAAAGCAACAAATCTTATAAAGAACCATGCTTGCATCGCTTTACAACAGTCACCATATTTATATAGGAACTTTGATTCTACAGATCTGTTCCTGAGAAAACAGAGCATATTTACACAGAAAAGGTAAATGTTTTTGAGTTAACTGGTAACTCAAACACAGGTTATCAGTGCACAGGTATTATAAAAAATTGGCATTTTTGTGCACCACAGACTACAGAAGGGGAAACACAACAAATCTGAAATCTATTTCAAATTTTCAAATTCTGGTTTCAGATTCAGGTTTAGATGTTTTCCCTTTCCAACAAAAAGGAGCACTGCAGTTTGTCCATCTTATTGTTCTGTTTGCCACACAAGAGACATTTCAACTAAACATTTCATCACTCTGAAATACGCAGTTGGGACAGGAAATACCTTTAGCCCTGCACATCAAGGTAAGAACACTGCAGGTTATCTTCCTGCTCCTTGCTCCCAACACGTTTGATGCCATACAGACGTTACAGAAGATACAGGGAGTGGCTACTGCTATTCCACAATTAAGCTGAAACTCAGTTCTCTATAGTAAAACCCACTCTTATTTTTGTTTGTTTTTAACCCATAACATATTATGTACCCAAATATCAAACAATTAGAAAGCTTCAGAATTTTAAGAGAAAATATGAGTAATGACATCCAACAACTTCACTGGCACTTCCGGTTTCAACATTTTTCTAGATTTTCTACTCTTCACCTCTTTGAAATAAGTCAATAAATTGGTATTTGTAAGCCTGCTTGATCCAAAGAATTACAAAAAAGTGTCTACATGAAGTACACATGTGACTGAAGATAAGTAAGAAATAATCTACTCTTTTTCATTCCTTCTTCCCATGAAAAGTTCTGTGGATTACCTCACAGACCAGCACCACCCCATGCTAACAATTAACAAACCTGTAAAGGAAAAGCTCACAGACTGTTCAAAGTACAGCAAATGAATGTGTTCTGAGATATTTCACTAGTGGGCACTTGCATAGGCTTCTCGGAAATTTTAAAGTGTTTTCTATAAGGAATATATAAAGAAACAGGAAACTTCCTGCTCTGATTTCTACACAGCTGGTCTGGATCAGATGCCACAGCTATTTGGAGAGAATTAATACACAATAGTAAGTAGAGAAAAAAAAAAAAAAACAGACAAGAAATGAAGGTCCTGAAGCTAGGGCAAGGAGTTACATCACAGACAACCAAAGCAAGCAGATCTGTACAGAAACGAATGGAAAACATGGCAACAACAGAGTCACAGCAGGGCAGATGGGGAAAAACAGTCTTGGCTGTGCTACAGTAAATGCTAGTGTTTGAGAGCCCTAGAGAAAATGTTACGCACCAGTGGTTTCCCTAAAAATAAAAACCTTGCCATTGATTTTCATTTCCCTGGCATTTACTGTTGAAATGTAGAATGTAAAAACTCAGTGAAGACAGTTAATTCCATCGGTGATTAGAATTAGAACATGCATGTGAGCAACATGTCTCACGCGTAGCGTAAGATTTCTGGCAGTTCTTATAAAGCACAGACACTGCACGTATACATTCACAATCCTCACACATCAACTTTGTTTATGAAGAGAAAAACGATATGAGATATGAAGGGGCCTACTTAATAGCCCAAAACAGTATTTCACATGCTCCTAAAACTTCAACAGAGATGGCTACAGAGGCAAGAGGATTTTGCTGAAGAACTAGGCCATCAACGTCTGCTAAAGCACAAAGCCTGCACCTGAGTGTGCTGCCTCATCTCCTCTTCCTCCCACGCTACAGCAGTAACAGTACAGCTCACAGGTGTTTCACAGGCATGCACAAGACTGCATTTCTGACTTACAGAAATCACATGGACGCTCAGCAGATCGCGCTAAAAGCACTTAACTTTGTGTACACCCGAGTGTTCTTATAAGCTCCTAACTTTTTCTCCAAATTTCCTATCCACATAAAAACTGGTGATAGCATCACACATCTTAATTTTCATCGGTAAACCTTCACTGTAGTGTTGGTAAATCACCACAACAGTAAGCACATAGGCAAAATGAGGCATAAGTCAGTTAAACCTGGCACTATACTGAGGTTTTAAACAAGCAACACAACTACCAGAGTCTGCTTATCAATCCACGTGCAATTTGCAGCTAGAAAGGCTGCAATTACTGAGCTGGCACACAACTGAGCTGTGACAATCAGCCATTTCCTACAACACTCGCCAAGTAGCTGCTTGGTTTCCCATTCCTACAGCTTTCCTTGCTTTCTGAGCTTCGCTGCTATTGGAAATGAGTTGCCTGGGACGCCAGAGAAACTAAACCACCGTCTCCATCCCAAATTAGTTTTTACTTAGTCTAGTGAAGTGAGTGGTTTTCATCTATTAATTGGTTTTCCCATTAGGCAAGGATTCACAGAGTAGCTTCTGAACTTTATCTGGAGACTTTTAATAAGAACTAGAGAAACCCGAGTCCTTGTTCTCTCTCTTTTCGCACGTTCTAATTCCACCTGGCAGTGTAAGACTCTGCTTGTATTTTAGGTACCCATATTAGATACTCAGTTCAAAAGTTCTTATACACGAGAGAACTGGATTTATGTACTCATGGATGAAAAAAATTTTTTTTTCAACTCTTCCTTAAGGCAGTACAAAGAAGATGCCCTCATATCAGCAAGACATCATGTATTGTTAAATGGTAACTATGGTGCTGCATCCCTAGACAGCTCGACTTTTCCTTCACCATTTAGCTGCTCAACTCTTAAAATGTACTTCGTTTTGAAAAGTTTAACAGAATCTTTTGCTGAAAAACCTTTAATGCAGACATCATTTACTTCAACAACCCAGAAAGAAAACAAGCTTACTGAAAATATATTTCACTCAAAGTTTTAAAATATAGATTATTTATGTTACACTGGTAAACCAGGAATTTAAGAAGTGGACCTGTAAAAAAGGTTTTGCAGAGAAACCTCCAGAATATACTACTAAGTTTACTGATGTTGGAGAGGTGCTTATACTGCAGTTTTTGCTTCTCCTTTAAAAACAGTAAGTGCTAGATTTAAAAACACTGCCTCCCTGGGGTGTTCAGCAACCTAAATGGCAGGATTCCTGTTGTGTTTCGCAGTGTGACATAACAGCTAAAACCTGTTAATAAACCATTTGAACAGAATGACCACTTCACATTTCTCCCAGCAAAGGCACAGTACGGTGAGGAAATAGAAAGCTTTTCTTTTTTATCCCTCTCCTTCTTTTAAAGGACTTTCATTGTTTCAGTTAACCATTGAAAGTACTCTTACAACACATTCATCATTTCTTCTGCTTTTCCTTATTTAAGCAAATGGGAATGAATGCCCTGAAACCTGTGCCTGATTCTGCTAGCATCCATTTTCATGTTTTTAGACAATAGTCAGCTAAAAGCTATGTAAAAGAAACCAGTTCTCTGCATTACTTCTTAGCATAGAACAGAGACATAGATAAGTGTCAGTAATAGAAACAGGTTCAGACATTACTGGTGTGTCAGGATGTTTCAGACTTAGAATCCTTTTTTGATCTGAATTCTGCAACACACATATGCTTTAATTTTTGCTCGAATAATTTCCTACCATTTTGTATACACAGGTCTGAGAATATGTACCCGCAACACACAGAAAACAAACAACACTCGCTTTGTAGAGGCACAGAACACAAAAAGCCTTAGCTGCACAAGTGTATGTAGGCACCCAAACCAAAAACATTTCCTGCGCTTTCAATACAAGTGAAAACAAATTAATATGGGCAAACAACTTGCACCAAACTGCTGCTTGCGATACATGGGCCTTTGTCGCAGGCTTATGAAGCTGAAATTATTCCGACATGCAAAAAGCACTGTTAATTTTGATCATGAAGAAATTAAAAGCATTGTAAACATGCTAGAAACTATAATTATTTAAAAATGGATGCAAGAAGAGCTAGGTCTGTATTCTGAAAGTTGAGCATCATGCTAGGGATTTTTTTTCCTAAGAACAAAGCACGTCCAACATGCTACTTAAGAGAAGCATTTGGCTCAAAAACACAGAGCAAAGCCAAAAAATATACCAAATGTATCTGCGCTATATAGATATACTGCCCTCTCAACCCGCTAACATTCATGCCTCTTTCCGTCTCTCTCAGCACTGTTAGTTCACCTTCAGCATGCATAAGAGTTGATGAGGAACTGTCCCTCCTACTCTACCTAATTTTGCTCAGCTGATTCCTTGCCCTGGACAATGGCTGCAGTGCGATGAACTCGTCACTTAAAGCAACTCTGTTGGAGTACATCTACAATTGGACAGAGAAGGGATGGAACATACATGTCAGTCAGTAGCAGTAGTAATTTTCTAAGAAAAAGACACAGGACAAGACATTGTTATTTAAGTGGAACACACGTTATATACAGAAACACACACCTGGTACCTTGAGGACAACTCCCAAATCATCACAGCCAGATATTTTTGGGAGGATCGTACTTAAGTGCACCTTAGCTTTCATTCTAAGCCTATAAACTTACATGACTATACTTTACCTGGAATCCTTATTCAGTATTACCTTCTCTCCTTAATAGGGCTGTGATTTTACATTTACCCCAAGATTTACATTTTGATTCAGACTGTCCTTACTGTCCACTTCCTCCTACTTGCTATAGTCAGAAAAGAACAGAACTGTAGTCAGATGTTACCCAGAATGGGGTAACAGACCAACGGGCAACATATCAAAGTAAAACATAATATGATGGATTATCTTTAAGGTTAATTAAAAAAAAAAAAAAAAAAAGAAAAAAAGAGACACATTTAAAACAAACAAATCAACAGTAAAAAAAACATCTCCACCCCTCACATCCCCAGTAAAAATCAAAACAAAGAACAAAAACCCACAGACCACACAATCAAACTGAGCCCACTGGGAAAGGCAGAACTCACAAATCCCATCCTGCTATAGAAGTCAACTCACGCTAAGCCTACAAGAGGCACTGATTTTTTTCTTAAAATCACTGTGATACAGAACAATAACTGCATTTAATTAAATTTATCAAATGTTTCTGCCTTAGTTTACTTAAATTTCTTTATGTCACAGTCAAGATAACTGCAGTGGAAACAAACTGAACCCGTAATTTTTTTTAGAATAGACCCAGAAGGTAAGAGAATGCAGAAATAAGTACATGGATAAGGTTAGAGGGGAAAAAAAAACAGCTGATGCACAGGAAGGAAACAGCAAGTGTTCAGTACATTGCTGTAAGTTCTGGTTGTTTGGGGGAGAAGGGTGGGAGATGACACAAGGGGCAAGATACGTAATTACCCATGTTCTAAATCAAACATGCAACTAAGAGTCTTACCAGGTTCTCAAAAAAATCGTGGTTCTTTATCTCAGATTTGAGCTACTAAATTCCTTGAGTGGAAAAAGCAGCTAGCATTCCAGCTCTGAAAAAGGACTAATGGGATATTTGGCTAGCTGCATGAGAATGCCTCAGGTGGATGTTTCTGAACACAAATTAGCAGGGCAAAGTAATTTAAGAAAATCAACATACACTTACATCAAAGTAATTTAAAGGTTTGATGCTAAAGTCAGCAGCGCTGATGTAACGCAGTGATAAGTGCTCCATGATACACGGCTCAATGTAACTTACATTAAAGCAAATAGGACTCCACAATGATCAATATGGCACACATTAAACAGCCTAAAACCTAAAAACTGATTCCAAAACAGAACAGGATGCTTTCTGGTAAGATTCCTATGCTATCTGACCTCTCAGTGATGACATGGAAGAAAAGAGTAAAAGAGATGCCAAAGATAACAGGTTATCATATATCATAATTAATAAGCTGAATGCAGCTGAGGGACTCATCATTTCCATACTTGGCACTGACATATGTAGTGATGGAAAGTAAATTGGTTTTTTTTCCCCCCTCAAAAAGATTCAAGATCAATCTATACCAGAGAGCAAGTTACCTTGATCACAAACATAAGTGTGAATAAAACAAACAAAATTAACTGAAGAATTTTCAGATTATCAGAAAATGCATACAAAAGGAATATGCTGAAAAATAAAAACAGAGAGATTAACTATGACAACAACTATGGGTTAAGATGACTTCTTAACTGCACTGCCACTAAACAGAAGAAAACACTGAAATATGGATGAGAATTCTACGTAAAAGAGAGCCTAACTTTAACAAAATGATTCTGGGGAGCTCTTATGGCCTGTATTGGCAAGAGGAAGATTCTGTTATCACAGACTCTCTTTAGGCCTCATTGATGAATTTATGAAAATGCCACATTGGTAATTATCTCTAATCAGCAACAAAATACGTGTTATCTACGATATGATATGATGAGAAATACTCATTAAAACAAGTTCTACTAAAGTAATATTTAAAATTATTCTTTCCATCAACATCTTAAAAACTAATCAATATCAATTACATTTGAAGAGAACTTCTAATACGTTTACAAAAATAAATTATCTTTAAAGCTGAGCAAGAAAGTTCCTAATCCTCCTACACAGCTGCAAATCAACATGTAAAAGGCTCAGTGAGCCCTCTCTAAGTGTTTGCTACTGTTAATGCATTGCTTACTTAAACTTTTAACTCATTCTCATAAAACTGTGTCCTTAGTTCAGTAATTCTAAATTAAAATTAATCTTCTGAAACGGGAACACTCACCTGTACGTTAAAAGATGACAGCAATGTAAGGGGATACTAAAATATCACAGGAAGGCAATGAGCGTACAAGACAGATTTTAACGTGTTTTTTTAACATGCTGATCAAGTTGGATATAAAAGCATAATGTTACCTGAGCTTTTTCAGTACTTGTTGGTTGTAGATGCCTGTACAGCACTTTCTTCACAACATCAAGAAACAGACAAGCAACTACTATGAGTATTATGGCAAACCAAGCAGAACCACTTGACAACAGCTGAACAAATACAAAGTACATATCCTGGGTATGTAAAAATGGCCTGAGAAGTTAAAAGAAATGGATATTAATAAAAGGAACTTCCAGAAACCAAGTACAGTACAGATGGACAAGCAGTAAGTCTTTAAGATACAAACTAAAACTGTATACTGCCCAAAGAGATTAGCAATTTCTTGGACTTGGTCTGCAAAAGAACTTGGTCTGTAAAAGAGGGAATAGAACTTTGGAGGAAAGTGACCTCCAAGACCCCAGAATTCAAGTATAATAAAAATACATTACTGCACTGATTCAAACATCAGTGCCTTAATTTTTGTTGCAAGCATTCACCTGTTACACAGAACCTTCAGGAATTCGATGTGCTTTTTACAAATAAAAATGCCTTAATAATCACAGGCTGTCAGAGACAATTCCCTCCCTAAGCACGACAGCTTAAGCAGCATGGCTGCCATTTCTAAAAGAATCACCAAAAGTAATTGGTCTCTGTAGGTTTAGAAATTTGTTTTTCAGCACCTACCATAAAATTCAAAGCAACACAATAGAACATAATACTTTAATGTTCTTTCATGACTTCACTCATGACCTCATTGCACTTTACAACTTCACAACTTCCTGAAGGGAGGTTGTGATGAAAAAGGGTCTGGCCTCTTCTCCCAGGCAAATAGTAGAACCTGAGGAAACGGCCAGAAGTTGAACCAGAGGAGGTTTAGGTTGGACATTAGGAGAAACTTTTTCTCTCAGAGGGTGGTCAGGCACTGGAATGGCTGCCCAGGGAGGTGGTGGAGTCGCCGTCCCTGGCAGCGTTCAAGAGGCGCCTGAATGAGGAGCTACGAGAGATGGTTTAGTGCTTGTGGTACTGATAGGAATGGGAGGGTGGTTGGACTGGATGATCTTGCAGGTCGTTTCCAACCTTGCGATTCTATGATTCTATACTTATCATGTATTTGGAGGGGAAAAAGAAAATCACTCACCAGATAATTCCCCCATAAAATAAGGAGAATATGAAATAAAACACAATGGAACCCCAAGTAACAAAATGGTTTATCCATGTCCAGAAGTGAGTTTCCAGCGCCATCTGAAAGAATGAGAACTGCAATTAATTTCTTTATTCCCCCCACCTTACAGAAAATGACAAATGCTGGTATGAACTCATTTGAACGTGCTACGAAACATACTTGTGCCACAACTAAGTATTTTTCTAACACATACAAGAGAAGGGAGTACAGCAACATACCTTCATCGTAACGGTTATAACCATAACGGTGAAGACTAAAGTACCAAATGTCCAGTTTCCAAACATCTAAGAAAACAGCAAGGTAAAAAGTCAAGGAAAAAAAGATGAGCTAACAGCATCAATGGTTAAGTTAGATTTTTCTCAAATCAGCTACATTTATGTAACAAAGCCATGGACAAAAGCTTGTGATTTTACTAATTATGAAAAACTAAGAAGGATGCAACACAGAGTACTACAAAAAATTAGCTTATGATAAGAGCAAAATTAACAATCCACATCATCTTCCTTCCTGGTTCAAAACAGATCACCAAAAGCCTACATGAACGATGAAGTAAAACCAAAACAGTTACATGAAATGGTAGGATAAAGATACCAAATTGATTGATTTAATGTAAGCATCTGAACAGAAACAAATACTGGGTAGAAGGTATTCGCTTCAATGCAAGTGCAAAACACTTGGATTTAAATAAACATTTTCAGACAGCTTTATGCAGCATCACCTGAAAGTCCACATTTTTCCCAAGCACATTTGTACAATTCAAAAATAATGGTGCCATTCTATTTTTTTCAAAGAAAAAGACACTTTCATAAAGACACTTTGTTTCAAGGCTAATGAGCACAAAATTCTAAGACGCTGTCACTTTTGTATTCTGCTGCCCACATACATTAAACATCAAAACTCTGAGCAAGTTCTACAACAGCAAAATCTCAGCTCTGACACCAAGCAGGGGATGTGGAGTTTGTCATCCATCTACCCACATGCTGCTCAGATGCACACTGCCATTCTACACAGGACCAGCTACTGTGCTTTTGCAAGCAGTCTTGGTGCTGAATCCACAGTTTGCTTTTTCGTAGCTACTTTTATCACTGATACACTGGAAACAGACAAACTCTCAACCTCAGTATTGGTAAATACCAGCAGCAACCTAAGCAAGCAAGGACACAGGGACCACATGCAGACAGGCAATCAAAATCGTCCCAGATTTGATTGGTCAGTGCAGCACAGGGTCATGAAACAAGGACTGGCACGGTTGTAGTCCTTGTTACAGAGCTCTGACAAAGACATATCTATATATCCCAGCAATCTAATCACAGGTCTTACAACTGCTTTTGCCAACTTCATACACAGGAAAAAGTTAAGTCAGACCTTGGTGTGAAAAATAAATATGAAGCATTTAACAGCATGCTTGCTACTAATTGTTGCAACGATAATCTTGAAATAAAATTAGACCACTGCTTCTGAATGACCTGTGAAAGAAAGTGTCTTTGCTGACACTGCTCTAAAAAGGTCACAGAGTTAAAATGCAAACTGCGAAAGGATTCTTGCCACCATTTTATTTTTGAACACTTTTACACTGTGGATGCTGCATCCTTTAATCCTGTGAAGTAACAGATACAATATTTTGTATCTCCTCCTCTTCTGAACTCTTACCATTTGCCTGTTAGGTTTCAATATCTGACGACATGCACAGCATGGAAAAGGGGGGAGAAAAAAAGAACTAAAAGATCAAATTATTGCAAGATGTGCTGATGAAAGTCTAACAAACGACCACCATTAGCAAATTATGTACAATCTCTCCCATTGTGTTTGGCTCCAAATTGGGAATTCAGAACAAAAAAATGAAGCTACTGCTGGATTACTGCCTTGCACTGACTCTGTAGTTTATCACACGTGTGAAGTGATGATTTCTTGAAGAAAGCACTTCAGCAGCATGCAGGATTCTCTCACCCTTAACTGCCTCTTAATTTTAGTCGCTCAGTTTCTGACCATTGTCCATCATCAGATGGAAATTATCTTTCCTGCTAAACTTTCTAGGCTCAGTCCTATGACCAAAGCAAAGACAGCAAAATAATCTTTTCAAACCAAGTGCCGTAACTTGCAGTTCTACCAATGACTGCACATGAATGAACACACAACTCACTTCAGCAGTAAGAACAGCATAAGGAGGAAAACAAATATCTTTTTGGATTGTTACTCCTAACAGTATTTTGAAGAAGCCAGAATCTGATTGTTCTAGCCTGGGCTAATGAACTGGAGAAATGAAGCAGCAGATTTACAATGGTTTCATTTAAAGTTTTACTGGGTTTCATTTTGTTTGCTTTTGGTTCGTTGTTTGGTTTTTTAACATGACTTTTCCTCTCAACTTTCATATCATTAAAAAAAAAAAAAAAAGGGATCAATTTTAGAATTTGGTTTCATTAAGTTAGTTCTTGTCTTTATTCAACTAAAACCATTATTTAATAGCAACTTACATCATCTACATGTATGTATACTTCAAATACATCTAAACAATGCATTTTCAGGAGATCTAACACAGGCTGAAATCTGCAAATGGACAAGTTCTATAACAGAAAACCAAATATCACCAAAGGATACAATGATGGAAAAATCTAATGACAATTTACCTGGCCATTTCCCAGCAATGAAGTGTCTTCTCCCATTAGAAGATACGAACCATAAAAGAAAACAAATGCATGCAAGAAGCCCAAGATGGTCCAGTAAAGAAATGGTTTATACCCAAGATGAGCATTTTTACTGATGTCTCTGCAAAAATGAGTAAATTTTGGATGTTAGACTGTCCATATATACTCCATCAGCTATTTATACTACATGACTATTATTGCCTAGAATAAATGTAACATTCAACTGCAACAAGATATGTTTAATGAATGCAGACTTACAAAAAAAAAAAAAGGAAATCATGGGCAAAAAGGAACTCAGAGCTGCCTTTGCTTATGCAGAGATCACCAATGGCAATTGTGTTTTATGAGTCAAATCAAAATTAACACACACCAGAATCCTCCTCCATAGAGACAGAATTGCTAGAAGAAATACTCAGATCTCCTGATACTTGCCCACTGTTCTGTTTAGAAGAGCTTCAACTAAACTAAAGAAGTAAACTAAGTGACACCTCTTTCACAAAAATAATGTACTTCTCCACAAGCAGTATGCAGTACAACATGCTACCACTGGGAGGATACCTAATTCTACAGGAAATAGCTTCCCCTCTTAAAAAAGCATTTTGCAGTGATTCCTCAACGACTGTGGAAAAGAAGTCTACCAATCATGTACCAAAGTCCCTCCCAGATTTAACATAACTGACATAAAAACACGCTTCTCTTAAAACACTACTTTTAATTAACAGTTGGGATGAAAACTACGAGCTAAGTAACTATCCTTCCTTGAGCACAGTTACACAAAATGGCATAAACTACAGACAGAAATACTGTAGGAATGCACAGTAGCAAGTTCAGACTTTGTGCAGATGCCACTGTTGTGAATGATGTGCTGCTGCTGCAATGTGTGTAGGATATACGTACCGATAAAGCACAGGTTTACTCTGCAATACATGCGGATGCACATGCTGTTCAAAAAGACTGTAGATGAGGACAGGCAAGGAAGTGAAACAAATATTATACAAAGTCAGGTATACACTGTCATAGAGGGTCTGAAAACGGAAATAAAGGTTATTTTGAGATTTGAAGAAAAAAGTTGCTCACATTTACTAAAAGTCAAAAGCCACAACATATCATTAATTCATATGAATTTACTAATAGGAAAACAAGCTATACGTACATAACAATCTAGTAACAACAAGTTCTCAAACTGTAAAAAATAAGCTGGGTATTTGTTGAGTATTAGATCTGTGAATCAGTGAAGCTCCTTGTAATCAACCTTTTCCATGAAGAAATTAAATTTGTCAACAGCGTGAGAAAACCATACAGAAGGACTTGAAACTTTAAAACCTTCTTGAAGTACTCTCAAAGTATGCAGAATGGCTACAAGGAAGTTGCAAGATGGTATATGGGAGACTTTTAGAATTAACAGCACCAAATATTTATGTTTACAGTGAAGCAAAGAACTCTTTTCTACTCCTTCAGAAAACAGGTGAATAGAAGAGTTACATGCATCAGAAATAGTTATATATAATCATCCATATAATTATGTTTCAGTACAGGAAACAGACCCAGCAGTTGGTCAATCAAGCTTGAAAAATACAGGCAAAAGTAACATAAACTCCTCTACTGATTTATGATTCTTTCTGAAGGAGAAGAAACAGTAGCCATTTACTTTATTTTGACAGTCATATTAGCAAGTAGACTTGACAAAAAGCTCCTACAGAGTCACATTTTAAAAAAATTGTACAAGTGAAATTTCTTCCATATGAGTTCCCAAGCATTGGGCATAATAAAACAGACATTAAAAACAATCAAACAGTAAATATATTTCTTCCCAAAGAGGGAAAGACTATTTCATTGTTTTCCTTCCAATTTCTTCAATTATTGTACACCTTTAACTAGCTATACAACATCCAGTAGCATCCAGTACTTACCTGTTGTGAAAACAAACAGAAGAACTGATATAAAAATTGTGGTGTAATAAAGCACACATTCTGAAAAACAAGAAGTGAGGCAAACAATTAATCCTCCAATATAGAAGACCTTGTAATCTCAAAAAGAAAATGCTAACTTTGGCAAGCTAGTAAAAATACAGCTAGAAAACAAATACGTGCCTTGGTGGCTAACGCAAGAATTCTAGACAAACAGTATCAAATCCTGAAACCAGGTGAACTCATCAAGGTACTTAATACTTCCACTAGAAAGAGGTTTTAAGCAATTGCTAAGTTAAAAACTCATATTTGGTTGAAGAAACATACATGAGTGAAAACATGCATGAACAGAGGTATTACAACTGTACCCAAAAATGTTACATCTAGACAACCGAGACACAAATAGCATTAATGCACTGATACAGACATGGTGAAAATGGCGGAAGCATTGAGCAAAAAAAGATCTGAATGTAAAGTTTACACAGGAACTTAGGAATTGGCAATGACTGTAATAAGAGATAGCCAATTCCAATAAACAAATTTATTGCTGGGAAACAGATACACTTTTTTTTTTTTTATGAACTTCACAGGCACACAGTCAGACAACTTACCTTATAAAAAAAGTACTGTACAAGGGTTGCTATTCTAATATAGTAAAAGTGCCCGTGAACAAAAAGCAACTTGGAGAGGAATTTAAATCGTGCTATTGCATAGTCACTATTTCTTACAGCCTGTCTTCCTTCCTTGCCCATGATTCCTATAATATTTGTGAAACAAGGAAGAGGTTAAACATTATCAAAATGATATACGTATTTAAAACATCAACAACTTACATCTATATACACCTAATCAACACCTAACATATATATAAAGCCATCGTTATGCTCTTTCACATTTCAACGTTAAGACTCCAATAAGCATAAAAACAAAAGCATTATTCATGACACATCTGAGGGAAAATGCTTGCTTAATGCTGAACCAATAAAAAGAGAAGGTAGAAAAAAAAAGAGGCTATTTACATAAGCTGCATTTAAGAAGAGATTAATGAGAAGACATAGAAATAAGAACATACGAACAAAACCAAGATGGAATTTGTGATAGGTATTAGTTTACAGTTTAGTTTATTAGTTTATTAGTTTATGGTTTAGTTCTAGTGGTGGCAATGGTGATGAGGAGACGGTTGGACTGGATGATCTTATAGGTCGTTTCCAACCTTGTGATTCTTGTGTGATTAATTCAGATATTCATGTTTCTTCATATTGAGTTACACAACACGGCAGAAAAGGTTAAAGAAGGCTCAAAGCAGATTATAGAAAACAATGTTAATGGAGAATTCTGCTGAAAAAAAATCAGTAACAACTTCCCCAGAGACACAATGCAAGCCTTTACCTCAAAGACAACCCAGACACAAATAGTATTAATGCAATGATACGGACATGGGGAAAACGGCAGAAGCATTGAGCAAAGAAAGATCTGAATGTAAAGTTTACACAGGAACTTAGGAATTGGCAATGACTGTAATAAGAGGCATCCAATTCCAATAAACAACGCAGAGAACTTCTGAGATTCCGGTTAAAGAGAATCTCTGTTCTTCAGACAGTATTTAGCATGACCTCTGAATATCCATAGACTTCACAATAAACCTAAGACTTCAAAAACCAAACAACCTGGAATTTCAAATTTCAGCAAACTTCTGCTACAACAGGTGACTCAAGTTCACATTCGACTCTTCACAGATGCAGAAGTGTCAGAAGTTTATCTGTTCATAAACACTATTCACCATCAAACATTCTACTAAAAATTTTCACCTTGTTTGCCTTTATCTCTTTAAACAGCAGTAATTTACCTATGCCAACATGTGCTTCTTGTATCATGCTCACATCATTAGCACCATCACCAATTGCTAATGTTATGGGTTTTTCCGGAGATGTTTTTAACAGTCTCACTACCTGGAAAAAAAAAAAAGGCAGTAACTTTTAGAACCATACAGTCTTTCTACAAACTGTACTGTAACCACTGCACATCTCTGATAGTTACCTACCTGTATGTGTAATTACCTCATTTTACGAATGGACACACATGGGTAAGAAACATCTTTGGCTAATTCATTTCTTCTTTAGAAAAGCTGCTCGCTTTTGGCTGCAAGTCTTACTTAAGTATTACACCTGGCTTTAGCTTATTTTGCATAATGCACTGCCCCCACATTTAGCCGTTCTTTCACAGCTTCCTCATAGAATTGAGCTGGAAGGGACCTTTAAAGGTCACCCAGTCAAATTTTCCTGCAATGAACAGGGACACCTACAGCTATATCAGGCTGCTCAGAGCACGGTCCACCCTGCCACTGAATGTCTGCAAGGATGGGGCTTCTACCACCAATCTGGGCAACCTGTTCCAGTGCCCCACCATCCTTACCGTAAAAAACCTCTTCCTCACACCCAATCTAAATCTCTCCACTTTTCGTTTAAAACCATTTCCCCTTGTCCTATCACAACAGACCATGCTAAGGAGTCTGTCCTGTCCTTATAGTCTCCCTTTAGATACCAAAAGGCCACTATCAGGTCTCCCTGGAGCCTGCTGCTTTAACTTGCAAATCAAGCAAAAAGTTAGAATGGAAAACTTAGGGAGTAATCCAGTATTTAAACCCCTTCATCAGACCTGGCTAGATTCTTCTAATTTTCAATGTTATAAGCAGTAAAGGCCACAAAGGAAACTCTGACCTGATGGATTTAAATGTTTAATTATCTTTGTTTTACTTCCCTGAGCAGATGAACTACTAATAGGAGGTTATAGTTCTGCTCCCCATTATTCTACACTGAATAAGAAACAAGTAAGAGAGGAGTAAGGAAAAGGGCCCAAACAGTACATTAACCAGCAGAAGAAACTTGGTGCAAGGACGGAGAGGGTTTAACCAAGCCACATTCATTCAAGTTGAAAATCCCTTACATATAAAAAGAGATGCATCTCCATGGATTCAATTCTAAGAGCTCAGAATGCAAAGATTTTACTAGAGCAACAGAACACCTGATGAACTCATGAGACGATGCCAGAGCACTTGTTTGAAACATACTTATCTATGGAAAGTACTATATTTTCCTTCCAGAAAAGATTTAGATTAGGTGTCAGGGGAAGTTTCTAACAGAGAGAGTGTGAGGTGCTGGAACAGGCTGCCCAGTGAGATTGTGGATGCCCCGTCCCTGGACTGTTCAAGGCCATGCTGTATGGGGCCCTAGGAAACAAGATCTAGCACTTGATCTAGCGGTCAGCAACCCTGCCCATGGCAGAGGGTTGGAAATACGTGATTTGAAGTCCCTTACAATCCCAGACATTCTATGCTTTTATGATTTTATGTTTCAAAGGGCATCAGAGACATGAAAAAATACAAAAATATAAACGAGAGTAGTGAGACGATGGGCCATATACTGACAAGCAGTAAAATTAAAGAAAAAGATTAAGTAAATACAAATCTGCATTCCATCTTAGCCCTGGAATAAGTTTCACAAAGTACGTCTAAGGTAGAAAACCAACACAAAGCTAGAACAAACTGTCACAAACTTCTTTCCTCACTCAGCCTTCCCATTTTGAATGGTATAATGAAATAGGCAACACAAAACTATGTATGCTATGAAGATAATTGCCACCTTATAAAACACAAGAGAGGCTTACTAAAGATTAGCTTTTTTATTCGACCCCACTGTGGCAGTACTTTGACTCCTTTCCCCAATGTAATTCTGAATTTTCACAAATACACGTACGAACTTCTGAGCAAACTACTCCAATTGAATTGAAAAGAGTCAAAAGTCATGTAAAAGGCAAGACAACCAGAAACAAACTATCTCCAGAAATGCCTGTCTCTAAGACAGCAAGATAAAAGTACTTACAAGATAATACTGACTATATCCATACTTACCTTTGCTTTCTGAAGCGGTGCCATACGACAACACAACACTGCAGAACAGCTTTTACAAACTTCCATGAACAGTTTTTCATGTTCCCTGAGTGCAAGAGAGAGGCTGGTCCCATCCACTACCAGACCATGCTGGATAACATGGTCTTCTTTTATTCTATTGAGAGACAAAAATGTTGATTTTGTAGTGATGTGAAGGAAAACTTTGAGTTTTGTTACAAACTATGCAGTTGCCCATACAATACGTAAAGAAGTTAACCTGTTAGACTCCTTTTTCAAGTAAAAGAGGAGGGAGAGAGGGGAATGGAAAGGAAACAAACAGAAAAAAAACCCAACATTTATTAGGGACATAAAATTATAACCATAAAATTTTAAAATGAAAGAAAATCAAGGACATTGCTGAGTTAATGACATCATGGATTTTTACCTCTTGGCTAGCTGCCTCAGCTGCTCTGCGCATGTACTGTCTGATTTGTGCTGTACAAGTTCAAGGATGTTCATGGTTCTATGAAAGTGTCCACAGGATAAACTGACACTAACAGCCGTTTCATGCTTATCTCCAGTCAGAACCCACACTTTGATACCAGCCAATCTGAGTGCTTCTATAGTTTCTTGGACTTTCTCCTGCAGTCTATAAACGAGAAAATCTTAGCTAACCAAACACTTCAGAGAAAAAAGAACACATTCTGTAACATCATGATGATTTAAGACTGCATTTCAAGTACGTATTTCCAAGAACTACAGTTTAGTAATGACATTCAGTTATGAGCAGAAGATTTCATGAAGTTAAAGCTGAATTTCAATAACACTGTGGCAATTAAAAATTCCTAATAAGCACATCTCAATTTAAATTAAGCACTATCACTGCATTTGAAAAGCTTTTAAACAGTTTGTCACAAATACTAACTAATGTGGTGCATGAAAAGATCCGAAGTGCTCCATCTGTACATTCTAACAGATAATACACACTCTAACTTACAAACATTCTGCTTGCATATTGCATGCTCTGTATATTAGCTACATATGTAAGTTTTCACAAGGAATTAGCTATCAAGTTTAATGTTTACTAAATTATATGAGAGATATGGTTTAGTGAGAACTACTGGTGATAGGCGGATGCTTGGATTGGATGATCTGCAGGTCTTTTCCAACCTTGGTGTTTCTGCGGTTCTGAGATTCTGTGATTCTATTCCAATTTTGTTTTAAATTTCTCCTAATTGTTCCAATTTTGCATTAAATGTCTCCTAATAAAGCTCACTATGTCACTGTTACATTGCCAAAATTAGTTTGTACAACATATGTTTTCAGTGTTCCTTAACTCAAAAAGGAGGTAAGCTGAACAAAAATAGCACAGAACTTCTGGCAATGCAGGACATCTTCCAGTGGCACACATCATAATACAGCTACAGATCCTAAACTTGCTGTGTTTCTGAACATAGCTTGCAAAACGTCAATTACATACTTGTCTTCTACTCCAGTAGCCCCAAGCAGTTCCAGATCCCTTTCTATGAAGTTGAATACATCTGCTAATTTTTCTTCCCGCTGTTGTAAGGCAGTCCTGGCCTCATGAAGGCGTTTGCCAATTTCCTGGTACTCCTCTGGTGTGAACCTTCTGTATGCCACGCACAAAGTTCGTAGTCCTTTCTATGAGAAAACAGAAGACTACTAATTCAGACTAGACTAGATTTTGGTCTAACAAGGCATCAACTGCAACTCGTTCAAGTCACAGAGTCTGTACCAGAAGAACCAGAAAAATCAGCTGGGCAGGATGACTACACTTACCAAAGCAAATTCATCAACATGTATCCTTGTTTTGTCTATTTCTCCACTCTTACTACGAGGAAGAATGGAAGATTCTGCTCCCTTTGTGAATAAAAGCTTTTCCCCTAAAAAGGAAAACAGGATAGAAATTAAGAATATATTTATTACTTCAGAAGTTCTCGATTGTAACTTCTGATCACTTACCCGAGGGACTCTCTACAATGACGCTCATTCGTCTGCGATTTGGATCAAACTCCAAAACATGAAGCAACTTGTACCTTTATTTTGTGTTTTAACAGAAGAGAACACAGTTTTAGAAATAAATTTCCAAATGCACTCGCTTACAACTGCAAATGCACACTTATCCCCAGAGCTAATCCCCAAGTGTCATTTTTATATTGAAACTTCACAATATTTCATTGAGCAACAATCACTGTTATCTGCATTTCTGCAATTAGTTGTTTTTCATTACTTTGTATATATCTATGTACATGAAAGGTGTTATGACATGCTGCAGATACACAGTAATTTTGGGAAAGATGTAACTGGATTATGCATGTGTGAGACTTGCTAGCAGAGCTGATTCCGGGAGTTTCTAGAGCTGAAAGCACAAACCATGGAAACTGAATAAGCATCCCAATTCCTTTATGTATTTGTAACTCTACTAGAGTCTCACTTTTGAAGAACGGTCAAAGATGCAAACCATTACAATATACAATTACACAGACAACTCTCACACAAAGTTCTTGCATCTGAATTTGAACTCTTAAGGACTATGATGCAAGCTGTCTCGAATACGTTAAGTCATTCTTACAAGAACAAAGGGTTTTTATTTGTTTGTTGGTTTTCGGTTTTTTTAAAATGAAAATACCTTTCTGGTTTTCCAAGACTTTTTACTTCCATACTGTCCCCACTAGTTCCCATAAATACTACTCCAACCCTAAAAGTAGAAGAAAATAGATATTTATTCGATGCTGTGGAACTGTACATGTAATGCCTCCTGGACGCTAAATGGAAAAAACCAAAACACTTCATACAGTTCTTCAAAAACAACACAATGCATTCACTGTCATTTCAAAAGGATTTCCCTAAACATTTCTAATTCTGCATCACAACATCCCTAGGCTTCTATGCATTCTGTTTTTGAATGTTTTCATAATAAATTGATGGCAACAGGCCTCAGGCTTTAAAATTTCTCAGAGAAATATTTTAAGATTGTTCCTGATACAAATTCCTTGTCCTAAAAGGCAATTTCTGCAGTACGTAAATTTGGCTTAAACCTCACCGGCTTGCAGCTTCAACTAAAGCTTTCTCATCTGGTGAAGAAGCATAATACTCCAATGGGGATGCTATTCCATTGGCATGCCAGGGCCCATCGGCACCATCTGTTTGGTCTGCACTGATCTGTACTGTATGACAAAGACAAACTGCTTTCAAGAAGAGTTCTTCCTCTTTCATCTGTAATAAAGAAGAACCATGATTTGTAACATTTAGATATCAACCCACTTTTGTACATACTGTAAAGTCAAATATTCCACGTAAAATGATCTCAACTATTTAATAAATATCTTTTGTTCAGTAACACTTAATAGCTTCAAACTACTCTGAAATCCAGATTTTTTAATTTAATGCTAATATCAGAAGGATATTCTATCCCCAACATAAACACTACCTAAGATGCCTAATGGTGAGGGAAAAAAAATAAGAGTCTTACCAAAGTATGCCTATTTCCATCTGGAGAATCTTCAGAAAACCCCTCTGGAGTCAGTTTACCATTCACCTCCTGGTACTTTATGCCGTTAATGGAGCACTCCCGAAACTGCATCTCATTTTCAGTTAGCGTACCGGTTTTGTCTGTAAACACATACTCTACCTTTTGGAAAATAAAAATGAATAAATAAAACAGATGTGGAGTAACATTCTTTTTTTTTTTATCAGGAAAAAACAAAACAAAACAACACAATGAATAAAAACCCTCAACTTAGTTCTCCCACTTCATTACCCACCTTTTTTGATCATGAAATAATTCCAATTTTGACCATAAAATCACAAGCTTGAATCTTATTTTCAACTAATCAGATATCAAAGCACTATCAATAAAAAAAGTCTGTAATAGTAAGCTTGAAGTAGAAATGAAGTTAAATAGAATTTCTACCTGTCCAAGTTCCTCATTGAGGTCTGAAGTATTTACTTGAGCTCTCTGATTTGTCTCTTCATGATAGAGGTCAAGATCCCAGCCAATAAAAAAAGATCCAAGAAACTTCTGCATCTCAACAGTTACATAAAGTGAAATGGGTATAATAAAATTGTAAAGTACCAGAAAAGCAAGGAAATCTGAAATAAATCTCAGAATCTATGAGAGAAAGGAAAAAAATATGAAGATTAATGCAGTGATCAGGTCAAGCATGGCTGACTAGTTTTGTTTTTTTTTCCAAATATGTGTGGAAAAAAAAAATGTATGCAAGAGCAAGAGGAGACCAAATTCCTTGCTTAAATGAAATGGAATAAATATATAACCCATTTTCTCCTGATATAAAAACATTCCAGAGGCTACTATAATTTATACAGCAGTTACTTCACATTAAGAAGAGGTTAAAAAAAAAAAAATTTACTGTGATCAACTGACCACTTCAACAATGGAAAGTGCTGTAAGTGGTTGCAGGGACTAAAAAGAAAAGTCACTCAATTTGAAAATTTGTGAATTTCTTAACTACTCAACACTGACACCTGTAGATAAGGCCATTTTAGAATACTGAAAAGTTTGTGATAGCTGTACTGAGAACCAGAACTAATCACTTAAAGAACACTTGGTATTGAGATATTTTCCCATTTGAACTACAGATAGTTCCCATTACACGTTTGAGGAAGCTCTCTGTTCCCATGGATGCCGGCACATTTTTAACTATCCTGGAAGAATCAAAGAAATTCTCCAAGTCCTTCTATTCTCCTCTCCAAACAATTATGTACTAACTTTAATTTTTGCTCTGCTTATGAAACAGAACAGAGCTTTCTAATTTGGGATTTGAACCTTTTTACGCAAAAGGCAACTGGTGAGCAGATTCAATTCTCAACTCTATGGGAGACAAAAGGAGTGTTCAATGCCTAGCACCATGTCACATGTGGAAACTGGATTTTTAACACTTCTGTGATATAAGAATGCCCTCTACTTCTTAGAATCAGCTCCGGTCAGCTTCTAAACTGCTTTGGAATACGCCAGACTCACACAGAAATCAAACAGAAAAATACAGAATGATTACAAAACAAAACTCAAAAACAAAATAAATTTTTCAAGTCTGAACTGTATTTAAGTGTTCGATTTAAGGAACACTTCAAAGTATCCCTTCAATCTCAGAGATTAAATTTTTCTACGCCAGGGCCACACTACAAAGGACTAAAGCTCTTTCAAAAATACCAAGAATACATACTTGCACATGGATAGTGTGGTAGCTACATCTATTTCCAAGAAGAGAGACACAATAAACATTGCACTTAACATCTACTAGTTGAAGTTCCTCAGATAAACTACTGGGTAGAACCACATTACCTTACTGCTGTTCCTTTCATGTTCTGTTTTATCATTATACCAAGGTTCATCCCATTTTTCTTCAGCTTGCCAGGCATACTTTAAAATAGTACTCAAAATGGCTTCAAAGAGGAGGATTATTAGATAAATAATCAAAAAGGAATTCATAGACCTAGAACAAGGCCAAAAAAGATTCAATTTCAGTTTATTTCACTGAATCTGTTGACACACTATGTACATATGACCTGATCAGAAAAGTTAGTGGATGTTTATTGACCTGTGTTTCCCATGGACCCAAAGTTACTATGTGACAAAAAACAAACAAACAAACAAAAAAAAAACAGGAAAGAGAAGAAAATCAACATCTGGCTAATATGCATTCTACATACAGTCAACAGGAGGACCAATTAAGGTGCAAGAATACATTCTCAGTTGACTTGTATTACACCTGTCGTCCAGAATTCTGACAGGGCTGTCTTCTTCCAGACATTCCCTTCTTTCCCAAATATCTAGTGAGGCTGTGATGGCAGCAGAAACAACTACCCTGGAAATTCAAAGCTGCACCTTCCTCCTCAATTAGAAGAGCACTTCCTTGTCCATCTAGTTATTTAACTCTAGTTATGCTATATGAAGGGGACTTCTCAAACATTCTGTTATGTCCTTCTACCCCTCTGATGACAGAATTTTTTCTTGTGCAGCCTACAGATTTGTTTCTATCTGACTACAGAAGAATAATCAATCTCACATTTCCAAGAGAATGTGATGATGCACTGTTTTGTTTTGTTTTGTTTTTTTTTGTAACAAGAAAGGCAACACATCAAAACTCCTTTTTCTTTTAAAATAATTCAGTGAGTTCAACATATTAAATCTCTATTACAGGAACATTTATCACCTATTTATAACACAATTTTTTTTAAACTGAGCCTACAACTTGTGTTAGAAACAAGATTCACTGTAGAAGATATCCTTAAGGACAAAGCCTATGCAGATACCCAAAACAAAACTATATTCCTGTTGTATCAGATACCAGCAGTCAGGACAAAGATCTGCAAGAAATTAAGATTTTAGTTCATCCTATTTAAAGACACGATGCAGCCTTATAGTAATGTTGCAGAGACAGCAGAGGCTACAACTGCTATGAAGAATACTTCTGTAAGCACCTTGTTCAAGACTGCACTTCACCTACCATTAGGTGTTCCCTGCTCCTACATTAACTTCTGCTGCCTACATCCTGAGAATTACAAGCCTGTGTGTTACTTAAAGAAACAATAAAGGATATAATTACACAGAAGGAAAGTAAACCAACTGTCCTCTCTTCCCTTGCCTACAACCTAACAGTGGGATCACAAGGCTACTTAAGTTAATGAGAAAAGACTAAACAACAATTCTAAAAGCAAGAAAGGTATTAGAAAATAAACATACTTTTCTACTGCTGACCGTTTCTGAGATTTACTCTTGTAATTTAATGCCATCTTTGTCTCCATACCTGTATACACTGCAACACCTGGGAATAAAGAGGAGAAAGGATATTGCTCTCTGCATGTATGCAATTTGTGGCATTTTTCATTTTGTTTAAGAGACACAGACTAAAAATCAAGAGGTGACTATTATTTTTGTATTTACTTCAGTGCAACAGTGAGACAGTATTTTGTAATTATTTGCAATATTTCACTATGGTAAAACAGTAATATTGCAGTAATTTTAACACCTACTAAAATACTGTCCATTATTATTTCTTACTGCTCTTTAATACGTATTTTATGGAAATCAGAATCTCAAGAGAAAGTCTTGAACAATGTAACAGTAATATCAGTCATTTAACCATTAAAGCTACTCCTTTATCAAACCACTTGAAGTATTTTCATAAAGTGATGTTGAAACTCTGTATCCATAGAGATTCTTTAGTGTAATACCATTACTTTCATCTACAATCACATCTCCTCAGGTAACCACCAGGAAGATTATCACAGTCTCTTCACTGCAAGTAGAGTCAAACCACAGTTCATCAACATGCTTTAAGAAGAGTCTACAAACCAAATATTTCTTTAGTGTTTTTTAATCTTGCTCCACGAAGTAAGAGACTTTCAGGCCCCAGAGGTCTAAAAAGAAATAGACATACCAGTATTTAAAAATGAGTTGTTCCATACTCTGTGGGGCTAATGACATCCAGTTTCCTATGCAAAGATGTCAAATGTGTTCTGTAAATCCCCTCTCATCTCCAGAGCTTTCAGTTTCATCCTTTGGTCACCCCCCCAGTATCCTCCCACTAGCGGCTAGTGCTAAATGTTCCAAATGTCTGGTTCAGAAAGAGCTGCAAGTTAAGTGAAGAGCCAACATGCCAAAATCCTGTCAAGTTCACAGTGCAACCGGAGTGTTATTTTAGTTTTATCTGTTTTATCTTACTTCTACCCCTCTGTCAAACTGAAATTCTCTGCCAGGTTCAAAAGAAATTATTCAAATCGGTAAAATAAAGATGGATGGACAATATAACCATGCAAATTCTGGTTTCTAAAGCAAAAAGATAAAATTTTACATGTGCTTTTTCTCTTCGCATCTATTAGGTCAACATAATCCATTCATCTGATCAGCTAACTGCAAAACGTGAAAATAAAAAAAACTTTGAAAATAAAGGCACAGTTATGGGCAAAGTTCATACAAAGTTAATTTTGGATACTTTACTCCAATAGCTGCATTAGCTGAAATGGAAATCAATACTGCTTTCATATTTGATTCATGTAGAAGTTTTACTAGAAAGGTATAACATAAATATTAAAGAGTGAAAGAATCACAGCACTAGCTTATTTCTGTGACACACTTAGCATCATGACACAAGATCACACTTTGAAGAGAAGTGTCTGACTCGTGTTTCTGTTGTTTGGCTGACTGCTCTTCTTTGTTAGCTTGTTTTTTAGACTCAGCCACGCTGCCCTCAATAGAAAACAATCTGTGTACTAAATATTCAATTTAAACACCCCTCCCTGATGCTTGTTCAACCATAGCTTTTTTTTTTTGTGATGGTCAGTTTAATTACCACTATGTTCTTAACATTAATCTGACAGAATTTTACTTACCGTACTATTTCCTCCATTTGTTGGCTTATAGTTATTCTTCCAACAAATCTATGAAACAGGGTAAACAGGGTCACGTGTCAGATATAGCTACATAAAATCTCAAAAGGGCAAAATGAAATAAAATAAATACTGAGCCATTCCACATCTACATAAAGATCATTAACATTTCTCAAATACAAAATAATCAGTCTTAATTAACAGTGCAAATAAATGAGAACAATAGGGCAAAGGCAAAACTGGCAATAACTTTCACAAGAAGTCCCATATTGAACTGAAATCTCCTAAAGGAATTATACCCAAGTTTCTTTCTTCACCTTGCCTGGACTCACTGTCCACTTAATTTTCAACAGTTTGGGAAGAAGTTTACTGTTTAGAACAGAAAGGTACATAAATAAGTGTTATGATTAAAACTCAAAATGTAAGTACGCTATAGTTCCTCATTTAGTATTGAAATACTCCAATTCAACTCATCACATACATAAATGCTTACGCTCATAATTCCTGAGATACAAACATATGTTTGAAACTACTTTAAATCTAGCAAAACCCATCTCTCTCCTAATAGTGAACACATCATTAATAAGCATTTTGAAACAAAGTCAAAATTAATTATACCTGTATAGATCTGCCTCTGGCTGCTGACATTCTATGACAGCTACAAGTTTGTCCAGGTTGGCAACTGACTGCAACACTGCTGTTTCTGGGACTGCAACGTGTGTCTGGAAAACACCATCCATTAACTTTCAGATGAAGAAATCAGATGGCATCACATACTAGCTACATTCTACTTCCTAACAGTAATCCAGACCTTAAGATTAGTTTCACCATCCAAACTTGCGGTAGTAACATGGCATGAACCGTCCACTCGATCAGAAGATAAAAGCACCAGATCAACAGGAAAAGTCTCATCTTTGGCTACTCTGACAATGTCTCCCACCTAATGAAATGAAGATAAATGAGAAGTATACAAAAAAAAAGTTTGAGAAGATTTAAATTTATAACTGTTCTTGAATCATCATGAACATCATGAATCATCATGAAACAGAGATTAATAATGAAACAAGACCTTCAGTTGTTGGGTTGTTTTTTTTTTTAAACAGTTTCACTCTGTCTTTAGGCACATACCCGAATGTTTTTAGATCTAGTTTTTACAAGGCCACCGCTTCGAACAACATAAACTGGAGCACCGTTTACTTCATTGTCTGCTTTATGTCGTAGCCAGTCTTCATAACCCTGTGAAAACACACATTTATTTTCCAAGCATAAACTTGTGAAGCATCACCTCTTTTAAATAAACATGCTTCAAACTGCTTGCTGTACAGCCTCACGTGGAGTTACTTACTTCTCTCCAGCATCAACCACAGCTGTTACTCAAGAAGCTGAGAAACCATTTACTTTACTCAAGTAGAAAAAGTGCTGAGGAAACACAACTGTCCTGTGTTTTGATAAAACAAACTGACATTTTGTATGGATGTATCAACAAGCACTCATTCAGTATGAGATCTGTATGGATTAACACACCTCAAAACATGGACCAGTCACTCCTAGTCTCTCTAATGGATTTTTGTTGTTGCTGTTCTATTTTGTATTCATGCTGATGTATTTTTAATACATAAATTAAGCAGAATTTCTTTACAAGACACTTGGCATCTCTTTAAGCATCCTTTATTCTGTGCACATGTGCAAACATTCATGAGAGTGAATCCAGGTGCACTTTTCCTCTCCTGCTTTATTAAGAAATTAATACATTTTTTACTTAACCTAAAAGCACGGTGACAAATAGCATGATCTTGGACCCACAAGTCTCAGTACTGCCTGCTAAGCGCTACAAGTGAGCTCAATAAATCTGTCTGTCTACACAAGCCGTTCAGCTGTAATATATCTTTCTGGAAAAAAAAAAGAGTGCTCATACATAAGAAGTTAAGCAAGTATTACTGAATAGCTTTAAGTTCTGCTTCTTGCTCGCTAAGCCTAGTCAAATAAGCAGGAGATGAATGCATGCATGCATTCAACTCCAATAACAAAAGCAGGCTCACAGGAAGAGTACGTAAGATGTCAGTTAGGAATTAGAAAAAAAGCTTACTCAATATAGAAAAGACATTTTCTGGCAGCTGGTTCATAAACTTACATTAATGCACAGAATGAAACAAAACAGTGCTGCCATAAAATATTATGCATTAAGAAGCAGATGATGATTCTTAAGAATCCTCAGAATTCATGAGCTTCTGGTAAAACCACAGAGGATCAAAAATTCTCCACCACCTCATACCTCCTGGCAAGATTTCCACGACTGATTTGCAATAGCAGAGACATTTCCCAGAATGCTTCTATGCATAAAATAACATGAAGAAGAGTAAAAACAACTTCCGTGGAAAGTTGCAAACAGGAAAAGAGGGTCCCCTGAAACAGCATTCATAATCCCAACTCCTCCTATTATGCTAGAGAAGCTGTATAAATGTCCTAACACAAAGGCTACTAACACAGATGCAGCTGAGAACTCCGAGCCTTGACTTGCATTTGAAAGGAAATTATTTGATGAGTTCCACATGCTCAAGCACAGTTTTGCAGTTTTACCTTCATGCAAACACACTGTCACTAGCATAAATGAAACCAGCAAGTACGAAGCTACCTAGGTTACTACCAAAAAAGGGGAAAAAAATTACTTATTTTATATGTTAAACGCTTAAAAATTATTAAAATGTCACAACAGAAGCCCCACAGCGATACTGGGAAATTAGAATCCTGAGACTCTTTTCTAGTTAGTGTGAAAAACTTCAAGAGCCAGTACCTACAGATCCTTGTTAAAAGGTGACTGACAGAAGAAAACAAGAACTCGAAGAAGATCAAGTAACCTTGGGGTGTTTGTCTCATAAAACTGAACAGCTGAGCAATATGGGCATTTGGCAGAGAACAGGAATTTACCTTCTTTAGAAAATACAGATTTCAGCGCTTTCTCCATCTGACACCTACTGTCTGCAACATAATGGTGACACCTCACTCCAGGGAATTCTTAAGAGCCAACTTCCTACGGCCAGTGTAAATTCCCCCAAAGTTTACCCACTGCAGCATTTTTGAGGAGTACCTTAACCTCACTTGAAAACGTTGAAAAAGTACTACCAAAAGAAAGATGCGGGAGCACTCTTGAAGTTGCATAATTGCATGAACAGAAAACAGATAAAAATCACTCTGATCATATCTTTAATTCCTGCTAATAAAAGAGCATCTGTGTACTTTAGTCAAGAATAAATTTAAAGCAGGTCTGCAAACTGCACTGCATGGTTTTCACTCTCAGTTTACTTGTATATTTAACCAAATTCTGCAAAGCAGTTACTTCTCATTCATATGGCAACCATGTAAATATCCATGTGTCCAATAAACTTATTTGCTAAATACTTAAGAACTTACTGAAATGCACCAAGTTCCCTAAAGTTCCTTAGAAAATGTTATCTGTACAAGATAAAAATAAAAAAATAAAACATCTGTTCTGTTTTTCTTGACTGTTATTTTTGATTCTTCTGTGGACTGTCTAAGCATCTTCAGAGGCAGCAGGAGGAAAGTGTTCCAAACTAACAAGTTCAACAAAATGACACAGCATGAGTTGCAGTATTTTGCAGTCTTTATGTCCTTCTTCTGACCTAGGTGCAATTGCACTTCTGATAAGAAAAGGTTCCATTTCCTTGGCTGAGATTAAAATACAGTGAAGTTCTGAAGGAACTTTTTGATAGGGATACCAAGTTAACTGGCCTTATGAAAACACAGAGTTTTTCCATCTGCTGCTGAACTTCTCAAACACAAATACAGATAACACCTCTCATTTCCCTTTTATCTTTGGAAAGACCTCTGAATTACTGTTGAACATTTATCCCACATAATTTGTACCCTGGGGTTCTGCTAGAAACTTCTTCCTATTCCACTTCTGGTGGAGAGAAAATGGGAACTGGTTTGTAGACCATACTGGGTGCTTTCCTCTGCATTCCAAAAGAAGATTTATATTTCCCTCTGGTTCAAGTGCAGTCTGTTGGAAAGAGTACACTGAATTGTTTTTCCAAGGTAAGAGCTTGTGCATATTGCTTGCCCACTTTGCAGCAGGTAGAATAAAGACAAGAGTCCATCAGATCAGATTCATTGGTTCCAGTAGCCCTTGAAAATAAATCTGAAATGGTCAGAAAAAACTCATAATGCTCAATAACTCATACATGATTTGAATTTTCTAGAATGAATTTCAGAATCTCTGTTCTTTTCAGGTGATGGTAAAATATATAAATTTCCCAATGTAAGACTGGACACCGGGAAACAAGAAGGCAATAGATCATCTTGGACTACTTTGGACTTTAAACCACACCCTAATATTTGTAACCAACTTTCAACATCATCTTCATCTTATACTGCTTTAGGTGATATTCTCTACAATGACAGCTCTTGAATACATTTTTTGGGTGTCAGTGTAGCAACTGAGTTGGGTTAGGGCTCTGCATGTATTAACTGCACAGCAATAAACCGAATGGCAATTCAGAGATTTCTACAGCATTAAGTTCCCCGCTGCCCCAAACACCAATCTGACTGAAAGCCAGAGCTATTTTTATTTTAGCCCTACTTCAGGGTGGTTTTGTGTCTTGCTGTCACAACAGGCAAATTGAAATTCCAACTTTAACTCCAAATAATTCTCCTGCTTAATTTTCAGTTGCTATGATTGAATGTCTTCTCAAGACAGCACTGTAAAATCCTCTGAAGGGGCTAGCTCCTGAAAACTATCTGTCTGCAGAAACAATTATAGTTTCTAGCCACATCACCACTTTATTTCAATGCTTGTTTCTTTCTCCTCTCACCTTAAGGGTAAGAAGAAAGCAGAAGATTCCCTTTCTACATTAGCCTTAAAGGGTTTGTAGGTCTTCCCAGGATCCAGTCCAGTGCTTAAAGATTCCTACCCAACTCATAAGATTTTTTTTATTTCAAGTGCTGTAAAGTATTCCAAAATGTTTTATGCAACTGAAAAAAAAACAAAAAAACAAAAAACCAACCAAAAGCAGAAGCTTCCCAAATGGTATCTTTTACCTGTACAGGATTATAGTTAATGTATACTTCGTGCCATGAAACATATCCCTTGGAGCAAAATTTGCCTTTTAACTACTGACAGACACGGGTTGCATCACCTACCCAAGCTCCTTTCTCACAGTTACACAGAAGGATTAATTTTAATACGTAGTGAGGTGTGCCAAAGGAATAAGCGAGGGGCTTTCAGAAAAGGTCTTACAACAAGTGACATGTAATGCTGAGACAAAAATGCTGTCTGACAGTCATTCACTTTAAGGGTACTACGGTGAGTCATTGAGAGCTTGATAACCGAGCAAAATGATGAAGTGCCTAACAAGAAACATAAAACAGACAAAGTATTTCTGAAGACATCACTTTTTAATTGTTGTTTCTAAACATTATCTTGGTCAGACTTTGTTAATTAACTTCACCTTAAAGCCACAAGATCCATGCTACAGGATTTTTTCCCCTTTACCTGCTTTATGGCTGTCACAGTTATGACAAAGAACAATGGCAATCCACTCGTAATAGGACTGGTTGGGGTATCTATCATGAGCTAAAAGAGAAGAAAATGTAAAAATTAGCCCCAATTTGATTTTACAATTGTACTAAAACTAATTTAAAAAATAAACAAACTCATGACAATTGTTTTTCCAAGTTCTATAGGAATTCTACTCCTTTCGTCTTGAACAAAAGTCAGTTCCTGACATCTAAATAGATGTCAATAATGGTACAAAGGTGCCAGGCCACAGAACAGACTTAATCACACCTGTAAGCACGTGCCAATCTTATGACACATTGCTAAAATATATATTTTCACGTTATGAAGTCAAATTTACATTTTGCTATGCAGTTTCACTGTTCTATACAATCAACTGCTTTACAGCAGTACAGAACATAACAACAAACACTTCAGAAGTGAAAATGAAGTGAAAAACAGCAGTTGCCAGCAGTTCTGATATTAAAGAAGCCCTTTTCCTAGACAGCCCCTTTTTGGTTCCTCCAACATGCGCATTTCACAATTTGTGCTATCACTGTTTTCATGCCACAGTGCAGTGTATACACTAAAATGTGTGTGTGGGGGGAAGTGGTATGCTGGTGGCTCTTCTCTGCTGCAGGAAAAAACATCACGGTCAAGTGCTGCAAAGAAAATACACAAGAGGGCTATTCAAAACCACAGATATTGATTTGATTCACTTTACCTGAGACTTATGGCATTGCTTTGGGAACCATTAAAGAAGAAAAAGAAAATCACATGTGAAGTTTACTCTATTAAGAGCCAAGAGCCACAGAGAAGACAGATTATGACATTACAACACGTGCTCTATTTACTTATTTCACTGAGATGCAGACAACTTAGAAAGTAACAACAAAATCAGACCTAGCTCGCAGTATCGCGTGTTCTTCAACTGCAGCATTACAATTTCAGCCCGGCAGCAGCCTGTCCCAGACAGCCCCTGCCAGAAGCCTCTAGTTATGGCCGGATAAGCCTAACTATGACATTTCTGCCATTTGCAATCTCTTTCTCTTTCTCAAGATGGGCTCACATGTTAAAGGGGGGCAAGTTTTCTACCAGCGGAATCACCATGGCATATTGCTCCTCTTCTTACGTCACCAGAATGCCACAGACCAGAGCCTGCTACAGAGGTGGACACATACCCATTCACAGCTGGTCAGAGCATCACGCAACCAAAATGCAGTCTGCCACTATGTTTCTGGCATGCATACGTGAGGTGGACAGCGTGGATCGGATTGCACTACACATTTAAACACAAAATAAGAACTCGTCCAGCCCTGTCATCCCCGGTGGAATAAAGTGGCATTGACAGGCACTGCATTGTGGTCACATGAGATTCACACAACAGAGAAGATACCATGGTGATCAACTGTTAAAGGCATCTTTGCCTTGCAAAAAGAAAAGTATTATGCATTAATGAAATTCTAGAAGAGATTTGAATAAAAACAAAATTCTGTTCAATAGAAAAACAGCAATGAAGAACAAAAATGACTGCAGCTTTATTCCTATTATGTTTCCAAGAACAAAGACATATACACAAGATATACAAATTAGGGTATTCATTCAAGTCATAAATTAGGAGAAGAATAACACTGAATAGCAGTTCTGCCTTTAGGTTCACAATGGTTCATGGGCATTGCGTTTAGATATTTCTTCAATCTAAACTAATAGTTTGAAAAAAAGTGACTGAAATTGAATTATGTAAGTAAATTTGCACTAGGAAGAAACAAAAGCTTGAAAAAAGCAACAATTTGTGGTAACTGTAAGTAGCATTTACATTCCATCTCTGGCATGTTCCCATCTTCCTTGTGCTATGATCCACTAAACAGTATGGAACACCACAACAAGAAGGACAAAGTCAATATCTTAACTACGACAACAGAACAGGAAGCATATCCTGTTAAACGAAGCCACAACAATATGACTTTCTTTAGGGATCCTAGCAATCCCTAACAAGAATTTTCAGTCTATTAGAAAGTTTACTCTTTTTAAATGTAAGAGAAAAAGATCATGGGACACAAGAGGCAATGGATTAACAGATGCACAACGGGCTGTGCTACTTACACATGACAGAGTCACAGCCGAATCTATCCAGCACTTCAGTACTCTGGTTTTTGTCATGAGGCACCACCTTTTTCATGTGCATAATGTAAGTACTGGTCAATCACCACAGAGGGTTGTACACATGCCAACTATTTTACTTCACAATGAAAGAACAGTTTATGTAACCCAAAATCCTATCTCTGTCTTAGATATGAACCAAATCTTTCAAGTGGTATTTTCTCTCCCTACCATCTCTATCTCACTTATCCTTCATCTAAGTCTGCAATAGCTCTGGAGAATTTCAGTACAATTACAGAGCTGGGGGTACAAATATCACAGTAAATTTACAGTCTTATCCCTTCAATATACTCGCTGATGTTATTAATTAAAAGAAATATATCTGGCTACAAAAGCCGCAGTGGTATTTTTGACCTATACTTTACTGGCAGCCCTGACACCTTCAAATCCGACAAACTGTCAACCCTAGCTGTAAATTCTGTGTGCTCCTTTTATGTGAATTTGAGGAATTTAGAACTGCATGACAACCTTGTGTTGATTTACACAAGTAAGATCCCATACAGAACAAGAATGTGCAACACTGTCCAATTTGATGGAAGCAAACTTCAAATTTTACCAGCAAAGCTGGAAATGTGTTGTTTTTACAGGAAATTGAGAAGTTAAATAAATTCATAGAATAGAAAGTGAGCAGCAGAATCCACAACACAAATGGCAATTACCACCTTAATTTCTATGGCTAAACTGAGTATTATTCACTTACCTGAACCAAAAATATTATCAGAAAATAAAAGTTGGCTATTCTTCTGAACTGTTCAAATAAGTTTTTTGGAACGAAATTCCACACTGTATACTGAAGGCAAAAAAATAAATAAATAAATAGTTACAACATGCTGAACAGTAGAATTCATTTTCTCTCCCATCAAACTCCCTTAATTCCCATTTTCCATCTGCCCTCCCCAAACTGCGTCTTGGCAGTGCCCTACTCCCAAAAAGAACAGCTGTATCCAGTCTCATGGGCCCTTGAAGGGCATCTAGAAGGAAAGCAGGAGTAGCAACTGTGTTGCCTTTACAGACATTTTAACTGTTCTCATGCCAATGTGGATAGGAGAAACCAGACTAATCTAGTTTCTCGCAGCCAGGCTACCAGAGAACAGATTTATTCTTGCAGCTATAGCCTTTCTCTCCTACACTTCAATGACAAAACACCATCCCCATCCTATCAGTTCTGTTGATTCCTATCCAAGGTCACACTGGGAGGGAACCTGCAACAATTCCTTGCTTATGATACAGCAATTTTACAAATCTTCACCAAAAAAAACCTTCACCCTTCCTACTAAATCCAGACATGGGCTAAACTAGTTTAAAAGCCACTTTAGAAGCCCTGACCAACATCATTCTAGACACAGGCTCTGGGGAGAGAGTGATGGGCTGTACCAAGTATTTCCCCTTACCTTGGATGATATGATTCTGTTGTCTGCAAACTTCTGAGGAACATAATGGCCATGCTGGGGAAAACGATTTGCTATATAAATAGTTCGTGTATCGCTTTGATGCGGTGGGTCAAAACCCTAGAACACAAAATGAGAGAAAAAAAAAAAAGATGGTCAGGAAAGACTACTTTTATTACCTGTTGTTTAAAAAAAATATATATATCTGCTAACATTGTGCTCGAAAATGATACTTAGCTATGAAGGAACAGATTTAGAAAGCAGGCTTTTAAATCAGAAATAAAATAAACCTGGAAATTAAAGTCTGCTCTGTCAAGAGAATTTACAGAAGCTGAATTAAAAAAAAAATCCAATTTTTGCAGTTGTGTACTCACTGTTTACTCTGGAAAATGAAAGAAAAATAAATCGTAAGGCTCAAGAAAGTCTCGTGAAAATTCAAGGAAAAAAGAAGCAGAAATGGAGATGAAAATATGTGAACTATGGAAAAAAAAATTCATGGCTATGCCCATGATAACTTCATTAGATCAAAAGAAAAGACAAAGCAAATAGGTCATACTACTATGTTGTAATAATTGTTTTTGTACAAGTTTTCATCAGCTTAAAAATGAAACCACATATGCCTGACTAGATCGCAGAGTTTTTCACCAGCGAACTCAATCTCCAAGAACAGGTAGGCTAATCTCAAAATTGACTCTACCATTGATTCACACATTATTGATAGCAACAGTGAAAGCAAACACAAATTTTACTCAGAAACACTTTGCAATAAGTTTCAGCCAAAACAGCAAATCTGAGTGACGCCCCTTGGAAGCAAAGTCTTGCTTCATGTCTAACGCTCAGGATTTTCATCAGCTGCCTCTGCAAGCAGAAGGGAATGCAGGTATTAAACTGAAACGTGATGTATAAAGTAGCATAACAGAAAACATGAGTTACAGTACAAGGTTGAACAATAACCAGCAAAGAACAAACAAATTGAGGTGACAGCCTAAGGCAGAGGATACTCAGAAAATGCTAGCACATCTTCCAGCATAAAGAATGCTTCCACTGAGAAGTAACATGAAGGGTAAGGAAGAATAGAAGCAAGCTTCAGTTGCAGCGATGGAAACTTAGTTTTGGAGCCAGAAAAACAAATCTGGGATGGCAAGGAATAACCAAAAACCAAATCAAGTCATGTGGGAAGGCGGTGATGTCTCCGTAACACAAGGGCTTATAACTAGGTCGCTCTTGCCTATCTTTACTAGAGCCTTTCCTGGGGCTACATGACTCACAGAGCCTTTGCCAGCTCCTGTATTCTGACCTGGAGAAGCAGGTGATAGCAAGAGACAACAAGAGAGACACAAAGTTCAGATAACAGTCCAAGAAAATGACTAAAATACAAACGAAAAAGCTCTACCATGTGGTGCAAACCAGCAATTAAACTTGGAACTGTCAAGTTGCTCCCACCAGCGACTGTGTGGGAAGTCATGAATCTCAGCACGGGAGTCAGACGTTTATCTTTGAACTGACAAACGTGATTTGTGTCGTATACGGTCTCCTTGTTCTCTGACGCCAAGAGAAAGGACAACTGATAAAACAGGCAGAAAGGGCATTACCAGTTCCAGTACTGGCAGTGAGGAATTTACCTTTGCAGTTGCATTGTTCTACTTGTGAAACCAGGCTCAGACCTTGGTTGATCTCTAATAAGAACTGGTATTTCAGAGAGCTTCAGCAGAAGAGACTTCCATACCAATAAATAGTGGGGGTGACAAACAGCGAGCAAGATGAACTACACAAAGAAATGATAGATGCAAGCAAGAATTTTCACTCACTCATAAAGTTCTCTAATGTAAGACATGAGGTATGTTCACATCTAGGACAGCGTCATTTAAAGTAAAGACATAATTAAAAAATCCTTTCAAACCTGTAGGTTACTGCATTACTCATCTCTAATAGAGAAACATTTCACTTCGGAAAGAAAGAGGTGCAGAAGAAAGAGGACGGTAGTAACAGGTGAATGCTGAGAGAGACCTGAAGGAGAACAGAGCTCCTCCGGTGAGCAGCAGAAGCCACGGCCATCACACCGTGGTGTGGAAGGCTGTGCAATGATAACAGAAAGTAGAAATTGGAAAGGACTGGAACAGTGTACATACAGGATGCCAAAAATACAAGGAAAGAGCTGTTCACAACTCCAAGAAAAGGCATATCAACATGAAAGCAAGATATCTGTTGAATGCTGACATAAAATTAAAAAAAAGAATCTTGTAGCAGAAGCAGTTTGGAGATGGCATTTGTGACATACTATTTGTAAATCACTACAGAAGATGCCACAATATAGTTGTTCTACAAATAAGAGAAACACTGTGCTAAATTAGTAAGAGCAGGCACACAGATGTATCGCAGAACATGTCTGGCACTCATGAAATGCCAGATTCTCTCACTTTGGAAAATCATCTTTCAACTTCTCCATTTCAAAATGACTAAATGTAAAGCAGGGGGAAAAGTGAAAAAGCGAAGAAAGCAATGAGTAGCCTTGCAGTGGTGGTAAATGGCCATCTCTGTGCTTCTTACTCAATGAAAAATGTCAGTCACTCCAAAATCACAGATATTTTTTACTGCAGTACCTTTATTTTCCTTTTAGGTCACTATCTGAGCCCTGGCTGAAGGAGCACTCTTAGCATTTTTAGCAGGGAACAGCTCTGCTCAATCAGACCGAACAGGTTACAAGCAAGGGATGTATTTTCTAAATCAGAATCTCAAGCCACAAAAGGTTACAGCTGCAGCTGTGTGACCAAAACAGCTTAAAACTGCAACTGTTTTGTTCAGATCTACCACAGCAAAGTGCCAAGGCTGCTCACACAGCAGACCCATGGCGACAGTGCAGGAGGCAGGCAGGCTGAAGACACAAACCTCTGGAGCTGCGCAGCTCTGGCTGGCAGAGGATGCACCCCTGACAGCCCCAGTGAGCTGACCACAGCCACAGCAGGGAGTGAGCAGCAGAGCTGGGACAGGAACCCACAACTCCTAATCTTTATTTCTGTAACCATGAGAGATGCTTCAAAATTGCCCAGCAACTCTGTCATCATATAATTATCTAATGAGAATTCTTCTCCAGAGAAATTTTAATTACGCTTCCCTTCCAAGAAAGTTCAACTTCTGTGCAGAATTTAATTGTTCAGGAGGAGAAACTGCTGTAATTCTCCTATTACTGTGACCGTTGTCACAGATGCTGCTCCTGTTGCAGCAGCCTGTAGTCCAAACCTCTGCCCAGAGGGAACAGGGCAGTAGCTGCACACAAACCAGCAGAGCTGCAGGAAGCACATTGCTTCCTAATTTTGCTTGGAAGCAGCTTCTTCCTCTATTTCTATAGTCATTATGGAACTGAGCTGCAGAATTAGAGCAATGTGCCATTCTCAAAGAGTTTCTGCAGCTAAGTAGCATGGGTAGGGAATCCCTACATCAAGTTTTGGCTCTTGAGAAAAAAAAAAAAATCATAGCTGTCACCGATACTTCTCAACAGAAGTTTCTTTTCCTACTGCTGCCTAGTGAGGTGATTTCTACCTAAGTCACAGCCCATTGACTTCATAACAAATAAAGCAGAGTTTATTGCAAAACCTGATGTTAAAGACTTCTTAATCAGGCGTATTACATGAATCCATTGTAAATAAACATCAATTTTAACCATAAGATTGACTTGTTTTCATCCTTTCATGCTGCAAATTAAATATAGATTTATTGGCTGGAGCTGAGCCAATAAAAAAAAAAAAAAAAAACACAAACCAGACCTCATCTACCACTGGAATACAGCTCTCCTATTTCATCTTCACTACACGACAGCCTAATAGAAAATCTGCACCCAGATAAACTTGACATATTTGTTTTTTGAAAACAGCTGAAACAAACACGACTTGTATACAAGACAGCAATGTCCGAGTCAAGCTGATTTACAAAGCAGAAAGCCAGACTAATTTTTTGGAAAAGAGAAAAAAATATAAGGTGATTCCTGTTTGGTTTGTTTTTAGAATATAAATTGGTACTGACTCTAACCAAATGCAAAGGCATTTTTACTGAACACTTCAGTAGTGATTTCCTCGGTGTTCTGAGTTAGACAAAGACATCCTCCATGTAATAAATTCAGCTGCTCTTAACCAGCACAGAAAACATGCTTGGGAACTGAGGGGAAACTTCTGACTGTGATTCTGTGCTATTTCTTGGGTGGAAGAAACTGATTCCAACAGCCACCTCTCCTCTGCTTCCCACATCGTGCCCCCAGCACACCGCCGTGCTGGGCACTGCCTGCACAGCCCTACGGTAAAGCAGAGTGGGAAACTGACTTGGCTGAAAAGCCTCCATGCTCCCAGTTGTGTGTTGGTGCTTTTTCATAATGGATCAGATCCCTAAAACCATCAATTACGTGGCCAACACAACTGCTTGGCCAGCACAACGTAAACACGCAGCACGGGAGAAGTTCTGCATTGCTGCTGCCCAAGCAGTGGGAGCATGAACAAGGAATTGGGTAACTGAGGAAACAAGCAAAGTAAGCAAATGAGAAGAAGCACCACGAAAAAAGAACTGTGCGAAGGAAGAGACAGCCATCCCATCACCTGCAAACATGAAGAAACAAAGAAAGGAAAACCCTCCTCCATCTACTGCAAACATGTACTTCACTAATAGCACTACCACAAAAGCTTACCCTAGGACAGCATCCCTTCACATCCTTCCCAAGCACTCTGAAGCACTGTTAGGAGAGACAGCAGAAATCTGCAGATCTCCCCATTAGGATTAGTGACACATGAGACCAGCACACAACAAATCAGTTGCTGTTTCCAGCTTTGTAACACATATATCAATAGCTACAAGTTATCTGACAAGCAATTTTTGCTTCAGATCTGCCTACAAATAGTGTATTAACAATCTCCTTGTGTTTCTTGATCATTCTCATTTTTTATAGGAAAATTAAAAAAAAAAGGAAAATCCTACTTGTGAGGAGAACTCCTGGTACAGAACCAGTATCCAGTGACTGGAAGAAGGAAGGCCCAGAAACTCCTCCTCATTCCAGAAATCACACTGAGCACAGCTCAGGAAAGCAGCAGCTCTCCACAACACCCTCTGGACATCACATACTGGTTTACAATACTGATGTATTGTATCTGAAGTCTGTCCCAGAAACTTATTTACCTGGGAAGGTGACTGACCCACCACAGCTACAGAAACACCAAGGCATTTCCCAGCAGAAATCCCCAAAGCCTGCTATTACCTGCTGCCAATATATGGTTTGATTAAAGCTGTTCTGAGGAAATTTAACTTTCTTGCTTTGGATTTTTTTTTAATATACATGGAATAACTTTCCTTTTGTCAGGTAAGATGATCTATATTCACACTCCATGCACATTTTCAGAAGCTTGTGTAAGATTATACTCAAAACAGCAAGCAATAATTCTTTCAGTCATCTAGCTGGGCAGTTATCAAACTGAATTTGTCATATCAAAGGTTAGCATGAAAGAAGAAACAGCCTCTCACAACAATTTTAAACAAGTAGTTAATCAGCTGAAGTACCCTGGGGTTTACATAGCGCCGTGCAATTTGTTCCTGCCCTTTTAAATACTACTGCAGCAAAGACACAAAAGAGCACTGCAAGTTGTGCACTGCTCAGGCAGTGTCCTCTTCCTGCTCACAGGGCCGCGGTTGCTCAGCACAGCTGGTAACAAACCGTTTTGTAACTTCCCAAAACACCTACTGTCAGAACACACTATTTGGGCAAACGCTGGAAGAAACAAGAGATCATGAAAGCAAGAAAGGTTCCTTTCACAAAGTCAATACATAAATACATAGTACTGTGTTTAGAGAGGTCATACTGGTGCTTGGAACAAAGGTCTGGTCACATGCAGCTCAAGCCATTCTTAGTTTCATTTATTTTGTCAGAATGCCCATCAGATGCCCACAAAAAGAATTTGGAAAAATCCCTGCTTAAAAACAAAACGACCATCCACTCCTTGTTTACCTGCACAAGAAAGAAGTGAGCCCAAGCAGCCTCCTCCACCTGTGCCAGCTCCCCAGCTGACTGACGCCAAACATGCTGATCACGTAACACCAATACAACCCAATGGGAAAAGCCAGCTGAGAACACAAGTTGGCCTTTCTACCTGAGCTCTTTCAAAGACCTACAACGTGTTCAGCTCTGGCTGCAGTGAAAAATTGTAACAGAAATTAAGGGATGCTACTTAATTTTAAAATAATCCAACTTTACACCAGCTAAGGAACAGGCCTCCTCCTACACCTCTACAATCCAAATCGCTGCATTTATGCACCAGAATCCATTGCAGACATCATAAGATAAAACAAATGTCTGTCTGCAACGAATTCCAATTTTGCACTTTTTCCACAATATTATTAGAATTGTTATGCTCCTGCATTTAAACTATTTGATTAACCTAGTGCCTATAAGATATTCCTCCTCTGTCATTAACAGCCTCCCCAAAAAACATGCACTCGTGGGATGGCACACATCCACCTTTATCAATGACCTCTAACCACACACCCTGCATATCCAGATAGAATGGCAAGTTTAAAAAACAAAACATATTGCTGCAGAGGGGCAAATGTGCTAGTAATAAGAAATGAATGAGGAACTCACTAAACAAGAGGAAAATGGCAGCAGAGACTTCTGGCAAGAATCAAACACGCATGGCAAAGCAATCTGCTTCAGAGATGACAAAAAATAAGACTTCTCAGTGAAAGTGCATTTAAGTCTAGAAGGAATTTAGTGACTATTCAGATTTTAAGCAGAAAGTCACAAGCTCATGGAAATGTCTGATGGTCTCCTAACTACTTTGATTGAATTATGATGGTCAAAGAGGTCTATCAGAAGTTGAAGCTTAACAGTATCTGTAGTCCAAACTCTTTGTTCTTTTGCTTACAAAGTATATTAAGCTTATTTTTGCTGAAAATACATGAAGCACTTTGAACATGTGAAGTGCTACAATTCTGCAGTGCTCCATCACACAGAAATAGCAGCAGCCAAGCCAACCAAATCACTCCAAGAGGTACAGACCCAGTACAGTACATGAAACATTCAACACAGAATTCCTTCACATGCCTTGAATAATCATCACAGCGTCTAAATAAATAAATAAATATCTAATCATACTCTGTTCATGGTTACTGGATTCATTCACTTAATGCTAAAGGCAAAGAAAAAAAAAATCTGCTATGAAATAAGGCATTCAAGTCTGTGTCACATCATCAACTTTGTTTTTCACTAAAAATTACAAAGCAGTGTCAAACTTGCAGCTAGCCATTTCACCATGCACAGAAACTATATTTGTCAGTTCCATGACTGGACAAATGCAAAAGAATCACGCACCTCTTCACTTGCTTGGAAACTACAAGTACTCTTAATGCAGAATGAAATGCTGTTTGCCCACCGTTTTTAAGAGCCATTAATGAACCTTTTTCATACAAGCAGGTTCCTGCCCTGTGCTACCCATACAGATGTTATTCCATGTGAATACTGACCACCCTTGTGTTCAGTACTCAGATGACTTCCAATAGGCAACAGTTACTGGTGTCTATCAGCTCCTGCACTGCAAGTTCAATTCATATTTCCCTTCAAGATGAAAAAAAACTTGAAAATTCTTCCAAAAACACCTCAGGCCCTGGACAATAAACCTCATGGCTTTTTCAGAATGTGTGTCAAAGTTGCACTGGCAATCGCTCTGACAGTTGTTGCTTAGCAAATTTCAGGGAAAGGGAACTCAGTTCACAGCTAGAGCTGCCTGGCTCCTCCTCCTAACAGGTTTGATGAAGTCTGCTCCATAAGCATCACAGATTTGAGGCTACTCCTTTTATCAAATAGCACTCTGGGTTTTAATTCCTTTTCAAACATGATGTAGGACCTAAGCATTAATTTAATGTGCTGCTTTCAGACATGTCTACATACATCTTCATCCCTAAAGCTCACTAAATCATAAGCTCCCTCTCTGTTTTGTCATAATTCTTTTTCCAGATATTTAAATATCTGCAGAGGTCAGCACAGCCAACACAGAACTAGCACAGAGAGACGCACGGGAATACAGGAGTAAGTAAATGCAATAACACATAGCAAAATACACTTTTTGGTCTATGACGTGTAAAGCTTTTCCTTGTAAAACGTTTCAGGATGGAAACAAACAGCTTCCTTGTGCTTGCATCATTATTTCCCCTCTGCCACTTTTACTCTCCGAGCAAACAAGAAGAAAAAAGTCTTCTTAAGGCACAGGACGTGGGAAGCCAAGGAACGGCAAGGTCTTCTAAATGATGGCATGGCTGTTGGTCCTACTGTCTGTCTTTTCCACCACCATGTGCTATCGCTAAGCAGTTTCATTTTAGTCCTGTTGTTATTTCTCTTTTTCTTTAAACAGTACACAGTTGAAAAGGAGTTTCTATACTAAAAAAAAGTCTAGCAGCAAATGTCACCTGTGTTTTGCTGAACAGGTCACTCTGCTTTAACAGAGCTGTTTTGTCAGATCTATCTCTCTACAGCTTTAATCTGCTGGCTTAAAAGAGATGTGGTGCTAGAAGTTTAAGGATTTTTTTAGAAGATATGTTGTAGATGCCTTGTGCTCAGAGACGCAGTGGCAAATGCAGTCATGACAACAGAGGACATCACAGTAAGAAAAAACAACAGCTGTCAATTCATCCAAAACTAGGAAAATCAAATAGCAATTGAGTAACACAGATGGTAAATGATTTCATTCAGCACAAATTGACTTGTCTCAGATTGTATGCTTATCTTCTGAGGAGAGTTTAGATAACCCCCAAAACCATAACTAGACATTAAGGCAGCTACTAATGGAGCAGGACCTCCACAGTAGAGAGATAACAGTCCTTGAAACTGACGTGCTGCTGTGTGTGACAACTGGAAATCCAACATAATAAAAACCTGCTGCTAAAAAGGCTCGTGGCTAGGGAAAAAAGCAACCAAAAAAACCCAACAGGATCAGATACAGGTTAAACCTCCAGTCTCACAGCAGCACAGCACATCCAATCACTCAAATTTTCCTATTTTCCTATTTTTTAAAAACAATGTAAAAAAAAACAAAACAGTGTTAAGATAAGATTGGTTTTATCAGGTAGGTTTTTTTTGTTGTTGTTGTTGTTGGTTTTTAAATGAGATAAGATGTGAAACTTCTGCACAGGACACAGCGGATGCCTCCCCCAGCACAGCCAGCTGGCAGCAGGCAGGGCCAGGCTCTGCATGCTTTGGAACACACTGTGCTGCAAATACATCAGCACTCAGCAGTTGCAGAATATTGAAAGAAAATAAGGTTAAAAGACCCAAACACAATTTGGGCCTTTTAACCTGGTAGGACTAGTCTAACAGGTCACAGCCTAAAACCCATGGCCATACAATCTCCTGCGTTAAGAGCAAGCTGATCACAACCTCACAGTCCTCCCCCTAGTTTGGTCTTCTGCAACATTAATTCTGATTCTCAAACTGAAGCGGCCCCTGGGCTGTTCCTACACTCTTCTCACTGTGATCCATCGGTGACAGCACAGAAGGCATTAGCTGGGCAGTCTGAACCAGGGGAACTCTTGCTGAGCAAATACACATTTCCTTTTTAAGTATACAATGACTAACAGCCATTCATTTTTTATCAAAAGAGTGCACAGTCACTAGCAGGTAAGAAAAGAGGGGAAAAAAAAAATTGCATCCAAAAATCAAAGTGATTCCAGAAGCTGGGATTCTCAGTCATTGGAATAGTTCACAGTATTTTCAGTATGCAAAAACCCAGCAACTCCTAAGCAAAAATAGACCTGCAAACAAACACACAACAACACACACCCCACACCCAAAGACCTGCACAGGGTCAATTATTTGAAATGATTAAGTTAGAAAAGCACACACATTGATGTAAACGAGGAGTGCTGTCCTTATTCAGAATGCAGAGAGCTATTACAGAATGCCATCTGCTCCTCTCAGGACATCTCAACAGACCACAATACCTGGAGGGAAAGGGAAAAAATCCTGACATACAGGCCTGTAGTGCTACTCTATGCAAGGATATTTCCATTAAGAGCAAAAGTTTTCATTTGAGCTCATGCAAAAGATGACCAAACCTCCTACTGATACTGTCCTTGGGAGGAAAACAAAAACCACAACCAAACACAAAACAAGCAAAAGCATTCCTTGTAATCCTGCTGTAGGAAGAAAACAGTCTGCCAAGTACAGCCCAACTCTGCTTCTCTTGGGCTGTCCTTCACAGAAGAAGACTGTTCAGGTAGCTCATGTCTCTCCCCTGTTGCTCACACGGCACCTCACTGCTGCTTAACAGATCAGTGGGCTCAGACCCCACAAAACAACAGCTCAGAGAGCAATATGTGGCCCTGTGCATGCTCAGCAGGACTAATTGCAAAATTCCACAGCTGGGTTCCTACACTCAGCTGTTCCACCACAGCTTTGGAGACCTCCTTGCAGGACAACTCAATCACCGTTACTTTGTTGATACTGCTGCAATAGCTCCTATGCTGCATACACACCATCAAGACATAAAGCCCAGACCCTGTCACAAATGCATCAAACCAAGTGGCACTGGAAGTTACTGAGCATTACAAACACTGCTTTGTGCTTATGCTTCACACCAGTACTGCACAAACCTCACCCAGAGAGCTACCATAAGCCGTATACAGAACAGCAGCGTAGTTTAACGTATCACATCTGGAAATGTAAGTCAGGTGTACCATTCCTCAATATTAACAATACTTCCAATCAACTTTTGTTTACTCAGCTGCTTTTCTCAAGCAGAGCTGGCTGTGCCCGTGCTGTTATGCAATCTGCAGCAAATCCACATGCCCACTGACCACCTGCAACCTCGAGGTAACACAGCCCCCACTCAGGCATCCTTCTGCTCAGCACTCCTCTTTCACATGCATCAGGGCATTTTAGTCATTTTTTAACACAAGTAATTATACTCCATTAGCCTTACGTTTTTTAATAACTAAAACCTGTTGCAATATGATATTATAATATTGACTAGAATGCTGCACGCTGCTACTGACTTATTGAGCAGTACATTCACTATTAGACAGCATCAGACTGGGAGAGATGGGGGGTTATTAGCTGCTACTGATGAAACAAAGCCAACTAACAGCCAAGTTACCAAAAACTCCTGACAATTTCTAACAAATTCCTACATAGGCAATGAAGACCGAACAGTAGTTTTATTGTCATCCATTTTGGTTTTTTTTCATACTGGAAGTCATTTCCATATGTTCACAGAACAAAGTTACCACTTCAAGAACACAGCTGAAACCATCTGAATTGCATACTAGGTTCCCCTGTGACTTGCTTCTAAGAACACCTGTTTCATTTTCCCTGCCCCCTTTCACAACTCGCATGAGATCACAGGTTTTTGAGCACATATCTATTCAGGACCATCTCATTAATGAGTACACAAAATACAGTTCTCTTAAAAAAGAAGTTGCAAAATATTCCCTGGTTTCATACAGAGTACTTAACAACTATCTTCAGCAAAGTACCAGTCCCTTCTCTTTTTCCTCAGTCCAGTACTTCCTCACACCAACGTTTTTCTTTTGTATTACTACAACAACCAACTGTGATGACTCCCACATATGTGCTTGGTTCCAATCCTCATATACGGACAAGAATAGTTTTCTCAGAAGCTCTTGCCACATTGAACGCAGGTAAAAATGCATGCTCTGAAGGAATCCAATCCCACACATTCTTCTCCCTTCATCAGAAATATCTCAGACAGACTTTGCCTTTTTTTTTTTTTTAAATTCAAACAGTCTGAGTATTCCTTAGATGGCAGAGCCATCTACAAACAACCCTGGTTCTGTCACCCTGCTCTTCCCACTTGCACCAATTATCTTTTCAACATCCTTCCCCTGGTTCTCAGCTTTCTGACATTCTTTCTTAATACAAACTAAACATCACAGCCATATGAAGAAGTAAGTGTGTGGGATGTATGTTAAATGAATGATCATACACAGGGATAAGCTGTCTGAGTGTCCCTCTGAAGAAATATACAGTGTGATACCTATCTTAGGCTATGTTTCAACTTAATGAGCTGTGAAACAAAAATTAACGTCAAGCAGTGAGGTTTACAGAAAGAAAAATACCAAAACCTGTGTGTTTCCAGTCATTTCTTCCCTGTTGAAGCATTTTATTATCCCTTTCTTCTACAATCCTAATACTCTCCTGTGAAAGCTAGCAAGTTTCAAGCATTTATTTTCCCACCAACGTTTTACTTTAGAAGAAAACCCTCTTACTGCCAAGAGCTCATCCTCTTGCAATAAATTTTTTACTTTCTCTTAAGGCCAGACATGTTTCTGGAAAGCTGGACAGCATACAGACAGAAAGAAAAGCAGGCATGGTTGATATATGCATTCCTAGCACTGATGCAGTGTCTTCTAATCACAGCTCTACAGCAGCCAACTTAAAAACCATGTTCAGCAACCTCAAGCCACCTTCACAGGAAAAAAAAAGTGATAGCTGTTATACCAAGCACACTTTATTCTGAAAAAAATACATGCATGCCTGTTACAGAACAGAGAAGTGCAATCACAGCTCTAAAAGAGTAATTAATTTCCAGGTCAATAGATCTCAGTGTTAAACCAAACCAGTCAGCGCTGTCAAGCTGCCATGGAAGCCATCACAGAAAACACAGAGCTGTTAGGGGACTAAAGTGATTTTTAACCTTTCACTGAACGTACTTAATTAAAGCTTGTGGCTTTGCTTTGGTCCACAGGAAAGAGGTAGGAGAATAAAAAAAAAATAAACACAGAATTCTCTTTTTGCAAAAACTGATAAAACAAATAAAAGAAATCACTCACGAGACAAACCTTTTAGCCATAAATACAAAAAAAGCCAAACTAATGTACTTCTTTCGTACAAACCTGGGCAACATCTGGGATGCAAGGTAACTGCAAGCAACGGAAAAAGTCTGAAGCAGATTGATTTCACTGCTTCAGAAAATGAAAGAGAAATAACGCAGGCGGCAGGCTGGAAAGCAGAGACCTTACGGCAGCCTTTCCCGAGCAGTCTCCCCCAAAAGCACTGACATTCACCTTAGGTTTCGCTTTCAAAGCCCTAAGCACAGCGCAGCTCTCAGGCACAGGGCAGTGCCGCACACGTACAGCAGGTGCAAAGCCTCCGAAGTAGGCGGCGAGGCCTGCAAACCCAGGTGTGTCAGCCCACGGCGAGAGGCCTGCCGTCCTCCCTGAAATATGGGGAGCTCAAGGAGGCCACGGGCAAGGAAATGCGCTTTTCACGCTCTCAACGGGGTTTAAAGAAAAGAATAAATCACAAAATACCAGAGCCAAACTGCTCCAAGCCCTGGATACGTGTTAGATAAATAAAAAATTAAGTAACGATTAAAAAACCCGGAGTGCCGGGTCCCAGATCTCCCCGGGAGAAGCGCTCCTCCCCCCGCAGCCCTACAGCCCCCCAGCCCGGCCCCGCGCCTCCCGGGACGGCCCCGCGTGGAAGCCCTGGGCCGTGCACGGGGCCGGCCGTTGGCTGCACGCGACGAGGCACCTACCAGCTGCTGCCGGACCCACCGCAACATCCCCGGCGCCGCGGGTCGCGACCCCCCACGGCGGGGCTCCCCGGGCAGCGCCGCGCCCTCCGCCGTCGCCGCCTCAGGCCGACCGCCCGCCGCGGCTGCCCCCCACGGCACGGGGGCCCGAGGCCGAGGCGGGAGCGGCGCAGCCCCCCCGGCGCCCCGCGGCCGCCATCACAGCGCCGCCCGGACACCCGCGGCTCGCGGCGCTGCGGCCGCCCCCGGGAAGTGACGTGTGCGGCCGGAGCGCGGGGCGGCGCTGAGGTGCGGGAGGAAGGGGCGGCTGGCGGTTGGCCGGGCTGGAGGAGCTGATAGTTCTTTCTGTAGTAAAGCGCGAAGCTTGCTTTTGTTTTTTTCTCCTCTACGTTTTCTTGTAAAAAATGGCACGTGCTGCAGCAGTAAAGAATTTGAAAAGGTTGGTGTGTTTATGTCATCTCTGCCAAATGACGGCTGATTTAAGCATAAAAGTTGAGCACGCTGTGTGCTGCTACACACCTGTGCCAGGAGGGTCTGGCACTTGTCTCTCTTTCTGCTCCTGGCAGCATTATGCTGAACTGCTCTTTGGTTAAAATTGGCTGTCAAAACGTGTGAGCTCTTCCATGGTTTCCATTTTGCACTGGGAACAGCAACCACTCGCAAGAACAGAACTGTGCTCACCATCACAGAATCACAGAATGGCCCAGGTTGGAAGGAACCTCAAAGATCACGAATCTCCAAACCCCCCGCCACATGCAGGGCCACCAACCTCGCCATTTAATACCAGACCAGGCTGCCCAGGGCCCCATCCAACCTGGCTCCAACCTGGCCTTGAAAACCTCTAGGGACGGGGCATCCACAGCCTCTCTGGGCAGCCTGTTCCAGCACCTCACCACTCTCAAAGAACTTAACTCGGCTGTGAACATCACCATACACACCAGTGCATGCCTGCAGCTCCTAGGCCACCGTGTCAGGAATTAACAGCGATCACTGGAAGCAGAAGATATGCAGGTATTTGTGACCAAACTGTTGCCACTAAGTTGGAGACAAATCTGACACTGACTCAAAAAGACATTTCGCACAGTGTGAGGAGCGGAGTGCCACTCCTGCCACCCGCCTTTGCTTCCTGGCACTCGTGGCAGGCAGCAAGAAATCACAGCCGTATCTGCTTATGTACGACTTAGCAATCAGTTAGAAATTTAGGACATATTTCAGCCGTTAAGATGGATGACAGAACGTCTGAACAATGGATTCTTGTGGTGAAGGCGGATGGTTTAAGCATCTGTGTTTAATTAGACAAATACCTTTAAAACAGTAGGAAATAAGGCTGTTTTCATTGGGCGACTCTGAAAGCTAATGTTAGCAAAACTCCATATTAAATGCTAGCCATTATTTCAAAACATTTAAATACATCAAAACTGAGTTTCAAACAGCTTGCATTACCCTATTCATCTAATGTGAGTCTAAAATAACAGAGTGATTTCATAGCTGTGGCACGCTGCCTGGAGAGCAGCCTCGAGCCAAAGCCTGGCTGATACACTCGTTCTGCTCCTCCTTCCCAATAAGATGTAAGCAGCATCCCGGCCAGCAAACACCAAAAATCACATGTCATTTCTCTGAAGTATATTTGTTGCCAATTTCAAATGTGAGGTGTACCTTCTGCAAGGCTGGATTTCCACTGCTTGCATTTGTTACATAAAGCTACTTGGCGCTGCATGCCCCACATTGCTGCTGTGGTAGTGTTGCACTGGACAAATCCCAAAAGCAATTTACAAAAGATTTGATCTTTGTGGTTTATATATTCCCTTCAAAAATACATATTTTAGAATATGAAACTGTATGGATAGAATGTAGCTATTTTTCTGTGTGCCACAGAAGGCTCTGACCCCATTACTTTTCCAATATACAGCAAAATTATATTAGAATAGCATTCTTGCATGGAGTTCTTGCTAGTAAAACTCTGCACCTTTTAAATTGCTCCAAAGATGATGCTGGATGTTTATGAATTTTTCTGTCACTCTTGAGAACAAAATCATTTTGAGGAGGAAAAAACCTGAAGCAGAGCAGCTAGGATAGATATTGACTCACCAATAATGCCCCAGTGCTTTTCAAACTGTCCTGAGAATAACAGTTCCCAGTTTAACATATTGTCCTGACATCTCACTTGAATTAACACAGCTGGATTATACACAGAAGAAGCAACTGCAAAAGAAAAACTTAACATTCTGATTTGAAAATTAGGCTAAGCCCATTTCCTAAGCTTCCTTGATCAGACTCCGAGCTTTTCCATTAAGTATCTATAAGAGCAGTGATTTCAGATGTTTGTTTAGCAAGATGAGGACACAAGTGTTGCCTGATACAAAATGTGTATGCAAATATAAAGCCGCACACAAATATTAGGTCCTGCAAGCTTTTAATTATATGTGCATGAGTAATTCTTATGTAATCGGTGGTACTACATTTAGGTTTTTAAAATTAAATATTGGTAACTACAAAATCATTGCCTGAACATGCAGCTATGGATCTTTTTCCCTTAGCATGCTTTTGTACAAGGCTCTTGTGTATTTTTACTATTTCTGAGAGGTATTTGGGGGCTGTTCTTCAGTGAGTGAGGTGCTGGCATGCTGAAAAGCCCCAAGCCATGCGGTGATGCACAGTGCTGAAGCCAGGGGCTGAAAAAAAATTAAAGATTAGGAGCAGGGATGTCAGTGTAACAAAAAGCAAGTATCAGCTCTTTACAGTTCACTGTTTCCCTGGGGAATTCCTATCAGTCGTTACTTGTTTTTAATTATTTTGTCATTTCTTTAAATAAGTAATTTAGTCTACGTGTCATTTACTTTGGTAACTATGCTGCTAATTAACAATATACACTAACTATAAAAATACCCATTTTGTTTCTAATCCATAGTGAAAAAGAGCTGCCTGAGAGACACGGAGTTTCTTCAAGGCATCTCTATTCCACAGGCATTCAATTACTGGCTGAAGCACCAATTATATAGAGATAAGCAGGGGCTTATTTTCAGTCACAAGGCCCTTCATCTAAACACACATGTGGATTCTAGCCTGGAGCAACCAGTCTTCAGGGAAAAGAGCCTTAGAAAATGAACTGAGCTTTTTCAAGGAAAACCTTGTGTAATTTGTTATTCCTTTTTTGTTCCCTGCAAGAGATAAGATCAGATTGAATTATGGGATGCACATGCTAAAAGGGGATGTTTCCAGGACTGTTACTAGATCTAAACATCATATTATTCTATTTCTTTTTGCTACCTGTACACTCTGTTACTAACTGGATCCTAACATATAACCTCAGCTTTCTATTTTTGAAGAATAAAACTCTGCTGAGTTGTTCATACAACATACTTTTTTTTTCTCTCTTTTATTTTGCATACTTTTTTTTCCTGCTTTATAGGATTTAAATTCATACCACTGAGTGTGTAATAAAAGATTAAATTCCTAGAATAAAAACACATAAATGCAGTTACAAATATGTTGGTCTCTTGACACTGCTCTCCTAGGGCATGGCCTTGACTACTGCAATGCAAACACTTGCACACCCAGGTTTGTTAATTTGGAAAGCAGTTTGAGATCTTTATGGGAAAGGAACAAAGAAATTGTTTATGGCTGTACACATTCTCTCTTGGTTTAACAGCAAAACAGTGTAACATCTACTAATTAGGATATTTACTGGGTAGTAGGAGATGGGATTTCAAAAGCCCTCAAGTAGGTTGAACATCTTTCTTTCCTATATCCTGGAAGACTGTTCAAACTACTGAATTTGACAGAGGTTTTTTTAAGAGCAGCTTCTGGTTCAAAGCATACAAGTCATGGAAGTAGGAAAAAAACACTTGGTTTCTAAATCTCAGTGGGATTTAGATACAAAGAATGTTTGCCATAACTAAGGGTATATCTATGCTATGATTTTTTGTTTTCAGAATTCAACTTTTCTACTATTTGAGCTCATACAAAGCTAGCTCGGATGTTTCTATATTACATTCACTCAAATTATTCAGTAGATATTACTCAAGGTGTTCCTTGCCATGCTGTCAGCTGTGTCCTAGTCAACCCGAGTACACAAGCTTCTCTTCAGACTCTTCTCTCACCTCATCCAGGATAAAAGCAAAACAATTTGGGAGTGCCTTAATTCAGCTTTCTCCCTCAACTCCTTACCATTTCAGCAAATGAGGAGATAAGACCCAAAGTAGATGAGTTTATCCCTTTCTCAAGAGTGTGAGAGATGAAGCTGGTGGACAATGACTCTAACTCTTTACCTGTTTAAACCTTAAAAAAAATAGTTACTGTCTTCCTCAGGCACATCCATGACAGGGCTCCAGTGAGTCTAGAGTTAAGCAAATGCCTCAGCAAACAAGGCACAGACAGCTTGGTGCAGTAAGGAAAATTTTAGTGCCTCATCTAAAACTGATACAGTCACCTTGGGTTTTAAAGGACAAAATCAAAGATCTTTGCCAGTGTTGGCTGTGAACGCAAGTTTCAGATGTATCGGTGGATGTGAGAAGGTCTCACAGATCAGACAAAATCAGCAGCTTGCACTTATTCAACACTAGAGGCTGTTTGGTATTGTAACAGTAAAAACAGATTTTTCTAAAAGAGATGCAGCAAAAGGATTTATCAGCAGCATTTGCCAGACAAAATAACTGGCAAAAACGCTTGTTCCTACCATTACAGTGTTTACAGTAAAGTTTTTGGCACCTCAGAAACTGCAAATGAATCACACCACTGGCTGGTATTTGCTGTGGGACCTATTTGCATCTCAAAATGAATATCGGCAGTTCCTTAAGCACACTGTGCTTAAAGTAAGTGCTAATGTGTGCTTATAACACCATGTATCTCCAGGCAGATCTCCCAGGATGTGTAGGTGCACCCACCACCTCCCTCACCCTGTCTGGACCCTGACAATGCTAACAGACCTTCATGGACCTCAGCAGCACTCCCAGAGCCTCTCCCCATCCGGCCCACAGGCCTGGGGGCTCCATTTCAGCTCAGCCCGGGGCTGTACATCGTTCCCCAGCGATACCACAGGATGTCAGTCTCCAGCCTTGCTCAGCCATGGACCTGTGGGACTGGACCCTGACCTTATCCCATCCTTGACACCATAAATAGATGATCTGGATAAATGTGGCCACCATTTCCAGGCTGGCCCTGCTCCCTTGCTAGGGCAGTGGGGTGGACCTAGCCAACACAGTACTACCGTACAGGTCTGAGAATTCCCCACTAACCTGGGAGTCTCCAGCCCTTGCTGCACTCTGTGTTGGTTTTTGCACATCAGTCATACTTTCTTCACTTCCAGGCCACTGTAGTTTTCTTTAGGTTAGCACCAATGTAAACTGAACAGCAACTGTGGAAACATTTTGTTTGTTTGTTTGTTTTGTGCTGCAATTAAAAGGCAATTTTTAATACAAGTTATGTTTCATTTAACAAGCTGGTTTTAGAATATACATAGCCTAAAGACAGATCATGATACTGCAGATAGCGCATTTCACTTCTGGCTGAGCAACAAGAAAGTTACATAGACAGACTTTCAAAAACCTGTCTGTAATTTCAGAGTCAAACATCAGAACTAACCAAGCAGTGAATAAAATCACAGGAAGCATTTTGACTTTCTTAAACTCAAGCTTTGAAAATTTGAAACCAGATACTCAAAGTTCGAGATTACTTTCAAAAATTCATTTCTGATATTCTAGTTTCAAAGTACAGCACAGTAATGAATCAACCACGCAGGGATATTTTCAATCTCTGCAAACAAACAAAGAAATAGCTGTAAACATGACAGATGATGTTCCAGGAGCCATATGAGACAAAAGAAACATATGGCCGCCTCATCTGAAGTTCTTACAATGCTTAATGTCTTGAAAGTACAGCAAAACATTGGCTGATTAATATAATTAGAACATCGTAGAGGCTATTCCTCATTATTTTTGCAAATGTAAATGATGATCCTGACATGCGTAGTTTTTTTGCTGCACATGATGAATACTGAGTTCTCATTTTACTGAGTACTGTAATCAAATTTAGAACAAACGTTATATAAGTGCATAAGCAATCCTAATCCTAATCCTTTTTCGGCTATCTCACTTTCCCCATCTAGGTCTGCTGCAGCTGTAATTCTATAAGTCTCCCATATTTGGTAATTTCCCTGCATATTTTTATTTTCCTTTCCTAATCTCCTGTCTTTTTCTGAGAGCATAAGTTTTTAGTTGATAATGGTTGTCATGAAATGAGAGGTCTAGCTTTGGATCATACGTAGCCTTCTGTCAGCTGCCTTATGTTACTGTGCTTCCTCACAGCAAAGGAACTTTACTGATTCTATTGCTATGCTGCTGCCCGATCCCATGAGTTTGTTAAGCATCATCCCTTAAGCTGAAGTACCTATTGGAACAAATCTGAAGGTCCTTAAACATTTTTTAGTCTGTCCTTAGTTCAGTACCAATTGTTTAAACACTGGGCTGAGAAGGGAGAAAGCCCCAGTAACTGTGTGTTTTGTGATGTGTTTCTATGAAATGTTTCGGAATTTACCAGCTTCATAAAAAGCTTTATCAAATATTTCACATATCAATTAAATAATCTAATGACAATTATTATTCTTAATTTCTATGAAACAAGTTCCTTTTATTGAACTGTATCTTTTATTTGGAATATTTCTAAGGGTACACAGTAGCGAAAGCAAAGTATTTCAGATAAGTGGTTCACAGCATATAATTTATCCAGTTAATTTGATTTCTTTGTATTTGTCTAGATATTGCTTATAATTTTATGCAATTAATTCATTCTGTGAACCTAATTGCTAAAATAGCTGTGAGATTGTCTGGCTGCAATGAATAGCAGGGTTTGCATTGACTTGAGAGGGAACAGTGGTCGCCCGCTGGAGGTTTATCTCCACTCTGTAGGTCTCCCCAAGTTATTCTTTGGAAGTAAGAATGAAATGTTGAATGTAAGAATGAACAGTTGAATGAAAAAACTGTTTCACATTTGACATATTATTCCTTCTACTTGCAGCTAAAACATAAATCATTCATATACACACTTATAAAAATGTTAGAGTCCTGCAAATATTTTCTGATTTTCTTTTGGCAATCTTGCCTACCCACGAATCACTGTAAATGTATTACAGCTTGAATTGTAAATGTATAGTAACTCTTTCTGTAGAATCCACACAGATTAACTAAGTGTTCTTTTGCCTTGAATAACTAACCCTTAGTGACGTGATGTCTAATATCAGGTCAGAGGCTAAAAGAACACAGAGACGTAGTGCCTGATAACATGAGTAAGAGTCAGGCGTCTGTCTTTTTTTCCAGTTATACTGACTCATTGAATTCCTGCTACTGCACTTTCCACACAAAACACGCTTTTTCATTTCACAGCCAGAACTGTAGCATGACATCGCTAACGATGGATCAGGTGGCAAGATTACTTGTATTAATTATATTGAGACTTCAAATCTGAGATTACAGCCAACAGTGCAGATTTCTGAAAATGAATTCACTAGCCACTTGATACTTTACGGACTTCATGGCTGGTACTACAGCCCTGTGCTGAAATGCAAGGTCACAGCCCAGCAAACAATACTCAGGCGTAAAGGATCAGGTGAGGAGCAACAGCAAGTTTCACTTACTTTGTTCATTTTGTGATCATTCAACAAAAAACCAGCCAGATACTTCAATGTCACTAAAATCAGTTTTGAATTAAGTAAATGTGTTCAACAAAATAAAACGCTCTTTCAGCCCTACCTGCTACCTGCTCTCAACTGGACTTTTACTAGCTTGGCTGCCTCCTTTCCACATGGCCAAGTACCAAACATTGCCAGTACTTTAACTGAGGCCTTATCTGTGCTGCACAGAATAGAAAAATGATTTCACTTATCTTGTATACATTTGTATAAACCTTAACTAGATTTAGTGGCTTATTTTTTTTCCTTTCCCAGTGGACTACTGGTCAATGTATGCCTTGCTATGAAATTTTTTTTTATTTCTTTTTTTTCCTGCAGGCCAAAACAATCACTTTGTATCTAATATTCATGCATTTTGTCATTCTTAATTAATTCCTATCTTTTTCATTGATCACATTTTTAGCACCATTTAGACTATCTTGTTTACTGTGATGTCTATTGATATTTTGAGTTCTGACTTCAAAATACCTTCCACCTTGGTAACATCTGGAACACTGTAGCACAGTATTCCCCAATCAAAATGCTTAAAGAAAATCCTGATTAGTATTGGACCCAGAAGACATTCCCACAAGATCCTCTCTTCCATCTGCACAATGAGAATTGATTTGAATAGCTCCAATTCTAATTATTAACTTGGATTTGAGTTATACCTAGGAAATAGTTTTTAATACACCCAACTTGCCCTGGAGCTTTTCTTGAGATTCTGAATTAGTCAAAAAGTTACCCATTTATCCAGATCATCAGCGCACACAGATGGCTAAAGCAGTTGTTACTGAACAGAGTCATCCCTTTGGAGAAATGCCACCTGAAAGTACCTGAAACCGATATGGACAAAGTGCTTTTTCTTGTGCTTTTTCAATGATATTCTGCAAGGTAAAAGTAAGTGGTGCCAGCTGAGTTAGACCTTCTGCTTATTGGAAAAAAAAAAAAAAAAGAAATAGTGCTGGTGACCCAGAAAGTACAGCAGTTAACAGCTGAGGTTAGACCATCCACACAGTTGCTAAGATTCCTTATGTTCCCTGTTCACTTTTTCTCACTGCATTGTATTTAGCTCGGGTGTTGGATTGATGAGATCTTCAGGAATGCAAATATGGGCTCCATGAAAGTCATTTCATAGAGATGTTCCTGCCTCTGAGTCATATGTTTTCAGACAGCATGCATTTCTCATGACATTTTGGGAGAAGACTGGAGAAACTGAGGGACCTCAGGGCATGTTCAAATTTTTATCAAAACCAAATTTGGTTTATTTATTCTTAGTTTAAATGGATTTTTCTTTCTTGAACTTATCTTTCTATTTGAACCCATGTATCTTAGCTGAAAAAGGAAGCTGGGATTTGCTAGAAAAATTTGCTGCTCAGGAAAGAATAAGTAAGGTCAGATTAGTAGCTGTTTTCCTTCAGATCTGAGAATCTCATTTTCACTCTGAGATTGAAGAACACTATTAAGAGCATAATTTAGATATCAGATTTACCTGTACTCTGCCGCTGCCAGCCCATATTTGGTTTCAGGGCTTTAATGTTGACTGTTAACCTATTTAAATATTCAGCTACAGCCTTCTGCCAAGGTAGATTAATTCACCACCTCATGTCCCTGTCAAGTTGTCAATTTGTCAGATATTTTTCAGTTGCCAGTGCCCTTTATAGTGACAATGATGGCATACAGCTGAGCAACAGTTTCTCTGTTGGTGTCTCCTATTACAGAAAAGCTCTCCAATATTTGAGTAGCTAAACCTCTCTGTCCTGGCAGTTCTGAAGAATAAAGTCTTCTAACTGAAAGTCAAGAAGTATATACAGAAAGGAACTGATGCATATCTTGTTTGATTTATGACACTGAGAGATGTAATGCCAATATGAAAGTTACCTCTAACGCTGAAGAAACTGACAGTTTTTATACTCATTTTATTTTTCATCCATAACTGTGAAGAAAAGACATTAATATTAGTTACAGTGTAGGATGACTCCGGTGATGGACAGAATTGATCCCATGTCTGTCACTGATGGAACATTGAGTCATTAATTTTATTTGGCCACATTAGAATTCATATCAGTGCCTTAAGATATACGAGATTCCTTTTGGTTACCTCAACTTTTAGAACATGTTTCTGGAGTCTCTTAAATCAGAAACATTCAAGAAATAATTCTGCAATGGATTAAAATATATTTCATGATGGAAGAACAGCTGCATCAAATGCAAAAAGCTCCTCTAAAAACCAAAGTACTCTCAGATTCCAAATGAGTTTTAAAAACACAAGATAAATAAAAATGGTTTTCCAAAGAAAGGAAATTCTGTTGAAATTCATGGAGACAAATGCATACCCATGTGTTCAGGGTATATTTAAGAATGGTGTCATCCAAAAAGTTCTGGTAAGTCAGTAAAGTTATAGGGGTGTAAGATCAGACCTTTGGGTTTTCAAACACACTTCCTTCCCCCGGGGCTGTTTTAACTGAACATACCATGGAGGCAAGGGATTTTCCTGTCTTGGAAATGTGACCCAAGGCATATCAGATGTGGAGGGTGGGCAGAACACGCTCCAGTCTGATAGCAGGACAGATGCAGCCACAAGCATCCCAGAAAGCTGGTAACTCTAGCACGGCTTTTTAAGCTGAAACTTCTCCATGGACGTATATGCAAAGGCTCAGAAGAAATTCAGCTTTATCTGGAAAGCGAATTTTGGACCTAACTATGTAGAGGCCTAAACTTCTGAGAACCCACCAACTTTCCAGCAGTTTTGTTCCAAGTCTAGAGAAGACAGCAGTCTTCATTTATCAGTACACACTGGAGACAAAAACATTTGTGTCCAGAAAGTCTCTTAATTGAGATTATTAGGTACATTTAAAAAGATGTCTAAACACACACAGATGTGCATAGTGAAAACTACTCCCAGCTGTCTGTCTAGAAATAATCTGGGCAGATATCTGATCCCATTTGCTAGAAGTTTGTGTATAGTGACTGACTGCAATGTAGTCTGCAATTCTATTTGGAAAGTGCTGCATTAGTAGATCTGTCATTAAATAAATATGATACAAACGTAATTCTACACGTGGGGATACTTCCACAAGACTTAGAACACGTTACAAATTGGTACACCATGCTATATAAGATCAGGTAGCTGAGGCTGCAGATGTAGTGTATACATCCTGATAGTAATTAAATGATGCTACTAGATTAAGAGAAAAATAAAAATAGGAACAAAAGAAAAAGAAAATCCTGCAAGAAATCTATATTTACTGAAGAATATATCTTTTTTTTTTTCTTCTCATTTTTAATAAAGGCTGAACAATAATGCTTGAATTAAAGAGAGAAAGGGAAAGAAATGATGTGTGGTTAGAGAGGCAGTCTCATGGGAGACTAAATCAAATAGATCCATGCAAATCAATCTCTTTATGTTATTCTCAAGCTCCACTGATGCTACTGCAGACACTCAGCGATACAAGCAGGGACTGAGCAAATCAGGAGCATTCAGGCCCTAAGTGAAGGGTGCAATTATTTTAGTGCCTAAACTGAGCTCCAGAAGAAAGCTAGTCAAATAGCTGTTTGTATTTTTGTTCATATTTAGTCCTTAGGGCTGCAAGCTGGCTGCACCAACAGTATTTTGTGGACAACTGGTCCCTATCCTTCTAATGCTGCAATTAAAGGAAAGGCAAAATGTTCCTACAAAAGTCACAGCCTGGCTGCAAAGTATTGCTTGTCATTAGGATCCTCCATAGCCTGCTGAGTTTGGAGATTAGTGCTTTATGTCTTGTCATAATGTTGTTTGCATGATGTTTCTACAGTTTACTTCTTAATATTCTCTGCAAGAGCTGCTGGGGACTTGCTAGATTCATTGAGAGCCTTTTTTTGGTAGCAGACAATCCCGCAGGCTCAATGCCCATTGCACTGGCTGAACCTTCCTGCTGCAGGCCAGGCAGTGCCACTCTGCACTTTGCACTTGCAGGCCCTGCTTTACAGTGAAACTAGATATTGTATTAAGAGGAAAAAAAAAATCCCTAATTACTACTTAATGACTTAAAATGAGGAGTCCATCCTTCCTTTCCAAAGCTGTTCCAGTGGCTTATCAACTCTTTGTTGAATACTGAGGTCAAACTTTAACCTGAATTTGATGTAAGGTAACCTCACGGTTTAGGACTCCCATTTACTAAAGGGTCCTGTACTATCAGATGTCTTATTTATGTAAATATTTACAACCTACTGGCTAGTCACCGCTTTACCTTCACACTAATCCACTAAACGGATTAACTTCTCCATGATTCTCACTGCTAGCTTTGTTTTCCTTCCAGATCTCTTCCAGCTTGCTTTACAGGCAGGCCATGCTCGGTAGAGTATCAAATAGCCAGGACTGCAACAAATAAAATAGCAGAGATCCAAATCGGCGTGCCAGTAATGGGGCTGTTTAGGAGAGGCCCAGGACTTCACCCTTCTCAAGTCCTCAGGATGCTGCTCAGCTGTGGTGTGAGCTCTCTGATGTGGGGCCTCACCCCGCGACTTCCGCACGCCTCTGTGCAGGAAGCCGAAAAAGGATGTCACACCCTATAAACACCACCTCACAGCCTCCTGTGCGCGTACTGCTCTGCCAGGAGGAGGACAGGGTGCTCCCACACCTGGCAGCCCTTGATGCAGTGAAGCCAGCTTCTCCTCCAACTCCCTGTGAGCTCATTAGAAAAATATTGCTGCATGTATTCGGGATGCAAGGAGCTGGGAACAAGCACTTTGCTCCTTCTCTCAGCTCACCCAGTACAGCCCCAAGGTTGGAAAGGGAATGGGGAAACAGCATCGTTATTGAAGGGCGGAGAAGTAATCAGGTAATTGCCTTCATAGTTACATGCTCAGCTTTCTACTGTTTGCACAGGTGAGTCACAGACAAGAAGGCTGTTACCACTGGGAACCTTGGGCTACCTCTTGAGGCACAGACATCATTCATCACATGCTCAGGCAGTCAATAAACAAACAATAGCATTTTCCATTTCATTTGTCAGCCTGCAAGGCATGCGTTGTACTTGTGTTTTATGTTTTATCTCTGCATCCATCTTACACAGTACTGTCATGCTATTTGCACTGAGCTGTTGTTTTTTTGTTGTTGTTTTTGTTTTTTTTTTAATTAGCAATAATTATAAGTAGAAGTACACTATTGAGTAAATTACACAGTCACTTGCCTTTTGCCCAAGAAGTACATTACTGCTCACTGTTTTGGTTCTGCTGATCCTCGCCTGCTACAGGGAAGAATTCAATGTGGCAGGAAAATATAAGCAAAGGCAAGCCAAACCATTCCAGTGAAGAGTGGGTACTGCTTGTAAAGCATACGTTTGTGTAAAAAGCTGAACTAATCAGCATTATCAGCATTTCTCAAGCTACTTGTTATAAAGAGAAGATCTTTTTTTTTTAGTTTACAGCACAGTGAAGAATCAGGCAAAAAAAATGCCAGTCATAGGTATTTTTGACAAAGCACTGATGTCTAATTGCTTGCCTCAGCAAGGTCCAAGAGGCTTTCTGATCATTTTTGAGAACTAAGAAAATGCTGTGGGCAGCCAGACCAGTGAGCTCTGCGTGACTGCATTCAGCATCTGAACAGAAAACAGTGACATATATTCAGCTCTTGGGAAAAGCAAAACTCAAAGAGATGTTGAAGCACACAGAAAACCTAATAGGAATCTTAACGGCATCAACAGGCTCAAAGACACCTTAGGACTGAGGTGATGAATTTCATCCCTTATGTCATTAGTTGTACAGATGGAGCATGATCATTGAAAACTGTGATGCCAATTACCCCCTTGCACCCAAGTGGTATTTTTTATCATACCACATAGCCTCAGGCTGGAGGGCCCTTTCCCGTGCTACAAGGAGCACATCTGAGTCAGCTAAGTACTGTAAGTAGTTCTTTCACATAAAATCCAGCCCAATTTTATAGTCCAGATTGAAAGACACCACCTACAAGCCCGATTTCCTTTCTGTTCTTGTGATATTCAAAAGAACCAGCTTCCAATAAAACTGACAATGTTCTGTTATCGGCAACATGAAGATATAAGCCAACTCAAATCCTTGGTTATGCATGTTTATAAAACAATCACTCTGATGAAAGGACTCAGTAAACTCATTCTCTTATTGCTTTGGGCCCTATTACATCTTCCCTCGCTTGCTGTTCCTTATTTAAACCACTCAAACTACTTGGCTCATTTTTCTGTCATTATTATAGAAGTCTGGTTGAGGTTATTTTATTTACTGTCTAATAATTGCATTCGTTTTAACCGATTGACATATATTTGTCCAAATTTGCACAAATTTGGAATGCAATAGAAAAGAGGGGAAGAGTAAAAAATCCCATCAGAGTTTTTGAAGACTTTAATTATTCACATAAGCAGCCAGATAATGACTGCAGTCATTTGGAATAAAAATAAAATCAAAATCCAGACCTCTCTAGGCAAGTGGACAGCTCTTAAATGACTAATCAGATACAATGACAAGTTAGTTAAAAGAATATCGACTGACTCATATACTTTTACTTAGGAACTCAGATAATGAGAGAGCGAGACGATGAAATAGAAAGATTTTCCAAGTATCCTGGCTGCACTGACAGAAACCAAAGCAGATTGCTTCCTCTAAGGAGGCTTCAGCTGTTGTTGTTGTTCAGGGGTTGTGTCACCCTGATTTATTATTAATGTGGACATAAGCTTGTCAAGACTTTTGGCTTTATGTTAAGACGCCTCAGTGTAGACTTAAGGTGCCAGCTTGGTATAATAGATAACTTCAAGGAGATGCTTAACTTCTAAAGCTGATCAAACAAAAATAATCAGTTGAGATTGCTAATATTGGTACCACAGTATGAACTGGAGCCCCTGAGTTTAGGGGCCTCTTTGAGATATATGTTATTTCCCGTGAGAAAGACCACATCATCACAAGTGCACTTTCTTCTTAAATCCTTGCAAAGAGACTCAAAGGACAACTGTTAGTGACTTACGTATGTTTAGGCAGTCTGATTTAAAAACTGTTAGCAAATTGTTAGAAGGAGTAATGCCAAAATTTCAGCCTTGAAATTTGGGTTGTGACCTTCTGTATTAGGATGGGCAACAGGCCAAGTTCCATGGAAAAAAAAAAAAAGAATGCTGTCTCTAAAGAGCTGCAGCTAGATTCAGTAACAAACATGGGGAAAAAAAGGAAAAAGTTGTTTTTCACGGCTGAAAAACTTCAGGCAATCACTGCTTCACAAACCTCCTGGTGCAATGCACGGAAATGGCAGGGGGTTCGCAAAGATGGACATGTGTCCTTACACTAAAGGCATATAAAAGCAGGAATTAAGATTTATCATCCACAGTGAGTTCTTAGTTTCTCATTGATGGATTATTTCAACTCATGAAACATTTTGTTTCATGTGAATCTCATAGTGAGCTGATGAAAACAACAGCTCCTAACTGGTAACTCTCATTACATCTCTCATGTTGCTTTTTCAGCTGTGTAGTGGTACATCTGATTGAATCACTTGATCAAAGTGCTCTTAACAAAATGACAATTCAGCTAGGTCAGGATAAACTACTAAAAATAATTTCTAGAACAAGCTATTGGAAAATTAATTAGTTTTGGATCTAACTCAGTATTCACTGAACTCCATGGAATACCACTGCTGGTACGCACAAGGAATGGCAGATCGAGTCTCCGACGATCCTTGAGCCCTGGTAACATTCATGACATAAACGCAAATGTAGACTAGCAATGCTAAGTGAAAAAACGAGGTGCAAAAACTGGACCTAAGAGCCCATTTCAGCTGTTTGTTCACTGCTCCAGCTTCTCAACCCAAACCAAGGTATTTAAGTTATTGTACATGAAGGCTTGTGCTCAATGCTGCTAGAGGCGAAACTTGAGTTTAGTTTGCTGTTGTGTCCTTAGAATACTCTGCTGTGTCATGAAGGCACCTTTCCAGCTCAGGCCAAGTTGAGGACAATGTCACCATTAACTGTGAACTTTCTTGCTTTTGATACTTTGGTTCATGACCTCAGTGTTATTTAAACTAGAAAGGAGAGAGTATTAAAATACATGCCCAAGTAATCCAAGGAGAGGGTGTGAATTACTTCCCAGGCTTTAACAAACTGTCTATCCTTTTATATTCTTCCAGCAGTGTTCTCCTTCAGTCTTGTGCTATGTAGCTATGGGATATTTTCCTCCATTTTTAAGCTTTAACATGTCAATAAAATTGCTGAATTAAAAACGTAATCACAGTGCATTGCTTTAGTGTAGCTGTACCAGGGCAGAGCCATAGTTACAATGAACTTTGAGTCACTGTTAAAAACCAGTAGTGCTGTGCTAATCTACATCCACTCCGGATCTGCTGTCAGAATCACTGCCTGTTTGTGCCAGTGCAAGTCAAAGAAGAGCCAGGAAATAAATATCAATGGCTAATGTAGATTAATAACTCAGAAAAGTTTATAAACTTCTAAGACAAAAGTTTTCATAGAATGAAGAAACCAGAAGGAGTGCACAGCTGCATTCCCCAGGAACCAACACGACGATCATTAATAGCCCAGCAACTCACAGAAGGATGCATAATTACTCTGGAGTTGCTTCACATACTCTAATTTCTTACTCATTTGCACATCTCAATCTCAGGTCTCTCTTCCAAGCATGTTAAGCACTTAGAAGGAGTTATCCGTAGAAACTGACTGAAGAAAGGAACCTGAGCCAGGAGTGAAATTCAGACCTGAATTTGCATCGCTTCTGTTCTAGACTCTGTGAGTCTAGAAGAAGACTGTTGAGCAGCAGCATCTTGCAGGATGCAGCCTGCCTGCTGGTGCAGTTTTGCAGTAAATGAATGAAACAATCATTGGGACAGAAGGATAGATTGGCTGACATCATACAGTAGACAGAACACTCTTGAGATGTGGGTGCAGATCCTTGTGCCATAAGGTTTTGGACCATCTTGGCACTGCATAAACACATGAGAGACTGAGAAAGATTCCCCCTTAGTAGCCCATAGCCCAGTGACTATCTCCATCCAAGTACTTTTGCAGCATAGATGAATAATTGGGGCTAAAATAACAGTTTCTGAGTAGTTAAGACCTTTGTAGGGAAGCTCTAATACTTTTTATGAATGATACAATTCAGATGATTGATCATGGAATCCATTTAGTTTTCTGTCCTTTTATCTGCTTGAGTATTTGTGCAAATGGGACTGATGACCGATTTCCTAATAAGCAAAATGTAATTATTTCAGATGGGAGAATTCTAACTTTTTATTTCATCAATATTAACGTCTAAGCGGTAACATCAACGGGGAGCAGCTACATATCAGTTGAGCCATAGGTGACCTACATCAGTGGTTGATCTTGCATCTTGATTAGTGTAAGCTTTAAAGCTCATAAGCTGTGTTCTGCATTAAGACAGACCTTTAATAAGAGTGATGATTAGCTAATAGCATGCAGTTTTCCAGTACTACAGTCTACTTAAGAACATTACATATCTTTACTTATCTATATATACAATATTAACTGCAGAAATTTTGAGTTACTTTGAAATTACATATCAATGTATCGTGTACAATTGCCTCATCAATATATAATATTATTATACTAATTACATTATCTAAACAGAATTGCTTAACTTGAAGCCTTTGATAAACCTTGTCTGACATTGATGATTACGGAACCTGCTGGGAAGCACCTAGCAAGGGAGCCCTCCTTGCAATCTGGTGGCAGTATATTTGGATACTGTGATTGTCTGCAACAGGAAGAGCGAGGCTGCTGTAGCTGCAGGGGAAATTCCATTTAAAAAAAAAAATCTGAATGCCCTATGCTGTGTTACCAGTCTGATTTCACACCCAGAGTGCCTTGCTGGGTGCCTAAGTGGATGCAAGTTGCTCTGTGAAACAGGCTGAAGTGCTGAGGGGATAGATTTCTGCACTGTTTAAATGACTAATGGTGCAGACAGGCAATTAGTGGGATTTTCAAGTTTCCTTTCCTAATTGCATAGTTAAATACTTGAACATACTTCATAAAATTTAGTCTTTATTCCTTCTAAGATCAAAGCAAGGGGAGAAGAGGACAAATTGCAAGGCGGTATGTAATCAGCTAGCCTAATTTTGTGTGCCTCAATAAGATGTCCATGGGTACAGCGCAGTTTCTCACATTTTCCCCAGTATTACAAAGTCTGTCTTTATTTTGCAGTGCTGAGCTGGGCCAGAGCTCACCCATAAGCTATTCCAACATCCAAACAGCATGGGGGTATGGAGAGTCCGCAGTGCTTAATTCCTCCAGACCCCTAACCCCATCCCTGTGTGTGAACTGAAGCCACTAATGCAGGGCTGTGGGTAGCAAGCAGGTGGAGCTTGTTTTGAGATAGTATATGATTTCTTCTCCATCTCCCACAGATTCCCTTAGTGTTCCAGGCTGGACATGGTGGCAGTGGAAAAGCACAAAGGCTGCCTCCAAACTGGAGGTAGGAGTGGGATCTTGAAGGTGAGATCAGATGGAGAGGTAACGCTCAGACTTACACCACATTCAAAAATCAAAGGCTTTCTGTGATTCAGAGCAGTTTTTCTGCCTAGTTTAAATATCTGTGCCAGACACTGGAAGTTACATGATGTGAATACCCTGTCAGAGACAATTATTTTGCCGATTTGTTCTCGTGACAGCTCAGCTACACACCAGCACTTATAGAGAATAACAGGACAAAGGAAAAAAAAACAACAACAAAAAACTTACGGCATAGCCTGCAGTGAAGTGACAAGAGAGATTTGTCTCTGGGGAAAATAAAAAGGAAATACATTTGAAAACAGGAGCATTAGAGGTACAGAAAGTCAGTGTGCAGCGTGGGAGGGCAGTGTGCGAAGGCGGCTGACAAAGTGATGTGCGACTGTGAGATGCAGGGCTCCTCTCTGAGGAGCTGTAGTCACTGCAGAAACACACCCCAGCTCACAAGAAACTGCTAAATTGCTTTGGCTGCAAGTTTTACTCAGGCGCTCTCTAACTGCCACGTTCGTCTTTAGCCCTGCTTTTTGCCCTGGAGCTGGATCCTTACCCCAAGGCAGAATTGCTCCCCACCTTCTCACTCTTCAAACCCATGTCTTCAATCTGCACTCCCCAGAGCTTAGCAGTTGCATTTTTGGCATTCACTGAAACCATGTACCTCTCCAGCCTGTGCTTGGAAGATTTCCCCAGCTCCAGTGCAGAGGTGCACATCTCTGGAGATATGATCACTGGTGCAAACAGGCAGGCAGAAAGATGGAAGAAGATAATGTTTGGGAACACTAAGCAAGCTCTTGCTCCAACCTCACTGGAAAACAGAAACACTGTTCTCTGCCCCACTCCATGCATACAAATAGGAAAAAACAGGAGCGTGAGAATGCTTGAAATAGTCAAGATGAGAGATGTCAGTCTGACAGCTCCTATGCTCTGCGGGGATGTGTTCTTGCTATGTGATAGACTTCTCATGTCCCTTTGGACAAAGTTTGGATTTTTTTTTACTGCATTCCTAAAAGTGCCTGCTTCCCTGGCTTTCCGTCAGGACTTTCAGATGCGTAGCTCATACACAGCCAGCCTCAGGCTTGTTGATCTGACAGCTAACCCACTGAGATGCCTTTGAAAACTCTGAAGTCAAGCAATACCATCCAAGTACTCTTCCTTTCAGAACTAAGTCTTGGAAATGTGAAGCAGCACTGGAGGATGAAATGGTGATATGTTTGTTTCTGAGTCAGGAGATAATTTCCCCCTCACTTTTCTGGTGCAATAGCTGACTCTTCAGGTGCCTTTGACAAACCAGCTGTAACAGTGTAATCACAACATCAGGTGGGCCATTACATTACCAGTCCACCTCCCTTCCCACAGCAGCCATGGATGATTTTAAAAGCAGCCCTCACCCAACACTGGGTGCCATTTCTCACAGCTATTATCTGCACCAGTCCAGCTGCAAAGCTGCAACTATTTTTTCCAGAATAGTTAAAGAGAATTAGTTTAAATCCACTGGATTTAAACCAACAATGGCCAACCAGCTGCCTGACCAGCAAACAACAAAACCATCAGCTTTTGAAACTAAACACATTTTCAAAATAGGAGAGAACAAAAAGAGAAGAAAGGCAGTGCCTTTTGTGATCCAGGTTTGTGACAGAGGCAGGCTCTCAAAAGCTTGCCCATTGCTTTGTGCAGTTCCCAGCATATTTTATTTATCCCTGCGATCAGTACAGTTGGGGAGACAACGTAACAGGAGCCATTCCTGAGCACGCCCTTTGCTGTTAGGATGGTGAGCAATGGGCTGATTATTTGGGGCTCAATCACAATTAAGTGTGTTGCAAGCAGAGTCAGAATGCTGACACCTGCATTGAGCAATGCTGGTGTGTAGAGGAGGCGCAGAGGTGAGCAGCTCCTCAAAGCAGCAGACGTGTCTGGGCTTTCAAGGATGTCCAATGCAGTTTGGCAGGAATCTTCCCTTGGCTGCTCTCCTGCTCAGGAGGAGGGGAAAGCACCCTTCCACTGAGTTTAATGATGATCAGTGGAATTCAGCTGAAGGAGCACTGAATTTTAAGGCTAATAAATTACCTAGCAGCTAAAGCTTCAATTATTCAAGAGTCAGAATTGTACAAAATTGCAGAGGCATCACTTTCGCTTAGTAATAAATCACAGATTTAATATAATTATAAATAAATAGCAGTTTTTCCCAATTGTGCAAGAGCAATAATTCTTAGGAGATGACCATTTCATTTAAATAAATGCATTCTCAGACTTCATCTCTATGGGAAGGAAGCCGACACATTTTTCACTTGTGTGAGCTTGCTTGAGTAGATTGATTTATTATTCCCTCAGAGGCGCAGAGAGGCCCAGGTATGGGAAAACCAGCAGCTTTACTTTGAGCTTCACTTCCCTGAGCACTGAATTCTTTCTGCAGCTGCTAGTTCCCTCCTCCCTTGTGAAAAGAAACTCTTTTCCCTTTTCAGATAGCTTTATGATTTCACTCACAGAAATACAAGTGCAGTATAAAAGCAGCTGAAATTAACATATGCTAAGGCTGTGAAAAGTCCATATGCAGTCTTGAAAGCTCAGAAAAATGCCCAGAAGGCTTACTGCTGATTTTTTTTCCTTTTCACCTTTGTGGACAGTAAAAATCTTTTTTTCTTTTTTTTTTCTTTTTTTTTTATTCCTCCAGGAAACACAGTTAACATCTTATTCCCGACAGACTTCAGCAAAATATCAACACCTATGCTCAGTCTTCACAGAACACCTCTGTGTTGCAGTGAATTTTAGCAATGACATGAACCATACCATACCCAAGCTTCTGTGCTGGTGCTTTCAGCAGAGGAAAATAAGTGTATTACCAGTGATATGGTACAGCAAGTAGAGCAACAGACGGACCTGCACTGGGTGCTTCTGTTTCCAGAGCCCTGAGCTGAGCCCTTCTGACAACAAATCATCACTGCTCCCACAAAGCCACTGCAGCAGGGCTGTGCAGCCAGGAGATATTCAAGCACCATCTAGTGGAAAAAAGTCTGTGTAAGGTCAGGCAATACAGACTGGCAGTGAAATAGGCATTTTGGAAAGAGAAACAAGACCAGGTAGGAGAACAGTTCCCTGGGAGTAAAAAGTTCTTTGTTCTCTTTGGGAAGGAGTCATGGTGTATTCAAAACAGAACAATAGTGATTAGGAAAAAAAAAAAGGAAGAAGGTGACTCCCTTGTGGCATTTGAGGATCTAAGTTCCTTGCACTTGTATTTTACTCTTATTTGCTCACCATGTCCACCTTGAGCATCGGAGGTGTTCTCATTGCTGCTTACAGTTCTCCTGCATCCAAAGGCATTTGCAGCCTAGCATAGGCAGACCATGTCATTAGGACCAGGGGGGGTTAAAGACAACCTTTTGACTCCATACCATCATACCAACAGTTTTAACCCACCCTTTCACTTGTACTGGAGCCACCTCCGTGGGCCACACTGTCCAGGCACACAGGAACTGTGAGAACAGTGTCCAACTGCACACGGTCCCACCGGCTTTTGGAACATTCCCTGTTATTGCCTGGGTTCTCCCAGCAGAAACAGTGTGAATCCAGTGGTCATTCTCTGCTGAGGGTGGTACAAAGGTTGATATGCATTGGTTGGGTCTACTTGAACATTGTAAGGAACCAAAACAGAACAGTGAACTCTAATGGGGCCATTAGAGTCCAGCCACAGCCTAGACTTGTATGATGACATGAAGCACCAAGCTTGGACTTTGTCTCAAGACACCCAGAGTTTCTGCTTGGTTTCCAGATTTCATTAATAGATGATGTGTGTGTGTAAATCCTCTCTACGGCTCCAAAAAACCTTGATGCAGAGCTTTAGAAAAATGGTGATAAAAATTTAATACCTTAGGTTATTAAAATCTCAGCACTTCTTTTACTGCAGCAGCTTTTAGCAATATCTACTAATCCTTTTTCTCCATAAAGTTCTATATCCTATCTCACAATATACTTTGCTGTGTTATTGCTAATCTTTAAATTTGTGCATGTTCTTCAGTAGGTGGACGATAAGACATGCACTGAGGAGTATAAAACTTAAAGTATACTGAATGTGTTGGCTTCAGCAGCCATGTTTAGGAAATGTCTTCCAGACCCAGGTCTACTCTGCCAGCACAAGGGGCTGGGGTACAAAGTGCAGCACAGGGGAAAGAAGCAGCAGAAGGGTGTACACGGGAGGAGAATCTTTAGTGGGACTTTGCTGCCAAAGACAAGCCATTATGGAAGCTGACCCTCTTGGAGATCAGCTCATTCTGCAAATTGTGGGATAGTCTTTATATACTGAAACTGCTCCTTCATCTCTACTTTGCAAAGATAATAAAAGCAAAGAGAGATCAGTGGCATCAGCATGAGGGGTTTTGTTCATGCTTATACTAACAAAGATGTCATAACCTGAAAATGTCAATATAATATTTTGAACTGTGAGCATTTCATCTGCAGAAGCATAACTTGATCAGATTTTCCTTATCAAAATTTGCCCTTACAGTCACTCTGTTCAGTCACTTATCTATTAAACAGCTCTATAACTCCAGGATAGCACCATGCATTTTAAGTTGCATGTCCAGACTTTGCAGCCACAGGCAACTCCTTGAGTGCTTTCCAGTGTCATCTGCAGATGAGGTAAATTAGAAAGGATCAAGCTTGTAACAGTATTTTCACCAATATTCGGACATATAAACAGTAAAGACTATGTCGTCAACTCAAGAAATTTTTCACCTACACAAGTTGCTGGCAATAGGCTCAAGCACAAAGTTGCTGCCTGCCTCAGCTCACCATGCAGACATCCATGGCATGCAGGAGAGGCTGAAGTTAGCGTGCACTCCCAAAGCATGACTTGCATAAGCAGAGGTCACATGCCAGAGAAGGCCAATCTATTTCCAAGGGATTGTAATTGACACTACTGTCCTACATCCTGTCCTTCTTCTGCAGAGAAGTCAGCTCTTAGGGGGAGAGGGACCACAGGACACAATGCTTCAGATACCCAAGATGCAGCAAGTGGGGAGAGGGAAGGTGAAGCAAGCCAAGCCACATGCTCAGCACTTGAGATGTAAGAGGCCTACAGCAAGTCCTCGTGGTGACACGGCAATTCACACCCAGTGGAGAGCAGAGACAATTCCTTCCCTTCTACCCATCACCTCCTCAGGCAGCCCCTTTTACTCCTTGCAGATAAACACTTGGGTCTTGAAGTCTTCCATTATCCTGGGCTAGAGGCACACGGCAACAGAGCACATCTGTTTTTGTAATCCACTTGACCAAGGCAGGAAAGAGCTTTCTCAAGTAACTGCAGTCCCAGCTCTACCATCTTAGCATGAAAAAGGCACTTGCTTTCCAAACCAGGCAGAAGAACTAGCTCAGCTAGGGGGCTCAAGTCCGGACTCGCAGCCAACAAAGGAATCCAGCTTTTTGCTGAACCAACTATTGCAAATGAAAGAAAGTTTGGACTTTTGGTTACCAGATGGAGGTTGGGAGAACAGGCACCTGTTTCCATCTTTAACAGAGAGTTCATTTAAGATCCTTGTCAACGCTGTTGAGAAAGAGGATTTATAGCAACAGCTCTATATTGGTAGGGAAATGACTCAGATAACTGCATTTCATGCTGTGTGTCTGGGCTGCTGCGACTTGAAGGCGGCAGAAGCCAGGCTATGCTATGCGGTGCATTACACACCTCGGTCCGCTAAAGGGAGCTCCAGGCTCAGAGCTCGACACGGGCTCCTATTTATGCCGACGCCGCCAAAAGCGTTTTCTTTCCTCTCGCTATAACTGGGTACATAGAATTAATGGTGCATTTACAGGGCAATTTGTCAAATGCAAATCTGCTCCTTAACAGCAGGTTCGCAATCCAGCAGCTACAAACTCTTCGGGGAAGTTAGCAGACCGAGGCTTATGCAGCCTTTCCCCAGGTATTCCCTGGGAACTTCAAGACACATTTCACTTCAGAGATGAAGGCAGCTGTAAACGTTAGAAACTCAAAGAACTCCTAATTTCATTCAAATCATTTTAAAAACACCGGTATGCACCAGATACACTGATGCTTACAATACGAATGGGCAAATCTGAAATAGAGCACAACTCCACTGATTTAATTTGAACAGCTTTTTATGTGGTGCATTACAGATGAATTGGAGTTACAAAGCCAGTGTTTGCCAAGTTGCACATTAACCTTTCTAAAAGCAATTTTGGATGCCTGGAACATCGTCCATAAGATCAGTGCCTCACAGATAGCATGAATACATTGCAGCAGGTAAGTGGAGTGGTTTAAGTAGAAACATCCACTGGACTATTGTGATCAATGAAAAAATGAAGAAGGAAAAAGAAAATACTAACAATAAAACAAAAGAAAAAGACAGAGCTAACTGGTTTGCATTTGCAGAGTGATTTAAAAGCCAAGCAGCTAAAAACCCCAGGGAACAACAGCCACTAGAGATAGCAAGCCTCATAATTTAAATTATGGGATAAGAAATAGAAAAAAATTAAAAAATCAAGACATGCATAACAGCCAGCAAAGACGTCCATAGGCAGAGTGATGACTGGGAAGGGTTGCTCCTGAGGCTGGGGAACAGGCAGGAGAGTATTTCTCATTTTGTTTAAGTGTTTCTGGGGGTAATGCAGCTACAGAAAGAGTTACTCTCCTGGTATGAGCTATGGTGTCTTTCCCAGTTCTGCTGGCCCTCCTGAGGGAGCTGTGATTAGCCAGTTTTGTTCAGTCCCAGCTGGAGTCAACTGTTTATTCGTGTGAAAACACCTCTTCCCCTCAATTTTCTACATTCTCTTCCTAAAAAAATATATGTATATATACATATATATATAAAATAATATATATATATAAAATAATCTATCCCCCCTACCTTTTTTTTTTTTAAGAGCCGGTTAAAAACAGGCTACATTATTATTATTTTTTTAAACACATTCTTTGTCTTAAAGAGATTCATAAGTCAATAGTGTTTTTCATTATTATTACCACTCTTAATTCAAAGAAATACGCATGGTGCAAAAAAGCAGCAAGGACAAAGGCAGTCTAAGAAATCCCTGAGAAGACAGAACTCCCCAGCCACCAGCCTGTCCGTCACGCTGAGCCTGTACCTGCACAGACCCAGGCTGGTGGTCATGCCAGCCAGCTCACAGTTGTTTTTAATCAGTGCAGACATTCACAAGAAAATGTGGGCTCTGTTTTCCTTAATGCCTTGGTCCTGTGCTGGCTCCTCACCTAAGGCCATAGCCTCTGGCCCTTGGAAAGATGGCAGCCAGTCTGTATGGACAATGTCACAGGGTGGTTGAAGGGAGGACCCCAACAAGAAGCAGGGATCGTGCAGATCCCCTCTTCCCTACTGCTCCTTCACAGGGGTGATTTGGCCATTTCATTTATGGAGCTCCTGATGTTCAGAGGTTGGGCTGTTGTCTTAGCTCTGAGATGAAGTGTGCCTGACCAAAGGTCACACACATTTCTTCTGTCTCCCATTGCATTTAACAAACATTGCAATGATGCTCACCAGGGCTGATTACTGCTGGAATGGCTCAAGTCAATGAGATGCTGTTTACTCACTCCTCACAGCGGAGCAGAACTCAGTCGGTGATTTGACACTGAAGTTTTGTTCTGCTCAGCCTCTGCCAGCATGAACCTCTTGCATTTAATTTTGCAAGATCCTTATCATAACCAGCCTTGGTGCAGCCCAAAATAAATGGTTGGCGTTTTGAGGCTACAGCAGAGGTAAGGGATGTTGCTGTCCCAACTTGCAAAACACCCAGACACCTCCAACAATGTTGATGGCCTCCAGATTTCTCAGCTATGTTTTAGGGAGAATAAAAACCACCAAACAAATCAAATTACAAAAATAAGGGAAAAAATAAGAAAACAGACCTTGCACTTAAAAAGACAGGGTTATCTGCTGCTAACCCTGGCTGACTGCTCTCCATGGGGCACAGGTAGATGCAGCATTGCGAGGGAGGTGGGGAAAGAAAAGCCTCTCTCAGTTCACACTAGTGAAGCAGAACTCATTATGTGCCCTGCTGCCTATTGCTGCAAGAGGTTAGAAATGCTTCTTTATTTCCCCTGCCCTAATGCACTTGCTGCCTTCCCCATTCTGTTTACTTTGTGCCACCAAAGCAGTGACAATCAGCTGTGTGAAGAATTATTCCCCAGCCTCCTTTCTGAGGTGAGTTCAGCCCTGAAAACAGGAGCAACATCCAAAAAAAAAAAAAAAAAAAAAAAAGTAAGAAAAAAGAAAAAAAAAATTACTGCCACATCAATTTCTATTCAAATCGCTTGGCAGATTTCACTAGTTCCTTTGCTAGAGACCAGGGTTCACTTCCAGCTCCCCAGCCTTCAATACCTCAGGACAGTAAGTGCTGGCACAAACAGAAACCTGGTGACCTTCCTTTGAGAATATTAAGTCTTGCCGGAGTTTCTGTGAGGTTAATCGATTCTGCTCAGTCCTCTCTCATGAAATCCTTGGACAGGAAAGAATAAGGAGAGAAAAACCAGAGAAGATTTTCATGCAGTCTTTATAGCCTGAAGATTGCTTCAGTTTTTAGTGGTATTTGTCTCAGCCTCAGCCCTCCTTGGAAAGCAATCTTTTAGATACTTGTATGATTCCTTAGATTAACAAAAGGCGCATTTAGTTTGCCAGCAGTACCCAGTTTATGCCACATGTGAAACAGCATTACTGTGCAACTTCAGGTCATTTATCAGAACAGCTCAAGATGGCATATAGAGCTTGCCAAACCTAAGCAAGAGATTTACCTTGTACCGCCTGGCCTGTATACCCCAAATCCTGCTGTGGCCAAATGGTGCCTCTGCATCCCTATTCCTGATGGGAGCCACGTACTGAACTCCAGGTTATCCTCACATTTCCTCTCGGGATGACTTATACCATAACTGGGATACATGGGTGTTTGAGTTGTGTGCAATACCAAGCTGAAACGGGACCCGTGGGCCATGGACAGGAGTTGGAGGAGGCATGGAGGGCTGCTCAGTGCTACATACGGCCACAAATGCCTTCCGGGCCGCAACAAACAGAACTTTGGAGCACACAACACACCATTAAAACAACAGATTTTTCTGCTGCCAGGGCATCACTGTCCCAGTGTCTGCCTTGCCTTCTGTAATCAGCACTGGCTTCCATCTGATCAGGACCCGGTCTCACAGATCTCTGCAAATCTGGCCAGCAGAGTCAGCAGGAGAGTCCATGTGAGATAATAAGTAGGCAAGTACTGCTGGCAAAATCCAGCTTTGCACAGCATTCATGTCTCTAAATAGCAGTATGAATAAAAATAGTTTGGACACCTAGAAACCAAAATGCAGTAGGAATATATTTAAATGAAGACATAATTTCTAAAATGCAGAGCGATCCCTTAACTATTTCCCACTGTACTGACAGATGCTGTCCTCTGAAGAACTACACAAATGTCATAGGAGCAGCTGAAACTTTGAGCATTACTCTTTCCATTCATTTGACTTAAAAATCTTAATTTTTCTTCTATGTTACAGATGCTGATGAAGACTGCTATATAATCTTTGGATTCATCTGCCAACAATCATCTAATTAATAATTGATCATTAAAACGACCTTCTTTTGACTGATACCTGAGCTCACAAAGGTTCAAAAGAAATTTGACGCATGTTGTGTCATGTTCCAGCATTACCCACTACAGGTATGTTATCATGTTATGCCATTAAAGGAGGAACCAGTTGTACAAGTATCAGACTCGACCAGTTCAAATATCTGGCAGATTACAGGAGCAGATGAGCTTCCACAGCTCTTGCAGGAGCATCATTGCATCATTAAGCCAAGAACAGCATTATTTTTGGATATGCCTGAACAGAGCCATTTGATAATACTGTATTCTCTATGCAGCTCTTCATTTACTTAGGTGTTAGAAGAACACTTCTAAAAGAAAATCTCATCTGAATTGATGAAGGCAAAGTGTTCTTGCACAAACACTGGAAGTCCATAGGCACTAAATCCAAGATGTGCAGACCATACAGAAAAAGAGTGGCAGGATTGGCTATCCTCTACATAATGTGATTTTCTTAAGTGACATTTGATCTTCCAGAGGATCTGGAGTCTTGTCCAACACCTCCTCTGCTGCCAGTCCCATTCACCATGGAATGACAGAAAGCGTTTCAGGCTCCCAAGCGCCTCAGATGGAACGTCACCAGAAGAATCTCATTTCTCCAGCTACATTGGATTCTTCTTTCCATTATATCCTCTCTCCCAAGGGGGTCTAAAACTCATAAAGTAAAGAACTTAAGTACTCAGCCTTCATTCATCTTCTCTCGGAGTTTCCTTCTCAGTAGCACCTACCCAGAAAGAGAAAGTGCAGCAGATTTTGACCTTTACATTCACTAATAGGCAGCAATAGCTTTTGGATTTCTTCACGGATATTTTGTCAGCTCGGAGAAGAAAAACATTTTGTGGGAACAGCAGTACCAGCTACAGAGTTGGAGTCCTACCCTTGTTACAGCAGTGTGATTGAGGAACATTTCCACTGAGTTCAGCAAATGCAACTGGAGAAAGCAGAATAAACATTCACGTTTATTTTATGCTGATTCTAAGTAGAAGCTTTTTAAAAAAACATGAAATGCCAGTGAACCAAGGGGCTCTGGGGAAGAAAAGCTATGCAACTATAACATGTTGTGGGTCTTCTCTCAATGGGATATTGGTTTTCAGTATATAATTAATAACAAGAAAACTGTATGCTGACTTTAGGGTCTACATGAGTATCCTGGAACAAAAAGGGCCATAAATTAGCATCAATTATGTATTAAAGTTCCAATTAACCTGGCTGACACTGATATACTTTAACAAGGTACACTTAGATAAAAGAAGCAACTCTCTAATTACTTGGAACGGGACCTCCTGACCCATTCTGCTCTTTTATCCCAATGCCAACTTAATGAGGAAGGAAGTGAGAGGTAGGGAACTGCGCATAAGGCAAGTCTGTAGCACCACAAGATGCCCCATGGGATTTGCTTCTACCTTCCTAAAACTGTCAATGATTAATATTTTATTGCACTCAGTTCCTTTTAACTGTTTTCCGAAGAGGAGCTGTTGAGGCTGAAATTGCTAACATTCTTTTTAGTGTAGAAATCTGCCACTTAATGAAGGTCCTGGTCACCCGTTCCTGTTCTGCAGTACAGCACATCATGCACAGTATTTGTAGTGATGGTACCCAGGGTTCCTGCACACAGATTTAAAGGGTGCTTCTTGAAGTAAAGCAGCTTAGTCCAAATAAAAGAAAGAAAACCTCAACTAATTTTACACCTTGCACACAAGAGTTGGCTTAAGTGCATTTTTCAATGCTGAAATTTTATGGAAAATACAAAGACAAAAAGATAGGCCTGTATAAAACCTGTGGTGTTAGCAAGGCAGCTACAACAAGGTAAGCAGTGAGACCTAGTCAGGGAGGTATCTATAGAGCATCTAATAAGACTACATCATGGTTAAAATCAGATAACCCTGGATACCCTGTATATCTGGTTAAAAGGGGAATAAATCCACAGGCATCTCCTGTCTGTTCAAGAAAGAAAAAAAAAAAGAAAAAAAAAAAGAAAGAAAGAAAAAGAAAAAGAGAGAATAGTTGCAGAGAGTGCATAGCCAGACAGACCAGTCTTGTTCAGTTTTGCTCAATGTTCATATTTTCTGCCCCTGATCTCCCAGTCAGAATTTGCATGTATGCAATTATGAAAAGAGCAACAAGGGCTATTTTTTCTCATGTTTGTTTGTTTGTTTTTTCTTTAATCACTTGAAAATGTTGTACTTTACTGTTGATTAAAAGTTCTCCAGAGCAAGGCAGTTCTTGTAATGAGAGCTGTGGAAGGACTACAGTGTCTCTGCTGAGCAATCTCCTCTCAGAGCCATATTCTCATCACTGGAAGTAGTTTTAAATTCATAATGACATTGCCCCCATCTTTATGGTTTTGCACGGCAATACAGTTGGAGTCACGGCTTTCACAGTTGCTCTCCCATTGGCCACAAGCCTGACTTCTGTCCTCTGGGAGAGGAGGTGTTGGTGGATTCCATCAAAGGCACCTCCTAATTGTACTCAGAATCTTCAAAACTCAGAGGGAAGCAAAACTTGGCGCTGGGTGTCTCCTGTGGTGAGCTCTTTCCTGGGTCCTTGCAGTCAAAGGTTATCTTTCACCTAAGCCATGTCAAAGTTTAAGTTTAAACACTTTGGGTCATGCTCTACTGAAATCTCACTGCAGAGGGAGGCAGAATTTCCCTTTTGCTGTGGAAATGCACAGTGCAAAAGAGAAGCTTAGCAGCTTCTGGGCCCCAAATCATGACTCTTTTCCAAAACCAGGGCTGTTGGAAATCATGTGCTCCATTATCAAAAGCAGTCAGCAGGCAATTGCCCACATTACAGCCTCTCCAGCAAGATTTTCAATATTTCTTTAGCTGGAGATTGTGTCTTTAACTTCCCCATAACTTTGAGCTGCCTTGCAAAGGCAAGCTGAGAACGAAGACAGAAATGTAAAAGAAATGTTCGTACCTCTTTAGTCATTGAAAGGGTCAGAGTTAGGTCAACTGCAAGTCTTGAATAGTTCATCATTGTCTCACACTAACATTGCCATGTGTGTTATTCCCCTCCCCTGCCTAACCTGCATTTTCTGGAAGAATATGCCTGGATCATTCAAATGGCTCATGGAGACTGAAAGTGAACTAATACAATCAATTTTGGCCTCCTGTGACATCCCCAGTTACTTAGTAAGCCCTTGTGGAAAAAGACACATTCGTATTTCATATATGTTGTACAGTCCTTGATCCATCTCCATTTAAACCAAGGTCTAGTTTAAACATCTGTGGGAACTGGATCAGATTGACAAGACTATTATACACACCAGAGGGGACTCACTCTTAAGTCTCTTGTGGCAAACACGCTTCTTATACAGTATCCCACTCAGATAAGTGACCTACTTATTGGTTGCACGTTGTAAGCTATTATGATGAGTGCAATGTGATCCTTGTTTTGCTTTGAGTAAACTTTAGCCTTTGGATATAAGAAGTGGAAAATTTGACATGCGTGTAATAGAGGACAGCCATATACATTCAGAGTGGGATTTTCAAAAGCATTCATCCCTGGCCTGAAATCAAACATTGCTGGGACAACAGTGAGCTCTTATAAAAAAAAAAAAAAAAATCCTGCCCAAGTTATACTAATACATAAAGTACTTTGTTGTGAAACACTTGTGGGATTTGTGAAGCAACAATGCTGACAGAAAATGAGAAGTAAAGCATAGAGCACACATCGTCACTGCCACCTAATCACTCATTTTACCATCACCAGAACCATATTCTGATTGCACACCATTTCAATACACACTTTTTTCCTTCTACATACACTCCAGTACCACATTCACTTGTCAACCCCACCAGCAATAGTTAAATTTTTCTCTTATCAACTGGTCCTATTATCTAGAAGGAGACTGTGTACAAAAAAGTCGCGAAGAATGGTAACAAGTCTATAGGTAGAATTCAGGTGGTAACTCAGAGCAGCTCAGCGCCTGAGCACACAATATCAATGTTATGCAGAGAGTGAACTGGGAGAAGTAACTGCAGAAAGGAGGGAGAAAAATTTCACAAAGCACTTGTGGTTACAGGAAAATAACTACTCGATATATGTGTAGGTGGCTTTATTTTGTATCACATGAAATGGACCAGTTTGAAATGGGCCAATGGCATGGGGGGAAATACAACAAGTCTTCAGTACTGCTCAGCAGTAGACATTCAGAAACATTAAGGAACACTGCCATCTTGATTTGTTAAGGTCTAAAAGGAAAAACTCCAACTCCTACTGGAATATCAATAATGTGAAAAGATCATAAAGGACACAGCTTCAACCATTTGCCATTCTCTGCTGTTGATTAAATAAATCCATCTGTGTTCTTAGCAGTGAAGAGATGTTAAATCTACCACAGCATATTCAAATAGAAACATCCTTTTTAAATGACCTGGAGGGAAAAATTGAGTGTCCTCCTTGTGATCTTACTGCTTTCCCTTCCAGCTTTACCTCTCCATCACTTTATTCAAAGCAAAATATCATCAACCCCAAGAAAGACCATCCCTTATCAGCTTGGGCAGTTGTGGTATGCATCCCTCTATACAGTACAAATACACACACACACCAGCCCCCAGTTCATATGACTCCACGCAATGGTGAGCAGTATGTGAAAGCCCTTCAGTGCGCCAAGTGTGACAGTTTACTCAATCTCTTGTAACTCTGCTGATCTATCTTGTTCAAAGGAAGCATTTTTTTTTCCCTGATTCCCCCCACTCTTTTAGAGGAATGAGAGAAAATTTAAGTGCCCTGCTTTGACACTCAGCTTGCTGCTTGTGTGCAATCAGACCAGCTGCCTTCCTAGATCGCCACTGCATTGTCAGTGTAGTTCTTCTTGTGCCAAGACAAAATTTATAAATAGATTTGCCCAGTCAGTAAGCCCTTTCTTTTTAGAAAGACAGGGATTCGAGCAGAAAGAGGATTATTGATAACATGAAATATCTTTATTATGGCAGAGACTGCAACTGCTACTATAGTTAAGGACCTGTCAGCAGTTCCATTGTAAGATTTTTTTTTGTGCAAGGGTTTAACCTGGCAGTAAAAATTTAAATATACTTGAGGCTGAACATTTTTCTTGCAAGAATTCAGCAAGAGAGTTAGATGAAGGCTTCTCTCCTCCAGCCTTTCCTAATTGATGAATTCAGTGAGCTTTAGACCTTCTCACGTGTATTACCTTTTAGGGAATGGGGAACATCCCCCAATTCAGAATTGAGTAGTATAGAGCACAGAACCAGGGCTTTAAAAGACCACAGAACAAACGTGCATGGCTAAATCCTGCTCTTATTAGTCACGATGCTTGAATAACATTTGGCCTTCACAGGAATATATAGAGTTTTGGATAATAGTCCATGCTTTCCTCTACCAAATAAACAGAAGAGAATGTTGCTTAAAAAAGTCCCTTTAAAAACATCTCATTTAGGTAGCTAATTTTCCTTGTAGTGCATGCTGGTAGGCCAGAGCAATCTGCCAAACTATGAATACATCTTAAGAGTCACCACTCCCCATGTCCTTCTCCATGTAGTCTGTGCCTTTCTGTTCAGCCTCTGGCAAACTGCTTATTTCCTCTGAGGATCGATTTCAGCATTTAGGATGGAAAACAGTAAAACTCATGCAAACAGCCCTGCATGCAAAATTCATTCTGCTTCAGTTCAAGCACTTTCTGGTGGGAAACAATCCAGATCAGTTAGACTTTGGTAGTAACTAACTTGAATGCATAGCCATGGCTTGCTATTGCAGAGCTGCTGGCATCCATAGAACTGTGTAACTTCCAGGGCTCAGAAGTCTCGAGGACAAGACTACTGAAATGCTGCAGAGAAGCATGCATGTGAGCCTCACCAGAAAAACAGCGTGCCTTCTTCAGAAAGCTGACAGCAGAACATCTGGCTTTCAGATTCTGATTGGCTTTGCTTTCTCAGGCTGAAGTAAAAACCTTAATACTAATAGAACATAGGCCTTGTTTTGGAGCTGCTTTTTATGCCTAGTTTAAGTTATATAATGTCCCTTATATACAAAGTAAAAACTGTTCTTTGACTTGACTTTCTCAACATTCGTATTTGCGGTCAGCTGACCAGCATCTCTTTTGCACTGAAACCTACAAAAGAATAAGACTTCTCTGTTTTGTCTGTTGACGAGATCTTCAAACCCTACTGCCCCTCTGACACATAATCAAAATTTAAAAGAGCATGTTTCTGCCTATGCTTGTTTTTTTTTATGATATAAGGATTTAACTACGACTTTGACACCATGGAAACTAGACAGAGCATATGATCCTATTCCATCTAAATATATCCCCTGACTTTCAATCACACCTGCCTCTTTTATATTTTATGAAAACTGCTCTTCAGCTCCCTCCATCTATGCAACTTTTTTGGCTGTTAGGATCACCCTGTGCCCATCCCTCAGCTTTCATCACCAGCCATTACCACTTCAAGAGAGAATCACATGCATGAGTGAAGAGGAGGCAATTCAAGAAACCAGGCCCTATGGAACTTTGATGTAGCATATCGTTAGGGTAATGCTCAAAAAAAATTAAATGCTAAATGGAAGGCAATTCTTAACCCTCCATTAACAAGAACGGGCCATCCATGTATGAAGCTGTCACCTTTACTGTAGATACTTGCTGCTTGCTTATAATCATCTTTGTTACAGCTCATGATCACAACACTTGTTTCTACTCCTTTTCTACAATACTATGACACTATCTCTTTGCTGTTGTTTGTTTTGAGTAAACAACACCAAACTATCCCTTGGCTGTAGTTCATGCAAATTCTGCTCAAGGATGGGAGGGAAAAGTCTGGAAAATAACTTGAGAAAAACAAATCTCCCACTGCAGCATGGATTCTGATAGCTGCTCCTCTGGAGACAGAAAGAGCTGTATTTGCTTTTTAAAACCAGCTTGATGGGTGATCTGGTTCTTCATGAATGTGAAAACAGGACACAAAAAAACTGATGCCAGAGTTAAGAAAATAATTTTGGCTATGGAGTAGCACTGATGCAAACACAGACACAGGCAGTACTCTGCATGGAAGATGGAGCAGAAAATATAGCCCTAGCAAGGCCACAAATATTCCCCTCCAAACAAATAAATTCAGTATTTCTGCCCACCATGGGTTGACTGGCTATTTTTAAACAGCTTGTTTTAAGTGCCAACATATGTTATTTTGCCTGCACAAGACAACAAAGCCAATAACTGAAAGAAGTAGGCAAGACATTTGGGAGGAGCTGGAACAAATGTCTTGAATTTTTAACCTGTCTGTTTTGGCAGTGACCCATGCCATGAGTGGCTGTGTCAGCTAATCACTTAGCTGCCCACTGCTGACAGACAAATACCTCATAGTGACATCTGATGGAATTGTCACAAAGCACCAACCTTCCAGGGGCTTGCATATAACCTCAGGTTGTGCCCATGCACGCCAGAGCATGGCTGTTGGGAATGGCATGTAATGTACATGGCTTATGTATGAAGCTGCAGCACACTCAGAACAAGTGCTCAGCAGCACCCGTGCACACTCAGAAACATTCAGATGAATGCTTTAAAGGGAAGGCATTTGTGATTACTTGAATATTTTTACTTTAATCCAGCAATAATTAACTGATTAATAATATCACAGTCATCAAAAGCGATAGCATGTTTTCAAGGAGCGCGCAACAATAGCTAGCCATTTTTATGGCATTAATTGTAAAAGCAAATAATTACATCCTTTTCAAGGCTCAAAGAGAATTGCTTTCAACTGTAAACAGAAACTACAGAAAATTCTCCAACACAATGCCCATTTTTAAATGGTCATTTTTCCTAAAAAAGCTTGCAACAGCTGTGTTTCAGGTGCATATTTAGGGACTAATTACAGATATGGAAGATACCCAGGCAATCAGACAAGGCTCTGCTCATCATCAGCGTTATCGTTAGTCATGGATGGGTTTGGATCATGCCATCATCGTTATTATTTTAAAATCCCTACAGAGCCCCATGTGCAGTGCTGACCACACTGAGAAGAATGCAGATAGACTCTGGACTGAGGCATTACTCAACAAACCTCCATAATGGCTGATTCATTTTCCTTCTCTCTAGTTGTGCTCTCAGCATCTGAAAAGTCTCACATCCTTCATGCCTACTGAAGTAGGGACTCATATATTCTGGACGCAAACAATAGAGGAAGGCAAAGCACTGTTGTTTGCCATATAAACCTTATATATCCCAATGGAATTTGGTGCCTGTGACCATACTGTCCATAAGCTGCACAAGCATAACACAGATAGGTCACCACGGACCATCCAACAAACCAAACTAATTGCCTTTACCTTCCACTTGACCTGCTCAGAAGTGTTTCTGTGTCAGCTTTCTTCTAATCTGACTTCTCTGGGGTCTGACCAAATCCCCCCAAAGTGACAGCAGAGCTACTGGATTCAATTGGGTTAGATGAATGGATACCCCATTCAGTAAACAAAGTTGGGTCTCAAAACATAAATGCTCTTAAAGCCCACATCTAGATGCTTACAGAGGAATGGGCTTGCCAACCTGTATGTATGGCATATAGGTAGGGAATGGAACTATACCAAAAATCCCTTTCACATCAACAGTCTTAAGGCACTCAGCTATGAGCATTGTTGCTGTGAATGTTTCCAGCTCCCAAAGCAATTCCAGGCAGACACACTGACAAAAGAATAATTTTATCAGCATATGGCTGATCACAGCATCCAATTCCACCAGTATGAAATGGCCCCATAGCGCACACTAGCATTTCTGCATACAAGTAGAACAGATGCTAGAGAGATCAATGTAATAGCACTTTAATTAATTTTGGTGTCAAAGTCAAATGCTTCCTAATTTCCAGTTGACAAATCCCTAATTCCAGGGCTGGCTCACTAAATTCTGAAAACAGGAGGAGAAATTTGATTCCAGGGTAAAAAATACTCAGAAAGGCCTGAAGAAATGCAAAGAAACACTTTCTAATTTTTTGTAATCTTGACTGTCTTGAAGATGTAATATTGCCTAGTACCCAGACCGCTATACGTGTTCACAGACACAACTTCCCTTTCACCAAAGTTCCCCCTACTGTGAGTGGTCCTCATTCATAAATATGCTGTAGCATCATGGAGGTTCAACCCCAGAAGAAGATCCCACCGCAGACAACGTGCTAGGCCAGGAGTCAAGAACCAGGATCCTTTCCAACAAATTGACCAATCATTAAAAAGATCTCTCCCAGGATGGAATCCTATAGCACACAGCACTGTTTAAACAGTTACGCTGCACTACTCAAAACTTCTGATAGTGTTCAGTGGATGAGCTGGAGAGGTGGAGAAGGGAAGGAAATGTGTCCTTGGACAAAGTGATTTTGTATCACAGGTTACCAGTATCAGCAAGCACCAGCTGCATAATTTGCTAGTGGAAAGGCTGCAGTCCATACATCTCCCATTAGTGCCCTGCACTCCAACTCCAGGGAACAGATAAGGGAAAAACAACACGGTAGGCTCAAATACAAGCAAGTACTGCACCCTGACTTCTGGTCAAGGGAAGAGAAGTTAAGCAATTTATTAGTGAAGCACTTCTAAGAGAGAGTGACATATTTGTGGTCCCAGTAGCATTTGGATTGTCACAATAGCGATAAGAGGCACAGGGTGGTGAGCGACCGCTTGCTGCACTAAGTGTTATTAAACTGAAGAGTGTTCAGTAAATGTTTATTCCACAGGCAGGAACTACTAGTGCCTGTAGCGGTCACTTAGGCCTGAAACCCAAGATTTCAGCTGTTTCATCTGAATGCGTTTGCTGAGCACTGGGTGACATGCACCAACACAGGCAGCTCCTCAGATTTCAGCAGGAACTAATCTGCCATCCTCCTGCATCTATCACTTCAAATGACCCAAACTAAAGTGCATCGTGCACATCCCACCTGCTCTGACACTCAGTGGGGTATCATCTCACAGACAGGACTCTCCATCCCAATGTGTTTCATTAGGAGGTGATTGGGACCCTGCACATGTTGTTGAACAAAGAGCCCCAGGTCACGTCACAGAGAGCTCCCACCTCTTCGACAGCCCCCTCCCATCTTAAAACAAAGACACAAGGGCAGAAGTGATAGGGACAGGAAAGAGCCACCCTTAACAATGCTTAAACAAACATATTTGGAACAAGGCTTAGATTACTGCACACGTCAAGGGGATTTTTTTTTCCCCTCCTCCCCCTCCCCATCGTGTTGGCAAACTCTTGATGACCACAGGCATGGAGACCTCCTGGCAGGGGACCTGCAAAGACCAGAGGGAAAAGGACAGAGGGCTCCTTGTGCAAAGGACAGCGTTTGAAAGGCACATCCTCCAGGTCCTTTTGTCTGAGGGCTACGCTTGACTAGCAAATCCTGTTGCACTAAGATTGCAAGCTGCAGATATCCTAAAAAAAACAAAATTGGAGTCCTGCCTGCACATCCAAATGATTTCAGGGAAGAACTGTTAACAGCAGGACAACAAACACCGTGGCCCTTGAGCTGATGTCTGCAAATCTAAAGCCCCTCCTTGCATTAGGATATCACATGTAAAAATCCCAGAAATCCAACACAGTAATACCAAGTGCTTGTAGAGCATGTTTTACCTGCAGCTCTTAGAGCTATTACAAAGAGGAATGAAGAAGAAAGGCTCATTACCGCTATTTCACAGATAAGGAAACTGTGGCACAGAAAGGAAGTGATTTGTCCTGCAGCCCAGTGGAAGAACGGGGCACTCAAGTCAAGCCTCTCAAGTCCCAGTCCGATGCCCTTTCCCCTGAACTATTGCAGCTGATTCTGACCCTGCAGGAACTTCACATTTGTCATTATGCTTTACACCTTGATCATGAGGCTGGGTGTCTTCAAAGCACTGCCCTCGGCTCCTTGGCCAGGAGAGGAAAAAGCTCCCATGTACCTAATCAAATATAATTGCCATTCCTGGAGAAAAGAGATTCCTTCTCAACTCCTCTGGATGATAATTCACCCTGTGTTCAGGTGTAAATGTAATGCTATATGTAAGCCAAGATAAAAGTAACTCCTCTGACCACTTTTAACTCAACATCCCTTATGCGGTAAATTTCATACATAGCTATTGAAATAGTGCCAGAAATTGGCTGTAATTTTGTTGTCTATTAATACAACTTCATATAGCAGTTTTAAAGTATTCACACTAAAGTGTAGGCTCCTGGGAAAACGCAGTTTAACAATAAAAGCCCTTCACATTTAAATACATGGATAACAGAAGATTATTTTAACTATTTAACTGTAACTGTGGGACCAGTTTCCAAGAAAGCACCAGCCCAGGACAGCTCCTGCACCCCTGGGGCTCAGGCACAATACCCATAGCCATAAGAGCTGCAGTTATATCACAAGGCAATGAGGAATTGGCCAGGTGAAGAATATGGGTCAAAATCAAGACTTAAAATTTCACCTGGAAAACAGTAAATCTCCATTGCAGGAGTACAGAACACCTGAAAACAGGAACACAGCTTAATGAGTAATTTGCAGAGTTCTGCTCTGCCATAAGCAGTGCAGGTTTAGCGCATACAGATGTTATGAGACAGATGAGAGCACCATAGTGGGTAGGTGCAGGTCTCTCCCCTGCACTGTTAACTGAAGATTGTTACTGTGACCAACTCTGTCAGAAAGGCAGAGTATCAGACACCAACAGTCAACAAATGGGGCCAGGCAGGAATGGATGTTTTCCCTTAGCACTCCTGTGTAAACTTATAGCCAGCTGTGTGCTAGAGGTGGCCACAGGTGACTTGTAATCCAGGTCAAAGGCAGAAAAATCACAGGATTAAAAGTGGGTGGTCAGATAATTCATTTGACTTGTAGAAGAAAAAACTATATATCCCCCCCCATAGACAGCAAGCAGTTTTGCAGGGAACAAAGAAATCTCTCTCTCAGACAAAATTGGTCTGTCAGGAACTGAGCCCATCTAGCTCCCCACCTCCCCACCACCCTCCCCATATCTTCCCCTCTAAAAGGATCTTTTCTGGGATTCGGGGAACGCGTGTTTATAAAATAGTTCCATTCAATTAGGGCACAGAGTACAGCAGCTTTATATCAGAGGCAACCCAGAGCGAGAGCTCTGTGGAAGTGCAGGTACACGGTAATGATGACAACCCTGCACTGGTTGTAGTGTCATCACCTCTTATTCTTAATCAAAAGGCTTCCAATCCCTTCTCGACGTGTGCACTTGGAAATGAAGGGACTGCTGGAGAATCATTTGAATGTGGCAGCCCTAGATAATGATGAAACGAATAAAAGGTTCACTTTTTTGTTTAGGTTTGAGGAAGAATTCAGGATTCCTCTCGTGAAAAGGCAGCAGTTTAATAGCAGTGAGGCAGAAGGGCTTCTCGTTATCTGCAGAGGCTGCTGTCAGCGCAGTACTAATAGCCATGGCACGGGCTTCCCCAGCACGCTCCCCAGTGCCATGGGGCCCGAGGAAGCACCAGCAGAGTGAAGGGCAGCAGCTTTGGGAAGCTTGGTGAGGGGCTGGGGAACGGTTCTCCCACTTGAGAACTGGCCTTGGCAAGAAGGGCAGCTTTTTTCGATGTCACTGGGCAAAGCAAGGCACACTTCTGTGAAACAAGGGCCTTGGACAGGCATCTAGCATGCCCAAATCTGGGCAACAGCTGCTGCTGTACCTTGTCCTCCACCCAGCATCCTGGCAGGATGACTTTTTTCTTTTTAATCAGGCTCAGAGGAAAATGAATGGAAAGCAGCTGAGCACTCTGACTCTCCCTGCAGTTTATCTGCACCTCATGACACATTGATCTCTTGTATATGTTTTTGCAGTATCTTTTGTATATTTCAGGAAGCAGCCACTAAAACACACAGAACCTCTTGTCTCAAGGAGGTCAAGAGCTGCCACGTGTTAAACGTGTGCAGGCCGTGCACCCATTCCATACCTGCTTGTTCCATACACTGAACAGCAATGCCACACCAGGAGTGAGAGACAGCAAAGGCTTTTTGTTTGGCTAGTCTAAAAGGGCATCATTTCAGAAAATGAAATTAAGTAACAGGCTTTTCAGTGATCTTAAACCAATGAAAATCATTCTGCCTCCTATGTCAGAACTAGCCTCTTTATTCAAAAGCAAAGTTTTCACCAAAAAACAATTCCTGACATTTGCAAAATTGTAACTATCTTTAGAATTATGCCCAGCCTGTCTTAGGCATTCACATTAATCTATCGGATCAAAACATGAAAAAAATTAAAAAACAACTTCACTATAAGGCTAGTTAAAGTTACTCCATTCACTGCAGTAACATTTGCCCCAAATGCAGAGCTGGCAAGGTCAATAGTTTCGCTTTTTGTGCTTCAGCTACATTAATATAACAGTTTGCTATTCCTCTCTATTACTATATATGTTCAAAGCTTCATAAGCTGTCATGAACAGCCTGATCTCTGACACGCAAGACATGTTAACAACAGCTTTTTCCATTCAGAAAGCCAGCAAGAAAGAGAAGTCAGACCTTTCAATGTATGTTAAGTAACAAATATAAGATCTCCATGACGTCCCACATGATGAAACACCGTACAGCAGGTTAGAAAAGGAAGTATGTGGAATCAATACATTTCTTCTCACAGTTACATAGCTGCATACATCACTACTTTTAAGTTCACTGTCTTCAATCCAGCCCACTGTGTCCACAAGTAATATCACAGGGACAAGGCTATAGAAAAGCCAAGGACATTATAAATGAACAATGTGGTTATTCAGTGCATACATCTAGGGTTAGGGCAGAGTGACCAGCGATGTGAAAAAACTAGAACATTATGATGAGATCTCAGCTCACTGCAATCCCTGCTAGTATGAGCATCTAATAGGAAAAAGCAGTAGATAAAATGAGTTTACAGAGAGTAGGCAATAAACACGGTGATCAGAAATACAGATCAGATGTCTACAAGGTTTCATGATATCTCCCCCCCACTCACAAAACAGAAGTGTACATGTTGCACTGGGTTTATGTGGTGGGGTTTTGGTAGCAAGGGCCTGTGTGGGAAGTCTCTATTAGGAGAGACTAGGGGCTGCCCCCATATCATTCTTCATGGAGCAATTAAAAGGCTCAGCTGAAGGTGTTTTCCACCCAATTTGCAGGTAGTGTGCAGCAATGAGGAACCAACAGCTGCGCCAACACTTCAATCAGCACAACTTCCCGAGAAAATATTTTGGCTTGATATATAAAACCACTTTTGGATTGAGTTGGGACTGTACATAAACAACATATGACCTTGTGATAAATATCTTACAAACTAGTTGAGGATCAGCATTGATTATAGGCATATAAAAGAGTCACCAAATGCAAGACAAAAAAATTAGAGTATATTTTTACGTAAGACAGGCCACAGCATAGTGCTATGGGAGTGGGAAACCTGTGTGTGTAAGGAGTCAGAAATGAGCACCCAAGCTTTTCATCTGCACTTTGATTATTAGACAGTCAGCTAAAGAAAAATTTAGTTGAGAAAAAGACCATTTTAATCTTACCTGGGCAAAGGAATGAGTCCTTCCATACTGCAAACACATTTACCAGTGAGGTCATGTAGCATGAGAGCACTAGAGAAGACCCAGCATCTGCTCTTCTTGAAAGCACGATGAAATCCTTTCTCAACATAGATGCATTCTGTTAGCAGGCTAAATGAGCACCCTTGTTAACTGTAAATTAACTCTAAGCACCATGCTTAGCTGTGACCCTCTATTTGTCTTAATAAATTGCTCCAATTAATTATGCCATTTTGGGTGCCAGTGACTAATCTGCAGTGTATTTTCCTTAGACTGAATAAGCACCTTGTAATTAGTACTAACCCACCTGATGGCAATACTGCAGTCTCCTACTGATGCCCATAGCTGGTTGATGATAGCAGTTGCACAACTTGACCATAAGACAGAATATTTACAGCAGTTACTGAATGTTGTGGATCTCTTTTAATTCTTTTGTTAAATTCAGACTTGCTTGCTGTCTAGGCTTTTGGATTCCCAGAATTCTGCAGAAAAAAAACAAAAAACCCCACAACTGTTACCGATCAGAGATAACTGCCCTTTAGCTTTGACCCAAAAGCCACTTGAATGTCTGTTTTATTGAGACATATTTGTATACTAACTCAGTGTGCTGTTACCTCAAGGATGCCTGAGGCATTTATAAAGCTTCATGGCAAATGATGCCAAACTCTTCCCCCTTAGAACTGTACAAGACTGGTGCATGTGGTGGTTCATTGCCAAGTCAAATGTAGCTGGGTTTTCTCATTATGCTCTTTAGCTCTCATTTATGGACCCCTGGATGGCTCTGGTAATCATGATATAAAAGTATTCTTGCAGCTGAACAATTAATTTTATCAACCACCATGTAAAAAAAAAAAGACATTGCTCCTCCTCTCCAGCCACACCATTGCTCTTCCTTGGGTCTGTGAGGTGCATAGTACCATCTCAGTGGTACTGAGGGATGCAGAGGTCAACATATGGCAGAAGGAAATGGTGGAGATTTCTCTGTTTTGGTTTTATCAAAGGTTTCTCTTACTGTTCAGTGCAGAGAGAAGGATCGCCTTGACCCTTTTCTTCAGCTTTGTGATGGATAAAGCTTGCTGTCATCATTGACCACCTCCCATACAAAGGATGTTCCATGGAGCCCATTTTGATGCCTGGAGAAAGAAGCAAAGGAGAAATAAGTCTTTCTAAGGAATGGTAAAACTGACCAAGAAGTGGTATTTCTGAGGTACTGGAACTAGTAACTAGAGTGGAATTCAGTGAATTAGGTGAACTTAAAAATATCACTGTGTCAAAACATCACATTTTGTAACACTTCAGAAAATTCCAGTGTGCCTTCCTCATAGACAAATATTCCACGGCAAAATACTTAGAGATTTAGAAGCCATAAACCAAGGCAATCTGCCCTGGAACATGGATGGCAGCAGCCTCTCCATGGAACCCATGGGGGCTGCAGTCCCAGGATAGCTATGGAGCCAACAGTGCTGCCTCGCAGGTGCTTCCCATGAGGTGTTAATCCTAGAGCTCAGTGGCAGCATTCAAATATCACTGCTCCCCACTGCACCAAAGCAGCAGCTAGTCTGGATCTGGTTATTAAATAGAAGTATTTTAAGAGCACTGTTCTACTTTGTTCCGACCAGGGAAGAGATTAGGAGCAGACCTGTAGCAGGCACTGCCCATGCTTCATGACATCCCCTCTTTAAGAACAGTTACTGGTTTTCCATTATTTCTTTATAAATGCAGTAAAAACACTCTGGAGAGAGCCTTGTGTATTGCAAACTGAATAGTCAGAGCTGGCACAAAAAGGTGAACTTCAGGCTATTTACAGCAGTGATAGAAAACATATAGCACCTGTTTGGCACAATTGCGATGATGTCTACTTTGTTCAAGAATGTGGGGAAAAAAGAAAACCAACAAGGGGAGCAAGGGAGGACAAAAAAAAAAAATCTGTTTCAAGTTTTTGAACCTGGAACCATGTAACTTACAGAAGCCCTAAATTTGGTCCAAAGAATCAAACTGCAAGAAATATGTCAAAATTAGTTAAACAGGCCCTCTGAAGTGGTAGAGCATAACAAGATGAAATTGCTGATGATGGACTGAAAACAAGGTGATTTTGTTGCCTTGGCTTTTCTTTCTGCTCAGGTGAGAAACAGGAATGCTGCATGGCCACAGGATCGCACCTGCAGGCTGTGGTGGAATGGCTGAGCCTGAGGAAATCCTGGCTGCCCCACAGCACTCAGGAAATCCAAAGGGGCTAAAGGAATGAAAACAAAACCTGCCTCATCTTTCTCATCAGCAGAAGACGGTTAATGGTGCTCTGAGGCCCAAAATGGAGTAAGGAAGCAAAAGTGTACAATCCTTTTTTACTTTTTTAATATACATCAGTAGCATAGTTAAATATAGACAAGGATGCCACTGATTTTTTTTCCTTTATGGTGAATGCTCTGACCCTTGGTTTCAGACAGTTATCCAGTGACAAGCCCAGGAATGCATATTTTCTGGAAATTCCCCAGGAAATGCTGCTGGCAGCTGTCAACAATTTCTCAGTAGCTCACTCAGCCAGACCCACTACATAAGAGAAGCCAGAGCACAGTGTTGCGGGAGTGGGAAACCTGCGTGTGTAAGGAGTCAGAAATGAGCACCCAAGCTTTTCACCTGACCCACATCCTTCTGCTGCCAGCTTTCTCATGCTAGATCTAAAGAAACTTCAGCCAGTGAAGTGTTCTGAGTCCCAGTAGCAAAGACAAATGAGTAGTTTGGACATGGTCCTGGGCAGCTGGTTCTAGGTGGCCTTGCCTGAACAGGGCAATTGGACAAGATTATTTCCAACCTCAGCCATGCTTGGATGACTTCAAAAAAAGCTTTATGCTGCTGGAGATGTTCCACCAAAGGTCTTCCTAAGAGTAGGGAAGTGGTGGTGGGAAGCAGAAGACTCCTCTTGTCATGATGGGGACACTGAGAAGTAGGTTTAGCATCTAGCTCCGCTGGAGAGGTCTGAAGCAACCCTGAGACCAGCACTTATTTCCACAGCGTCCTGTAAGAATTGCAGATCAAACTTTTTTTTCTTCCAACCTTCTGCCTCATCTGTTCAGATTTTAAGCTCTTTTAGGGGTGCAAACACACGGGGGTCACAGTCTCAGCAAGGGAACCTCACCATTACTGGAATACAAATAGCCTCGGAAAGATGATTCCGAGTCTGACTTAATTCCTTTTCCTGCTGCTTTGGTTGCAAAGTGCTAGTGGTGAGCATTAGAAGATTTTTCAGGCTATTGTGCTTTTATTTGGACTCAGACCTAGATCTTATCACGCGAAAATGCCACAGCTAATGCATAGTAGGATGTGATATCCTCCGTTTTACACCTCTGTATCATCTGCTGGAGGAAAAAGGGAAAAGGGGAACGAAAAAAATCCACCTCTGTGTAACTAAAAACCTCTCAGTGGGATTTGTTTAGCGTGAAAGAATGATTAGTAATTTTTAGTGATTAGCAATTTTCTCCCTCAGGTGGCTTTTCTGCATTCCCGTAGAGCTCACGTACACAACAGACCTGCCAAAATGGAAGAGAAAGCTGAAACAGAAAATACCACACAGCAGTGAGAACTCTAGCAGGCATCCATAACAGATATATATCACTATTTTTAAACAACAGGTCTAATCAACAGAAGGAATATAATCCTCATTTCTGAGTCACTCTGTATCTGTGTAAAAGTCCTCCAGATCTCACACAATCAGTCTAGGAAGCACAAATATCTGACCATATCGATACATGTATTTATGCTTTCCCTTCTTCTCCTCTGTACTGTTTAGAACTGAGCAGAGATGAAAGAGACCCCTTGGTTATGCCAATTTTTTCCACTATGACATGCTGAGGAAATTATACTCTGGTTGTCTGGCAGGACTGGCTTTCCCTGACCCACTGTGCAAGAGAAAGTGATTATTTTTCATATAGGTTAGAAGAAAACACTTTTTTTTTTTTCCTTTCCCTTTTTCCAATTGATTCTGCTGCAGAAGGGATCTTGCTTTATTTTATGAGTGAGGAACATGAAGCCAGATTCACCCAGGGGTAACTCTTACTGAAGATGGTGGAGTTGCATCAGGGATGGATCTGACCTGTGATCTTTTATTTTTTCCCTTAACTGCAGCTCGCCTGCAAACCTCAGTCATTACACCTGGTTAGACTACAGCCATGACAACCTGTGTGGCCTCAGCATTTCCTTTTAAGAATCAGCCTGTCTCCTATAAAGGAATCCAAGGCAAGGTGAACACAGCTGCTTAGTTTGATGGCAATCAGACACTTTGCCCAGCTCAGGGCTGGGTGCCTAACCCTTTCTAGGAGCTGGGAAAATATTCTCAGCTTAAAATATTCCATTTAAAGTTACCTTTAGAACTTGAACAAGAGTCTCCACTGCATTTACTATGGGGAAAGGCGCTGGAAAGAAATCACTGGAGACAGAAGTCCTGCCTGTACAGAGGAGATGTCACCTCCTCCTGGTTGCCTCCTTATGTTTAACATTGGTATCTTGCCCCTGGGAAGAAGAGGGCAAATCAGTCTACACCAACCAGCATTAAACCAGAAATACCAGAGACCTCCAAACATTTTGGAGACACCGAATAATCTTATATCCTTTCCACTCCCCTGAGCAAGAATACTGAAAGAACACAAATGATACAAGCATGTGTCCACAGTCATCTCTGCAGCCCTTATGAAAGGAGCACTGCAAGTGTGGAGGCACAAGAACCCAAGCTGGGAGCTGCACCATGGAGGCGAGAAAGCAGAAGCAATTCAGGGAACTGGGTTCATTGAATCAGCTCGGACAAGAAGAGGCATGGCCAGACATGGGCCTGGTGGGACCTTCAGCTCCCTGCTGAGCTGGTAAACAGAGCTGATCTTCAGAAAGGGCAAATCTGAAGGGAAAGCTTTCCTTCAGCTCCTGCCCAGATATTTTCCCATGGAAAGGTATGAACTGCTCTGAGGATGAATGTGAAATGGTTTACTGTAGAGATAAAATTATTTTGTAGCACCTCTGGACAATCTGAATGGGCAGTATGGAGAATTTCCCTCCACCCTTTTGTAGCTGACAAATTGTGTTACTGCTTTGCACTCCTAGCATATAATAGACCATATTACTGGAGCTGGGGTCAATGGATGCTCTCCACAGACCACATTCATAGGTACAAGATGCCTATTCTCCCTCATAATATCACATCCAGCAAATGGGTTCCAAAAGCAGCAGATCAATGAACCTTTCAGAGCAAAGAAGGGCGTTAAAGTATGCACTCACAGTGAAGATTTTCTAACTTTTTTTTGTTGCAACTCAGAAATAGAATATTGTTATTATCCAGAAAGATCACTTCACAATTAACAGACTAATGGTCTTTTTCCAAACTGAAACGTGATTTTACATAAAAAGAGAAAAAGAACTGAAAGTTTCCAAACAGGACTGTGTTTGTGGGTACACACAGACACACACAGTAATTCATGACCAGCCCCTTTCCTCAGTTGCTGCTTGCCCTGAATCATCATTCAGCCTGAGGGATGGATGACAATGAGATTATGCTTTTTGTATCCTTTCCTGGCTGCTAGAGGTACCTTGTCTACTAAAGCAATGCAATTTTCTTCTTTGACAATGGTGTTTGCCCACACAGTTGTCTTGTCCCTCCACTTGGACCTGTTCATATACACATACGCCAAAAGGGCCCTCCAGGCACTCGTGTCACAATCACAGAGGGAAGGACACTTTGTAGGTGGCAATGCCACTCGCAGCTTTAGGCGAGCTGCTCACAAAACCCTTCTTTATGCAGTACCTGCATCCCCAGGACCTGGCAGGCCCTCCTGGGCTCAGTGCCATCAGAACACACAGATCCAGGAGCAAGAGCAGCCAGAGGCCAAGCACGAGCATCCAGCAGACTGCTGGTGGCAGCAATCCGGGCGAGGAATGTTGAGATGTTTGGGTTGTCATTACACACCACTATAGAGATTTGCCAGCCTTTCTCAGACTTCAGACTAGATGTTCTTAGGTGAAGAAATTAGTATCCTGGTGGAACAGGAGTTGATTTTTAACATTACAAGAGGAAAAAAATCTAGACTTCATTATGAGTGTTTTTGCCAAGAAGCAAAAGAGAATTACACAGAGTTAATGAATTTTTGTTTAATTAATATTAACTGGTAGGTCTTTCCAGAGAAGGATAAGAGCAACATTTTCCAGGTGCTACTTTTCTTCCTTTTCTTTCTTTTTCTTGTCTTCAGGAGTGGGAACTTTGATCCATATAGGCTTTTTTCCTAACTTCTGCTTGCACTAGTTTAGTAACTCATTTGCTGTGTTTATGTTTCACAGTATAACTGAACTCAGCAGGTTTCCTTGCCATTAACACCTTAATGAGCAAAAGAACTACTATTGTTTTCTCTTTGAGAAAAGTGAAAAAATCTGATGTATTAATGATTTGAGGATAACTAAGAAGAGAGCTCTGAAATCCTTAGGATAAAAGCACTGTGGAAAGTCAGTGTAGAGCTCATGTTAATGGGGAAGGAAACTGAGGCACTGAATAATCAAAGTGATATGCCCACACCATCTAATGTCCACAGTGAGGACCATCAGAAGATGGTGCTTGCCACTGATTTAATCAATGGGAACTGGTCCAAGAAAGAAGAAGAAAAATGAAATTGTTTGAAGGAAGACCATCTGATAGAGAAAATACAGTTATGACAGTGTTTGTTTTGGAAGCAGTATATAGTTAGGTGAAAAAGTGTCCCAACTTGCAGCATATTTTAGGTTTGCTCATATGCAGAGCTCTTTGGGCTTTTCATGATAATTACTTTCACCCTTTGGAGAAGAATGACAGAATACCCATTTGATACATGACAAAACCTGCCATAAAAATCAATCATTACTTTTTATTTTATTTGAAAGGTATTTAAGAACTAGAGTTCAGTTTTCCTGAACTATGAAAGCTAGATAGTTATCATTTTGGCTACAGCTGTAACACACCTTCATACTTTCTTCCAAATGTTCTGGCTTATTGCTTTGACCAAACTCACATCAGTTTAAGATCTAGGTCTAAATGTTCAGTGTGGGACTGGTCCCACAGCCAGCACCTGAAGACCACAGAAACAAGGCCTACAAGTCAGGCAGGTCATACCTTTTTGCATCTTTATCTTCCTTACCTCACGTAATCTGCCTGTTTTTCATGACTGGCCTATATATTAGGACTGATAATAACCTCTAGATCAGTTGCTGAACTGGAACTAGACCAAGGCTTGGCTTTGTAGGACACATCATGACTGAAGCCTCCAGCCCATCACCGCGCATAAGCATTTTCCAACTACATTCAGCACACTGGGTAGAATTTTCCAAGAGAAAATGCAGTCCCTCATATTCAGCTTTCTCTTAACATCACTAACCTTGCTTTGTCAGAGCCACATAACCACTGACTGACCCCTTGGCAGGGCTTGTTTTAGCCATAGGCAGGAAGAGATGACAGACAGCAAAACCCCAGGCAACCTGCATTCATCGTGAGTCCAAATGAGAGATCCTGAGAGCACTGTAGTTAGAACGCATAAACCTAAGAACCGTACATGGACTTCAGGTTATCCAACCTCCTCTAGTCTTTAGGAGCATATCCTTCTTTCTGGGCATTTTACACTTTATCAAAGCTATCACAAAGTACTTCACAAATTTTAATTTTCACTGCTCAGTTGCCTTAGCTGATCACATACCAAAGTGACCTTCTGAAATTCTCTGTGCTTGGAAAGGAGCAGCCAAGGGTACAGGAGATTACTGTGGAACTTGGTATACGCCTTCACACATCCAGGAAACAAGTAGTTCATGTTCTGCTGCTTTAATCTTTCCCTGATCAAGCACTGAGCTGGAGAATCTGTTCTCCCTTTTGTATGTGCTGATGTGAATGGATCCATGCCCATGCACATTACTTACATATTCCAGCCCACTGCTGGCCACCACATTCTGCATGTTTAGTTTTGTAGTGATTTGGAAATAATCCCAATTCTCAAAACAGGGCCCTGTTCCATTTTTTTTTTTTTTTTCTGGAAAAAAAAAAAAAAAAAAAAGGAAAAACCACACAAACTTCTTCCACAGTTTGGAAAAGTTGAAGCCTCTTATCCACTAGGTGACACTGTTTACCTACAGATCTTGGTCATTTTGTGTGAAAACCCACGAATCTTTCAAAAGTAGCATACAATATGTTTTGCTATTAAAGAAAAAGGAGAGTGCTTGCAAAGGAGAAGGAAAATGGGCTGTCAGTGAGGTACAATTAAGGGCAAACCTACAGTTATACGGCTTTATGGTCTGGCTTCAAACTATTTACTAAAATGAATTTTAAAAGCTGCTTTTTATCAGACCCATTTCAATGCCTTAGGAAATTGTTTTATTTAAAGGGGAAAAAAAAAAAAAAGCAGGCAGTCACAGTTAGCACAAATCTCAGGCTGGCTCAGATTTGGTCTTGGAGAACAGCATGAAGAGAATTGCATGATAAGGGAGCCAGGGAAGAAGGAGAAAGAAGAATTTCTGCAATCTCATTTGAGGGGATCTTGGTGGAAAGCTGTTTTTCAGTCATGAAAAGACTTCAGAATTTCACATTTCTTCCTCGATTTTAAATAGGACCAGAAATGGTAATCTCAATTTCTGAAACCAGTAATCTGAATGGAACAAAAGTGATTATAGCCTGTTTGGATCTTAATGAAGACCTTTTTCATTACTTCATGATCAAATATTTTTTCTTTCATATAATTTTTCCTAGATAATCACGTGCTTTTATTCAAAAAAATAATATCTTTTGTTATAATATGCTGACCAAGTCAATGCATTTTAAACTGAATGTGAAATATGCCAAAACCAAGAATTTCCTGCAAGACTTATCAGTTTTCAATTAATATTCTCAATATAGAAAAATGCTTAATTGCAAAATTCCTACACAACTCTGCTTTGCACACACTGCCCAGGCAGGGCTGTGTGCAGAGATGAGGGGCTTGGCGATGGAATTAGGGAAATCTGTGCTGGTCTCTGTTGTCATCAGGAAGTGACATTTCTGAGGAATCTGGGTGCGCCTGTTTGGATTGGGCACGCGTTTCAGAAAAACTTCAGAGAAGTCAATTTTCTGTCTTCGCTTGTGAAGCCCTTAAAGAAATATTTACCACACACCCTACCAGGGGAATTACACGGGAGCAGTAGGTGCTTGGGATTTCAAGCAAGACATCCTGGACACCTCAGCGACCAGGGAGGGTTGCACGAGGTGCCAAACCAATCTCCTGGTATGAGTCAGCTTTTTTTTTTCTTCCTGGTAACCACAGACCATAAGAACTCACAACCCAGTTCGTGTTTAAACACAGCCTCGGTTTTCAGAGGTTGCCTTTAATTCCAAGTAGGAGCCAACTATCTGGTCATATTCAGATGCAGGATTTGGCCATGGCTCCAAACACTCCTATGAAATAGTTTTGAAGGATGCTTCTGTATGATACCACTCACATTCGCAAACAAAGACATTTTCTATCATTTGGGCTACAAGTAGTTTCCCCCCTAGGTTCCAAAATAAGCAGCTAGCTGAATTAATGCTGAGAGAAAGGCCTCTTCTTCATCTGCTCTCATTTGATCCTCCATCCCCTAACCCCAGGTGCCCAGCTTTAGCTCATGTTACTGAAGCAGAATGACAAGAAAGTAAGCCTGCTTCTCACACTACCTCTGTTATACTCTTTTATGGTGTTTTTAATATAAAATTATTATTTTTGCCTGCTGTGCAATGCACACAGAAGCTGCTGGCATAGGCTCAACGTGGATGACGCGGATTCTTAAATTTGTAAGTGCTTTTCGGCCATCACTTATGCACATCACAGGGAAAGAAGGGCAAATGGGGACTGTGTCAAGAACCAGTAAAGCTCCTGTGTTGTCTTGCAGTGTGGTCAAAACCAAATGGTGTTTAGGCTGTAGTCTAAACTCATGGCAAGTGACTGTCACTCTTCCAGAATTGTTTGTGCAGTGTGGAAAAATGACTGGAGGGGCACTGAAGTTACAGATCCTGGTCTAGGGAACATAAAGCAAACCAACACAGCAGAAACTTATCCCATCAACATTTCTGTCTCAACTCAGAGTACATCATGTATTTCAGTCCAGATTCTCAGTCTGAGTACTACAGCAAATACTACCAACAGTGTGGCAGTTTTGTGAGACAAGCTGGAAGAAGAGAGAAAAGGGATCTAGTTCTTAGAGAGCTGAGCCTAACAGACTCATTGCATTGGTGATACAATCCAGACCTGACACTGCACCTCCAAAGGCAAAGAGCAAGAGCTAGTTTGTTTAAATTTTGAATATTTGCATATCTCTTTCTCTCGCCACACTGATATCAGATCTGCAACAATCTATTAAAGCTTTCATTTGAATAGCCATTATATGCTTGAGAATGGAGACGGGGCTCCTTGGGGGCGCTTAGGAATAAACAAATCATTTGTGGCACATGTGTTGTTCCAGCTTCAAGCAAGGTAAATGGAAAATACAGATCATGGTGCCTCAAGTCCTCTCCATTTTCCCTTCTTGTCAAACATTCCCAGATTCTTCAAAAGGAGAATCTAGCCATGTTATTAGCAATAAAATGGCTTATAGCTGAAATTTTGAAAAGGTTTAACAATGTTCTTTACAGGAATTGTGTTTCTCATTACATAAATCTCCAGGCTCTCAGGCAAACCACCACCACAGCAAGCCATTATGTCCTGCTGTGGCGGTGTCTCCACTTAAAAAAGATAAAGATTCAGGGCCTTTTGACTTTCTTGTTTTCCATTCTCATTCCTTTTAAAGAAAAAAAAAATCCCACAACAAACCAAACAGTATATTCACCGCTGAAAAGGCCCTTCATGTTCATCTGTGCTGGGCAGATCCATTCCTCTTTTATACCAGTGTATAATCAATAGATATCAAGATGTTATAATCACAATATAATCAAGAGAGTTAGGCAAAGTAGACAACGATAACAAAAAGAGAATAAGTAGAAGAGCTTACCCTTTGGCTGGGCTCACCACAAAACACCAATAGAGGCAATCTCCAGAAGAGATCCTTCCCCTCTGGTAGCCAGTTCTTAAATAGGTCTAGGAGGGGTGCAGCCAGGCTCCACCCCTTCCGGCAGCACAGGTGAATTGCCTTCACCTGTGCTCCTCTGGCTGACTCATGGCTCGCCTCAGATGATCAATCAGAGGTTCAGGCCGTGACTCAGCAGTTCCCATACACACCAGTGACCCAGGAACAGCAAAGGATGGGGTGGAGAGAAGACATGTGGGTGGACAAGGGGAAACTGAGATCCTGGACAATCACTAGGAAGGCTACTGTCTCCCCAGTTGATGGGGTGGAAGAGAGAAATGGATTCCAATAAAACAGCACACTGTCAAATGGCAAAGTCAGGAAGAACTTCCTTCCCCTCCACTGTGCTTTTGTGTTTACACCTCAGAGCAATGCAAAATCCAAAACTGCCTCTTATTTCAATCCAGTGCTTTCTATCAGTGCTGTATCCATCCCAGCCTGCCACCTGGGAAGGATACAACCCACAGGCTTAACCCTGCTACCGATGTCTGGCATGTTTCAACCTGGCTTCTAGCTTCTACAAACATTTCAAAATGTAAGCTGCATTTTGCCAAAGGAAGGGTAAATATCCTTGGCCACCTGTTAACATTTCCTGAAAACCAATTACTACCAATAAAATAAAGTAAGATAAAGTGAAATCCCAGCAATCAGATGCTGGAGCTGATGCAGCTAAATTTTTAAATCTTCTATTGAAAAAAATACTGCCAATTGCCAGGCAAATTTCTCATGTTGATATGGCAACCGAAAACACTGGAAATCAAAAAAGCTGAGCAAATGTTCTTAAAGAAGAAAAAGTAGTCCTACTCCTGATCAGCAGAGATTTCCATGTTCTGTTCCTCAGCCTGCCTTCTTTTAAATTCATAACTTCCAGAAAAAGTAGCATCATGAGCTGTTGGTTTTCTTTCTATCATCAGAGACTGTTTCTTGGAGGCTACAGCAACATCTTAGGTCTTTTGGGATCTACAGTCACCTGCTGGCCCCATGCATCACTTCTCTGAGAGGAAAGAGCCCTTTGGGCAGCAAGTCCCCATGGCTAAACTCCAGTAAAGTATTTACACTCATGCTTCACCTCAGGTATGCAAGAAGTACCACTGAAGTAACAATATTACTCTTTCATTTAACATTACCAGTACATAGAAAGGAATACAGGAGGAGAAATGGAACTCCTGGTTGTCTGTGTAGTTATTTCTATTGTGACTGTATCACTTCTACCATTCAGCCTCAGCAGAAAGGAAGTAACATCCCAAGGTCTTGATCTCTCCCGAGCACATCCTGAGGTGAGGCTCAATGGGAACAGGTCAACAGCCCTTATGTGTCCGAATAGCAGCCACAGGAAGAACATAAGTAGTATTTGACTGGTTTATGCACTGTCTCTCCCCCATGTCCAGACAATTTAGCACAAACCAGGAGAGGATGATGGTCGCTAAGTACCCAAGACTGCCAGGGAAGGAGAACTGAACAGGGCATGCACAGTCATATGCCAGCTTCTTACTCCAGAAATATCTAAAGGATGGAGTTAGGATAACAGAAAAAAAAAGAAAGGAGGAAGGTTGAAGGCAGCACTACCACACAACCCCAGTGATGAACTTGCAGCTTTAACAGCTGGAAAGAAAATATGGGACCTGAAGATGAAAACAGATGTGATAATAGGAAGTTATTATCCTTTAAGCTAGAACAGGACTATAAATTAATACCTGGGCAGCAAATTTATAACCTCTTGTTTTCAACATCAGTTGTTCAAAAAATAACCTTTAATTTATCAGTAAAGGTACAAGTGACTTTTCTGGATGTGCTAAGAAAAGTGGGTGCAGCTGTCAGGGATGCAGGGCAAATGAAGGTACTTGCCTTGAAACACTATGGGCTGTGACAAGGACTGTCACTGCCTTGTGCAAAATCTTGGGACAGGCACCTGCCTTGCAAGATGTAAATGGCTATGTTCTCTATAGTAGCTCTGGGAAAAGCCTGAGGTCTCACACATGCAGAGTTATGTATCACCTTGTGACAGGGCACTGCCCACTGTGACCACACCAGACAGGAAAGCAGTGGTGCTGAGCACCTGGCGGTAGCCTGCTTTCTGCAAGGTCACCTCCAAGAGGACAAACCCTCCTTCCCCCTTTGCTCCCAGCCTTTAACAAATGCTCATTAATCTTGACACTGCCTCTAAGGTCCAGCTGACCAGGTTTTTTTAAGCTCTAGTCCCACAAATCAAAGCCAATTAATATTTCTGCTCTTAAGGGGACAAAAAAAGAGCTCTCCTCAGAAAGTTAGAAGGAGCAATCAGCCCTTACGTTATATTTATTTTTCCTTAAACAAAGAGTTGCTATTCTTTTCTCCCCCCACAACGGAGTTATTAGATTTATTCATCAAGTTTTCCAAATTTAGATATCAAACTGATGTTTTTCTCCCACTGCTAATTTTATTCTTAGCAGCACTTACATAAAGGCAAGTATTGCAATATGACAAAAATACAAGCCTCCTCTGACCTGGAACGTACCAGCAGGTAAAGTACAGGGGAAAGTACAAGCAACTTCTCAACCAAGCTCTCCAACACAGCACATTCTAAAATACAACTTAGGGGTTCTTAGCTGTTTTCCCTGAAGGTCTGGCATTGTAGCTACCGGGTGGTGGCTGGAGGATGAGTGAGCTCTGCTCTGTCCCACTGCTCCCATTCCCAAACTGCTGTTTAATGCCACAGAAAAGGATGCTGCCTGACTTTGCCATCTGCGGGCTGGCTGTTAAAGGGCTAAATGTGCTCTAGAGGAGGAACCATAGGGATAACTTCAAGATCCATTGTAGAAAGATATCAAACAGCCAACACCAAACCGACCTACTTTAAACACTGCCGAGCAATAAGACACTTATGTGTGAATACCAGTGAAAAAACACACTGTGGGCTGCTGCTGCCAGCAAACTCTTTCCACAAGGTTTGTTTGTACAAAAGCACCTGTTACCATGAACCCGTCCAGGGGCATCCTGAGGCTCTGCTTGGCAAAACAAAACCCAGCCCCCAGGGAATGCTGAGGTTTCCACCAGAATTTACGAGGCCTGAGTCCCACACATTCCCATTGGCCCCGGTCGTGCCTCATTAGTTTGGCTTAATCAAGTGACGAGCATCGCTCAAGGCTGGGGAACTGCTGCAGTCAATGGGGTCTATTCTCCGCTGGATAGACACATGTCACCCCCATTAGCATCAATGGGAGTTACAAATGCATGGCGGAGAAAGGCTCCAATGTGTCCAACGCACATTAGGAAGGAACAGAGGGGCCAGTTCAGCCCCGAGGTAAGAGCCTGCAGCTCAGTCACGCCTTGCAGCAGTGCTGAAATTCAGCTCAGCTTCAACTCAGCACAATGGGTCTGTCACCAAAACACAACGGCAAACAAATAACAGTGTCACCTGGAAGGGGGGCTGAGTCCTCTGTAAAAAAAAATGCCACGGAAGCCGGCTGAGGGCAGTTGTGCTGGCAGCAGACAGGTGTGCAAACACCCACCTGACTCCATGCATTGGCACAGCAGGGTTTGGGCAGGGCAGTGTCAGGGAGGCGTCCTGCCTCGGGGTGCATCTGCAGGGCACAAAAGTCCCCCGGACTTCAGGGCTGTCAGTGTGAGATTCTTCAACAGATCTTTCAAATGAGAAGGGGACAACACTGAGGCTCTGAAACTGAGGAAAGGGCCACAAGGAACAGGTGCACGCCCGCAGCAAGTGCAAAACAGGGACACTAATGCCTGACCTTACCTGACAAAGGGCAGTTCTTCACCCAAAGCAACCCACTCCTACTGACTACCTGGCCTTGGGTGAGTTCCATCTAAAACAAAATAATGAAATGGATCTTTGACTTTCCTGTTGTGCTTTTTTCCTCCCCCCTCCGCAGCTGCTACTCCTTCCCCTTGAAATTAAAAATAAATTTTAAACTGATGCTTTGAAAAGGTATTTCCTTAAATATTACCCCATGAATATCATATTCTTTAAATACATATAATCTGTGTTAACACCATGTGAAAGTGCCCTATGAGCCTGGAGCTTGTCATGTCACATCTTTCAGTGGTGTGCACATCAGAAATGTCAGCTAGTTACAGCAAAGAGCTTTTAAACATTTGCTTTTCTATTTGTGCTTAAATGAGGGTCTGTCATGATTGAATGCAAGTCCATAAATATTATTATTGGGCATTTAGGTCATATTTATCCCTTGTGACACTGCTTCACATGTCAGTGCATTACCTAGACACAGACCCTGCATCTGCACCTTTCCCGTGAAAATTTCCCCTGTAACTTCACTGATATTGGGCTTCACTTATTTTTTGTGAAACAAGACTCCCATCCCAAAGACGTAGCTCTTCAGATTGCATGTACTGCATTGGTACTCCTAGAGTTAATAGCCATAACATATATCCCAACAAATTGTCTTTAGTTTTCTCCATATGCTAATTCCCTCTAATCCTGTTATCAGTATAGGCAGTTAGACAAACAGTATGATAATAAAGCAGTATTTATAATGCATGTCCTTCAGTCCTAGATTAACCGTGAGATTTCCCCAGCACCTAGGGATTTGATTTACCTACTGTGTGCAAATCACCAGCAAAAAGAAAGTAGCCAGGAAAAGATATTTGCTCCCATGCTGTATTGTTCACCATCCACTTTTGTTTAAAACAGGGTCTAGAGATGTGGGACATCATCAACACACTGAAGGAGACTCCTGTGAGGACCAGACATGCTACTTCACAGCTTCACAGCTCCCAAGTGCTGCCCGCTTCATCACAACCAGGAATTTAAGAAGCCACAAGAAGGAAAACTGAAGAAGCTCCTTTCCGTATGACTGCTACAGGTGCTTACTTTGTTCTGGATAAATACAGCCCTCTTTTCCCCCCAACTTTTTTTTTTTATTATTTTTTTATTTTTTTAATTCCTCTCAATGTGTCGTAGCTTTATATGAGGCTAATGGAGCAAGGCAATGCTCAAACGTCAAATTAAACTGCACAGCTCTGTAATCACTCAGACTGACATGGCATAAAAGGATAATTAGTAGTTCATTACATGGAACATTGTTTGTTCAGCTAAATTGATTTCTCTCAGCTGCCCATGTTTTCTGTTTACTTAGTGAGTGCTCCACTGCACATTCTTATTTGTGAACCAGGAAATCCCTTCCTCTGAACTTTTTCCCCCCTCTAATCAGCATTGAGTGTTTAAATATAGTTTGTCTGAGGTAGATGAACCTCCAAAATTATAGACAGGTGCATGGCAACAATGGCCTGCGAAGTGATATGCAGAACACATGAGCTGTGGGTAAGAAGATCTACCCAAGAATCCCAGAAAGAGCCACGTGTGCCCATCTGCTTTGGACACACAAATTCCTAGCCTGACTGTTTGCTTGAACTTCACTTTCTGTAATAGTGGAGGAGAAAAAGAAAAAAAAAATCTAGGGTGATAATCCTTCAGTGCTAGCAGTAGAAGTTCTGCAATTAAGTCTTCTGTAAAGCCTCCCCTTCCTTGCTCACTGGGACCCCAAGAGGGAGACTATTGTTTTAAATACGCTTTTCTTTCCACTTGCAAAGAGCGCTGAGGCACAATAACCCAAATTCAGATGTTTCTGAACTTTCTGCCTCATGAACACCTCCCATCTCAATCAAACTGCACAACTCTGTCCGTAGTTACAAGCAAATGAGTTGGAGTTATCAACTCCCACAGCTGTAGTGCCAGTCTCGGTACATTTCCATGACGCTTAAAACCCAAACGTCTGGAGTTGTTTTGATTGCAGAAGTTAGATAGAATACAAGATCCCCAGCGAGTCTAAATACAGGAGGCAACAAGACAGCCAGCTTATTTCCTGAACCTCTTTGAAAAACTTTGTGTTCACTGCTGCCTGCAGCACCCCAGGCTGCCACCAAGGACTCCAGTGCATTGCTGTGGGTCTTGCAGACACACATTTTTAGTGCTGGCATGTTTGTGTTGGAAGTCACTGTTTCAACTTCATTTCAGTGAGAAGTTTGCACCATTTTATACAGTCACCCTGCAAGAAAAGTGGTGCTCGCTTCCTCTAAATTTCAGTGACATTTAAGGGCAGGCTCCCATTCCCAGTGGCAATATCAAGCACAAGTATTCCCACGCCCTGCTGCTTGTTCTGGCCTCAAACCCCCTTGGAAGTGTTGTCACAACATTGTGAAGTGGATCACAGAGCTGATGCAGCTGAAAAAAAAATTCTGTTCATGCCAGGACCCTTTTCAGAAAGATCAGATACTCTGGCCAACTCACAACATGGGCCTGCAGATAGCAATTTCCCCAGTAAGAGAAGGGGACCGGAAGGCACAGCTGGGATGAGCTGGTGTGTGGGAACTGTTGGGGCTCACGGCATCGTGAGAGAGCTGGCAGCTTGAAGCTGTGGCAAGATCAACCTCTGATAACACTTCTGCCCAGCTTTACTCCATGAAGCCAAAGGCAGTGTCATAGAATCATTTGAGTTGGAAGAGACCCTTAAAGGCCACCTAGTCCAACTCCCCTGCAATGAACAGGGACATTTACAGCTCAACCAGGTGCTCAGAGCCTGGTCCAGCCATGATCTGCAGCACATCCTAGCCAGCCACATGAAAAAGCAAAGCCATTTCAGTGCCATGAAAAACTCTCTAGATATTTTTGCTTTTCCTCATCTCCTCTCAGTCACACAGCAGGGACCCCTTTCACTATGTATACAACAACAAACTTCTCTTTTTCCTTTTATCACCATCTTTTTCTACCCATTGATAGCTGCCCCCAGCATCCTTTGATGCACTGCTATCACCTAAACACAGGTCACCTTTAAACTTCAATTTTTCCCACTGCAACCAAACCACTTCCAACTACACAATTTGAGAACATAAAGGTCTCCCCTCTAGGGGATCTCTTGGAGGCTGCAGGGGCCATTTTGGTGACAGCATACCAACTCAGTCAGCAGCAAAATGAGGCATGCTTGCGTGGGACAACTCATGGCAATACAAAACCTTATTTCCTCGGGTCGAATTCCCCCGACCAACTACAACTTTGCTTGTTTAGTTCGGGTAGGTTTGCAATTAGTCTCCCAAAAAGACTGCACCCCACTGGCGCACACACACTCCTGCCTGGCACCATGGGACAAGAGTATCAGGCTTGTTCAACTCCCAAGTGAGCTCCCTCCCCACTTAATCAGGTCTGGAGAGACTGCGCAGAGGCACGCTCTCCCGCTAGGGTTGGACAAGCAGCTTGTTACCCAGGTTAGCTACTAAACTAAAACATGCTTGGAAATGAGCAGAACAAAAATAATGTAATCCTCTTCTCTTGACCAAATACCAAACAAAAACAAAACATGTTAAATAAAATAGGAGATAGTTTGAGTAGCTATAAGGAAAACAAAGGCTCAGTGATAAGCCCTGAAATATCTCATCCGCAGCTTTTTTCCTTCAATAACCTGCTCAGTGACACAGACTGTACCAAAAGCATCAGTGATTTCACTCTAATTCCTTCCTTTGCTGAAAAATGACTTGGCAAATTTGTTTCCCGTGTGTGATTATCTTCAGTGTGATGGAAACCTTTCTTTTTTTTTCTTGAATGAGAAAGCTATTTACTAAAAGAAAAGAGTGAATCCTGACCATAAATATGAGTATCATTGGCAATGCTTCAGTGGGGTGGCAAACTGACAGCAGCAGTGCTCAAAGACCACTTCCAGAAGCATCTCCTGAACAACGATCTAATTCTTGTGAAGGAAACTGAGGTTTTTACTGCAGTACAGCATCATCTTCTCAAGATTTTGTATAATACTCATGCTGTTGCCATCTCTAGCAGCACTGGAAGGCATCTTACTGCAGGGCTGCTTGTCTGTGCTACTCGATAGTTGTCAGAAAAATGGATTTGGAAAACACACAGATCCTGTTTCTGCTGCTGATCAATACAGCTAAAATCCCTGGCAAAGTGCTAAATACCAATCGGCTAAAATCTCTGAACAGATTTTGGTCATTCTTACACACTCTTTGCTGGAAAACTCTTGCAGCATATAGCTGTTATTATGCTATCTGTCCCCAGACAATTTGTTCACCATAACTAATTGCCTGCAAATTTCTTTGATCCAAGACACATTTTAAAAGGGAATTCCCATAGAGTGTTCCTGGCACTTAAGACAAAGTCATAATGAAAGCCAATCATTAGCTCATCTACTATCTCAACTATTCAAAACCCTTTTTATTCTAGGGATCCATATTTCCAACTATTTGGACAGTTGCACCTTACTTTGTAACTGTGTCCATTTGAGGGCAATGAAGTCAGCCTGTTTTGAAATCTTATCACATAGGTTTCCTAATGTCTGGTCTAGCAAGAGCTCTGCCTGAACCAGCATCTACTGCACCCACACATTTCTCAGATTTTAATGACTTTTCAGTCACCAAAATTCTCCTGTGGCTGTTTAACCACCTCAAAATGAACAAGGTGTTTGGATTAGTTCTGTAATCTAATGATGCCTGGTTTCCTACACATTTACCTCTCATCATTGCCTTTGGTTTCTGAGCATGAAGTTCCGGTAGAAATATTTGAGATAATTGGCATTTATGTGTGGTTTTTCTTTCCTATATTGATTTCCTAGAGTTTGGGTCATTGCCTCAGAACTAATTGGACACCTCTGGAAACCTGTGGGAACTCACTGATTCCTGAGATCTTTATGTTCTTGTCAAGTTCAGATGAAATGAGCAAATGAATTCAAAAGCCATTACAGAGGACACATAGGTGCAGACTGCATACCTGGTCTTGTGTGAAAACAGATGAGCAGAGACAGTGGTGCTGAGCACAGCAACTCCTGTTATGCTATACGAGCCCAGCAGAAACTCTCCACCAGACTGCAACATCTGTTGATAGCCATGATGGTTCTCCTTTGCCCACCTCTAACAGTTCTTTGCATGGCATCTTCTACAGTGCTGGTGTGCAAGTGAATACTTCCACTAAGTATTTGCATTATTGCCTTCATTTTACTATATTAACTTTGTCTCCTTTAAAAAAAATCCAACAGCAAAACCAACAAACACTAAAGCAACACCTTAATCAGGTTAGGATCCCCCTTCCCTTCTTGCATAGCTGACAAGTATTCACTTGCTGGATTCTTCGTAGCTATTTCACACAATGGTTGCTTCCTCTAGTAGTGGAGATTGAAAGATATTGAGTAGGAAGATAGTTGTTGGCACTGCCTTTCTTTTAAGCTACTGAATAATTTTTGCACTCTAATCAGAAGTACTACCCTTTCCAAACAATTCCAGATCATTAAGCAGACATTTTAAAAATACACTTAAAATACATTAGTGTTTACCAAGTAGTCTTGGGTTTTTAAGAATAATTCAGTGCTATCAAATAAAAATGGACTGATCACAACATTTTGCTTTCAGATGGGTGATGAGAGGAAAGCAGAAGTTCAAACACTGGTGGGAAACTGCCTTGACATCAGCAGAATCAAGGGCCAGAAGACTTACAGGATCGAATGAACCCACTCTAAGTTGTTCTAACAATAAACAATTAACTTTGGACTGGTGCCTTTGAAGAACAGTAGCCTCAGCTGAAGAGGTCTATAAACCATGTGTAAAGCTCACTAATGAGTAAGCATTAAACAACACCAACCACAAAAAGCCCTCTCTCTACATGGTATCCAGCTCTCTTCTCTTGGAGTATTCTGCATAGAACAGCAATACTGCAATGAATAATTTTTCTCATGGTGATGAATACATAATTAGAGAATAAATGCATCTCAATCTTTCAGAGCAGAGTTGCCATCCACTCTATATAATGAAGGCTGGAAAGGAGCTAATTCACCTATTCTTTTTCAGTCACTGGCCACATTCTTGCTTAAGTTCATCTTAAAAAAAATGAAAAATAAAAAAAAATAAAATCAGCCAGAAATCCAGCTATCTCCTCAGACAACAACCATGTCACTTGCAGCTGTGACAAACTGCCCATCCTGGGATCTGCAAGGAAGCTACTCTTTCCTACCCCTTTGTCTAATTTACTACTTACTGATGTGAGAGAACACGTTTCTGCCATCACATTGTGACTAATGAAGCATTAAAACGACTGCTTAGCACTCATACATCTGCTGTGGAGGCTGCACAGAGAGAGAAATCAAGTCCCATGGCAAAAGCCAAACCCTCTGTTGTCAAAAGGACCAAGTAGTGGAAACTAAAATCAGACACTGACACTTGTTGGTTTCCTTAGTTTTAGATCCCAATCATTCAAAACTAACAAACTCTCACAAATGTAATGTCATGTGAATAAATTTTAAAAGAACATGCAAGGACTTGTAGGATTAAGGCCTGAAATTCTTGGTTTTTATATCTTTCAGTGGAGTTGTACAGTCCCAGTTAAGCTCAAGCAGTGCTATTGCTTCAATAGATCCAGTATTGCCAAATGCCAAGAACTTCCCTGCCTTCTGGGGCCTTCTTTTTCTACCAACTTGACAAAACAGCATCATGTATCAAATAAGACAGACTGCAAATTCAGGCTACCAAAGTAAATGCTCCTTATTTTCTGTCTGGTAAAAACAGGTGTTTGCTCCTCTGACTTAAGCATCCGACCATAGTAAGTCTCAGCCATTGTGTGTATTTCGGTTCAGACCCAAAATGTAAGAAATGTCTGCTCCTCAGTTTATAGTGTAAGGCTTTTGCTCCTGATTTTAAAAGAGCTCCTCTAGGAGAACAGCAGTGGCTATTTGCTTTTGAGTGTTTAACCATACAGTAATCCAAGATTACATCTCTGGAAACTTGGATAATAAGATATCAAAAATACCACAGTAGCACACACTCAAAAAAACAAAACAAAAAAATACATGAGCAATGAATATTTAAAAAACAAAAAAAACTTCCCATCCAACAAGACTACCCTGAAAATGGCCCATGGACTAACTCTGAGTTCCCACCTGATTTCACAGCATTTCACCCTAGATCTCTTCCTCAGTCACCACACACTCCTGGGAACCACACCAGTCCAAGAGGATTCTCTGCTGCTCTTCAGGCAAGAGTTCACATCCAGTCCAGGTACACAATACACAAGAAACTGCAACGGAGTTGTCTCTAAAGCTTTCTTCTTTCTAGCCACATGAAAAACCTAGCAGTAACCATTTAACCAATGACAGACCTGATCATTGACATTTGTATTAATAAAATTAAAAGTCAGTAAAACGTAAACAGAAAGAGTCAGTATAAATCATCGCACGTTTGTGGAATTGCTTAGCTCGGTCAGGGATAAAAAGATTAATGTTCCCTCCTTTCCTTGCAATGTAATAGATGTGGTTCTTTGGGCCTCCAATTTCTGGCATGCCGATAGGACGCAAGGGGGAAAGAGGGGCATGAGAGTGGAGAAGGCACACAGGGTGCAGACCCAGGAGTTAGGAAATGGGAGTTACGGAGCAAGTTGGCCTATTTTTTATACTCTTTAATGTGGGCCTGTTTTTTAAAACCTCTCAGCAGGAACAGCAAAGTTTTCCAAGTCGTCACCTAGCAACAAAACCCAGAAAAACATTTGCAAAGCAGTTTTGCATCACTGCCATCCCTGGAAGAACTAACTTGTTGAAGGCTGAATTTGCTATGGAGAAAGGCTGAATGCTCTGTTCTTATTCAGAGTGCTGAGACATGCAGTCTTCTTTCACAGAGAACAGAAATTCATTAACGCACACACACAGATGGTTGTTTCTGAGGTGCTCTCTGTGATTTTTTGGACGACAAAGGTGTGGTTTCTAAAACGAAAGACCAGTTGAATAATTAAGGAATTTCTTCTTTTACAGTGTATCATTCAGTGTTATAGATTGTCTTTATGCTCTTTGTGCTTTCTGCTCAGAGCATTTAACAGGATCAATATTTAATGTTTTTAAGATCATTCAATTTCAGAATAATATTAATGAAAAAAATTCCTCCTCTGCTAGTCCTATTTCAATTCACATTGAACAGCCTGGTTTCACACACCATGCACTTCCATGAAACTAAGATTTTCTCAGCAGTACCTCCCCAAATCCAGAAATTTTCTTAAAAAACGATCACTGTCTTGTAATATTCCTCCTCTTCCCTTTCCAAGAAACACAAGGAGTTTTCATGACCACCAAAGACTTTGTGTGTGATGACTGATGGGAGAAAGACCCTACAGAATCCACCACAAAGGGTCTGACCACACAGTGCAAACCCATGCTTTCTTACTTTGCTCAGAGTACCATCCACAGCCATTTGCTCTCAGCACGCAGGTAGTAGTTCAGGGAACAGAAACAACATTATTGTGTCAATGAAGCATCATGTTTTATGGATAACCATCCCCAGTAAGGCTGAGCAGTCCAGTTGCATCTCTGTGCTGACTACTGTGTTTGAGTAGCATCACATCAGAAGTTTTGGTACCATATTGCACTGAACAAAAACCAAATAATTTTGATTTGCCATATTTAGTCAGCAGAGAAGTTACAGATACTATTGGGCTAGGGTAAAAAAAATACCTAACAGAAGTTTCTTTGTGATAACATTACTTTTATGTACATATTCATCTTCCCTTGCTGCTGTAATGGCTGGAATACTGCTAATGGAACATACCCTTACCTACTACGTCACGGTGAACTGGTGCACTCCACGTACATATAACCCTCCAAATCTCTCCAGTCCAAGCTGTGGATTCACTTCAGTGCAGGGGCTGTAGAGGCAAGAAGAATTTACTAGAGAGCACTGGTTTAATCTCACATTGGTTATATGCAGTTTTGCATATAGTCAGCAACTTCTGGCAGGATTGGTTACATCTCTTATCCCCATAGGAGTACTGCACAGATTCCAAATATTCTCTGAGATGTTTTCTGCTGCTTTTTCCAACTTTCATAAGACCGTATAAAATGTTTAGAAATCTACAGGATGGGAGAAAAACTCACTCGTGAACATTCCCATTTTATTGGGAAACATTTGCAAAGATACAACCTTTTCATTCTTTTCTTCGTAGCTAAGCAAATGGTTAAATGGTAAGCTCTTAGTATCTTCCCAGAGTATGCCTAGGCCTTAAGGAGCAATAACGTAATCACAGGTCTGTGACCCACCCTGTGGGGGTTAAGTACTCCTCCGTAGTTTGTTCAGAGGACTCACTGCTCCTTTGCTCCCAGCTTTATGCACTGAAGTCACTGGGATAACATGCATGCAAAGCTGGTGTAAGAGAATGAAGGATCAGGCCCTTCATCCCTATGTCATTCAGCAGATCCCGCTTTGTCAACTGTGGTTCCTTGCACAGCCAATGCCCGAACTTGCAAGAATAAGAGGGAGGACTGACCCTTAGAGTCCTCATTTCTCTTATTTGATCTCAGCAAACCTTTCATCCTGCTACTGCTTCCTCTTGCGTTGCATCTCATCTTTTTAACATCTCCGTGTAACCTTGACTTAGTCACCATTCATAAGGCTGGTGAGGGCAAACGCAAGCTATGGAGGGGTTGCTTTCCCCTCCTGAATAATCTTCAACATTACCCCTCTCTGTTCCTCTTGCTCTGATTTCTTATGCTCATTTTTCTTCTAAACTGTCACCAGGTGGACAATGGTTTTTAGACTGAGATGGCAAGAGATGTTTCTCCCAAAAACTGACACTTTTTGGGAACATATACTGATGTTATTCACAGACCACAAATTTGTGGCTGAATGAGTTACGCTACTGATAGTCCCCCACCACTACCATGTTGTAGAGAAAACAGCAAACATACAGCAAATATCATACACAGACCTGCATTTTCTGTGCTTTCCATAAGATACCAGCTTAAGATCATTTTAATAATGCAATACGCATAATGAGCAGCAATCACATCGCCCTTTAGGCAGAGAAACATCACATGTAATAGGACGACCCTTTCAAAAGATCACAATGTGGGGACTTCAAAGTTGCCTAGTAATTAAAATAAGAGCCTGGAAGTCAAAATGCTTAGCTACTACTGCTTAAATTCTTTAATCTCTTCTTGCAAAATGGATGTAATACTTTTCTGTAATAGCCATTAAAGCATGATACAGTTTTAGTGACTTTTACAAAAGACACTGAGATCTTCAGGAAGACCATAATAAAACAAAGTTTGGTAGATAGGGTGCTACAGTGAAGACAACTGCACACTGAAAAGCCCTTCTCTATCCACACAGACAAAAACTGTATCCTCAAACTCCACCCAAATCAGTGTGAAAAAGTCACATTTCTAATTTTTTCCCCTATATTAACATATTCAGAATGATAACTGACAAAGCTTCAGCTGCATCACAGCAAGGAAAACATCATCAAGCAGCATTTTGGGAAAGCACTAACAACTTATTATAATTAAGATATTATCCCAGAGCCCTCATTAATGTCAATATTGCAACTGCATGTACTGCAAGACAATGAATAATTGGTGATAAAAGCTTGTATACACAGGATGAGAAGACGATAAGGTAAAAGAAAAGCTGTAAGCTAAAATATGTAGTCAACTACTTAGTGAAGCCAACCGAATTCCTGAAATATCTGTGGTCTAAAGAGCTACACATAAGCCTTTTAAGAAAAGCTTATTAGGTACCACACGTGGGACAATTACTAACCACAATCAGAATAAGAACAATAAAAAAGATTTGTAGAACAAGGCAGAAAGAGCCTGTGTCTTCTCTGTGCATGTAGCACAGGAGGAAGATGCCTTCTTAGTAATATGCTAGCATTGTAAGGACAATGACATTGTCCTTACATTGTCCATAAAGTAAGGACACGACATTGAACCTACCAAAATTAGATGTCTTTATAAGAAGTAATCTACAACACACTGAACAGCACTGAAGGCACTAGCTCAAGGTGTGGTATAAACCCAAATGGTAATCTCAGATTCACACTGGTAAATGGGAGACAGGCAACCTGTATGAATATTTTTTCAATCAGTAGCATTATATTGAAGTTATGAAGCCAGCCTTCCCAAGGTCTTCTTTCAGATGAAGTCTCCAGGATCTGGTAGATTCAGCTGCCTATGCAAGGAGCATTACTATGAGCCTCCTTTTTCTACTCTGTTAGAACTTGCTTACAAAACTTACTTGTGATTAGCATCTCTGAAACATCAGCCTCAACAGGAAGGTTAGTTCAAATTGGCTATTCACCTCAAACGTCCTCTGAAAGGAGTGTGTCCAGATCTACCTAACTAAAATTTATTTAGGAAATCAAGTTTAAACACTTGAGACATTCTCCAAAAGCTAACTCAAGAGCAATTCCTGAAAGATAATGGAACAGCAGTTTGTTCAGTATCTAAATAATAAGCAACTAATGCAAAGGACATAATTCTTACCAGTGTATGTATTTGTGTATTTCTGACATGGGTCAGGAATTAGCAAGTTTGTCCGGGAGATATTTCTGGGGAAGGAGGAAGGGAAGAGCAGATGGATTATGGCACAGGTTGAGAAAGAGAGTTTGTTAACACAGAATTCTTGAGCTTCTTCACTACAACTGAAACGTTCAGTTCAAAACCTTCTGTTAAAAAGAATTACATAATTTATATCTTGTGTATCTTGAAACCAGATGAAGTGCAATCCGTAAGGGGGAAATACCAACTAGCAGGAACCATATAGAGATGCGTGGAAAAAACACCAAAATATCCCCCTGTGGTTTGGCAGTATGTAAAGATTTCTACCAGCAGCCTGGGTGACAGTGTACAATTCTTGCTGATAAAGTTTCAGCAGACATCACCAAGATTGGTTACTATTACAGAGTGAGCTGAATCTCCTGGTCAAATGATTGTGATTCAGTTTGGCTTCATTTAATACTGCCAAAGGCAAGGTGATACATCTGGGAACCAAGAGGGCAGATTACAGCTATAAGGTAAAGATTCTGTCTTAGAAAAAAGCAACCCTGAGTGAAACTAAAAAAACTCAGTGGAGATAACAGCTTCAACATGAGCTCTCAATGCAAAGTTGCAGCTGAAAGGGCAAGCATGTCTTCTGAGTGTACAAAAAGGGAGGTATCAAGTTAGAGGTGGGGAAGCAATCCCACTCTGTTGGAAGCCACACTGAGATCACAACAGCAAAACTACATCTTGTTTGGAAGTTCATTTATACATCTAAAAATAACACAAAGATTTCAGAAAGGAACCACACAAATTATTCAGGAGATTGAACAATAGACTTACAGGGAGAAGATATAAGAAGTTTTAGTTGGGCTCCATGGAACAGCAGAAAAAAAACTTGTTAGAAGAGACTATCATACAGACTCTTATCATCTGTCACAGGCAGCTATGGAGGCCAGGTCTGCAAATGTGACTGCTCTCAGCTGTACATGAATGAATGAATGAATGAAGGCTTTCTAGCACTGCTGTTCTTATTTTTAGAAGTCACTCGATATCATCAGGAGAGGCCCTTACTCATCATGCAATTTATCCCAGCCAACCACGCCAGTGGGTTGAAATCTGTCCTTAGTTATATAGAATTTCATTTATAAATAAAAATAATAAGAAAGCATATATCAGACGTGAAGAGAATTCTACCTGGGGATTTATTTTTAACTGGACAAATCCCTATGTAATTGTCCTAGATCTGCATACATGGGGAAAAACTCCACTGATATTTCAACATGAAAATAGGCTCTGAAGACCAAGCTGCTATCAGTTTCCTCCCCTCCCAACTACCTAAATGAAGAAAAATCACAAGTTTTAGACTTAGATATCATGCCTTACTACAAGATGGTGAGCTGGTCTCTATGCAAGGGCCTGCTTTCATTTCTAGGGAATTCATGGCAATTTGGGGGAACTTTGGGGTGGTTGGCAAGATTACCTTTAAAAAGCCACAGAAGCAGGTAGTACACAGTAACTATTTTGAGTTTGTGGTAAGTGATGCTCTCATTCTGCTGAATCATTTGCTGCTAGTCCTCGAATACTTGCACTACTGTAAGTAAACCCACCTGCTAACTACCTGGAAAAGAATCTCAGGTCAGGTGTTCCACCTGCAGTATTAGCTGGCAGCAAACACAAACCAGACATTGCAATACAGCATGATGCATCATGTATGGCTTGTAAGGAAATAATGTAAGAGAAGATACTTTGTGTTTACTACCCACTGTTAAACTTGTGCAAAGAAATGCTGTCTCCAAATTTGCTCAGCCAAGAGAAGCCCTTCAGAGCCTTCAGTCCAAATATTTCAGGCAAGTTGGTGAGTGTGAGTGTTCCCTTAAAAAAAACAGGTCAGAGACACCTCCCACCTAAAAATGGTTTTCATCAAGTTCTAGGAGTTACAGGAATCCCCCTCCTGCTCACCCACTAAGGATTATTTTCATTGCCTGCATGAAGGGCAGCATTAATACTTTTCAGTACATTCCCAAATAGCACATTCTCCCAGGCTACACATTACACAGGTTCTCTAGTCTGACTTGAGGCCTGTAATACTACAATGCAAAGGAAAGCACAGCAATAATAGCAGGGTGGCAAAGTCCTAGGCTGCAGCAAGTGAAGATGAGCCCAAACACAGCAGCCACAGACACATAAATGAAGGAAAAAAAGCTGCTTACTCTTTGAAGACCTCAGGGATCTCCCTGTGAGATACTCTCACCTCCACTGCCAATCCTTAGATAAGGTCTAGGAAGGGGTGCATCCTGGCTCCATTCCTTCTGGTCATTCAGGCACGCTGCATGCACCTGAGCTCCCCTGGGTTGGCCCTGCATTCCCACCATGTGCTCAATCACTGCTTCAAGCTGCGACTCAGCATTCCTCCTACAAGGCCCACTCTCACAACTGCCAGGCAGAGTTCAGCAGATGACTCTTTGTACTTCTATTTCCAATATTGTGGCATTTTGGATTCCTGAAAGTTTATGTCAATTGTTGCTAAGAACACCCTGACTTGCACTCCACCTGGTGACTGCACACCAGGCCTGTGCTTGGGAAATTGATGCAATTTTACAGGCAGGCTCATTCAGCAAGGATTGCTCAGATTTTCATGAAAACACTGCAAAGCTGTCACAGAATGCACTCGTAAATTGCTTACCTCTTCAGATTAAGGAAAGTGAGTATTTCGCATGTCTGGCTTTGGAAACTAAAATTCTTTTCTTTTAACTCTCAGTGGTGAAGGCAGAAAGAAGACAAATTTTTTGCTGGGAGTAGCCTTGATTTTTGTTTAGCCAACATCCAGAGCAAAGGCAAAAAAGTGCTTAACTACTCAGGAGAGCCAGTGATTGTGTGTTTCAGGCACATCTTTCAGCAGTCCCATTCTGTTATTGTATCAGTAACAGAAAGCAATGAGGAATCTCTACAGTTACATCTATCTGTTCTCTATGGAGGGGAGGAAGAGAGCAAGAGAAGGCTCAATACAATAATATATTAGGGAAAAAGAATATTTAGAAAGAAATGTCCTCATAGAACATCTGTTGCCAGGGAACCTTAGACCTTCATTGGCTCCATTCTTGTAATAATCCTAATTGCAGCTCAGTTGGTGTGTGCAAAAAAGTTCTTCTCCCCATTTAGCAAAATGAAAGGTTCCATCTGAGCAAGCACATCTGCATCTGCTAAAAATGGAAATGCAAGAGTAATGCAAAAATCTATTAAGCAAATATTTTTTTCTTGGAGAGGGGCCGGTATCTAAAGGTGCGAGGCTGAACTATATAAAAATGGAGCACATGAAAGCCTGCATCAGGACTTTTCCTTCCAAAGAGGTGTGAACAATAGCTGGAAGTACATATTGTGCTATACTGTTGTACTGTAGCACTGTAAGAAACCTCCTGAGACCGTCCAGCTCCCAGACAGTAAGTCATTTCAGGAAGAGAAAAGCCCAAGTATGAGTGAAGTGGCTGCACATCAGCACCATAATCCACCATGCGTTCAGATATGGCCAGCTAGAAGTCCTCTTGCCCCCACTTTCAGTATTGTTAACAGTGATATTCTCGTCTAAATAAATAACTAAACAGAAAAGAACCATGATTTCTGCAGTTGAAACTGATCTGCACTGGAGAAATGAATCATCTTTAACCCACACAAAGAGTCCCTTTTCTGTGGAGAGAAAAAACTACAGAATAGAGCAAAAGATTGAGAAGTTCATAATTCCAGTAACTTGACCGCTGATGAGCTGAAATGTTTAGAAGACAGAAATAAACACCCTGCTCCCTTTAATCACACTTTCCTGAGATTTTTTAATCCAAATTCCTGTTTGCTATTACTTCTCTTCACCTGCAAATTCCACTTGCCTAAATCTTTAGGGACGGGGCTGTTATCTTGAGGCATGGCTTTGCTTTTCACAGCCTTCAGCCATCCTCTCATGCCAAGCGCTATGTCCCAAATCAGCAAGAATCAGCTTGCAGCTGATGTAAATCAGTTTCTGTAAGAGCTCAAGATACCTCTCAGCCTGAGATATTTAAACTGTTACATGCTTGTGTATAGAAAAGGCACATCATGTAGGTTCAACTGTCACATATTTTGGACACCTTCATTTACTGTGTAGTTCATTCAAAAAATATGGTTGCCTTAGAAACCATACAAGTGCAGAATAATTCCAAGATCATCCTAATTGATAGAATCACTCATCAGTGCCTTAGATGTACACAGCATTTCTATAAATCCCAGAAGATGTATTGAATTTTAAAAAGTGGAGAGGAAGCTAATTTTCTCATTTAAAAATGGGAGCAGAGAGGGGTGGCTGATTACCCTATTGAAGATGACAGATCCCTGCATTGTGTAATGTGGTCAGGTAGCTTTAGCCTTTTTGGTGTGCAAAGCCTGTGGGAAAGCAGGCAGCTGTAGAAGATGGGGAGAGCTCTGAGATGGAGCAGGCAGTGCTCTTCTGGGTCTGAATTTCCCTGCAGCTCTGGAAGGATAAAGGAAAGCAATATGTACATCTCTATTTCCAGATGTTCCTTACAGAAGTCTTGCTTCTGCTGGAGGCATTTCCCCATCCATGTGAAGTGCTCCATTTAGAAAGTATAAATCTGCTCCCTTCTCCTGCCCCCCTTTTTCTCAACCAGCAATGCTGAAACTTGTCTGCACCAAGGTGATGATTTCCTACCTGAAGATCATAAAGCGAGCTCCTGAATGGAATGTGATCTCTTCTAGCTAGTAAAAGTTTTATAACTGAGGCAAAAAAAACACCCAAACTCAAAACAATAAAAATAGAAAATAAAATCAGGCACCTCAGCTGGTGTAAATCAGCACTGCAGAACTCCACTGGAGCTTGCCTCAGGCAGGGGTGGAAATTTTGAGGTATTTCCAGTACATGAATGGCAGGTTTATTGGAAATCATTAAAACACAACTATTCTTACAAGACTATGTATTCCAGCCTTCTCCCAGCACCATCCTCCACTAAGATCACTTCAGTCAATCACTACAAAAGCTTCAGTAGGGATTTTAAGCATCAAATGTTGATTTATCTAGGTATGGTAAAGTAATTTAGGCCCTTTCTGGCCCATCCCTCATCTAGCATGCATAAATATGAGTCTTCATTACTTATCCCCTTCCCATACTGCTTCTTTCTATTCATCCTATGCTTTTGGCTATAAGAACATACAGCTTGCAAGGACAACTGGCACATGCCCAGGGCAAGAAATGAAAAAAGTTTCCCTTGGAGATGAGAGAAGGCCCCCAACTTTTCTCAATTATATAGCTTGGAAACTGAGTGGGTTTTGTCCAGGGCTTAAATGCAGCCACTTGCCTAAAAATGTGATGGCGTCACTGCTGCATCACACCCATGACCTGTCCAGTAGCTCTGGAAGGGACTAAGGCTGCTGTTAACTCGCACATTCAATTGCCTTGGGGAAAAAAAACACCACAGATGTATTCTTTTTGCTCAGGGTTATACGTTCCCCAGTTCCTGAAATGCATAAGATAGATGGGGATTCGGTGTTGAGAAGGAGCAGGAGAGCATGGCTTGAAGCAGGAATGGAAAGAGACTGGGACAGTTTTCATTAGCAGGAGAACAGAACCCTAAGATACTCAAAATCCCATATATTTCCTTAACATTTTCCCCAGCTTGCTCCCACTCAACTGGCCAGATAATACAATGTACGTAAACTTGTCCATAGCTCAAAGTGTGCCTACCAAGAATAGACTTCTTTCTTCAAGGACGTGAGTCTAGAAGAGAATAGGATTGTTGAGTGCAGCAGACCCAGATTCCAAGTTAGACTGGAAGCTAGAGCTGAGATCCCAATGAGCACTCCTGAATTAAGCAGCAAAAAACCTCCACAGATAAGCACCTGAATTTGACTAATTATGACAGCAACTTGCTTGGTCATGAATTCTGAGGATTGAATAAGTACAGAAAAGTTAAAACAATATATATATATATATTATATACATAGCAAAGAAATCTCTTTCAAAGAAAAAGTTGAGAGAATTCAAACAGCTTCATTTAAAATCAGTAAAGGAGCTGCTGCTTCTCTTCGATCTCATCCACCCTTCTGCATCCCAAAAAAATATAGAAACAGAATACAAAGACCCAAAAAGGAAGAAAAACAGCAAAAAGCTACTTCACCAAGGTAAATGATTGACCATGCTCCATTCACTTCACAGCACAGTGATGCTAAGTTTGGTGTGTAGATCCTGCCTATCTAGTGAAAAGGCTATTCTGCAAAAATCCCAACATGTTTCCCAAACTCTGCTGCATTTATTTCACATCCCCTTGCCTATAGCCATGCACCTTCACACTCAGTCTGAAGAAAGTAGCTTTCCTGAAGACAACCAGAAACAGAAAGACTGAAAAAACATTCATCACAAAACAACCAGAAAGCAGCAAGCACTCCCCATAACAGAGAAGGCCTGGAAGGATAAAAGGTGCCATGGATCCACTTAGGCACAAGGTCTTCCTGCCAATCAGATATCGCCTAGGGGTGCAATTTGCCCCATTGGGGGAATCTGATTTCACACAGGAGATCACTGGATTTCCTTTTTCCTCAGTGCAGATGGTATCTGGAGATCAAAGCCCCGCCAGGAGCTGGCAAATGGTGTATTCTCACTTTGATGGATCTGCAGCTACCATGAATGCAAACACAGAAAGAGGAGAATAAAGCCTTTATACAACATCCTCTATGTTTTTCTGTCCACTCATATTGCTGACCAGAAGAAACAGATTGAAAGGGCAGATTTAGTCAAATTCTGCTCTGTGCTTTTCCTTTGCTATTACCGTGCTTTATTAAGGGTGATGAGGGATCTATTCCTTTGCTCTCCCCCTTTCTGCTCCACTCAGTCATCCTTCAGACCAGGTAATATATAACTCCATTCATTGTGATGCTAACGAGTTCTATTTAGCTGTATTTAACTGGATATCATGACTCCATGTGATGACCTTTCACTCCTGGGAAGTAGTTTTAAATTTGATCCACAGTAAAGGAAAATCCCTCTAATTCATTGGCTGTGAAAGGTCACAAGTGAAATATGTTCTGATGGTATCTGCTGGTGGTTTAGTTCTCAGTATACCTGAGCATCAGGCTGGTCTGAATCAGCTTTTGTCTTGACAGTCTGAGTACCAAACACCCTGAGAAAGCACTGTGGAAAAGGCAGCCAAAAGCATCTAGTGGTGCCAATTGGTACAGACAGCATTTGAAGAGGAGATGCCACATTGAACTCAAAGCACACGCTACTGAGGACTAAACAAGGTCCTACTTAGCTTGATATAGCATTTAAATATTCTAGTTAACAAGGTTGTTTTGTTTTTCCTTAAGATATTACAAATGCAAATTAAATCATGCATCTGATAGAAACACAAAGATCTCATGTGCACACGAGGCAGTTACATTACAGTATATGATTGTAAATTTGACTTTCAGGACAAAAATGGGTAGAAAGGGAAAAAAATAATGGACAACTAAAACCATACGAACACAGTGATACTAGAACTTGACAAAAACCTTTTCTCCCCTTTGCTAAACAGTGTAAGCCATTCAGCTTAAGATACCAAAATAAAACACTGCAATGAAAACTAATGTTACCCTTCAGCCCACAGAAATGCATTTATTTATCTGTCCTCACTGAAACACTTAGCATTGTGATACCATATGCTCTGCACAGGGCGGGAAGCAGTGCTGTCTTATTTGTTTTTCATTACTGATTGTTGACATGATAGCAAAATCTAGAGGTACAAACGCAAAATCAAAACATGCTTAAAAATGAATATTGTTGCTAAGGGAAGACTTGGCTGATTTGCAACTGTGAAAGTACTGAATAAGAAAGCATGTAAGACAACACAAAGCCTGCTGGGGTTGGGACCATGGCCTCAGGATGGTGAGCAACCAACCCCTGTGACTAACAACACGTGGTTGCCTCCATCCTAGCAGAACAAGTGACAGCTATAGGAAGAGAACACGAAGCAGTGGGTAAAAGAGTTTTTGAAATGCAATAGCACATGAATATAGCAAATATAGCACATGAGAATAGCAAAAATAATTCTGTGACTAAAAGAAACCTCTTATTTGTCTCATCTAGTTAGAATTGCACTCACAGCATGCCAAGGGCCTCCCCAGATCACACTTAGCTTCCAGTGAGCTCTCTGCACTTACCTAAGAAAAAAAAAACAACAAAAAACAAACAAACATAACTGGGAGCTATTGCAGAAAACAATCCTACAACAAAACTAACAAAGCTATATCCCAAGTACAGCACAATTAAGGAACTCTCAGTTTACTGCTACTGTTGACTGATGGTCAAGAGGTTACTTGTGTCCAGCACAGGAAAAGAGGGACAGTGAACATCAGGAAACTGGAAGCTTGATGTCTGCTCCAGCCTGCTCTGAGATACATCAAATCTAGGACACCTCGAATCTACTTCAGCACAACACTGGGACAAGGAAATGCAGCCCAGACTCCTATCTTGAGACATCCACTGTAGAAGGAGGAACAATACCGAGCAAAACAACCCCAGCTAAAAGCTCTCAAGAACCTCAAGTTCAGCCAAGTTTCTTTTTTTCTTTTTTTTTTTTCTTTTATTTAATACTACTAAAAAGCAAAACAAAACAGCACAACAAGACTTAGTCCAAATGTGACCTTTGTAATGCAGTCAGAATGAAACAAGATGAGTAGTGCACAGAGACCCAGCCCTTGAAGTCTGTGACCTAAAATACAGAAGAAATGCATGGGGAGGTGAGTTAATAAAACACACCTGCAATAACTTCTTTTGGAAATATGCCTCAGCTGAACTACCTGGCTTCACTCCCAACACTTATAAACAATTCCCAAATGTCAGGGATTGCTGTTTAACAGACAGCACTGTTTCCAGGGGGTCCTAAGAAAAACTGAACTGACAGATTTTTTTCTTCTTTGAAACACTGTAATAACTTATAAAGCTGTCAAAGTGGTTTTTATTATTATTATTTAGAACATGCTTCTACATTAAGTTCTTGTATGTCAAATTTTAGCCAGCAGCTAATTCTTACAGTGAAATGATAAACTCCAGAAAGCTGAGAGTACACAGAGGTTTCAACAGCTTTAATTGATTTTGTGTGTTATGTGGAATATCTTCTCATCTAACACTGTCACAAAAAACCCCAAGTCTTGTCTCAATTCTGATATACAGCTGTCATGAAGGAAGGTCTCGTCTGATCTGGGTTATACACTAAGAAATAGATGCACATAAAACTAAAAGAAGCAGAAAGCAAATTTTCTTGTTATCTATCTTTATGGAATCTTCCATACTCCTTAAAGACATCTTTTATTTTCATTTCTGTCACATGCCTTCCTTTTCCCTTTTTGTTTTAAAACCAAAAATCTAAACACAGTCATGGATGAAGAAGCGGTGTGCTGAATTCGTTGTTTGACCCACAGCATAGCACAGAGACAGCTGAGCAAGCATTAAATGATTAACCTGGGTACCACAAATGTTGTAGCCACCCGAGCTACCTCTAGGATGTCTTGCACACGCATCTGTAAACTTTCACCACTGTGCTTCTCATTTTCCTCTTATCCAATGGCAGCCAGTGAAATCTGCAGGTCCACAATAGGACTGCAGCCATCCTGTGCTATGGCCGCATTGCAGCAAGGTGCTGAGCACCTCAACTCTGAGCAACTTCCAGAGGAACTAAAGGAGCTCAGTACCCTGCTGGGCTGAGGTCAGGCTGACTAATGCTGTGGGTGGATGCTTCCTGAAGTACTGGTACATTCACCGAGGCTTGGGTTCTCTGCCAAATAAACGCCAGCTAAGGAAGTTACGGCTGCATGGAGGCTTTCTTCTGTGTACATGTTCAATTTAAAACAAAAAACAAAAAACCAACCTACTGTAAGTTTTGCATTCATAAACTGATGTTCCCCTTTGCCTTCCTCTTTTGCCCTCTCTGACTTCTGCCCTCCCTCCTCAGCTGCCAAGAAAGTGCCCCTTTGTGCATGGAAATGCCCAACAGTTCACAGAAGTTAACTAGAAAAGACACATTCAGCCACTTTCTGTCAAAGTGCCTTGACACTCTCCTTTCTGTCCCAAGTAGCCTTTTGCTTTGGAAGGACCGCCATCAAACACCTCCCCCCTTTCACCCTCCTCTTGAACTTATCCTGCAACACAGTGCAAAATAAACAGGAGGCCCCCGCTCTCCCCAGCCCCCAGTCTTTGCTGTAGTATTTTTTGATGCCATCTCTGCTATTAATGTTATAGAAGACACCTGCAAATTCCAGACAAGTGCAAGATGCTGCCACCAGCATTATTTTCATAGAACTCATATTCCTCTGTCATCACTTTTCACTTTTTTCTCCATATTGTTTTTTTCTGTGGCTTGGCTTCCCTGGCTGTGGGAAGGGGTCCTACCATGCATGAAATTCTGGGCATGGGTGGCTTACTAGAATGGACCATGTCAGCCACATGGGTGTGAGGACTGAGCAACACGTGCTGCCCAGTGCACTGCAAGCACCAGGGGCAGAGCCATTCAGAGCAGAAGTGAAGGGCTGATCATTTGCTTTGAAAACAAATACTATACAGATTATTTCAAAGTCAAACCAGACAGTACTGAAATACAGCATCATTTTGTTCACATCTTTTGGATGCCCATCTCCACTTAAAAAGACACTGAGCAGGTAGCACGACTCCCATTAAGCTGTGTATTTGGAACAACCATCAGCAGTGCTATTTAACTACACCTTAGGTTTTGTGCAGTATAAAGCTTTTTGAGACAGGCTAGGGAACAGGTCCTGTGATGGGTGAAACAACAGATGCTAACCCAAATCCAGTGTTAATGGGCAAATTTATCTCTGGATTCCCTTTAGCCAGAAACTGAGAGGCTTTGTCCCATATATTTCATCTGGCTAGAAATTACTGGACATTTTACACAAGGATGGGCTCTTTGGAATTTGTAGCTATGTATTTTTAATACTGTCAATAAACTACTTCCTTGGGACACAGAAGGGCAATAATGGGAGCTGTTAACAAAGTGTGAAAAGAAACGGGCAAGCAAAGGTTAATCACATGGCTGTCCACTAATGACCTCTCCAGCCCCGAGTTTAAACCCTCCGCTACTTGTAAAGACCAATCACGTGAATAATTTCCTGTCTGAGGTAGTCTTTATGGTTAAGAATAAAAGCTGAGCTTATTGTGAAAAGAAAGTGCTCAGCAGGGGAGAAGGTTATTATTTTTAAGCTGATCTAAACACCTGGGTTTCTCAGTAGACCCTATTAAACTTCCTCCATTATGTCTAAATATTTCAATCATTCCTACCACAGTAGTAAATTAGTGTATTACTGCTTAAAGCAGATAAGCCCTAGCAATGGGGACATCCTAAGCTGATGCTGCTCACCCACCATGAAGAGACCCATGCAGCCTGGAAGCATAACCGTTCTTTCCCCATGAGTAAAGCAGCAAGGCCTGATGCCATTCCAGAATATCATCTCCTTTTGGTGTGCTGAGGTGTGAGAGGAGCATCGGTTCCTACTGATAACAGGACTGCAGCGTGGACTGAGGCTGGGGCATGGGAGGGCTCCTGGAAGCTGCTGGGGCAAGGCTGGCCCTGAAGCTGCACAGCGTAGGACAGCAGATGGGAGGACTTGTTGCCATCTCTGCTAGATACCTCCAGCAGCAGCCAGGCAGAAAGCAGACTGCAGAGACAGGAGATGCTCCTGCTTAAAGATTTAGCTTTTGCACAGCAAGAAGTTCTGTGAGAGAGAGAAAAATAACACTGTTCTGGGCAGCAGCACACTGTGCCCTACTCCCCCTTGCATCTCCTCTCACCCTCATTTTATTCATGAGATTTTTTCTCCTCCTGGAGTTATGATCCTGGAAAATGACTGAAGATCAGACTGCACACAGAGGGGGTGGCAGGCTCTCTCCTTCCCACCACAGCTGCTGGGGTCCCGACAGCAGCACATCACCACCCAAGGAGCCAAGAGCTACGTGCTTTCCCTGGCCAACCCACCCTGCCCAACACCTGGCAAAGCAGCCCTCCTGAGGCTCTGCACGACATGTATGCTGTCTTGCTTGTGCTTTATTTATGGGCTCATGTATAAAGAGTGCCAGATCCTCAGCCAAGTCCAGTTTATCTCAGAGTAAACTGCACTTATGTCATTTACTTCAGGCCTGATTTACACACATCAAACAAAATACCTGCAGATCTTTTCCCTTCTCAGCTTCCTCAAAAGGAACTCACTTGGCACATTTAAGCCAAAGCAGCCTGCAAGAGGTGTAGAATCAGTGTGATATTTTAGCTCAGGTCAACATAGAGTGCCCACCTTGCAGTCTCTGAAGGGGATGGTATTATATCTTAAGAATCTGTTTAAAACACTGCCTAGGAACTGTTCGATATCACACGGGTGGTGGTATTGCTTTTTCTACTTACTAAATGGAATCCTTCAGTTTTCCAAGTGAGAGCTAGAAAGAAGCTCTTCTGTTCTGTAAACAACTGTGTGTCCAGTTTCTATGCACGGATACCCAATTTGTGCATGCAACTGTAGTTATTGTGCATTCGAATGGGGCACACCACTAGTCACGGGCCTGGGCTTCTTGCCAGTTTAAAAGTCAGCCCTTCTGTATGTAGAAAGAGAAAGCAGTATCCAATAGAAACAGTACTCTGCATGTACTCAGAGCTCTTATTCAGGGTTCTCAGAACAATGTCTAACTGTTAATCTTCCCAACATGGCCATGAGGCAAGGGAATATTTTATCTACATTTTTACAGTCAGAGGAAGCTGAGGTTAAGTGACTTGCCCAAGGTCAAAAGACAGATTTAATGACAGGCTCAGGATCTAGCCATGAGAATACGCTGTCCTGACACTGGGCTGCTGCACCTTGTGGTGGACGAGGAGTAAATGTGTCCTTCCCATAACATCCAGGCAGTGTCATTTACTAAAGGTCTAATCCAAGGAAGCTCAAACAAAAATCTGCAGTGGTGCCAAGATTAGGGAAGTATCTCCTCTGTGGTCAGGCTTTTTTTGTGTTGTAAATTCAGAGGCTGAAATTTCCAGAGATGTGGATGCCCAATTTCCGCTAACATTAATAAGCTGATGTGTCCAAATCCTGTGGGCAGCTTTGAAAGCCTGTTTGTGCTTTCCCTCTTCCTACTATTCAAGCATAGAGTAAGGTCAGGGCTTTCCCATACCCTCTCCCTTCTCTGCCGGTGGAAAAATTCTGGCCATACCTTCACTTACTCTGCAGTGAATGGATAATGTCACTGGGGATTGATTGATCTAATACCCACAAAAGGCCAGAGGAGAGATTCCCTTGGTTGCCACAGATACTGGATCGGGACCTTATCTTTTTATGGCATCCATATGACTCCCACTATTTTAATATCTGAACATCTTATGGTTTATAATATACGCCACTTCCTAACTCACCCACGAGATACAGAGGCAGCATTAATCACTTAATCTCATTTTACAGATGATGAACTGAGGCATATTGGCTCCATACTCATTGTAGTCTGAGCTACTCAGGAGACTCTGGGCAGAGGCAAGAGGATGAGCTAAACACCTGCAGTCAGAGATTTAGATGGTCTTGGGAGGGAATACCACAGCGAGAACTAACAGCTCTTTGAAAAGTGCCGGTTTAGTGCAAAGGGAACCTGGATGACAAGGCAGTGAAAAGCCCTTCCTTCCAGCCAGCAGCTGCTCAGTGAGATCAGTCCCCTCCCAGATGACTTGCCCAACACCATGGAGAAAGGCTGTAGCAAGGAGGAAATTGAATCCCAAACACAATCATTAGATTTCTTTTTCTCGGACTGATTTCAGGTAATGGAATTTTTTTTTATTAAGGCAGAAAAAATAGTTGTAAGTTAAAAACTTGCATGGATTAGTAACTGGGAATCAGCAGCCTGGCTCTTGAGCTCTGGCCTCTTTGACTTCCCTATGTTTAGATGTTCAGGCCCTAATGAGTTGATCTCGTTGATCTTTAGGTACCTATTCATATGCAAATACTGGCATTCTACTTCTGCTAAACAGTCTTTGTATTAACACATGAAATAAATTTTTAAAAAAGAAAGTCAGTCTGTGCTAAATCCTCATGCTTCAATTTGTTTGCATTTGGATAAATGATCACAGACCCTCTTTATATGATCGACTTGCTGTACCCCTGCTAGGAAAAGGAAAGGAAGGGAAAGAAATCCGACTTCTAATCTCTTCCACATCATTGTAAATACTTTGTCAAAGCAAAAATTGTCCAAGATAAACTAGATAAAGGCACAAAAATATGCTACTGCCTCTGCTTCCTGTCTGTGGTCATATTTAAAAATTAACAAAGAAGTGTCCTCACTCCAATGCCACAAGTTGGTGAGGCTACCAAATGACTAGATCTGTTCTCACAGGCTCCAAAATCACGGCTTGCCACAGAAAGGATGCTTTTTCGGGGGGAGATTTTGCAAGTTCACAGAGTATGTGTGTGTGAGAGAGACATGTACATTACCATGCCATGCCAGAACACACTCAGGAGATTTTGAGCGTGAATCCTGACCCCAGTAGTCAATGAAAAGCACTCAATGACTTCAAAGGGTCCGAGATTTCACCCATCGTTTTTCAGAATCTGAAGCTTGCAATCATTAGTGGTTTGCTCTGGATAAAACTGGTGACTGCAGCGCAGTAAAGTTAAATGGGAATTTCTTTTGGCTTTGCAGCAAACTTACACTACCCCCGTTTAAACCCTGCATATCATCCAGTTGTGTATATAATGATCCACAGGAGGTGTATATCTATAATTAGGTTAGCCACAGAGAGTACTCTGAACTATCAGGAGTACAGGAAAACTGTTGCAGGATCCTCAGAACATATCCAGGACGCTGTGCATATGTGTATATATATATATATATTTATGAATGTGCACACGTACTTAAAGCTTTCAAAAGACCCCTGGCCTTAATTTGAACAACTTGCTTGGAATTGTAGCTGAGTTTCATTTGTTGAAGTAAAGCTGTTTAGGAGCAAATGCAGGTTGCAACAAAATGTTAGGAACAAACTGTCCAGGATCTTCTTTCACAACAATCCCACGCGCTTACAAATCTCCCTTTAAGAATAAAGTGGTAGTGCAAACACCTAATTAAAAAAACGGCTTGTATTTGGAGTTACTAATTAAAAATCCTCATGTTCCCCCGACTTTTTCCCCCCTCTGTGGAAATCTGCAAGTTATTTAATTGAAGTCCCATTTTGTCGGTGCAGATGCACGAAGTGTCTGAATCATCAAACAGATTTAGGGTGTTTTGATTGTTGTGTGTGCCTCATTGCTATTCCCAGAATGTCGAGCAGAGCTTATGCTGATCGGCAGGACTTAGAAGCATGAAACAGTAAAAGAGTCCTTTCTTCTCATCCCAGCCCCATCCCCCTTGCCCCCCTGGATTTACATTGAAACTTTGCCAATCTCAGATCGCACTCTGTCTGCTGCCTCTGCATTAAAATGGAGCCGGCTTGCCCGTCTCTTTGGCCCCCACTCCATCTTCAGATTCCCCTTCACTGCCGTAAGATGCCCCTCATCTTGCTTCAGCAAAACTTCTTTAAGAAGACAATTTGATTTTCTTGCTCCTTCTTTTTTCGTTTTTTAATAAATACAAATCCTTCTCTGTTTTTACATTTGTGCGCTGCGTGAAAAGAAATGAGACGGAGGGAGAGGGAGGGAAGCCTGTTTTCGTCTAGAGGTGAAAACAGCCTGGTGAGCAGCAGGTGCAAAGCCCCAAAGCAGCTGCTTGCTGCTCTCAAGTTGAAGCGCCTTGGTCCCCCACCCTCCACGCCAAGAGCACTTCATATAATCCTCTCATGCAATTCACACTGTAATTGCAGATATCCAGACTGCTAGGGCTCATTTTATTATTATTTTTACTGATAACAAGATCTGCAAACAGAAGACCAGTCATATTAATTAGTTGTATGTCACTAGGCAGCTTCTGCAGAAGCAAGTTGGATTCTTTCCCTTTCTTTTTCTTTTTCATTTTCTTTTTTTTTGATGGGGGTGGAGAGCACAACTGCGTGGCCCCCCCCTACTTCTCCTCCTTCTACCCCCTTGAAGGCCACTCAGTAGAACACTGGGAATTTTTCCTGCTGGCTCTATAGTTTAGGTCCTTTTATTGTCCTGCCTGCCCCATTCACTCCTGGAGATGAAGCCTGTTGGATGGGTGCTAGCAATGAAGATTAGTGTCTTGAGGACCAGCTTGTTTTCTCAAGGCTCTGCTTGTTACATTGCTAATTATGGGTCTATGGGATCCTTTTCTGATATTTGACTGAGAGGCATGAATTACTGTGTAATCATTTCCCACTGGGGAGGGGGATCTTTTTATTATTATTATATACCTCTAGACAACTTTTCAGTAGCTTTTATTTAAGTAATTGCTCTTCCCTGTAATCCAGGAATTCTTATTTTTTTAATCACATTATGAATTTCACAAACACTAGTTAAAATGTTAATTACTGGTAAATACACACTTCTTTTCCCTTCTGTTCAGAGTGAACACAGATCCTATGAACGTGTTGTTTGTCATCTGTACCCCTTATGTGTTATCTTTGTCTAATAGGACACTGTTTACAGAATGAAAAGACTGAACATGGACATTTGGCTCCAAACTTTTGGTTTAAATTAAGCCTTAATGAGTTTATGCTTTTTTTCTCAGTAAGATTTTCAAGCCAGAATATGAAGCAATAGTCAGTTTGATGGCACTACTATTTTAAAAAACTTGAACAGATTTTGCAGCACTAAGAGCCTAGAAAATAGGTTTCTTTATTTAGTAGCAGAAAGTCTCATCCAGTTGCCATGAAGTCAAGGCAAATTTCCCACTGACTCAAAGAAATTCCCATCAGCATGGAAGCCCAAATGAGATTATTCCCAAGTACATTGATGGCACACACTGATTCCAACAGACCAGTGTGTTTCTAAGCAGACGTAAGTGGAAAGGAGATTCACGTACTGGTTTTATGTCTAGAAATCCTTTCAATTTGTCTTGAAAATGCATTGTGTGTGATTCCCGCAGCACTGTAGTTACTGAGATCTTTCATTGAGGCTGCCATCCCAGGTTTTGATTAAAAAAAAAAATCTGCACTGATCATTGCAAAAAAGTGGTTTGGAAGACTCAACAGCTCCAATATCCTTCCTGTAAGGATGCTGTTAGAAAAATTATGTTTGGCCTGCACAGCTTTAAAGATGCTAATGGCAGATTGACGCAGTACTGGAAAGGTGGGGAATAACCTGTTTCTGGGATGGAAAAGTGAATTATGACCAGGGTGTAAAAGAGAACAGTCTAAAGCTGATTTAATCTGAGCCGCGCTATCTAAGATGCCAAAGGCTTACTCTGGCAATGAGGAAGAGACAGAGTATGGGTGCAGTCTGGGGACTCCTGCTTCTCATAGGCCACAGCCCATATGTCAGGATGTTGAGTTTCACACTTTTTTATGGCTTTTTCAACCCCTCCAAAATTGGTATGGCATAAACTTTCAGCTGATATTTGCAGGCCAACTGCACTGTTAAGCGTGTTGTCAGAACCCAGTGGCACCATGGACAATAATCTATCCAAAACAAACTGTGCTGGCACAAACTGCCATCATTACACTGTCCCATAAATGGATACTTGCCTGAATTAACATAACAGCCCTGAGCTCTGCGGGCTCTAGTATGTTGCCTAGGAAGTCGCATGGCTCAAGTCCCATTTGTTTCTAAAGCAGACTTGGTAGCTTCCTCTCAAGTTTCAGCCCACAGAGCTGCTGGACTTCTAGCAAAGTAAACACTTCAATGCAGATTCTCAGCAGTTAGTCCCCGAGTGCTTTTCCCTTGGGGGCACAATAGGGACACCCACAAACTTTCAAAATAAACATAATTCAAGGTGACAGTGGCACACCAGGACTTGCATTAAGGATACGTCAGAAGAAGTAAACTGCAGGCTGGCAGAATGGAATATAGCAGGTCAAATGGTATGGTATGAAAAAAACCTACTTGGCTTCATATAAAACTTTCTAACAGTTCAACTGGTTCAGCAAAAGTGCTGTCAGTTGTACAACTACCGTGAATTTAATTGATTATGTCTAAAGAGTTCTTATTCCTTGCCATTAGAAATGTGAACATCTTAGAGACGCTCCTGAAGATGAGATTCATTATGCTAAAAAGTTACCATGCCTGAATATTTCCTTAAGAAACATATTAGTCCATCTCTAATAAATTAAAATAGATCAAATAAACAGCTCCAAAAGTTGGAAAACATGATTTACTGCCCATCCAATTATGCCTAGCTAGAGTGGTCCATACAATTTTCCATTACAGCTGTTATGAACTGTGGGTGGTCCTCTCCACTGTACTATACGAGCTGGAGCACAATTAGGCACGTTAGGGACTGTCACCATGTTTTAGGATCTTCTAGTTCTTGTTCATTGTAACCACACTGCTGTGCACAATATGGCATTTGAGGTGACCTTTTGAGCAAAAGTCCTTGTTTCAGAGATATCAGAAGTTGGAGAAAATCAGTTTGATATATAAACAAAATTCTTTAACTCTTCTGAGCAGATACAATCAAAACTTTGGGTGCCAATATACACGCCGCTCTCTTGCTGGAACCAGCCTATTGCCTTAGTTGGGCTTTCAGGTTTTTCTTGTTCATCTGTGTTTATTTATTTATTGATATTTTAAAAAATAATAATACAGGACTGTCTATGCAGTAATCACCTACCCAGTGCTCTGGTTTGCTATTCATTTATTTACTGTTCCAGTGCAGCTTGGATAGAATATTGTAAAACCTTAAGTACCCAATAACTTCCTTGGTTCTTTTCAGAAGAATCTCTTTTTTATTCAAATCAAAGCAATAAAACCTAAACAGCTTCTCTCTCTTCCCTGTCCCAATGTATACATACTTTCCAGTAGTTTCAGAACTACACAATCTCTCTACAAAAATGAGCTCATATTTTTATCTCATTTACTTACCACGTTTGAGCAGTGCAGACAAGCTGCAATGGCAATCCTTCCACAGCAAATCAGGAAGGTATAGCATCAGTCTGGGAAACCAGTGGAATGAAGCAGCCGTGCAAGCAGGATTTTCAGAAGGCGAGTCCCACAACACCTGCAGAGGTAAGAAGACAATTTTAGAAAGCCCAGCAATGAAAAAAGAGTAAATGTCTGGTTTTGCACAGTCTTGCTTACTGCTCTGGCTGACCTCTGGAAGATGTCTGCAGGGGCAGAGGTTTGCTTACATGCTTTGTGCTTTTTAAGCATCAAAGGGCTCATCCATAGCCAGATGAGTTCTGATCCTTATGGCCTAGTTATAACAACCTGAAACAAAATCACCATTGAGCTATGGCTTTCACTCGGGAGAATATCATTTTCATGCTGTCTCTCTGCAGTGCTCTTCTTCGGGCTGATGCCTACCAACCCATTCCAAAGAGTGGGACTAGATCACTGGTGTGGCCATTGTGGTGACACCACCCCAAAAGTGTTGCCTGCAGGACTGCAGGCAGGAGCTCTCATGCTCCTACATTTGCCTGCATCTTGCTGCTGTCTCCTGCACCAGGATGATCCTTGTTATTTGATGCTTGCACAAGTCCTGCTCTGTGTCTAGTGCTTTTAGATGCTATAGTAATGCTACTAGACATACTATAAACTTAAAGATAACTGTATTTGGGCAGGTAAGCACCATCCTGCAATTTGTGCGTGCACATACAGATAACGTGTTTAAAATCTGCTTGTGGCACTAAGGTTGTAAGTACTTTTGAGGCCTGAAAGCAGTGGGGAAAAAAAAAAACAAATCAACATTAAAGCAGTCCACCAAAGTACACTGATGTACAACAGTAACGTACCAAGGTTCACAGGCCCAACATGGCACAGGCATTCCCAAAACATTCAGAAAAATTTCAGCTTTTGTGCAATTACATCATGCTGTTTTTACCACTCCTTTTATCCAGACAACCCCAAAGTAGAACTAGGGTCCCATCCAGGCAGACAGTATAAAAACACATCAGAAGAGACAGACATCTTCATTTCAAGGAATTCAAATAGATCCTTACAGGTGAAAAATGGGAAGGGGACATAATAGGCAAAGGAACTTGCCAGGGGTAATAGATGAGATCAATACCTTGGGCTTTAGCTTGCCAGTGCCATGACACGTCCACTGCTCCGGACCAAACTTTGAAAGTTTGGTTTCCCTGTCTACGTATTCACTTACGACACTGACTTTCTGCTCACACCAACAATGAGGACACAGGACCTCCGACCACAGTCAAAATAGCATAATACTGTCTTGCTGAGGTCTTTGGTCAGTAATGCTGGGTGAGAGTGAGACTGAGTTCTCTCTGAGTGAGAATGGAGCAATTTTGAAAGTTCATAAAACAGAGCCAGCAGAGTATGTCAAATAAAAGTGTGCTTCAAGACATAGTAAGTATAAGCACAGTATTTTCAAGGAGTGCTCGTAGCTAAGCGTCAGGATATGTGGTTATAAAGCTCAGATACCTACGGGGGGAAAAGCAATTGTTTTTCTTAACGAACAGAAGCAAAATCTGTGTCATAAGGAAACCACGTTCTAGAAAACTGTAAAGAGTAACAATTTTCACAGCCAAATTATGGACCTGCTATTAAGCACCACTCTTCCATATTTTGCAACTGGATCCTGCGCTTTCCACACTCATCGCATGCATGCTTAAAGCAGGAGGGTAGCCCCCAACTTTATCAGTGCTCATGCTTGCTTCCCGTCATGAGTCAACCTCACTGGCACGTAAGTGCTTCTATTCATTTTTATAAGCCAGGAGGAACTTGTTCATCAGAGTTCATCACGGCTCTGTATTTTTTCCCCTCCATTTGATTTTAAGAGTGGGCCAGCCCCAATATTGGAAACTCCTCCTGCCTGGTTTCTTTTCATTCTCTCTTTCTTCCTTCCTTCCTTCCCCCTTGCCCCCTCCCTCTGTCTCCTACTCTGTCCCCTTCAGAAGCCCTCAGGATGACACTGCTCATTGATGCTTCTCCTTCATTAGCATTTCAGCAACTTGGCTCAGTAGTTTCAGAGACAATCCGTCATGAGAAAACTGAAGAATGTGCCCTATTTGCATGATTCTGTGCCAGAATGCAACTTTTTCTCAGCTGTTCATTGTGTAATTTCCCCTTCCCTTCAACTTTCCCATGAAGTCCCAGAAATCATATTATAGAATTCCAGACCAGCTGAAATGCTCCGAAGATTAGTCTTATGGACATTTTAAACCAACCTCCCAGCTATACAAACAGAATCACATACATGAAAAACACGGTTTTACTTTCTGTTATTACAGAAAGCAACGTGCCTTAGATGAATAAAGTGCTTTGAATTTACAAGGAGGAATTTATGCCCCATGATGAGAATGATCCAATAATTGTTGTGAAACCTTAGGCATATTTTTAACTTCCACTTGTCCTTCCTTAATTATTTTATTCCCCTTACAATTAAATGTTTGTAATCCATTTTGAGAGTCTTTCTGACATGAATGGATATGCAAACAACTTGATTGAAATGCTCAGTGCATATGACTAAAAGTTACTGGCTCTCACACATCAGCAGAACAAATCAAGCTTTTGGTTAGTTGGTTTTAGAAATCAAAAAGTGGTTTATAAAAAGGGACAGGCAGATAAAACCTGCTTCTAATTACTTTCTTGAGGGCATCCGAGTTTGTAAAAATAAAGAGTTGATTATATTAAAAGTAAGCAAGAAACTGAAAACTGGTGTAAAGCAACCAAACTACTTTGTCAATTAAAATGTATCCCATTAGGAAAATTAGGCACCTGTTCCACAAAAGCTGGACAATAGCGCATGGGAGGAGAACACTGCATTTTAACAATCTGGTTGCTAATTAAAATCTTTACTTTTTCCTACGTACACCAATAACTATCATTTTTCCCATGTAATTTTTAACCTACCAAAACAGAACTTGTTTTTAGTTGTTTTGCCAATGAAGAACAACAAAAAAAAACCCCAAGATTTCTTCTCTTCTTTCACAGCCATTGCACAAAAAATACAAACATATAAATACACATTTGATGCATAACTAGGAAAATAACCTTTAAAACCAGATGCATTTTAAAATAGATTTGTATCCACCCTACTCCTAGTTGGTTGTGTGAAAAGCACCCTTGCTGACTCAGGTAAGTATATTGAACAAATGCACACAGACCCGCACACCATACGAACATATAGTTATCAATGCAGGTGTGTATGTATTTATGTATGCGTGTTAATAAAACCTCATCAAAAAGCTTGCCATTGCCATAAGCAGATAAATTAGAGTCCTTCAGATGTGAACGGTAAGTTTTTTGGTGAGAAGCTCACACGGTGATTAGGGTTTGGTTGTGGAAGATTGCATTAATTATAGGTGACTGGTTTTCCTCTCAGAGGACAGCTCAGGTCCCCCTGCTCCCCCTCGGCAGCTCATCTTAAATTGTTGTCTAACCTTTTCCTTAATTCAGCTCATCTTGAGCTGATGGGAACTGCTTTCATTCCACCTCTTGTGGAGGTAATGAAACAATCTTCTTATTCACTTGGTTCCTCTGAGCCGGTGACACACAACAAAAAACCCAGGGCCCTGATTAATGGCCGCTAATTAGCAATGTTAATGACCAGGTGTCCAAGAGCATGGCCAGCTCCTCTCAGCATGGAGTGATCCCTCAATGAGGGCCCTGCAAATCCAGCCTCAGTGACCCTTCCCCTCAGCTGCCAGTAATGAAGCTGAGCTCTCTCATTACACCCAGGAGAGGCGCAGGGGGAGGCCTAGGTCTCGAGAGCCAAGCCTTTTCCTTCGGGTCTAGTGGGCCTTCCATTAATTAAGGTCAGCATTTTTGCCTCCCTCCCTTGCCTTCTTCCCCCTTTAAAAAACCAAAAAAAAAAAAAAAAAAAAAAAAAGATTTGGGGCAAAGGGAGGTTTAGCTCTTTTGGCATACTCTGCTTTCCTAGTGATAAAGATGCTTTTTCCCAGTGTGCTCAGGCTGCCAGCAGCCCCTTCCTCCCTCTGGGGTCAGCAGCTCTGCTCCCGCCCTGGCTCTGGGGCACCTCTGGGTAGAGCAAAAATGGGCCTGTATGGGAGGGTGCACAACTGGTGCTGGTATCTGCATTAGCAGAGATAAAAGTCACGTTTATCAATTAAAAAGTCAACACTCATCTTCATGGATCAGACTGGTCACAAATAAATATCTTGATGTATAATTATTCAGTGAGATTAGTAATACTTGTGATTCTCTGTTATTTTAGATGTATAACAAGTGACCTGAAGCCTAGCATACCATGTTGGGATATTTGTTTTGGCTGCGGTTTGCAACTCCCTTCATACAGCAGTTCTGCTCTCTGCCTCCTGTTGTGGGGCCAGGAAGGGGAGCTCGCTCTGTCCAGCCCTGGCCCCAGGACAGGGATGGGCACAAGGCTGCCAGCTGCTGTCTGAGCCCCTGAACATCCATCCCCATGCCAGCCTGTCAGCAGGGCTGTAGGTGACTACAATAGCTTATAAGTTGTAGAAATCTGTATTGTTTTTGGTTTTCTTTTAATGGAGGGGAGATAGTCTATTAGTGCATGCAGCACACAGGTGCAAAAAAGAGCCAAGTCTTCAAGGAGACAGAATGGTTTCATTTTTGCTTCAACAAATTAGCAAAAGTAACCAATAGTTTAAATGCTAACAGCTACGTGAGGGAGGAAGGTTCTGCAGTGTACCTGCCCACAGTCTCTGTGCTCCTCAAAAGCTGAAGTTTCTGGAAACTGTTTGATTTATTTGCTTTTAGTTTGACCAAGTAAATATTTTATTTTCATTTGAGAGATTATTGCCAGAAGTCCATCCTTTTTCTCAGTTGTGGACTGTAAAATGAAGGCATGTAATTAACATGCATGTTGGGAGGGAGTGGTTCAGGGAACTGATGGGGTGATATGAAGCCTTTTACTCCAGGTTGCATCTCGAGGTGGAAGTGACAGAAAGTTAATACTGTAAGAATGCCATTTGGTGGCTGCTCTGCGATAAGGGGAGCCTAGCTTAATGTGTCAGCACCTTCACAAATGCATTGCCAGTGGCTGGAGAGGTAGCTGGATACCATACTGCACCAGTTGTTTTCTTCTACATCCTAAAGCGGTGATTTCTATCTCACCGAGTAATGCTGTTTCCTCCTAAATGACAATTATCCCTCGCTCTCTTGACTGTCTGGGCATTACAGTGATGTTCTAATAGGACAAATTAATATCAGGTTGATAATGCATTTGAATTTCCAAGTGAAATTTAATGACTTATAAAAAGAAAAAAAGCGCTGCCCGCTTCATGTGACCTGCCCGCTCTCTGATCCACTGCCTGTGTAGCAGGAACGTTTTGGGACTGCTGGCTGAGGGCCTGGGTTCCAGAAGTGATGCTCTACTGACACACCTGCACTCAGCTCCTGGACTTCCATGCTTAACTAAAGCGCTAAACTTTTGCTTTTCCCTCTTTAGAATATTCTATTCGCACCCAACTTGTCTAGAAAAAAACCTTGCGAGGCATACGGCTTCATTCCCAGCCGATCAGTCGCTCTCCATGAGCTCAATGGAGTTTCTAAGAGGATGCGGCCTTGAAATGGTGCTGCTTTCACCTCGCACACAGCAGGTTATTCAGTAAGGACCCGCTCTGGCTCTGGCTCTCTTCACCTGAAACTGTAATCCTTCAGTAGGTCAGCTGTCTTTTAAAAGGTGTTTTTGAACCTGACGTGGATTTTGGATGAAGGTTTAGGTCTACTCCTTATCCAGAGGTGTGCATTGATTGTCATTACAGATAAGAAAAATTCAGTTCTCAGCTCTCCCAGTGACCTGTTGAGACACTCTGGATAAGTCATGTATGCCAATGAGGTGGAAAGATGACATAGGAATTATGATTTTATATATAAAAGCTTTACAAAAATTTGTCAACATTTAAAACAAAAGAGAAAATTCAAGTAATCCCTCCCCTCTGTGCCTCAGGTTCCTATCTATAATACATTTTCCTTCATCAAGGCAGACTGAAGCAAAGCCTAATCCTTCATGTGCATTTCTATGTCATCAAAATCCTTTTGATGGTGGGAAACCAATGATGATTGAGGTCTTTAGTAATATGACATAAATAACAACTCAGTTTCAAAATATTATTTGCTCATTGAAACATCATTTCCAGTACTGTGCTGTTCATAAAGGCACAGGTAAACACAAAGCAACTCCTGCATACTGCAAGAGCTCTTGTAACTCCATCCTACACATCTAATTGATCAGCTATGCCAAAAAGAACAAAAGTCTTTCTATAGCTATCGTTATTATATTACAGGTTATGCAGATAAGGTTACAGCTACAGCCAGGCACATTTTTTCCAAATAAACTTCTTTCACTGAGAAATACACATAATGATCACAACCTCCTATGAATCAATACTGAGTTTTTGTTTTTTAATGAAGAATATAAAACTGTTTTTATTCTAGGAACATCTAGGAACTTTGAAATGAATTTTAATGAAATATGAAATATTTTTTTAGCATTGTAGTTCACCAACATTTTGGATAAGATTTCACAGCAGACCTTTGCTGTTGCGTACACAGCTGAAGTGAACGAGTTACCTGCCTGTCAACACTACTCACCCTTCTGCCTCCTGTACATTCATCCTTTCAGGCAGCAGCTGTAATGCCTTTTAAATGTACCTTTAAATCATTTTATTAATGTCACTGCCAAAGACATTGATCAAATTAAAAAAAAAAAAAGCCAACACAGTGTTCTCATTGCTCATTACATACTGGTAGTTCATTTATGAAAAGAATAGGAATCAAAAGCAAATTTTTGCCTGATTCCAAGCTTTCCCAGACATTTGGACACAGCTTCTGGTCAGTGTCCCACAGTGAAGGAAGAAAGGAGAAACACATCGAGGGCAGCGACCACCATGTGGGCCAAATCCCAGTCACTGATGCCAAGGAAGTTCCAGCACTGACTTGTGTAGCAACAAGAGCTAGAAGCTTTGGAAGATCAGAGACATTTATGGAGTTGACAATAAAGATGCTAATTCTCCTTAATCCTCTAAGTCCCATGTTATGTGCAGTATGCTATTAAGTAAATTCTTCAGTAGCAACAAAAAATCAGTCTCCAAAACTTCTGAAATCCTCTTGACACTGACTATACTTTCCTTTCTCACTGTCTAGGTTTATAGCAGTTGTAAACTCTCCCAAAAGGAGAATTCTCAGGAGCGCACAGCAAGCAAACAAACTTGCCCATAGTTCAGGCTGGATATTTTGATTGCTGGGTTAGTTTTTTTGGCACATCTGACAATTCACTTGGAGACTAGAGTTCGCTGTGATTTTGTGTGTGCTTTTCCAGGGCTTTTCCTAATCCCTTTCTGTTACCGTTGTCTGCCTCAGTTTGCCTCACTGTAAAATGGACACATCACAACCTTTCCAACAAGATAACCTGAAGCTTCATTTGTTAATGTTTGCAAAGCAATTTGAAATGACTGATTCATAGCTGTGCTAAGTGCAATGCATTATTAACACACTAATTAGATAAAAATAACAACTAAGAAAGGAATTGTGTGGATTCTGATAAAAAGCAACTGGGAACAAGGGAAGAACCTTGCCCATTACTGAAGCACATAGCTCCACAGGCAAATTAAAACAAGGGCTCTGTCCTCAGAGTTTTGGGCAATCCAGGCTACATAATTGATTTGAGAAGAGCTACTCCAGGCTACTGTGTAATTACAGAAATATTTGCTCTTCTGGTTCCCACTCTCCTTGTCATGTTCTACCTCACTGCCCTTTACGCTAAAGCCTTTGTTGATGAGGGGACGGAAGCAGCAAGGACAAATAAAGCAATTAGCAGGTAGAGGGAATGCTACCAGTGTTAAAGGATAACACACAGCCTTTATTGGGACATTTACTGAGTAGCAGTCTAGAGCCTGCAGGACAGAAGGAAAAACAGATAATCCAGAAAAACAAACAAAGTTTCAAAAGACCCTTTCTCATCTGTATGCTGTACTTGAGAAGACCTGGCAGCTGGAAAATATTTTTAGATTGTCTGTATCCAAAATACGATGATTTTACTTTAAATAACTAATTACAATTTTAATGAGTTTACCTTCCAACTTTTTTTTTTTTTCTTTTTAATTTATAATCCAGAATCTCATCATCAGAGTGCTCTTCTCTTGTTTCAAGTGTTCGCTGGCAGTAAGCAAACAGAGTGATTGCTGAAGGGCTAAGGCTCTGTAAGTTGCTGCAAAGCCAGCCAGGAGAGGGAGCCAAGCTCTTGAACAAACCTTTCTTCCTGGCTCTCTGGCACCCTGGGAAGGAAGCTGAGCCATTTTGGCCAGGGCTCCACTGTGAACACAGGGCTTGTGTCAACACATTGCAGAGGAAGGGATGAAAGTGACCGGGAGACAAAATAGCACATGGTGTCCCTAAACATCAAATGCTGGATGACTGGTGGTGAAAGGGGGGGTAGAAGGAAGACAGACAAGTGAGGACTAGTGAAAATGAAAGATACTGTAGTTTCTTACTTTCAGTGCTTCCACTGCTCTTCAGGAGAGTATTTTAAGAGATGGCTATCGGTAGCCTCTGGTTCTTTTCATACATGGCTATTGCATGAACTGGACACAAGGGTGAAGAAAATTATAAATTTGGATGCTGCAGAGTGTGATAGATTGAGATTACTGTAGTTCTAAACTTGGATCAGGATTGCAATGGCAGGCCTGGAAATCTTGGGGGTGCCACTGCTCATCCAAAGACACCCTGGTGCAGGGTGGAGTTTAAGCTCTGATCTCCAGAAAAGAGTCCAGGCTACTCTTCACGTTCGTAGCATGCCAGCCCCAAGCACCAGATGGAGGCATGTCTGAACATTTAGCAGGCATGAGCCTTGGTGCAAATGTGACCGGAGGAGTGCAGAGGAATTTGTGTAAGTAAATGTTCTCTACTCTCCATGTATTCAGTAAAAAAGAAAAATAATGGCAGTAATGCTACCTCATTCCTCCTTGTGAACAGTGTAAAAGTAACCTCCTGATGTAAAAATAAATCTTATTTTTTTCTTTTTTTCACTGCTGAAATTCAGCATTGCTGTTAGTAGACAGCAAGAATACATAAGTCAATAGATGCTGTGAGTGAGTATGATAGATGGCTGAATCACTGTCACTCCTGATTAGAAATTTGCATTTTACCAGACCTTGGCTGGAGAGTAAAAGGAATGGCCATACATAATTATCCAAGATAAATGAGAAAGCAAAGAAACCACAGAGAAGAAACACATGAAGGGGGAAACAATAATGTCTTAAATTTTTTAGTGGAGAAGCATTAGTAAGTAAGAAGACAGTTTCATTCAGGGCCATTTGTCATGTTTTTCTAGCTGAAAATCTTGAAGATTTTCTGATTTAAATTTAATGTTATTATTTTTTCAATTTTGTAGTTTTCAATATTAAAAATTTCTTTCTAAAAATAATCTCTGTTCCTTTACCTTTAGTAGGAAGAAAAAAAAAACATTCAGATTAGACAATGGAATGAGCAGCTACTAGAAAACCTGAAGAAAGACTTCTCTGATAAATAATATGAAAACTATATTTCAAAATAAAATAAGATGCTTAATTTTTACTGCTTTGTCTTGAAACTGCGTGTGTGTTTTTCTAAATATTGTTTTCTTTCAATATTTTCATCACATTTAGTTACCTGTTGCAATCATTTCTTTGTAGAGCCAAATAAAATAGCTCATTCCTACTGACTTCATTTTATCTATATTACGCAGTAATAACTAATGCCTTCCCTGAAAACAACAGCTACAAAGCATGCAATAACATTGTTTGATAGAAAAGATTCTCAGCTACAAAACACTACTATTCAACTTAGTTATGACCATTAGCTATACATTTTCACCAGTGATGAACAAGGGCCTGCATGCTGCACTCGTAACAATCTGCACCAGTGGAGGTGACCCACTGTTGCTGTTGCCACTGCTGCAACACACCACCCACCATCTCTCAGTGCTCACATCCACTGTTTTCTCTCTATAAACCTTCAGTAAGTGTCGATGAATGTCAATGGGCGCCATTTTTTCTGCATGGAGTAATTCAGTGACACATCTTTGCTTCATACTAAGTTCCATGTCAAACACCATTTTGTCAGACTGCCCCTCTGCTGCCATCTGTCACACGGTAACAAGATGTAATGGGATATTGGTGGGAAGGTTCAACCTCTACTGCCATATCACCAACAACTGCCTCTGACTTCATGGGTAAACAAAATAAAATAGGAGGCATTACTTTCAGAGCAACCCTCAGGTCTTGAACTTTTTCCTCTCTGTGCAGGTGAGAGTTTCTCAGAAGTGCATCCAAAATAAACTGAAGATGAACACTGATGAATTGAATTGAAAAGAGAAAGAGCTATTTGCTTATTCATACTTTGAAGATCAAAGTATTTGGTCAAAGGCAAACTTACTACACTTTAGTTTCCAAACTATGTTCTCTTCATAGTGTTTCTTCAGGCACTTCAGCCAAACTACGCTAAGGTGAGTCTCTCCAGATTCCTATAATGGGGAATTAGGGATCGGCTTTGAGATGTTCCAGAAAAACAGCCCCAAAGACGGACACCCTGAATCAATGGAGAAACTACTCACAACTCTTGCTTCAAGTTAGATGTTAGGAGTGTCTTTTCTTCCTGTGGTCTTTGCAAAGCAAGACCATCCTCAAGAAACAAGGACATCAAATTGCAAAAGAGAAAACTGAGGCACAAAGAGAAGCAGCCCTGAATGGAAATGGCTGGCTGGAGGTCTGATCCTGACCTCCAGAGTTCCAGCCTGGTGCTCTTGCACTGAACCACGCTGTGCTGTAGTGGAAGGAAACCTTGCCACATCTTGCCACGATTGCTTTGCACACCTACAGCAAAAATTGATGTTCCCGAGTTTTCAAGCATGGCTGTATGCTGCAGAACTCCATCAATTATTGTTTCCAATGAGTGGGAATAAAAGGCAGTTCTTGCTACATGAGTGTCCACAATGCATATGCTGTCAGCAGCTGCATATTACAGCATCAGAAGCATTAGCATGAATCCTCACAGCTATCCTATATATCTTGATTAAAGTCAATGGGAGTTTCAAATCTGTTATTAAATGTTCAATTACACTGTGCAAGCACCAACAGAAACAAATTGATAAGAATATGGTAGAAGACAATAGTTTGAGCAAAGGACAGCACTGAAATGTGTTCATGAAGAGAGCCTGGAGTGATTGAATAATGAACAATTTTGCAAAAAATCGAAGTCTGTTTGCAGGTGAATAACAAACAGAGGAAAGGGCAGAATTGGTTCAATGAATTATGCATTATGAATCTCTTAACAAGCGCTGATATCTATAAAGATAATGATTCCAATGTAAATAACGAGCCTTTAATATTTATGCAGCATTAATAATCTGGAGAGTCTGAAATGATAGGTAAAAAGAAAATGTCTTTTCAGTGTTTTTCAGTGGAAAACAGATTTATCACAGTATCACAAAAGCAAACCAGCCAGGTTTGACACACCTTTACTCCATGGGGACCCAGCCTGCCCTAATGCTGTGGTCTGAACAGAACGAACGCCTCTAACTCACAGCCATGCCATGAAGGGAAAATCAGTGCCTGCTGAACTCCCTAGATATTACAGAGCACTCAGACAGTGACAAAACTGTAGATTTCACTTTTCTCTTTGCTTTGAGATAAAGATCTCTGTACCGACTTAGTGCAATCAGAGGAGTGAGCAGAGAAAGGAAATGAAAAGCCCCTTCCCCTCCCCTATGTGCACATAGTGTGTGTGGGAAACAAGAGAGAGAGGCTATAGAAAGCCCTGTGCAATCACAGCTGGGTTGTTAATTGCTTCTCCCTGTGCACAGAGTCATACCTTGTTGCTCCTCTGCAATAACGAATGGCCACCCAGCCCAGCAGGCTCAGGGTAGGGGCAAAAAGGTTTTCATATTCACCTGCGCTATTTCTGTATCACCGAAATGCCCATGTGTTATCAGAGGCACGACGCTATCTTGACTCCCATGGATGACAGCAGTACTGAAAGTAAGGGAGTGATTGTGTGTCTGAGAAAGGATTGGGTTTCTCAAGCCCCTTTTTGTTAAATCTAGGTTATAGGAAGAGAAAAAAAAGTTGGTTCATAGGAGCAAATTGAACCAAACACTCTGACATGTACCCGGCCACTGAGCACAACAACTGAAAGCCCAGCTGCTAGGAAAACCGAACTTTCCCATCAAATCTGTCTCATTTGTAGCTAGCACACTGATTCCTTGGCAGTTTTCACAGGTACCTTTGGGAGACAAGGTTGCTGTCTCCATTTTCCTTCTGTGTGGTCATGGATTCCTGCAAAAGCTTCTTCTTCGGAGGTCTGATCTGGTACAGTTCCCTGGCTCTTTTACTTCAGACGCAATGCTGGCACGCACCAAGATTGACACTTGATCGAATTGCACAGAGCCTGCAAAATATTTTAAAAAATAATAATTAACTTGACGTCCAGGATATTAATATAGTGACAACAGCCCCTGCAAGATATAAAACTGGCACCAACTGTAAGGGCTTCCATTAGGGCTGTAAGTTTTTAGTCCCACTAACGGCCATTTCATCTGAACATGTGGAAATAAAAACAAACAATAATAGGACTTACAAAGCATTCAATGCATATTTGTCCATAAACACGTTGTATAAATAAAAGTTCTTTCTTTAAAAAAAAAAAAAAAAAAGTGGCAAACGAATCAATGTGTATTCCATTATGGAATAATAATATCCCATACCACATGTGCTGCTCAAGCAAATCACTTTAGCTGTTATAATAGTATTTTCCATTTGGTGCTACAGCTTATATTTTGATCTGTTGATTAAGGACCTGCCCCCGAGGAAGTCAATGACAAGAGTTCCCCAGGCTTAAAAAGAGAAGGAAAATGTGTAAACGATTTGGCCACAAATAAGGAAACAAATGTATTTTTTTTTTTCCTCTCTCCTGGCGTGATGACTACAAAGCCGGCTGAAGACAGTGGAAAGACTTGCTCTTTGCTTCAGCAGCTTTCGGTCTGGCCCTGAGCGTGTTTGTGTGAGATAAATTCTGGCTCTATTGGCAACCCCACCTTATACCTCCCACTGTGAATATGCCATCTTTCTCTGTGCTCATGCTTGCAAAAGCTTTATCTCTTTTGAAATACTGCCCAGAATCAAGCTATGTTTACTTAAGTAATAGAGAGATTCACTTATACGCAATAATTTCTTCAATGGTGAGGCTGTCTTTCCTCAGTTATACTTTGGACTTTGTTCCTCTCTAGCTTCTATTTTCCTAACTTGATGATTTTATCCAGGTTTGACAACGGGGCTAGATTTTATTTATTTATTTATTTTTGAAGTCACACACCTGGAATTAGCTCTCTCTGCCAAGAATTGCAGTGCACCTGGAAGTACTAAATCATTTTTATCTGTTTTTTTGGTGGCTTTGCACAATGCAGTTGCATCTCTTTAAATCCTACTTAACTTCTACAAAAGTAAATGGCAGCCCTAGAAGTAGCACTTTATGAGCATGTAGCTATCATGTGAGCTGTGCCCCGCGTGCCTGCCTCTACCAGCCCTAGCAGCAGTGAGCTGAGAGCCGCCTCTCGGGGTTTCTTTCCTCTGCAATGGCTCTGCTTACCTACATAACATATGGAAATGTGAGCATACACTTAGAGCAGATTGTTTGCTATGTTTACACCAGTTCTAACACTAATCCCCATTAATGTTTGATATTGCTCCCAAAGAGTTTAAATAGATGTCAGGCCCCGGATCCATTGCATACACGTTAGGCATCGTATATGCTTCAGATAGAAAGATACCAAAACACTACAGGGTGCCCTTTTTTTACATCACATTTACTGACTGGATTAACCACATCAAGTGTATGCAAAGCCCTGCTGCTTTCGTGATTTGTCATCACATTTAAGTGTTGTCTTTTCAAGGAGAATATAAAACAGTTTCACATCAACATAGGAGTCCAACTTCTTGCTCTTGTACTCGGGGTTTTTTTTTTCCGTATATCAAACAAGTCTGAAGGTGCAAAGTGAAACAACACCTAGAGGCATTCCTACAAACATAAATCTTGTATGTAAATCTCTGTAAGGGTTGCCCAGTTCCATAGGACCTTGATCTTAGCTGGAGCCTTTCCGAAGCTGTGTCACGCAAGCAATAGCAGCAACATGAAGCTACACACATGACAGCACAAATGGGCAACACTTTCTGTGAGAGCACTCTGGCATGGCACAGAGTGAAGAGCAAAAATAGGATATTGAGACACTTGCAGTCAGGCCAAGTTAATCTTCTCTTTTAGGATACCAGCAATTCATTCTCACTGTAGCCAACTGCAGAGAAAGTAAACTAAAGCTGTAGACACAAACGTATCAATTAAAATTAACAGTTTTTTTAGCGAGAAAAATAATTGGACTTCACAAGTTAATACCTTTTGTGGCTGGTGACAATTTTGTGTTAAAGGACTAAGCAGTATCTCCACTTTTTCTAAGCTCATTATATCCTTTAAGTAGTTCAAATTTCCAGATAGCCAGCAGCAGAACCAGGTAAGCAGGCAAAATTAGTATGGCTGGGAAAAATTGTATCTGTCACACAGGTCTGGTTCCCACACACTCTTGTTACATCATTACTTAGTCTGTTAACTAGGAAACCAATTAGGCCAGAGAGCTGCTGTCAGGTGACCAAAACACGAAAATGCACAAGAAATCCTACCCGAAAGATGGGATTTCAGCAGAGGCCCTCAGATAGCTGACTCCTCTTCTGCTGCACTGCAATTTTCGTATTTCGTTTCACCCTTGCTTTCAGGCTGAGCTCTGAGGTCCTACAGATTGATGGTTAAGGCAGCCTTGTTTCTTTCCCCTAACAGGTGCACGGAAAAAACTGTTCCCAGCACCAAAAATTACACTAAATTATGTGATAATTTCTCTCATTTAGCCGGGAAAATTTCCTTCTCCTTCACGGCTTTTAATTTACAGTGTGAGAACAAGGCAGTAGCTACAGAACAGAACACTGAGCGGAATTCTCTGTGGGTAGCAGTTTGTTCACCCTAAAGCAAAGCAGTGTGTGAGAGCAGGGCACAGCTAAAGTTTCAGGGCATGAACTACTTCAACAACTATTATTTGTTTTCTACAAATGTTGAAGGCATTCCTCCACGCACAGAGGAAGCAACACAAAAGTGGCTGGGCTCAGCCTTGGGAGAAAAGCGTGCATGGGTGGAGGAGGCCAGTACAGGGCACCATCAGGACACATGAAAGCCGGCTTCCTGCAAAGCACGCGTGAGAAGGGAGTATGCATATATACATATGTGAAACTAAACACACCTAATCTCTATACTGTATCATTGATCTAGCTGTAGTGTTGTTGCACATATGAAAAGGGCTTCTTATATGGCTGTAATAAAATTTTAGATGCACATATAGGCATGCACATTATATATAAATATAAATATATAGGAATAGCACGCCATAAATGATACAGATTGCACATCTAGCTTGCACATCTATTCCTGATGCTGGCATCACCATAAGAGGTGTGACTCAGTCACCCCAGTGGCTTGCTATCTGCTTGCTCATACATACAGAAAACCTGCAGCACCTCTAATACCTAAGCTAATAAGCCTTAGCTATTTCTCTATACTCTTGTTCAGATCTATTTTCTCTTAGGACAAAGAGAACTGGGGAAAGAGTTCATTAAAAATACTCTTCTAAAGCCCCAATAAAAGTGTATATGTACAAGGTGGGGGCAGTGAGAGCATGGGGGTCCTTGCCCGTTTCAGGATCAGGCTCAGAAACCATCCCTACTCCCATCTGATCGCCAGTATGTTACTATTGGTTCAAAGCGCTTTTTCCTATTGCGGATCCCTTCATTTCTATTTGTCTTTCTTCTTCATTGCGTTTGGTAAATGATCGTCAGAGGAAGAAAACTAATCAGAAATACTTTCCTTCCTGATGATTTTGTCGAGCAGATGATTCGATCAGTGTGTAGAGAAAAGCAAACCAGTCTGTGCCGGCCGGCTGCCAGCCCAGGGAACCAGGCTCCCACATGTTTTCCAGCACAAGCACTTCATTATTAATTCATGCTCCAGGTCCTCTGTACATGCTGTTACTAATATTAGGTTTCAGCAGAGTAATGAGCAACAGTAATAGACTGACTATCTTAATATATTTTAAATAATGTTTGAAGTACTAAATTTGAGTTTGGATTTTTAATTGGGGTGTGGGCAGGGTATTGACAATCTTCCTACTGTTTTGCAGCCAGCAAGCAAAGAAGATAGGGATTGTTCTGATCAGAATACTGAAAGCCAGTCTGATTTAGGGGATGGATCTGAAATACAACACCAAACTGGAAAGCACGAGGGAAGTTTGGCACTGGCTTCTGCAGCCAGACTTTGACCCAGCCCTATATGACAAGGGGACTTTTGATACGGGACTATAGGAAAAGTAAACAGTTGTCAGATCAGAACTCACGGATGCTTTCTGTAACATATAAAACACATGAGCTGCCCAGGGACTGTTCAACTCTCAAGACTGACACTTTCATTAATTAAAGGGGATATGGGATAGTAGAGCACAGAGGAAAGGGGTTGTTGTGGTATAAATCCATACCATAACGATATATGCAGTAGGGGAAAAAAAAATAAAGGGCAGGCAATCTGAGGGTCTGAAAACCCTACAGGGCTTCAAAGTCCTTATTACTGCTGTGCTTCAGACAGGAGCATAGGTCAGCATCCCTTCCTTAGTTGGATATACATATATTAAAGGACTCATTTAAAATTTGAGCTGGGGAAAGGGCCAGTGCCATTTTTCTGTAAGCGTGCTGTGCACATTTCTGAATGCACTCTCTTTGAGAGGGAGTTCGCAATGAAGATTTCCCTGTTCTGGAACTCACTCCTCCTACTTGGTCTGTTGGAGCCTGAATACATTGACCCATGGGGCACATTGCAAAGCCTAACTATTTTCCCAGGATTTTTCTGAATGAATGACTTGAGTAGGTAGAGAGAAGAACGTTTCATTTGTACAGTATGTGGAGGGTTTTAATTAATAATGTTCCCATTTGAATGGCTATTGTATTCTTAAGAGTGCTTTGTACATTTGCCTAGAGCATCAGATATCTGCAGGGTTGGGTTTTTTTGTTTGTTTGTTTTGGGTTTTTTTTTTTTCCAATTAAAAACTAAAATATCCCACAACAATGTAATATTGCTGCAATGTGGCTCCAAATTTCTTTCTATAATAGCTGTATCCAGTGTCGAGCACTGTGGCCCTTGACCCGGCCCATGACTTCTTGATGCCAGCACCTAGCCTGCACCATTGAAAAAAGGCAGGTGTCAAGGAGGTGAAGCTTCCTATCAGCTGGAGAGTTTGATACTGTTATGCCAGTGACAGTGGATATGTGCCTAGGGACATCTTGGAGCTTTTATCTCAAATTTTCAAATTTTGCTACGGAGAGATTTATTTAGCTATCTCATTCAGCTGCTGGTCTGTGGGCTAAATGTGACTCATGGAAATGCCTCTTTGTGGTCCCAATTCTCTCCTATGATGGCAGTTTTATTATAGTATGTGCTTCTGAAGCAAGATGATTGGTCACCACGCCTGCCCTGAATACGTCCATGCAGAAGAAGTCATCTTCTCCCCTGCATGTGTGTGTGCATGGAGCAGTCACAGAGTAGATAGCACCACCCTGTCAGCACATCTACAAGGGCCACTTTTTTGTGATTTTCATTTTGCTGGTTATTAATTATGCTTTTAGAAATTTACATCTGGATCAATGACAAATATGTTGAGAAGACTGATAAGAGTGTTGCCAGCCAACTGGAATACTATTGCACAACTTCCATTCTATTTAAGATGTTTTCTTGATGAAAAGAATTGTTGTGCAAGTACAAGTAACCAGCAGGCTTTTATCCTTTCTGTTTTCATTCTCCTTTTGTTTAGCTGCTCTTTTGGTGACTTAAAGGAGAAAACCACTATCCTTCCTTAAAGCCTTAAAAAACTCTCCTGTCACTTGTGTTTTTTCCTACCTTTCCATGGAGTGGGCTGCCAAAACTGATTTTGGATTAGTTCTGCAATGTGCAGACCCTCTCTACATTGCCATGTGATCTTCTGCGCTGTGATCAGGCAAGCAAGGGGCAAAAGAGCAGGTGAATTCCTATCTGTCTCCAGAATTTTAATACAGACTATCTTGGAGAAATACTGAGGACAACCACACGGTTTTTCTTGCTCTCTGAATTCCCTATAAGAATCTCACACCTCAATCAGGCATTGTTCAAGCTTCCTTAAGTAGCTCTGTCAATGCACCACAACCCTGACCTACAATGTTCTTTAATCTTTAGTCTTCCCCAAGAAGGACAACAGGAGTTGTACCAAACTGCAAGGAGAGCTCAAATTTGCACAAATTCTGCCAATGCATGAGAAAGCACACAGGTCAATCACAAGGAGAAGGCTGGATTTAGCTTTAAGCTAGGCTAAAAGTCTGCTTTCCAGAAGACAAGGGCTGATGAAATGCGTTTTTTCACTAACTGGTCATTTGCAGATACAACAACCAGCATCTCATTCTGTTTCTATGATTTTAGTTACACAGTGCATGTTATTCTGAATTAAAGGCCCTTTAATTTTTCATTGCTTTTGCAGTCTGTGGAATTCCAAGAATGTTTTCATTGCGAAAAAAAAAAAAGAGAGAGAAAAGAAAAAGTGTGGTGGCAAGTGTAAACACAGTTAAGAGGAATAATAAATTTTAGATCTAGAATCAGTTTCTATATAAAAATTAAAATGTGTTTACAAAACAGATTCACAACAAATTGCTCTCAGGTAGTAAGAAACATATACAAAGAAATGATGCACAATCACATATTTAAAGTATCCAGCAGTCCATACAGAAGCATATGCTGGCTGCCTCAGGCAAAGAAACGTCACTAAGCAAAACAGTACTTTACTGCAATTGCCACTTACCTAAGGATTTCTCTTTCTTATCAAAATACCTGCTACAGTGGATTATTATTGTATTATTGATTTCTTTTTGCAATTAGATATTTGAACTCAAAGACCAGGGGGTGTGATGGGCAATGCCTGCTCTTCACTGACTATGTTAGAGTGATGAAATCTAGAAGAAAACGTAGGGAATAACAAAAGGAATTGCTGAGTCTACAGCATGCAGATGATGCCATATAGATTCCCTTCTGAAATACACTACACAGCTAGTGATAATCCAACACAAATACCTGACTCCCAATGCTAGAATAATACAAGTGATAATGTTGGGGAATGCTTACAGTGATTCACTGTAGGTGTTTATCACAATCAAATGGAGATTGTTATTCTCCAGACAAGTTGGTTTGTAGTTTGCTCTCAGTTCCTCAGTACCCATGGATATATACCATATGAGAGCAAACGTGGCTTGAAATGTTCCTTTCCATCTCATGAGCCTGTGAGGTGACTGGATCTCTATCACACTGCAATGAGCTGCACAAACACTGCTTCCAGATTCAGCTGCTGCAAAATATTTTACATGAGTTTGAACAAAGAGGTTCCAGCTGGTCCAGGCTGAAGCAACATGTTTGCTTCCTTCTCCCTTTCATCTCTAAGCTCATTCATGCTGAGAGCGGATATAATTGCTCTCTATAAATACATTCAGGTTAGGCACTAAAGCGAGAGAAAAGATACTTAAGCAAATGGACAAAGATGACACAAGGACAAATAATAACTAATGAGCAATGAATAAATTGAACACAAATTAAAGTTTCTGATCACTGGAAAACTGAAGTTTGGAAACAGCCTCCCATTAAAAACTAGGAAGAAAAAAAGAACAGAATTTTCACATGGAGTTTAATAAATATACAGACTATAACATATGGTTGCTTCCAACAGCAGAGGAATGTATTTGGTCATCTAGGAGATCACTCATGTTCCAATGGAAACGATGAACACAGAATCCAAATCACTGCATGGAGTTTATCTATTGTATTTTTATTTCAGGCACTTTGCAATCTGATGTTTGTACTTTCAACTAAAGGTGCCTGCAAAATCCCTCTGGTTCTTACTGATCAAGTTTTAGATCCAGCACCTAATCCTTCTCCTTTCTGATTTGCCAATTATCTACCACTTAAAAACAATCAACCTGATGTCACTTTTCCTCCGTTTTGGTGACTATGAAGGACTTCCTTCCCCTGCATTTTGCCCCAGTTGTTGAGCCCCATCAATTCTGCTCTTTTTCCTATGACTCCTTACACCTGAGCACCAAAGTGCATCTGCGCAGATACCGCAGTCGTCATTCCGTTCTGCATTACCTCTGCTGGTCATCATTCTCTGCAACAAAGAACTATGTCTTGCCTAGCATGGTTAAATATGGAGTACAATAAGTCACCTGGAGACCTTCCAAGTGACTTCCTTTCTGCTTGCTATGGGCAGTACGGCCACTGTCTCAGGGGCCTGCTACCAAACTAAAGAATCAAAGTTACCAGTTCCCCTGCAACTGGCCTTGGAAACAAGAACAGGCCTTCAGGCAGAGCCACATACGGCACATTTTTATTTCAGTCCTAGCCTAGCTACTTTCTCTGTTGAAAATGTTACAGCACTCATTTGTGCTCTACAGAACCTGGCTTTCTGAATTTAAGGCCTCCCAGTCTACTCTAGAGCTTGCTGCAAGAGAAGGTCTAGGAGGCAGCTCTGTCTCAAAGCTCTGCTTAAATCAGAATTGTGTCATACCTCCACTGTACAAACCCTAAGTAATAACATTTTTCTTGCTTCCCATATGGCATAAGAAGAAAGAAATGGAAAACCTGCTACATATGACTGCATATTGGTCCTTGTAATACTTTCCCCAGTATACGAAAAGCACTTCAGTGCTATAATATCTCACTCAGAGGCATGAGACAACCAGGAGAGGTTTGCCAGTCTGCCAGCGGGCTTCAGAGACTCCTGAGCTCTTTTCCTTCCCCAAGATAGCCCTTAGGTAAATGCTTGCAGGAAATTCATATACTTGTGAGATGGTGGAGTTGCTGCTTCACAAGCCCTAACAAATGTAAACACTTCTGTTTCAGCACATCTGCCAGTGCAATGCCTACAGCTTTTCCAGAACCAAAGGATTAACTTTATTGTGCATTTGCTCAGCAGATCTGGTAACACAATATTGTACTTCTGAGCAGACAGATTACTCGCAAGTTTCTGGATGCTACATCTTTAGAAACTCACTCTACTTAAAGATAAGTGTTGAATCTGGTAATCCCAGAAACATCCAACTGATGTAAAAACCAGTTATACCAAGGGCCAGCTGGATGCTATTTTTCCTCAGGTTATTTGGATATTCCAAAAGTAATGGTTTTATTATTATTTTTTGCACCTTAATATTAAACAGATGCAGCTTGTTTCTCAAGACTGCCGTGAGCCATTTTTTCTTTAGATTTATAAAATAAAACAATAAAGGATGTGTGGAGCTAGAGGTTTGTTTAGTATTTCTTTACTGTAAGAGTGAAACATATCAATATAGATAATTACATTTAAAATAAAACAATATTATACATACTAAATGACATTTTATACCTATAGAGAGAACCTCCCTCATTCAACAAGTTTACTTTTAGAGAACAAAATTTTAGGAGCAATGCCACAGACATTTTATTTTTCCTAAATGTTAGGCCCAAATCTAGAAAAAATATTCATGTGTGCTTCTGTGTGCAGCTATACAGTACTGAAGGAGACATCATCAGAGGCAGAAAGCAAACAGGTTCTGCACTTGCGTGGGCTGAGCCTATCAGACTAAATGCTAAGACACTTCCAGAAGCATTTGTCTGGAAAGTGAGGTGCCACCTTAATTTCTGCCTTACTTTTCAGGACACACATTGTCCTGTCCCAGTCTAGAGACTAATCATGAGAAGTGCTGAGTTCTCTCAATTTCCAGCTGACCTGCTGCAGCTGAGAGCTGTGCACTGCTGCACATTGGCCCTGCTGCCTAGTGCTAGCAAAGCCTTAGGAGGCCAAAAATAAACAGGCATTTGTGTCGGAGGAAGCAAAACATGACTGACAGCCCTTAGAGAAATTTGCCTGCTAATCAGGTTATGAAACATCTGCCATAGACCTGGTCACCACATCCAACTGACCTCTTTTGTGGAGTGTTTCGCTCTTTCACCTAAGGAGAACCCAAGCCTTCAAGTGATTTTTTTTCCCCTAAACTGCATACAGTATATGGCTGATTTCATTGCATTTTATGGACATGAGAAGGTCTAATTGCAAAACCGTGGTCATAAACCGTTTCCCTGAAGAAGATGCACAATAAGCACGTCCACTTGGCTGAATGCGTTCCTTTGCTTACAACCAAGGGAGACTGGCCAAGCTGATGAGCTATTTAAGTGTTTTGTGAATAGGCATCCTTGAAATGTGAAATATTTAATCACAGGAGTATTGTTATGGTTGCTGACTATTAATTTCACTCTGCCTCCAGTTACTTTATTTTATTAGAATGTGAGGATTTCTTCTGAGATTATAAGGCATCTTGCATTATAAAACCTTAGGTTCAGATGATAATTTTTTTTAAACGTTCATTTTGTATGGGCTGATAATTGCTATGCTGAGTTCCCATTTAAAAGCAAAACTATTATTATTATTGTTGTGAAAATTCAAACGTAAAGATTTCTGACAGCACTGAATGAATGGGAAAAGCACAGTTTCCAAACTATAAAAACACATTTTGACCTTAGTTCTCACAATACTGCGGCCTACACAGATCCATTCCATCTTAGCATGGAGATAATCTTAATGAAGGAATTAGCACTTGGTTTTACTGTGGAGGAAGCTGGTTTTATTTGCCCAAGTTCTGAGTTTGAAAATCCAACCTCTAAGCCTTCTAGATACACATTTTAAATGCACTTCAGTGTAATTTTCAGTCTCCCCAAATAAGCATCAAATCTGTTTGTATTTTGTGGTGAATTTTTTCTGTTCTATATAATATATGCAGTAAAAAGTAAAAAATACGGCCAACATTTAAATGATCAACTGTTGTAACAGTAAAATTAGTATGTGTAATAAAGGCAAAGAATGAATGTTCTGTTTGTTTGTAGTGCTTGAATTCTCTAATCTCACGTACTTAAGTTTTTGGATGGACAAGTGGCCAGATTAAATTACCAGTCCTCACCCTTTTAGGACATGCAGTTCTTCTAAGTTTAGCAGAGGAAAAGTGAACTTTAAAGGCTTAATGTTCTTTCATCTCTCTTGGGGCTCTTAAGAGGAGACTATGGAATCCCAGGTACCTGCAGACCCCAGGTTGAAAAGTATTCATTTACATGCTTAAAATCAAGCAGAGTTTGGAGGTTTGCTGAATCAGCAAGTGTAGGCATACATTAGTTATTTGATGAAATTCATAATTTTTTAATAACTTCTTTGATGAGTATGAATTTGTTACTTAGCTCTATTTCAGTTCAGTTCATGCTTTGCTTGGGTAATATGTGCTTTGAGATTATTTTCATTTTACCACACTGGTAATGGGCACTAATCATGTTTTATCTTGTTGTAAGTAAATAGCTATGGTATTGTACAGAGCTGTTTGATCAGTATAGCATGATTTAAGAGGATGGTTGTGCCTTTATTTACCTCATAATCCTGCTTAATGTCTGTATGAATCATTATAGTAAGGTGCATGTTAATAATAGCTTCTGCATATCCACAGATATATGCAAAAGCTAAAACATTTGCTTCCTTTTATTTCACTAGATTTTAAGTGTTACTGCATTTTTCCACCAAAGCAAAACATTTGGAAAATATTTCATTTCTTTTATGTGTTTTCTTTCTCCATTTAGTTGCATCTTTCTTCATGAGGGATATCAACCACACTTTGCTGCATGACAAAATTCACTCCCGTGTGGATGTAACTCCTCATGTCTTCTGATTTGGTGAAATTCTAACATTTTATTTTGCAACAGGCCAGTCAAAATTTGGTTTAGCAGACTTTGCATGGGAACAGGCATTAAAAAGACAAGATTATTTCCTTCCCCTCCTTCTTGCATCACGAGCTAAAAACTGCATCGCTCTACCAAAGCAGTAACACCGCGTCTTCTCTTGATGCCAATTTTATAGCCCTTTTGCTGGCCTTTTGCCTTGTCTGATTCCACAGATTGGTGCTTCTCAGCAGACTACTTAGTAGTTACACACTGCTATAAAACCTTTCCATAACCGTACTACTCCACTGTCTCCCTGTATCATTTCAGTCACCTTTGCACTTTATTTTCATTTAGTTTGAATGTGCAAATCTTTACACTGAAAGCTTGCAAGAATTAGTTTGACATTCTTGGAAACTTGAGTAAGAAGGTGCAAAAGGAAGATGGAAAGTCTTGACTGAAAAAAAAAAGGCATATAATGTGCAGATGCCTTGAACATGATATGAACGCACTTATACACTGTACATGAACTGCCTGCTATGCCTGTCTGCCTACAAGAGTCTTGTCTCAACTTTACTGCATGGAGACTAACACCTGTCCCAATGTTATTTCTGATCAAGAAACAAAATAAAACAACTACTGTAGCAGAAAATTGCAATTGTAAGTCCTGAAGTGATCTGACTGGACAAAGCACAACTCCTTTAGAAGGGTTGGGCTGCCCACCACAGTGATTTGGATCAGTCCTCTGGAAACCTAGCATTTCGCTTCTAAAACGCGTTTAGTTTTGTGTCTGTTGCTCCTTTCATCTTTTTTTTTTGATATATATCTGCTTAAAACAGTGCCTGCCTGCATTTTAAAAAACATCAGGGTTACTTAACTAAAATAATATTTCAGGCCAAAGCCAAGAATGTAAACATTATATGAATTTTATCTGTTGAGTTATATGAGATAGGATTTTATCTTAGATAATTTAATGCACAGAAGCTCTTTTAAAACCTGGGGCCTTTAACCTGCCCACTGGAGTTTACTTTGCAAATCTTGCCTACTGCTGCCAGCAAAGAGATTGGCTTTTTTTCTGGTATTTTGCACCAATTATATTATACCATATTAGGGAATAACTGATAAGAACATTAGCTGATTAAAAAAGTGGCTCTTACAACGTGCAAAGCTCTTCATCCTTGAAAAGAGGCTTCAAGAAAGAAATACACCATAATCAAGATTTTGGCCAGTGGGATTCGCTCAAACAAATATGTTCATTCAAATTTACTTACCAAATTTGGGATGTGTCAGGAAAAGTCAGGAGAAGTTATGTACATATCCAGGCTCTTGAGCGTTTCTTTCCATCTCTGTAAAAAAAAAAAAAAAAAAGTTAGGAAGAATACCAACTTCCAATATTCCCAGGAAATAGGAGTTAGTTCAAAGTTCAACGTTTGAATTCAGAGTTTCAGTAATTAATCCTTGTATATAAAAAGTGTTTTAAAATGTAATATTTTAAGATGAACTTCACTGTTGTGCAAAGCACTTATAATAAGCACTTGTATTGGGATAAACCAGAATCTAAATCATTAACCATGGTGTAAGACTGTTGATCAAATTTATTATTAAAGATTCACTATACAGCTTATTAGTGAAAAAACCCAGGCTTGTCAGTCTAAGCATGATGATTTCAGCTGTACAAATTTCACTCATCTTAACAGAAAGAGACCCCCAAAAATTCTGTTTTCATGACATAGAAAATCAGATCCTCTAAATGTCCAGACATTTGGAAAACGATACTAAGCCATGCATCAGATCACAGTTTCTCTTTTACAGATGAAGGCCAAAAGTTTCAGGCTCTTGAAAACATACTAAATTAATAGATCAAGGTCATAAATTATACATAAGACACTTCTTCACCAGAAATATTACTATAAAAATTGTATTGGACACTAAGGATGGTTTGAGAACAGGTAATTACATCTTACCCACATTAAGCCAACTTAAAAGATCAGTTGATATCTATGATGATATATTTGTCATTGTCGGTGACAGCTACACCCTGCAGTGCAGTGAGGTCATTCATTATCTGCTTTTCTGGAGAAATTTCCAAGACACCGCTCAGATTTCTCAACATTTAAAGTACGCCTTTGTCAGTTCTGTTACTAATTACAATTCAGCTCAACAGAACAGAGTTTTTCTACTTCACTGATTACTAGGTGAGTGTTTACTGGTACATCCCCATTCTCCCACAGTCTGTGCTAATTCAGAATTGTTAGTTGTGTTATTTTTTTCTATGTAGATGACACTGTTTTTCAACAAACTGAATGGAAACTCCTTTATCTGCATTGATATAACATGCAATTTCTAACAGAATAGCTTTCTTGTTTTGCCTCATACTGCCCCGGGACTTGGGAGATGACACTTGTGATCTTTCTCATTTACTGATTATAAAGCCTGATAAGAAAAGAGAAAAACATTTTAATGAACTGAAACAACAATCCCTCTCCTCAAACTAGTGGATAATGTAACTCACATTGCTAATGCAGATATATACATATATTTCTCCTTCAGCATCAGAACTCAAAGTAAATAGGATCTAGACTTGAATAGAGGGAATTGCAAAGTGATTACATGATTTGAAAAGAGTTTCTCAGTAGTACTTACAGGGTATCTTTGCTGTGCAACAAAGACTTACTGAGAAAAAAAAAAGTGGCATAGGTAACAGACAGGCATGCAGATGAGAAAGATAATCATTGAATTAGTAAAATGTAGTAAAAATAGGGAAAGAGCGTGGAAGGAAGAGATCGGTACTAACAACAGTGGGAAAAACAAAGAATCAAAGACTCAGGGCATGAGAGAGAGCCAGAGTTTTGCCCAAGACGATGTTTTTTATGAGGTGGAAACAGCAAAGAACTAGAAGAAAGGGGATCGAAGATGCCACTAGAATAAAGGAACTTTGCTAATGATGGCAGGGGACACAGTCGAGGAAGAGAAGAAAGTGGTGCTGTGCTGGAGATAGGCAGAACTAAGGAACAGCTCTCAGAGGACAGACGATACAAAAAACGTCTGCATTTCTAGGAGAAAGAGTCAGAAAGAAGGCTAATTAAAATGGTGGACAAGAAAACAGAGACATGAAAGAAGAGTAAATACTTCAAGTGTATCAGTCAGCAATCAAATGAAAGAAGTCAAGAAGCCACAACGATGGTCACCAAGAAGGAAAGATATGAAGAGGGAATCAGAAAAGATGGACATCACCGGATATTGTTTTCTTTGAAGAGGATGGCAAAATCCTCTTTGAAGATCAAAAGAAGTACAGAGAAAGTGAAAAGATTTATTGACTGAGTGTCATCCTTAGATAACACACTCATCTAACCAGAAAGTGAGATTCTTGGTCTTACATAATACCTCGGATAAGTACACGCAGAATGTCAGCTCAGAGAAGAGCCCGTAGACTGTAAGAATATGTAACAATCTGTTTTTTAGAACTTGTATTGGACAGCAAAAGAAACTTTCTTAGGATGACAAAGAAGGCTGCTTTGCACGTACTTTGAGAAATAATGATTACGTGAAGTGTTATTTGAGAAGAGCTTTTACACTGGAGTAAAGCTAAAAGGGAAAAATATTAACGGTTTGAATGAGCAACTTTGTGTCCTTCTGTGCTAACTTTACAGATATTTGAGATCAAATAATGAGTTTCACTTTTCTAACATTTTTCCTGAATTTTAACTGTAGCCACACTGAGTTTTGCTGTTAATTCACTTTCACCCAATTTATCGTAACATTGTAAATGCATGACTTAGGAAAAAAAAGAAGAATCTATATCTGAAAGAGCCTTCAAAATGTCTTTGTCAGATTTAGATTATTCCTTAACTGAGAAATCATTATTATGATAACTTATATTGCAATATGAATGTGCTTTCTCCACAGAACCGTTTCTGCATGGAAATACAATATAAAGATCATAGGGAGGGGGCTGCTGCACTGGATTTACATTCAAGTGTGTTTTCTGTAAGAAGAATACGCGTGGCAGCATTATCTGTGCTGCTCTTACACCCGACCCCCAGGAAGGCTGAGGAGTCATTATGCTAAGTGTCACAGACATGAAATACAGACATACAGCCTCTGCCTCAGAGGGCTCAGCCACACCAGGTAACACAACAAAGAAGAGATACAGAAAAGTGAGATTAACTTTTCAAGGTCCTGCACTGAGTTTCTCCAGGAACATATCATGGATGTGGCAGCTTTGGCACAGTTTGCTAATAGGGGAACTCTGATGCTGGTATCTAGGCTGAAGAAATTCAAGGGGGATCTCCCAGTGTGTGACACACAAGCATTCTTTTCACGCATTGCTTTTCCGTAGCCAAATCTTTCACCTGTTTCCATTGCTCTTGCTCAAGTTTCTCCTTTCACCTTCCTTCTTTCCTCTATCTTGTATCCTTTGCCACTTACTCCTGGGGAAGGGAAGCAAGCAAGCAAGATATTTTCTCTACATAAAATCTTACTCCCAATGAAACAGTGCATAGGGAAGCACATAACTCCTGTTGACTAGAAAGTGTAACTGCATGCATAGGCATGGCTCACTATACATCTAAATTTGTCACTTTCACAGACAAATTTCTTTACTCCCTTAAAACCAGAGGTTTGCGTGACGTAGATTCTCTATTATGGGAATGTAATTTAGAAAATCAAACATGCAGTAATTTGTTTATTTAGCCTCCTAAAAAACTGTGTCAGCTTTTGTATACATTCATGACACTTGTCTTTCATTTCCAACCATCAGTAAAGTTCGCAATTGTCATTAGTGAAAGAATTAAACACTGACTGACAGTAAAAGCCGGCAGAATATTCACTTGTCAGTAAAAATGGCAAGATAATTTAGAACTTTTCATTGATTTGGCATAAGTTCCTGGACTATATGAGTATTTTTAATATCAAAGGCCTTTATTTATCGTAGTTGAAATGATGGGTTCTATAAAAATCGATGCATATGACCATAGACAAAAGTAGTAAGAATCCCAAACTGCCTTGAAAAATAGACTTCAAATTACACAAGTTTAATCAAAAAGAAAAACCCATCTATCTGGAAAGACAACACAAAACTGAACAATGTGGCTGCGTAAGTTGTTTGAAAAATGTTGTTTAGATTGAGTCAATATTTTGAGGAGTGCATTTCTTCCCACTCCCTGAAGTTCATTTTCAAAATCAAATAATTTAGGAACCTCTGTCCTATTGATAGGGCAAATCCCTTGAGAAAGTGTTCCCTAATTTTAAAGCACAGGTTGCAAAGGCTTAAACACTGGTGATTGCTTCCAGGCATCAGCAGCCTTCTCCCCTGTGACCACCACATGAATTAAGAAGGCAAAGTTCATTTTCAATACCACCGCTTCACTCATTACCACAGCCCTCCTGGTAAGTAAGGTGCTTGGCAGGGGAGCTGTAAAACAGCTGCCCTCTGGGTGTCTTGTTTTGGCGTCCTTTCCCATCTGTTTTACCTGTCTCCTTTTCTGAATAATTTATTTTACCATCTGCATAAGTAGAGCACCTGGCCTAGGGCTAGCTCTCTCACCTAAATTATTCAGAGCCAAAAACTCTTTGGTTTAGACTCAGATAATGTAATGGCTCAACAGGACAAAACCCTTAACTCAGGAGTGACTGTGAATGTTTCTAGGCTCTGTACTCTGTTAGCAGTTTAAAAGGTCGGCTGTGTAAACTGTATACAAAAGCACCACAGAAATCCTTCATCCTCAAATATCTCCCCCAGTAGCCTCTTTCAGCAGGTGAAACTTTCCAAAGCAGGGCTGTTATATCTTGCTGCCTCTCTTCCACATCTCGGTCCCGCGGGAAGCCACAGGTTGATTCCGTATGCGTGCACTGCAGCTGGCTTGTGCCTGTTTTTATGCCAGAAACGTTCCCATTAAAGCCACTGAAAATTGGCTGCAGGGCTGGACTTTCTGCATGTCTCTTCTTTTCACAAGTAGGTTTTTGTCAAAAACACCAAAATCTACCCCTGTGCAGAGCTCCAATCCATATTCCGTACTCCACTATCTTCACTTCTGCAGTTAAAATAATTGCTCCATGCCATTGCTCACAAATGTTTGGAGAACTGCCATATCCCAATGGAGAGAAGCTGTAAGAGGTCTCTGCTTTGAATGCCATAAAACAAGCAACATGCACTCAGACTGGAGAACTGGCAGTGGTTTTGAGGTGCAACTCTGACAACTCACTGTGGCAAAGCTGAAGTTTCACCGTTTTTCAGACACTTATTTCATTTGCTTTCATGCTGTATCACCACTGGATTTTAATCAAGCTCACAAAGCCTGTGATCTGCAGGTTTCTCATTTCTTTTGAAAATCTTCTGAAGCTGATGAGAAGACAGCCAATACAGAGAGTTGATCTCCTGCCTTACAGATAGTGGCTTCAGCAACTATTTTTGTAGCTAAAAAAGTTATGGCATCAAGAACATAATGTGAGATTCCAGATCAAGGACGTCTTGAGGCTTCCCCAGCTTCATATTCTTTACATGAGTGATAAAATATCCTTGGTGAGGAAAAGAATGAACGGAATCATAATGGAGCAACAGCTTTCAGGCAGGTATTTCTAAATGACCTTGTGATAAAACATGAAAGTCTGTTAAGAGCAATCTCTGTCTGGGTTACTCTAGATTTATCCCAGTGTCACAAAGACAGGGATGGGAAAGAAGAAAGAATTATTAAAGACAAATCGGTTTTGAAAATCAGTCACTTTTTCTAAAGTCAAAGAAGTTGAAAAGTTTTGCACATTCACATGCATGAATCATCAGAGATACTGTTGTTGGAAGAAAAGGCAAATGCAGCAATCTTTATTAGATCATATCCAGAAAAAGATATAATTAATTTCAGTCTGAGTTTTGTCTTCTTAAGCACCAAAGAATTTTGCAAGAACTATCACTGGATGCTTACTGTAGAGATTTCCATGATGTCCATCTCTGTAGCTCTTGCAGGCACAATATGAACTGTTTCATTTTCCACAGAGCAATTTATCCAGTATCAGGTATTTGCTTTTTGCTCCAGCTTCGGGAAATCAGGGTCACAGATTTCAAATGAAGTGCTTTGTACTCTCTAAGGGCAGTGAGAAAACACAATAGTACAGACAAAATCTAATCAAAGTATTTTGGCTTTCTGCCTCCTTTTTTATTTTACAATGGGAAAAAAAATTCAAGGTGCGACTTCAATCCCTTCAGGAGTTCCCTTCCTGTGTACACTGCCTTTTGCCAGAAACGCGAGACTGACAGAATGATAAAATGTGATGCCAGGTCCTCTTGCCCATTCAAAGACCCTCCCTCAGGTATCAGGTGCCTTGCCTGAGCTTTGAGGTCAACCGGACACCTCCCCTGAGGCTTACCTGGGCTGAAGGATACATCTACCCGAAAATCCGCTCAGGTAGAGCAGCTGTTATCTGAGCTAGGATCAAAGTGCCCCTCTGCTCTCCAGAAAAACATCTTCCAAACTGGTCTTCTTTCTCCATGATTCAAATGAATGTTGAATGAGTCTCTGGGGACAACAGTTGTTGTGCTGAGAAGCTAGCTGTCAGAAATTCTTTATCATGAAAGTTCAGTTCCTTTCAAGGCCTTTTATTATTAATAGTCATCGCTGCAGGGGAGCATTAAACACAGACCCTATTTACTGTACAAATTGACATATTATAAACTACAAAAGCTATCCTGGTGCTTTGGTACGTTACCTTGCCTTTCAGCATGCTAACTCTGGGGAATCCTTTAACTTTTGTATTGCTAGAATACAGAATGTAGATTTTGGTTCAGCATAGCCTGACTGGAGGGAGTGGGTAGAAGATTGTGATATCTGTAGTAAATGAAAGCTGAAGCAGTATGCTCTGTAGTGACACTGAGATCATTTGTATATAACAAATATATACATATAACAAACGTATAACAAAACAAAATACAAAACAAAAGAACACAAATGTATTTATCCCTCCTGTTTCCTGAAGGCATTGCACCTCATGCAAAAGATGGGCAGATTTTCTGAAGGGAGGCAACCAGCCTGACTTCTTCAGCAGTAGAATCTGAGATGAGGAATTAGCAAGTAGCTACTATGAGGCATGGCAAGATGAATCCCTGATGTGGAAGAAACCTAGTCCTGATCCAGCCCATTAGACACAGCAAAGTCTTGGAAAGCCAGTCCTGCAGGGGAAGGTATTTTTTGAAAGCACTTTTCCCTTCAGCTTCTAGTGGCAAGCAAACAGTATTTCACAGCTGTCAGCATGGGGATGACTTTGGTGTTTTAGGTAGATGAGATGTCACAAGGCCAAGTTTCAATGTAATATTGAATTTTAGAAATCTGATGGAAAACTCTCAGAAACAAACTGTACAAAGACAAGAAGGAACAAAACTCAGCAAGACAGTAACAACCTGAAGGCAGGGCAAGTGGTAAACAGCAAATGCCAGGTTAAAAATAGACAATCCATTGCCCTTGGTAGCAGACAGACTTTTTGCTTTGTACTCTACTCTGCATATCAGTATCAATCTGAATACATTAATGTAATGCTTTCCATGCTTCAAGACCAAATGTCGAACTCATGCACTACTTGCAACCAGATGCACTTCAGAAGTGGTGGGTGTATCCCAAGGTCATGCTGGGCATGCCACAAAGCTGTGATCCAACCAGTGGCACCTGAGCAGGTTGCAACTTTGCAAGCCAACAAGCATCATAGAATCATTAAAGGTCACAAAAGACCACTAAGATCTTCAAGTCCAACCATCAACCCATCCCCATCATGCCCACTAAACCATGACACATCTACACGGTTCTTGAACACCTGCAGGGACAGTAACTCCACCACTCCCTAGGCAGCCTTTCCACTGCATTACCACTCTTTCTGAGACAAAATTTTTCATAATATTCAACCTGAATCTCCCCTGGCACAATTTGAGACCATTACTTCTCGTCATATTGCTGTTACCTAGGAGAAGAGGCTAAGCCCCACCTTCACACAACCTCCTTTCAAAGGAGTTGTAGAGAGCAATAAGGTCTCCTTTGAGCCTCCTTTTCTCCAGCCTGAACAATCCAACGTCCCTCAGCTGCACCCCATAAGACTGTGCTCCAGACCTTTCACCAGCTTCATTGGCCCTCTCTGGGCACGCTTCAGGGCATCAGTGTCTTTTTTGTAGTGAAGGGCCCAAAAGTCAACACAGCACACAAGCAATGTGTGGCCTCACCAGCACTAAGTCCAAGGCAGCCTGTGGTGGTGCTGCGGGGCACACCGTGGTGACAGAGCAGGCCAGGAAGCAGTGATTCAGCAAGTGGTAAAGTACCTCCTCATCCAGGCATGCAATCAGCAGGTCATCAGGAGATTCAGAGCAATTCTACATACCACTTTGAACACAAGGACAGCAGAGCCTCAGTGCAGTGCTGTATGGCAGTGCTGAGAGGCCTCTGCGATGTACATCTAAAGATTCACATCCCAGTTAGAATCAGACTCAGTAAGGTTGGAAAAGACCTCTAAGATCATCCAGTCCAACCACCCGCCTATCACCAGTATTTCCCACTAAGCCACGGCCCTCAGTACAACGTTTAGAAGTTCCCTGAACACCTCCAGGATGGTGACTCCACCACCTCCCTGGGCAGCCGTGCCAGCGCCTGACCCCTCTCTTCATCATTCTGTGATCTAAGGATTCGCATCCCAGACTCCCAAAGGGAGCGTTTGCCTCCAAACTCACCCTCACAGCTGCCACAAACGGGCAGAGTCAGAAAGGAATGGGAGAAGCAGAGGGTTGTGCCCACCCTGCCGTTCCCGCTCCCCAGGCCGGTTCCCTCAGGCAGGCTGGGCGCACGGCCCTGCAGCCGCTCCGGGCCCTGAGGGCGCTTCGCCCTGAGGCCGCTGTTCTGGTCCCTCTCATGAAGGCTGTATTCAGTGCAAAAAGTCAGACAGCATGGGGGTGGATTCGGCTGCTTTTTAAAGTATAGAACATGTACTCAGAAAGGGTGTTCCGATGCCAGTCAGTCCAACCCACAGTATGCTAAAGATTGGTGCTTGGTACATTTAAAGGATAGGAAAAAATTACATCACTCAAGTACAGAATATAGCTGTGAGTTCTTTCTATTAAAGAGATTCTGACACCCAAAAATGTTAAGAGTTCTTTTGACTAAAATTCTTGATAGGTACTGAATTGTTGAAAACTTGAGCCTTTTCTTAGATAGAGAGTGAATCTTCACCACTAGGAACAAACAACAAAATCAACCAACCAACCAAGAAAAAAAATCCCACCAACAAAACAAACACTGTAATTTTGTAACCAGACTTGGACAAACTTCTGAGAAGGACCACACACCAGGTTAGATTATTTAGATTTGTTGTGAGAATAGCTGACGTGTTCCTTTCCCATTCGCTCTCCAATCTTTGTTGTAAAAGTGGACTCATGTTGTGCCAATGCAGATTAATATTATAACATGAAAGGGATAGGTTTGTATCATTTTCCACACTCACTACATTCACTGATGTGGGAATAGCATTATATTCTACCTGAGCCACTTTGTTTTATGGCCAGGATTAACAGCAAAAAAATACTTCACAGACTTAGGTGGAGGTGTCACCTGCTCCTTGAAATCAAATAGCATGGGTTCCAAAGTATCTAAAACTTTCATTCAGGTGGTGAAATAACCCTCAGGTTACTCTAGAAGATCTTGGGCTTGTTGTTTTTTTGTTTTTTTTTTTTTACTGGCACCTCTTTTGCTCTTTCCTTAACAGGACATGGCCTATGGGCTCTTGCTCTGCTAAAAATTCCCCTGAGATCGTGTTATCCTTGTTCCATTCAAGCCCATATTCAACTCCATATTTCTATGACTGTCATTGTCATTGGATGTATCTTTTGTTATAAAGTTTCACTATACTTTTAATGAACATGCACAGAATTTCATTCCTGTTACATCTCCTGATCGAGCAGATCACCTTATCAACATGAAATAATGCTCCATCCTACATTACTAAATTCCAGTTTTCCCATATTTTTCAGGTGGGTGATACTATTTATAAAATCAATTAAAGGGTTTTTATTATTTTCACACGATACCTTGCTTAATATGATTCTCTGCAAGTGGTAATGCATTGCAGTTTGATCGGTAAAAATAAGGCAATTGTTTCATGTATTTTAGGCATAATGAACTCAGAGAAATGCCTAACTATTTACATTTATACCAGCCCTTGGAAGGCATTTCAAAATAATATTATAGCAAAACAGTTGATACAATAGTTAGATAACATCAAAGAGTGGGTTGGGAACACAAACCACGATCCTTGTGAAAACTGATTGCTGAAGAACTGGCCAGGAGAGTTCTAAGTGCATTTCTTCCTTTTTGCTGAAATATAATGTTTGTTCTCATTCTTTGGGTAGAACCTGGCGAGTCTGTATTTGCATTGTTGATCTTTCCCAACATAAATCTCTCTATTGTAGTCATATCAACAATGTTTTATTTACTTTAGTAATAAAATTTCCTGCAGTGCATGTTCTTTTGGACTGTGCATGCAGTATTTATCATGTTATTGAGGTTACAGTTACAGAACATTTCAGTATAATATAGCAAAGGACAATGAAACATTGCACAGGTGTAAGATCTCTCTGATCTTCTTTTACCATCAATTAAAAATAGCCTACAGGTGTAAGATCTCTCTGATCTTCTTTTGCCACCAACTGAAAAAAACCCCTGAAGACTACTGGAATATATCCTATTAGGCATGATGATACATCCATATACTAGGTCTTATAACCCCTTTGATGTAATCAGCTGATAGATCTAATCAATCATTTTGATGGAAATATGCCTGGATATAGAGCCACCTTTTTTCTTTGCTGGATACTGTTATTTCTCTGACAAACCAGCAGCAAAGATTGGGAAACTCATCTTCATACACATTCATTTTTGACACAAAATCACATTAGACAATTTTCAAGAGAAATGCTTCAATCTAAGTTCCTTATTTTCAGGAAAAATAAAATTTCTGGACGATTTACTCTGAAGTTATATAACAATTAATTTGGGAAAAAAGCGTGTGCAGAAGTCAGCTCTTTCCCAGGCCCACTTAGCCTGGAACTGAGCATCATGAAGAGCTAAATGTGAAGTGATAAATGCACTATAGGCAGTTTAAAATATAGCCAACAACTCCCAAATACACCAAACCAAAAGTTAGTTGTGTTCCTAATAACACAGTAATAGACATTTATCTGAAATAATCCAGAGTTGTTTACTTTCTAATCTTGACAAAAGCAGTGTTTCTATGAACATTTCATTGAATAAACAGAATGTACCAATGGTCAAAAAAAATTAAACAATCATTCAATTCTGCTTTTAGAAAATAAAATATGAAACAAACAGATAGGACAATTTAGATAAGATTAAAAGCAATTGTTCTGTTCCCTTGGCAACACAATCTAAGCATAGCCAATCAGCAAAGTTGATATACTGTTTTGACATACGTGCACATATTTCTAACATAAATAGCAACAGAAACTTAATAACAATAGATTTTAAAACCAGGAACTGATGCCATTTTAAATGTGTCAATCAAAGAGAACCTACGAAAGTGTTACTTCTATCAAATTGACATTAAGTATGTAAGTATATGCTGGAATGGTTTTATAAGAGACAGCAGACTCTCTGACAGGTCATACAGGAGATGCAAAATCTGTAATTACATTCTAGCTTCTAGGATTGTGTCCTACGATAGGCCTAAAAAGAAACTTTGAGTAGGAAATAAAACTTGAATGCTATGATATACCACTCGTATCAAAACAGGGAAAAAAAATATTATGCAGCATAGCTGAGCACAGAAATAAATTATCAGACTGAAAGAATCAGCCTTACCCCCAAAATAGATGTGCTTAAATTTCTTACTTCTTATTTTATGATCAATTGGTGCCAGTGAGGTTCTGCAATGTGAATTTTCAAGGATACTAAAAATTAACAATAGAAGAAATGTACAGAGGAGGATTGCTGATGGGATACAGAGCCTTTCACCTCTCTTAGTCATTGGTATGAATCTGGCCTGTGTCAGCAGTAACAGAAAACCATTACTTTCCGACAGCTGTCAGAAGTCTGTATGGAAGGAGTGCATCAGCTATCATAACCCAGATCCCAGAGGACAGTTGCCCAAATGAGACCATCAATACCAGAATTCTTCCTGAGATCCTCGAAAGAAAACTGTCACCTCCTCCCTTTTCTGGAAGCTGCTGTCCCAGTCAATTCCTGGAAGTGTTCAGCCATGGAACAAAGAGCATATTGCCACCGACTGCTCTTTGAATCAACAGCGTGGTTAGAGAATCTCAGTTCTAGTACGCAACATTTTCAAATCCCATTACCAACTAAAATACATATGAACACATTTGTACATTTCTTCATAGGATGAATGCTTTTTAGAAAATCTAGGATTGCACTAGCCTTAGGTCTCCTACCTTCAAAATCCCAGCTATAACAGGAAAAAATACGTATGTCAGCACTGACAAATGATATACACATTCATAAAGCTCACAGATACAGAGACAAGCACCTTATTTTGTCATTGGGTGGGATTAAGTTACCCATTCTGGCACATCACCTTTTTTTCTTTTTCCAGATTTATATGACTCTCATCGTAGAAAATGCTCAGAATGAGGAATTTCCAACTGGAACACATTGAAAATAAAAAGGAAATAACCTACTATAAACAGCACTGAGGAGAAATAAGCAAGCATGCATTGGTTCAGTATGCAGCTTTGCCAGAATGTGAATGTTGTCCTTTTTTTCCTAGGAGCTATCATCTTTTGGTAAGAAATATTCACTTTTACTTAGAACATCAATCTCGATTTTGATTGTGTTTTTTCTTTTTGTTTGTTTGTTTGTTTTAGAATGTAAGAAAAGTGATGGAAAGGACTACGGAAAAGGACAAGGAAAAACAGGACAATCTAAAGTTTCCATCCATTATGACAGGGTTTGGTGAGGACATTCTGGCGATTAACTGTTTCAGCACTGTCAAACCTGCTTATTAATGGAGGCAAGAGACCAAAAGTTTCCTTGTGCATCAAATCCATGAGATTTAGCTGCCAGCCTTCCAACGGAATCTTCCTAACCAAAAAACTGGCAAAGCAGAGACACTGACAACTATAGTCAAGAGCTGACAGCAAGCAGACTGCACAAATGTAGTCCTTCAAACAAGCATTTATCCATAGGTCATCACTTTCCAGTGGTAAGAATTGACTCTGCAACATATTTCATGGAGCATGAGATGAGGCAGGGCCAAACTGCGGCACAAAGGGAATGCATTGCATCAAAAGATCATTTCCAAGGAGTCTATTAGACGTTGATTGGCAGGTCAGCTTGGGACTGAGCCTTATATGCTGTGGAACATGTATTTCTCCAATGTCAACATGCACCTTTTGACATAGACATGTTATCTAAAAATATCTGGTCTCCTTGTGATCATCAGTTAATTCCTCTCCCTAGGCTTGCTGTTTCAAGGTCGTCAACTAGTGACAATCATCTCTACCCTTCTGATTAAATATTTTATAGCTTCTTTTGCACACTGTTTCCACCACGTTTGTTTTAAACATGGATCAGAGCATACAGAGTCAAGCAGGTTTCCCTAGAGATCTGAGACCTGGGACTGGCAGAGGTAACCTGTGTAATTTTGTAGCTAGAAACAAAAGAGTAAATTCCCTTAGCTAAAATAAGGGCAGAGTACTGTCTCTTCCAGCCCAATCCCTTTTTTTCATATAAGCCATTGTTACTAGTGTCTTTTGTACTGTTACATTAGAAAAAAGATAGGAAGACCTGATTTAAGTTGCCATGGCAGAGAATCTACTACGTCTCCAGGTATTACAGGTTAATTATGTCTGTTTCAAGTATGCACCTTGTTTCTATTCTGAATTTCTTTGTTTCTCATTTTCAAGCCACGTATCATTGTATCTTTTCTTGCAAAATTAAAACATGAACTAACATAAAAAGCATCTTCATGGGGCAGATGCCTACAGTCACCAGTAATTTATAGCAGGAAGAGCGACCGCGAGGTGAAGCGCTTATCCGTCAGGGTACGTGAGGGAGCAGGAATTCAGTAGTTTGACCAGAGCATTAGTATTTTTCATAAATAAAGATGAAAAGATGAGTTTTTGCTCTGAAGTCTGATACATGCTTGTTTTATCAAGCAACTCAAGATCCAAATGAGTGCTGACATATTTCTATAAACTTAATTAGAATTTGTATCTTCTACAGTCTCCCCTACATTTAAATTTCCATCCCACACTTTAACACCTGCTTCCTGCCTTTTTTTTTTTTTTCCTTTTGCCCATTATTTTCATATTAAGAAGCAACAACCAGCCTAACAGATCTGTCTGCAATTTGACTGATGTGTCTTTTTCTTCTAGAAAACAGCTCTTGCAATTGCTGTGAAAGCAAAGCCTCCAGAAGGGATGACTCAATGCGGGAGGTGAGAGCAAACAGCGCTGCTGTGCAGCCTCTGTAAAAGATGAGTATAATGGGTCTAATAACAACTCTAAGTGCCAGCACAGTCAAATTGGCTGATTAGCTGTATACGTGAGTTATAGGCACAGGGGTGCCAAGTCCAGCTTTGTCTCCATCCCTAACCCTCATCTGCAACAAAGGATACTGAACTACTGGGCTGAATATTCTGCAGGTATTAGCACATGCCACTGGTAAAAAATCCCATCCCTTAAGCTCTTCCATTCCCCAGCATCAATAGCTTAAACTTTCCTAGCCTGTGCACATACGTTCATGGGAATCCAGTGCTATGCTGCTTACTAGCTATTTCCATTACAAAATCCCCCAAGAGGCTCTAGCAAGGAATGAAGGCTCCTTGGGCTGATTAAACTACCTGGAAGCTCCCGGACATGAAAGAGGTAGTTCTAGTCCTATTAGGTTCAAGGCAAATTTTGAACTCGAACATCAAGGAGGTCAGGCCTTTGTTGCTATTTAAATATAACTGCATGGAAAATGAAGTCTTCCTGAAAATGTGAGTGTAAAGGTGCCCAGAATCGAGAGTAAGCTTTAATACCGTACTTAAGAAGAGATTAAGTGCACACCGGCTGCCATTTGCTAGCAGTGGTTTTTGTAATCAAATCAGAGCCAGAACAAAATGCGACATCTCCTTCTTTTATGAAAAGGTTGATAAAGGAAACAGAATAAAGAAGTTTGAAGAAAAAACAACCTGGAAAGCAATAAACTTAAGTCCTTAAACTAGGGAAATGCCTATGAAATTTACAGAAGGTTGTATCTTGTACACATTCCTAAGCCAAACACAAAGAAAAGGAGTTAGATATGCAGCCATGCTGGGGTTCTTCTCTGTCTGACTCAAGACAAAAAAAATCCACCTCCAAAAACTTTACAAACTTCAACTTCTGGATCTTTCACTGAATTCTATTCTAAAACTACAAAGACAACAAAATGCTTCAGTCATTTCTCAGCAGCAATGTTGCCCAGTAGCTACAAAGTGCATTTTTTCTTTCTACCTCGGACTCCTATATACTTATATAACTCTTACATACTTACATACTTTTTATATACTTTAACACTGACTAAGTCTTGCAGCCCTCTCTGAAGAGCTCTGTTACCCTATTGCACTATTAGACCCATTACTCAGCAGAGAAGGGCAGAGAGAAAATAAATGTGTAAAGGAGACAGGTGAGGAAGCTAAGATTCAGGCAACCTGTTACAGATCCCAACTTTCCTCTCAAACAAATCAATGAATCTCTTTGGCTCAGAAATGCCAGAGTGGTTACCTCATTATTTTTACTATGAAGAAACCAGACAAACATGAAGATATATGCCTAAATTTCTCAGTTAATGGGAGGAATAAGCTATCATGCTGAGAATAAGTTCCTGAGATGCAACGGTGACAGCAGACTTAGAAATATCCAAAGTCATTATCTTTACTAACATACCTAGTAGTTAGACCCACTCTTTTAACCATCAAATCTTATAATCTATGGTAATACAGAAAAAAAGTCAGTTAATTTTCTAAGCAGAAACATATCGTAATATTATGAACATAAGATTCTTACTGATGTAATTTATTTGTCTTTTGCATGAATCAAAATGTATCAGGGTGTAATAGTTATAATTATCTCATTAAAAAAAAAGAAAAACCTGAAAGAACAATAGAACTCTTAAAGTGTTCCCTACCACTAATTGTAATCTTAAACCAAGGAACAAGATTTTATACATTTAGGGGTCTGATATATTTTTGACTACACATGCTTCACACTTTTCCCTTCTCAGACTAATTTGCTACATCCTGACCAGCCCTATCCTTCCATAAAGTTGAGCACTGTGGAACATTAATCATAGCTCCATAGAAATGTAGGTCAATTTTTAACTCTATTTCCTTGGAATGGAATGGACTTGTATTTTACATGCAAAGGCAACAGAAAAAAAAGAAAAAAAAAGATAATTTGTGTCTAATAGCCTTTGCAAGCCTGCTGTGTCTGTTAACTTTAAAGCTTCCAATATGGAAATAATGGAACATACTAAAACATGTAAAGCAGGATGGAAATGATGAGATGAAATGACTGTGAGAAGTGTGACAGGTCAGGGAAGGACACCGAAAAAGCCTGATGGGTTGAGGGAAGAGGGCTACTTTGGGAAATTAAAAAGGTTTCACATAACTGGGCATCTAAAAAAGAGGAATTAAAGTCTCCTTCACCCGGCATGCCTGACCCACCACTTGGTCTCTTCTTCTTTTTATTGCCCCTGCTGACAGAGTAATACGCTCCAGCTGAGCCCTGCCATGCCTGGGCTCTGGTAATCCCTGAATGAGGGCAAACACCTGTGGTAGCTTTGCTGCTTGGGGACAACATATTAACCTGTTCCTTCCCAGGCTGTGGGGGATTTGCATTTCAAAAGGGGCACAAAGGCACAGTTATACTTCCTTTTTTAACAGAAGTCAAAAAGCTGGAGAAGAGGAGCAGGCTTCTGTTCTATGGCTCTCACACTGGCCCTAGGAAAAAAAAAAACCTGCTCAGATGTAACCACAAAGTTGGTATTTACCAGACCAGTATTTGCAGTATTACAGTGTTTACAAGACCAGAGTTCACGCTGCTATTTTGCACTTTTTCTAGCTTTTTATTGACAACTTTGTCTGTCAAAGAATTATTAACTGTAAAGTACTCGCCAAGACTAAAAAAAGCTCCTGTTTAAAACAAAATTGAGACCTTCACTAAACTAACAAGCGTAACCATTCAAATAGATTTTGGGGCAATCCTCAGACTGACAACCACAGCATCCAGAAGTTGCTAGAGACACTGCAGGTTAGGACTGTCCTCATACCTGAACAACTGGCAGTAGGATCCTGATTTCTGGTAACTGGCCCAAGGCCCCTCCACAGGATCTACCTTTCAGAAAGTGCAGAGGATCCAACGCTCTGAAAATCATGTCACTGAGAGATAACTCAGACCTCCCAGATAACCAGCCCTTCCTGAAAGCCAACATCCCAATCCCTTGGTTATGCTTTCTGTTTCAGTGTTCCTATGGCATCTTTCAACACGTTCCCCTGAAACAAAGTCCTGGATGTGAAAACCACCCAGACTCTGTGAGATACCTATATTGAATCTTTGAGGATGAATCAAATGAAAGAAAGAACAATTGTTTGCTTCTAAGACTTCAGGGTGTTTGGAATCCACATCCCCCTGTATTCATGGCACATTTCTTCAGTCTTTTCAAAATGAAACTCATTCTTTTGATCCGTGGGAGGGGTTGCTGCAGCCATGAACAGAAGCCTCCCTTTCATTGTTGTATAAAATCTAAAGAAATAATAACAGTTAATAATACCAAAGTTCTGAAAGAAAACCGTTTCATCCGAATCCTCAGGTAAAGCTGGGTGGATGACTTCTTTAGCTGCAGGGTCACATTTAGGCCACCTTTAGAGCTGGCACTGGGGCAGGTTGGCATTGTTGCACTCATTCTGCAGTGCTTTGTCAAGGGGGTTGGGAAGCAAATGGGGCTCTTGGCTTGTGCTCCAGTGGCACCTAACAACAAGCCTTCTGCTCTGAACAGCCTCTTCTACTTCTGCTCTCATTTTATCTTCTTCAAATGTTATGACAAGTATCCCAAACCAGTTTAGTAATGGAGATGGGCTTGGAGCCCCAGTTCCACCCCATAATCCTGCATGTTCAATAGCACTGTGTGCGAGGTTTTCCACTGTCGCTGGGATACTACAAACCGGAAGAATGAGAATTTTGCTATTTATTTCTCTAAACTACTATTTAATTTGAATTAGCACATGTTCTTCAAAGGGAGAGTTTCATGTCAGGAACTTGAATCCTGGACGACCTATTTTACAATGAAATCGTAGACTTTCAAACCTTTAAGATGAGTCCTACAGTCAGAGGTGAGAAATCCCAGCAGCTGATGTGCAAATCAAATCACTTTTTTTACGTGCATGCATTTGTATTTAGGTACTAACCCCTGAAATACAGAATGCCTACCTGAAAAGGTTATCCCAGTTGTTTAAACATTTCCCATTTTGCTGTTAGCTTATGGATACGTGAGACTGCGGTGCATGCTTTCTTTCCTGACTAGAAGCTCCTGAAACCACCTCTTCAGTTTAATGTTCCCTCTCTTCCTTCAAATCTCTCTTCACTTGCTGCTTCCATGCACCTTCAAAGGTGGTTCCCTGCCAGCTAAATACAACTTTGAACTCTCTCAAAAACTTACAAAAGTCAATGGAAAGGCTTAACTTTCAGATGCTCTGCATCAGTCATATTTAAACTACTATCCATTCGCATTCTGTTCAAGAAGTCTTCCTGCAAATGCCAAAATTCATGTAATATCCTCTTTGGTTTGAATTTCATATCCTGTTTACTTAATTGTCTGTGAAAGGATTAAGAACATCCTCATTTTGTTTCAAACTACCAAGTTACATCACAATCCTCTTTCTTATCCATTCCCACTCCTTGGCCTGAAAGGTCTTTAAGAGAACAGGAGAAAGTGTGAGAGAGGAGGTGATTTTATCTCCATTTTACTGTAAGGTCACTTTCCCAAGGTTGTATATGAGTTTAAAGCAGAAAACTAATGCCAGATCTTCCAAGATTCGCTCCAATACCTTAACTACATGAATATCTTAAAGTAGTTTGAAATTACAGGGCTTTTCTTCTGGCAGGAGCTGCGTGTGCACTCAGATCATTTTGTCAGATATTGAACAGAATTTCCCCATTTTGTAGAGACCATAATATCTCCAAAAAAACGATGGAAACCTGTGTAAAGAGCTATGCTTTGGAGGACCCACAGAATGCCTGCATCTCTCTACGTTTAAGCCCAGTGGTTATAGTCAGTCCTTCAAACTTTTAAACTTGTTCCAAATTTTCAGAACTGCACAGCATGCAACTGAGAGAATGATTTGACCCCAAAGATCAGGATGTTGTAAGTATTGTTCAAGAAAAATCCAGTTGAAAAAGATTCTAAAAAAGTATCAGGGACACTTTTAAAGTCTTCCTTTAAAAATAAAAATCATAAAACTACCTTTGTTGACTCCTGCTGTTAATGTGCTTTTATTCAGGCGTTTAGAAACAATACTGCTTTGCAGAGTAGACAGCCACTGTCAAGGGCAGTTTTCTCATCTGTGGTCCCTCATTAAGGACTGTGAGCTTGAGAACTAATAAAGTGGATGCTATACATGCACATTATGTAAAGAAAACATGCTCCTGGCTGCAAATGAAGAGGGGATAGTTGAAAATGCAGTAGGTGATTCTGCTCTTTCGAAAATTTTACTTAAGTAATTTTAATTAAGCCTTGAAACAAGCATTCAATTTACCTATATCATTACTATACAAAGTTATCTCACAGATATTTATCTGTTGCTGCTCAGTATAACATCAATGCCTATGATCATTTCTTGGAGTTCTTTTCATGCAATTCAAGCACACTATGGAAGAGTAATTTCCTTATAGATGAGGATATTCTGATTAAATTGTTTAAGCAATAGTCTTGATGAGTACTGAAGTCAACAGATAGACCAGACAAGGGCCCCTGCTCAGAAGCACAACTGAGAACAAGTGCAATTCCTACACAGGACAAAATTGATACTCGTTCCCCTTCAGTCAGAGAAGATCCAGTCCACCTTTCTCCCTACTCGTGATGAACACATACAGCATCATCCTCAGAAATACACACATATGAGACTTCTGTAAAAATTTGCTGACTGGGCTTATTCTTAAAATGCACCAATAATTATGATACTAATTAAGCTGTCTAAAAACTTTTTTTCAGGATGGCTACAGATCCTAGCAATAGAAGAAGCACCATACAACACAGTCTCTAACTTCACATAAGTGAATTACAATTGCTTTTCTGTTCTCACTTGTGGAAGAAATCCAATAGTACATCATTAGCATTATTCCATATATGCCACGGATGTTTTCAAAGGTCAATTTGTTTATAGAAATTCTTCCATTGAGGATGAATGATGACACTATTTTGACCCCTCTGACCTTGGAAAGCAGGAATGCACTTTTCAAGCATCCAGAGCCCTTCTACACAATTTGTCTAATCCTACATCTCCCCTGTCCTTACAGGCTATTCGCTGTTAGTGGCCACAATAGACAAGCAATAGTACCATTATAGGCTTCTCTAACAAAAGACTTTCGTGATCATTTTCTAGTGACTTGAAGATTGACAAGATCCCCTCCTGTTACCCAGATGCATTTTCTCCTCCTTCCCGGGGATTTCTTTTCTTGTTTCCAAGGAGGAAAGTGCCTCCCTGAGTAGCGACCTCTCTCTCTGCAGAGAGACCTGCTAGAAACAACAAACATTGCATGTTAAACCTCCTCCTAGAGGGCATTATGAACAAATGGAGTGCTAGCTCTTCTTTGATAAGGTGCACACCTGTGGTACAACTTAAGAATCAATTCAATTATAAAGACACAAGAATGCCTTTTGAAGTATGTTCCTGAGCGGCTCTGAGGCAGGGAACGCAGCATACATATGAGCCTGACTTTGTCAAAGTTACTTAAAGGAAAGAAGTTGTGTAGAATTGCTCTGCAGCCTGATTAACTACCTGGACACTCATCTGTCAGCAAAAGCCCACATGTGAAAATCAGAACAGTCTCACTATGGTTTATCACATTGGCTGTCCTTCAATGCAGTCAGAACTCTTTTCTGGAGCTTTTGCTTACTTTCTACACAGAACCTGAGCTATCAGAATGTTTAATTTTCAGAGATGCAGAACACTTGTAGCTCTCAGTGGTATGTGAGGTCACCTCTTATAATAAAGCCCTGCATCACCTAGGCTGGGTACTCAGAAAATGAGGCGCCCTTTCTCTGCCCCAGCCAGCAGTTACTTTGGATCTCTGCGTCCATTGACCCATCTTTGGGTCTCATTTGGAACTCCATCAGGTAATAATAGCAGCTTATGCTAAAATATTTCCAGAAGGTTACAAGGAGTTTGAGAATCCTCATAAACAATGGTACGGATTAAAATAGTAATGCAAACTTTGTTTCATTTGTTGTCTATGATACATATGTAGGAAAAAAAAGATAGAAGGCCAGTGCTCACCTCTTTACACAGGGTACTTGACAAGGTAATACGCTTTTTAAGCTTGATATACTTCAACTTACACTGCACTCATTAGAGGAATATGTCTAAATGACATTTTAATGTTCATTGGTTAAGAATAAACATTCCTCCCTATTGTCATTAATAGAAGAGGAGGAAAAGAAAGCCACAGATAAGATTACTTCAAATCCTTGGATCATAGTCCCTTCCCTTGCTGCAGTTACTGAAGTCAGAGGGTAGGGTTGCTCAGTGCCTGAAGGGCGAGCATTGCTCAGTTCACCTTCTGGTACAGATTGCCAGGGATTTCACTGAAGAGAAAGTGAGCAGAGAAGATTTTAGGTTTGATTTAAGCTTAAGTTGAAATTTTTTTAGACACGTGGGAGTTATGTACTCAAATTTAGGGTTCACAGTGTCAAAATTTAAGCTTTGTATGTAAAGTTCTTCAAATTCTGAACAAATGATTCAGGAACGTTGCTATTACAGGATTTCCATAGCAGTGGTTCAATATTATTGTTTTACAATAAATAATCGAGTTGGAGTGTCACCAAAAGTTCATGCCACAAAGTAAAATACGAGAATCCATCTTCTGATGAAACTGAAAAACTTACAGATTCCAGGCTGAGTTATGCTCACCAATTTTACCTCTTTGCTTCATTCAAGCAGTTTATTTAACAGCACAGTATGAGTCAAGAGACCAATCCTCACTGAAAAGCTAAGCAACACACTAATAAGCAGGAGGTATGTAAATATGAAGTACAGTGTTGAAGAATGGAACCAACTGAACAGGCCATAAAACTGCACCTATTTCTCTCTTGCTCTTTGTTGTGGAATTGCAGACACAAACTGTGGCTATTCCTTGCCTTTTTCTGTTTCCTTTAACCCAAAGCATTTTCTCAGAGCATGGAACCTCCTGCAAGATGACTTTCAAGGCATCTCAAAAGAAGCGTTGCATGGGCAATACTGCAAATTCCACTTGGGAAAAAAAAGCCACAGCTTGGCATGCTCTTCCAGCACTTTCAATAGGGACACAGGCCTGACTTAGCACATGGCCCATAATCAGCAGTTTCCAGCAGCTGCCTAAATGTGTGCTGTTCAGTGGTTTTCACATGGATGCCTCTCAGCTTCTGGGAGATAGAGAGCCATGACAGGTATACAGTATGTTTATTCCTGCTGTATTACTCTCTAAAGCCCTTGTAGGGCAGGATTTCATAAGTAGATTCTGCAGTTTCAAAAAGAGAACCACGAGCCTCATCTGCTTATCCTGAAGGGTTCTTCAGCTAAAGGATTTTAGAGAGAAAAGAATGCAATTACCATTATCCTGAACATACATTATTTATCTATCTCTGCTCATCTTAATGTTTGCTCATATGATCTTTTCAACCAAAAGGACACCAGTGCCCTCAGAAAACTTAATCAGCTATGGGCCATAATATGTTGTCTTATAGAGAACAAACAAAAAAAGTGAAGAAAAGCATGAGTGACTGAGCTGCAAGACACCACAACACTGGTGCTGTAGGCAAAACGAGCTGCTTCATGTCACAGTTTGTAAAGTGTTTGCACAGGAGAAAATCATGCCAAAAAAGCATACAGGAAAGTTTATATAGTACCACAAAACATGCACTGAGCATCCTCTGATATGTGAAATTCATGGACATAAAATAGCTGTAAGCTCTCATTCACCAGCAATTATTTCTATACCTCCCTGTCAGAACTTCCTTGGATCTGCTTCTAACACATTGACTGCAAAGCCATGCCAAGGACAGCCTCAGCTTACATTCCCTTTGAGTGCTAAGTTCAGGAGAAACATCCTCACGCATCAGAAGGAATAATGCGATCTCGCCAGCCAAACCACATATTGCTCCCACCCTCTGACTGCTTTTGGTGCCATTTTTCCTGCAGCCACACATCCAGTTGGCATTATTTGCCTGGTGCTGAATACCAGAGAAATGAGACATGCTCACTCATCTATATACAGCTAAATTGCACCAGCACAGAAACTTAAGGAGAATAAACATAGAAAAGTGCCACTGAAATTTTGAAATGAGATAGAAAATAATAAGTGGTCCAGCTGTCATTTGGCCTGGACACAAGTTATTAGGTCTAAGTGCATATTTACATGTCTTTGAAATGCTCATGAATACTTCCTCTGTCTGCAAGGAAATTTTCAAAACCGTGATGAAAAAATCTGGTTCAGATCATTTGTATTGGTTTTAAAACCAGGCATAACATTGCAGCCGGTTCTTTCATCCAGAAAAGGTGTAACTGTCATATCAATTTAGAACTTCAGTCATGTTACTTTAAATCTGCATCAGTAAAACCTGTAACAAAACATGCCTCTGTTGTCCATATCTTGCATCTGGAGCCAAATTATGTTAGAGTCTGATCTCTAAACCCAGTATGGAAGCTATATCTGGTATGTTCTGCACTTTGTACCATGGTACATGTGGGCTTTTTACTGTAGTGATAACACAGCTCTATAGCCCACCTGGTAAAAACATTATACGTTAAAAATGACAGTCAAAAGAAGCTGGTGCAAATACACAGAATTACATACAAGGTTGCAATATAAGACTAAAAACAAGCCTTACATTTATAGGTATTATCTGGCACCTTGCTTTTAAACAAAGGTCTGTAGCTTATGGTGTCATTTTAAAGGCTTAGTACTGGGTTTTCAAGCCAGAGAAATGGTATAAGACCAGTGTATTAAGGAGGTGAATTTCTGCTGACATTATGGAAGGTCTTAGTAGTCAGCCTCCTACCACTTGATAATACTCTACAGATGGCGTGGAATAACATTATCAGAAGGCAATTCTTATATATATAACCCCTCAACTTGCAGCCAAACATGACTTCATGCAAGCAATAAATTCAGGAACTTGCACTACATATGGCAGAAGTAGTTTTCAGGAACCAGGAGTACAGTGCAGAGGTATCCGGATGAGACCCTCACCTTGCCCCTTTGCACCAAAGAAAAGGAGTAAAAGAGACTTGCAGTGCTGCTGCAGAAGATGTACTGAGGATTTCTTGCAAGCATAATGCCTGGCATAGGTGTCAGGCCGGATCTAAGAGTCTGTGTCAGCGTAGGTTAACAGTAATGCTAAATCTTAACATTTTTATCAAGTGAGGAAACACTCCTTGGAACAGTGCTTCTTTCAATAATTTCTATCATTCTTGGATGTGACAGCACTCCTGGGGGCTCTGGGCACTGTGCCACAGCAGGTCTGTCACTGTGCACACTGCTGCAGCACCCAAGCAATACTGATAAATCCCAACCTCTTCACTCCTCAGTGCTGACCTCCAGAGACCCACCTTTTAGCTTTATAATGTAGTGCTGTAATTGTTGCTTTATTTAAAAGCACTTAACCTAATTTGCTTGTGAAACTCAGAGACAAATGCTCTATATAACCAACAAATATCTAAACTTTGCTCTTCTTAGAAAGTGCCCTCTCCAGCCCCCTGCCTGCAGTAACAGATTCATATGCTGAGTTTTTTCCAGTTGAAAGGAACAGTCTTTACAGGTAAAGGTTTGCAATAGTAGCTATAATTGTACCGTACATGGTATGGCATATACACAGAACATACCTACTGAAATACTTCAAAAACTATAACTACTTGACAGATGTAATGACCAGTAAAGTAAAAAGGGTAATTTATAATCTGCTAACAAATTCAGATTTGCTAAGTACAACTAGTTGATTATTTCCACTCAAGGTACTTATTTCATGTGTAGATCTTATTTTCATAAATTCAGAATTTTAAGTAGCTGACATGGTGCCAACTTTGGGGAGTAAAAAAAAATCACCTGTTTTTTTCCAAGCTGACACAACACATTTTAAGTAGATGGAGGCTTGGTTTCATTATGTTAACAGCATCTGTAGGTGTTCTTTGGTGCATCACTTCACTGTTTAGCAATTTAGCAGCAGGTTGGAAATGAGCAAAGGGGTAAAATGAGACTCTGTGGCTATAACAAATACAGCACACCTCTAATACTTGAATTGACAGGAGAAGTTGATGCTTTGGCACAGACTATGAAGAAACATCTTCCAAAATATCCTGTGAATGTAAATTTCCATGGTTCAAGGCATGGCATTTCTAGGAAGATACTTTTCTAAAGATAGCTCAGATCTGATTTTATCGAGCTAAAATGCCAATACCTTCAACTTCATTTTGACTAGAAGTTTAGCCACCTGCCCATCAGAAATAATTCTCTGACATAATTTGCTTCTTAAAATTCTTTCGGAAATGCTAGTTTCAAAAAGGAAATGCTTTCTGATGATGTGGCAGCTCACATTTTGCAGCTGTTTGTGAAAGGGAAACAACAAAGAATGAAAAAAAGTGAAAACAACCTGGCTTTATCATTCAAGAGAATAGGAAAACGTATTTTAAAAAGTCACAAAATGATTGACAAACAAGTCAGATTTGTGACATCAGTACTACAGGTACTGGCAAATGCCAGACTGCCTGAAGCCACACATCTGACCCACTCTTTCTTGGATGAGTGGAGAGTCCATTCTTTGCTGCACTCTGTTCCAGCAGCTATGCTTCTGGGACAGCAGTGAATGTCTTTATCCACCCAGAGGGAAAACTGAGGAGTTTGCCTTCAACTTACTGGTGTGGTCAAATGAAGTGAGCACAAATATGGAACAAGCAGAGGGTAGCTCTAATTATGACCTAACTCCTTCATTACTTTTGCTTCCTAGTCTTTCTGCTCCTCATCTGCCAAATCAGGATGTGAAACCCGCCCAGATACCTACACAGTTTTAGTATGGATATAAAATTCTTCCATCTTGACCTACAGACTTTTTGCTGCCGCTGCGCACTACCTGTGCATGGAGCCCTCTTTCCTCTTACCAGCATGTAGTATAAGTGGCTCTGCTCCATTTGTGGTTGTAGAGAGAAAGCCTTGGAGAGTGCAACTCATCCCAGCTGTTCAGATACGTGCCTTAGGATGGGATGCAGCTCCCTAGGAAGAGACCTGTTTCTCTTCATCAGTAACAGAATAACCTCACCAACTAGATCAGACTCTGTAGTCAGCTTAGAGTGCTGGGGGTTGACAGGAAGAACCGCACACCAAACTCACTGCAAAGGGAGCCAGTCCCAGAAAGTCAATGGGAACAGATCCCCCAGTCCCAAGCAGAGCACCCTGAACACAGCAAGTGACAAACAAACATAGACCTCTGTTGGTGGAGAACTACATTGCTTCATATTGCTTATCAGCAAAGGCTAAATTTCTTCCTTTCCCGCTGGGGAAATGGCATGTCAGTAAGTATAAAGGGGATCACAGCAGGAGTGGACCCAATAAAGTCCCTAAGCTCTTCTGGTTCATCCAGAGCATGCTTACAAATGAATTCTTGCAAACTTGCATTTAATGGGCACATTTAATGACAACCTGAAACAGAATGCACCAAGCAGTGATGCCAACTATCCCACGTAGTTCCAGTGAGTGATCTGGGATTCTCCCACAGTCTGCTGAGCAGGATCAGTGCCACACATGGTCAAAGGAGACAAGGCTTTCAGCGTAACATATAAAAGCTGATGGCATGTTTAAAACATCTTAATGGCACATATGAGAAAGCAACTCTCCTGCTCCCCTGTGCTCTCTCATTTTAAAGCAGGATTACTTTACTGAAGCAACTGCAACTCTCCGGGCATAGGACTAGAGTGAGTGAATTAGAATCTATCCCCTGAGCTTTGAAGTATTTGTGAAAAATTTTCAATTATTTCTAGTCTAAGTCTGTGCTGTAATGACCTGTACAAATCTCAGAAAACAAAGAACTGCTCATATAGATGATCCTCTTGCCAAACTGAGTGTGTGATTGCTTCTGAAAATCTGCTCATACACCTTCAATGCACAGACTTAATATCTTAAGAATAAAACTCCTTCAAATGCCTCAAATTTCAACTTTCCATGTTGTCTTTCAAGAATGGGATGCATTTGTAACAATGTAGGCAGGCAAATTCTTCCTTAGGCATTAAACTGTACTCCAAAGAGGAATTAAAACATGAGATTTACAAAGTATGTTTCCTAATATATCAAAAGAACTATCAAGAAAAAAAATATATCAGCGCCAATATTCTCAATTACTCCTACTAATATGCTTTCATTAATGGAGCAGCCACACTTGCTACCTCGGTAGCCTCAAGAAGGAGATGCAATTCCACTGCCTGCAAAGATAGAGGTGCTAGACAGAAGGAACTCAGCTGTGCAGAACACTCAGTAAAACTTACAGCTAGGCACAGATAAGAAAATCTGAAGTATTTTCATTCGTATTTAAGATGATATTTAAATGTCTGCCAAGGGCAGTGAGTTAGCAATACACAGAACAGCACTGCTATTGACTGAAATCAGGATTACAGTGGTCAAGCTTGTCAGGAAGCAAATGTGAACCAGTTTGTAAAAACAGTTGCATTCCTAATTTGAGATGCTCAAATCACATTGATAAATAATATACTCTATGTTCCATATATACCTTAGCTGTTTCTCTTATTTTCCTGTTACTCGAGGCTCCAGCTTCTAACAGTATATACATGACTGTGTATATATTCTGATTCACATCTTTGTGCTCAAAGATTTTATAAAGAATTTTGTAAATACTCATTAAGCTATTCCCTATCTGTCTCCCTTTATGGGAAACAAGAAACATAAGAAGATAACTCAAGTTCTTCCAGAAGAGCCAATGTGCCCTCTGCAGCACCAGGTTACGTCAAGGATGCCATGCATCCTTAACCAATTTCCTGGAAGGTTTCTTGCATGGGCAACCTCAGCTGGAAAGGCACCATTGACAACTACATTGCTATGCCATCAATCTTGTTTTCTGGGAACACGATGCTTAATGCATTTATGCTCTACTCTTACCTACATACAGTGCCAGTGATGAGCATGGAAGCGGCAGGTGCAGGAAGTATCTGCCTCCCTGGAATCTGACTTAGACTCCAGTGTTGAGGACACTCCATGAGGGGGAAAAGAATCCTTTCCTCTCTACAGGATTTACCTCAGATACAGCTTCAGAATCAATGATGCGTTGCAGCCCTGGGTTCGTACGCTGGAGTGAAATAAGGAGGTGGTATTATAACCAGGTTCCTCATCAAGCTGCTATTAGTACTTGCTCAAACTCTGTGATATTGCTGTATAAAGACTCACATTCTCAATTTAAAAACCCATTCCTTGCTTCTAGTGCAGTGTAGGCTTGAATGACAATTTCATTTCTTTACTTTTTAGACCCTATTGGACCACAGACCCAACAAAATCAGGAGAGAAGGAGATCGAGCCTGTCCTATCTTGCAGGGAGAACTGTGCATCTGACTGCATTCAAGCACACCTGGGCAGTCTCTCTGAAAGCAAAGGGTGGCACAGATGTCACTGCAGATCTGACCTGCAAAACCTTAAATACTGGTGATAATGTGCAAGAAAGAGAGAAGCCAGCTGAGCTATAAGCATTGGCAATTAGAAAGAACCATCTTTGTACCCGCAAAATGAACACATGTGATGTGAGAAATCAGTGAGAGACAAACATTGAAGCCCCTGATGTTACCCTGGCAGTGCTTTTTCAAGAGGAGAAACATACTTTAACAACCAAAAAAAAAAAAAAAAAATCACTTAGCAATTTTCTTGCACGCAAATGACACAAGTCTGAAAGCAATGAGGCTGATGTAACCCCAAACAGACAGAGCCAGAAAACAGAGACGGAGGCTGAGCTGAGCTGCAGAGCTATATGGCAAAAAAGAGAGAAGTGGTGAAAGATTTCAGTTCTAGTCAGAATTGAGTTTGGCAAAAATTCTCATCCAATCCTGTTAAATCTTATGCTTGAATAAGTTATTCACCCAGGCCAGTAACATCTGTTCAGGAAAGGGGCCAACACTAAAATGTGTTTTTTCATCTCACAAAACAAAGCATAATCTAGGCTATAAATACACATGGTTTTACTATGCTGGGTAATGTATCTCATGAAGAAAAAAACCCTTCAGTTCAGAACTTTTTCTTTTTTTCTAGAGACATTACTCATCTGATCCTGGATCCTTTACATATTCAGGAGTCCCTCTGCTTTCAGCAGGATACTTAGGACTGCAGGAAGTTTGGCCTGAGTAATCACAGTCAGACTTATAAATGTTCTTGTCCCTTTACAAAGTGAGAGCTGCCCCAGTCCAACCTCCACTTACACTTTTTTACGCTGTGTATAAGAGCCATCTAGTCCCTTCGACGCATCATCACAGACAGAAATTAGCCCCAAAGCCCCACAGTCATGGGAAATTAATTAAGAACTCTGAAATATAAAACAAAAACAGAAAAGAAAAGAAAAAAAAAAAAAAAAAAAACAAGCACTATAACATCAGACATTTTCCACTATGAATTTTGTTTGAGATGCTTAACAAGGTCAGTATACTTTAACGAGCCACTTTCAAGCAGACATACACTCAAGACAAAGATGACTGTGCCTCTAAAAACTGCTTTTAAGTGATAGATGACTGTCAGCTTTGCAAAAACTGAGCATGCAGTGGCTTGATAGCATAGAATGAAAGCAATCTAGAAGTGCAAGTCTGTTTCTTTTGGCAGCAGCAGGGGTTGCTAATGGATTCATCATTTTCTGTTAAACATGAGCGTCAAACAAAAAAAAACATTTAGGGCTCTATTCATCTGAATTTCCGGCCCTACACTTGCCAGCCATGGAAGCTGTGTGGCTTAGAGCTCAAATCCGATTCATGCATCCAGGTTCTGAAGCGGAGGCCACCCAAGTCCTGGACTCATCAGGGTGGTATTCGCCCTTTCCTTCAGCATCTCAGTCTGCCATGGCACAGAGATCTGAGGTCCTGCTTCCCAGGTCCCAGCCCCATCATTAAGGTAGCCACTGACCACCTCCCCGATGACAAATTCTTTCATGGCAGCCAGCTGGTGGCAAATGGCAGAGAGGATGGTTGGACACAAAGTCACCCTCCAATTAATAACTAAATTGATAGAAAATTAATTGCAACGATGACAGAGAACTGCAAGATTATTTAAGCTGGAAACTTCTAAGAAGCAGGAAACAGTAGGAAGAGAATTTAAAAAAAAAAGATTTATTAAAGGGATATTTGACCTCCGGGGAAGAAAACTTAGTGCAGAGGCAGTTAAATGCGTTTCCTAGTATTGTGCACATATCCAGAATCAAGGTAAAAACACTGGCACCAATAAATAGATCGTGCACTTGATATACTTCATCCACTTGAAGGCAAGAAGCACCTTCATCTTCTGCCTTTTCAAAAACATCCAAAGATAAACCAGGTGAAACTACAACAGCTTGTCTTTACTCTCTGTATGGCACTCACATGGTTTCTAATGTGCTTCAGATGAGTATTTTCTTTTTAATACATTGGAGTTGGTGAGATGTGAATTTTGTCGATGAAGGATGGAATAAAGGGAAAAAGCCTTACTAGAAATCACTTCACCGTTTACTAGCAAAATACTTTACTGTACAACAGCAATAGTTCATGGCAGGGGCTAAAATTACAGCATTACACTGAAATATGTCATTAGGGTTGGCTTGTTGCTGTCATTTTTTCTTTTAAAAAACAGACTGTCTACAGAATGGTTTATAAGAGACTTCAGACACCCAAAATATTACCTTAACTGTGCAGAATCATATTTTAGATGTCTTGTTTCACTGATAGTTTCAGCAAGGAATGCACAGAATGATCAAACTACATATAGGTAGGAGCAATTATTGGTACATTTCAGATGAGCACAGCATGAAGGATAAGTCTAAAGAAAGATTAAGACCCAAATACTAGGAGAGAAAAAAAATGAAAAATGGAGCAAAAAGGCCTGAAAAGCAGGAAAGGACTGGGTGTCTGCAGGAAGCTTGTATTCTTATGTGAGGTGTGAGTGACCCAGCGTAGGTTGGAATGTTATCTCTATGTGATCTACAGAATCTTTCTCTCAACTGTAGCAACTGAAAAAGAGTGAATTAAAGTCTTAAAGAGAAAAATCAATAAAGAAAAAAAAATAAAGGAAAATATGGCAAAGAGCCTTTCGATGGGTATATAAAATGACACTTGCGTGACAATGGGGAGCAACCTAAAATTTCCATGCTTGCAACAGAAATATCCTGCAAAAACAACAAAAGAGATTTTTTTCCCTTTGTTTTGAACTATATTTGTCACTGTCTCTATCCATTCCATCGCTAGAGCTGAATTTTTTTTAGGTCACCATAGGTTTTTCACTGATGCTTCTGGCCCCAGAGTAAACTTCTTGTTTTTCCCTTATGTCCTTCAGTTTTACCCCAGTTTCTCTGCTGGGATAGACAATGTTTAGCCCCAAACTCCAGTCAAATTTTCCAAAGGATAGCATTTGGTTCCTTGCAGCCTTGTCAAACAATAAAGGTCAGTGGAAAGCTTACTCCAGTCACTCTTTCCTAGATTCATTTTTATCTTTAATAGACAGGTTCTGCCCTCTGTGCATCTGAGAATCACCCTCTAAGAAACCTTTGTAGGTTCCTTTGGTTTGAGCTTCACTGAACCCTGCTGTACAAGCTCTAGCTACAAGTCTGTACCCCTAAATAGAGCACCTCTCTGCTAAGAGATGAGGCTTTGTGTACCTGCCATCTGCAGCCAGTTGGTGTATTTCCCTTTTTTTCCTCCAGATCTGTCTTAAACTTTTCCCCATCAGCTACAAGAAATGCAATATATCTTTCATTACGTCACAGAAAATAATTTCTTTCTTAATGTGAAGGAATTTGTTGCTTGTTCTCTGCTGCTGTCAAGATCTTTTTTCAAACTCAAGGTATCTGAGGTTCACCAAGGACATTACTACCACAGTAATCAAAATAAACAGAGCAATGTGCCTGTGTTCCTAGCTCCCGTCTCTGCCTGCAAGTCCAGGAAAGGCAAACCTTTCTAAGACCAATCATTTTTCAGGCACATGACTGAAAAACTGGCTATTCTTGCACTTCAGTGTACAGTTGCAAAAATCCCCTTCTGCTCTCCCTGCCTGCCAAATCACCGCTGAAGACTGAGAAGCTCCATTCTCACAGGCCAACTGACTTCAGAAAAGCTGAACACGGATACAAGCATTTGAGAAGAGTGCATTCTCATAAAATCTAGAGAACAGACTTTGAACTCTCCAGAGTTGAGAATTTCTTAATGTAATAGAAAGATGGAGTAATTGTATGAAGGAATTGGTGCCTCTGGACAGAGCGCTGACCTTTCAGTGTGAGCCATAAATAAGAACTAGATGGCTCAACAGGAAAATGAGGATGGTTTTTTTTTTTGCAGAAGTAAGATGGATTCTATTTGTTGCATGCTTCACCCAGATAGGTCTATCAAAGTGCTGTTGAAATGTTTAGAAAATAATCATGACTACTAGGGATTGCTCCTGAACAATGACTTTAACCAAAATCGTGTATAAGTTGCTCACAGACCTAAGACCTGGAACCACCTCTGCTTGCCATTCAGAGAAGAAAAGAAAGTGAGAAGCTGTAACTGAAATGGTTTGTTTTTAAACAGAGTGAAAGAATTCACAACATTGCTTCCCAGCAACAATCTGCCACCTACCACTGTACCTGCACATGAGGAACTTACATACAAAGCACGCAGATTTACAATAAGGTCTATTGTGTATCAGTGGAATAATTCCTGTCTATTCAGTAACACCAGAATTACCCCACTGATCCACAAACTCCTGCTTGTGCCTACAGGCAATTACCTCATCACACAGCCTCCATGCTGGGACTTACCTCATTTTTATGCCCATTTTTAACACAGGTGAAGTAACTTCTCCCTTACTGCCCAAGGTCATACATCTGGTAAAGTATTAAAGGATAGAATACAACTCTCAATGCCACTCAAAAGCCCATCAATGTGTGATAACAGAAGTCTAACCTGTTAAGCAGAAAAAGAAATGCAGGAACAAGATACAGAAAAGAGAAAGCAGATTAAAAAAAGAAAAAGAAAAAAAAAAAAAAAAAAAGTGATGCAAACTGCATCTCATGTGGGTTTTCAAAACCAAATGTTTAAATATGCAAATATTTCTGTTTAAATTTCATCACTATACAAAGTTCAGGGGTCAAAAGCAGGCAAAATATGAATCACAGCTCCATGAGTTTTTATCAGATGCTTGCATTACCAGGTGCTGAAAAACACTGGGTGTTGGTTTTTTGCTTAATTCTTTCTTTTGGAGTCTTCACAGCACATCAGTAGAATAATCTGAGTCAGTTGTCATTTTAAATAATGAAAGAAAGAAACATTTGTTTGTACATGATAAATGGGTGGATTATCTAATAGTGTTACCCACATTCTTTTAGGATTTGGCTTGGGAATAAGATAAATGTTCTTTAAATGCAGCAAAGGTTTGCATGTAACATACATCCACTTTGGTCCTGGGTGAAGCTCATCTATTTTCCAGAATTTGAAGGTCACTAAAAAAACAATTATTGTTGTGACATGACTGTCTCTTGGGCTTCATCATTTACACAAGTAAATATAAGCAGGTTCTTTTTCCTCATCCAACAAGGCTAATCCAACAGCCTCTACAGAAAAACTATTAAAAAATACTCAGACTTCATATAGACAGAAAATCTAAAAGATTTGTCCCATGTCCTGTGGATGGGAGTGCTGCCTGCACCTGCTGTGGGAAGTAGGTAACTACAAGAAGAGCAGACAGCGCGGGGACAAGCTGTGCCAACAGGTACATCAGGGTATTAGAGCTGAGTGCAGGACAACAGACAACTGATGGATGCCCCAGGTAGATGGAAGCAATGTCTTAATTATCCGTTTTGCTTCAGATCCTGGGAACACTGGTTTGCTGAGAAAAATAAGTGTTAATTAGGAACTGTCTCATGACTGGTTGCCATAATTACATGCCTAATGGCTGATTGACTGGGTGACAGCATCTCGCCCCGGGAGTGTGTGTCACAGAACCGAGCTGAAGGCTTTGTGGGATTGCTGACAACCCCTTTCTCTTTCCCTCAAACGCTCCTGTTAAACTCTCAAGAAATAAACCTCCCAAGTTAAAATCAACTCAAGTGGCATAAATGGAGTACATGTGGAACAAAAATGCTATCTCCTCTGAGTGACCGCTGGCGAGAACAAGAAGTGCACTGTCACCAGCAAATAACAGGTTTAATATATGTAATATTCAAACAAGTTAGGCAGCTTCTGATGTGGTCATTTCATATATCACGAGTACTTAAGAGCAAAACAGTCACCACAGCAACTGTTACATCAGAGAGCTGAGGCAGCTGCCAGGTACTGGGCACAGAGAAACATAGCCTCTAGTGATCCAATGCCAGGTATCAGGCCATAAAATACAAAAACAATAAGATTTTTAGTACAATTACGTTTGCCACAATGAATGTTTTAAATTTTGTGTCAGTATGTACATACATTAGATTAATTAGGTATAAAGCAGGTAAAATATTAAATACTTCAGGCTGGAAATCAGAGGGCATCCTCAAGGCAGTAAGATTTTGTGAATTTCCCAGTGCAAATACAGGAATGAATGAGCCTAAGTAGTTTGAAATAAAAATTGATATATGTATTGGTTTTCTTTTCAAATCAGAAAATTTCCACTAAAAACAAATGTGATTTTTTTCTATGACCTTTCTTTTCCGTTTCTGGTGTTCTAGTGTCTCTCCTTTTCATTTCTTTGGTGTTACTTCTGGGGTGCCCAGGGCATCCCAGGAAATCTCTACAAGCTGAGATAGAGGGCTGCAGTCAGTGAGGAAACCAAAAGCGCAGGGATCTCAGCTGCACAAGAAGGAGCTAAAGCAGACCCAAAAGTCCCAGCTCCACCCCAGGATATCAGAGCTGGCACCTACTACTGGTCGGCTACTGGGAGCCACACCAGTTTACACTGGAACTTGGTATGATTTGGCAAACATATCATATGTGCGTGTCCTGTTCAAACAACATCATATCAAAATATTCTTTCCCAGCTCCAAGAAAGACTTTCTGAAACTTTGAAGAGATAATGGGCTAGAGGGCAAATGAGGTGGTGGGTGAGGAGATGGAAGGAAATGCCTGGAGAGGCACTTTGGCACGGGCGAAAGCTGGAAGTGTGAGTATGGAAGGGAGAGAAAGGAAAACCAGCTGAGAGATGAGAAGATAGCAAGAGAGCTACACTTGGGTAAAGTGTTTGGCAGCTGAAATAACAGCAGTCAGGAAGGAAGGATTTTCTTTTTTTCTGACATGGTGGTTCCATTCCTGCATTTAAAGGCTGCAGTATGACATCTTCACATTTGCTGTACACAAAAGGAGTGGAAGGTCCCGTGTTTGTGGGATAACCATAGCGAAATGCCCTTACTGTCTGTAGCAGCCCCTACAGTCATGTCCAAATTAAATCTCTCCCCTTAAGGGTTTCATTTAACCGGGAGCTGGGTGCTCAGGAGCAGAACCACATCACAACCCAGCACAAGTTCTCTTCAGGGCATCTTTCCAGGGACGGCCCACACTAGATCGCATCACTTGAACAGAAGTAGGAGCACGACTCAAATGGAAAGAGAAGCAATGCATTCAAGCAGGATCTGCTGAGTCGATGATAGGCTCCTCCTGTACACTAGCTGTGAAAGCAAGAGCTAATAGAGATAAATGACTGGTGTCACACGCAGCCTGCTCAGTTGTCTTTTGAAGGGTGAATCATGAACACAAGCATCACACCGTCAATTGGTCAAGCCGTAGCCGCGTGGGAACAGAGCGCTGCGGAGCACAGCAGTGGACACAGCCCTCCAAACAGCCTGGCCACTCACCATTAGTGAAGCCCTTGGGTTCTAAATACTGAGCTGCACCAAATTTGAATGCTCCACTGATGACTGAATTGGTTGGGAATACAACTGAACAGCAGGCTGAATACCCAGTGAGGTATTGTGGGTAATTAGAGATTAATTACAATCCCATAGTTTGTATCATGGTTCGGGGTCAGCATGGGGTCAGTGCACATGGCAAACTTAGAGAGCTGTGACTAGATGGATGACGCCAGCTCACAGTGGCTCAGCAAAGTGAAGTGTATAGAAACGAGGAGCCAGAGAGGCTGGGGAGTGGACTCGCAGCCAGGGCACTGGCGACAGCAGTGACACTGAGTTGTGGGGCCTTGAGGCACCAAGAAAATCCTAACAAGCGGCACAGAGAATCCAGCTGCACTAACTATCCAACTGCAACCCTGACTTTGCCAATTAACCTTTTCCAGGCTTTCTAAAATTTGGAAAATCTGGGGCACTGTTCTGTTGTCAAAAAAAAGCTCTTGAAGAAAGATAAGAAAAACTGCCTCCCCCCAAAAAAAAACAAAAAAAAAACCCTAAGAAAAAGGGAAAAAAGCCTTTCCTATTTAATGTGACTACTGAATTTTCATTTAAGGCTAAATCCAGAAAAATCTTTTGTCAGACTGCAGTGAGCTTTCCAGGAGATGGCTTTCATAGGAAGTGTGGAATATAAGCTTGCAGTGCAAAGCCCATTTATCATTAACACTCTTCCCCTCCCATTGCCAAGAACAATTTGTCATATTTTTATCAACCATCGAGATACACAAATAGCCTAAGACAGCTGAAAAGGCAAATTCATAACCCCAATATGCAAAATAGACGTGTGATAATGTAGTAAGTAGAAGATGCAGAACAGAAGCATTTGGTGGAGAGAGAAATAAATCAATATAAAACTCTCAAGTGGTCATTTTTGGCAGTTAATTATTTGCAGGAAGTTTTTCTCTTTTAAATAAACCATTTTTTTAAAAAGATCATTAAACTAAAAAGCTAGCTTGTGGCATTCAGAGGAGGGTGAAGAGGAGACTGGTTTGCAAGGGACAGCTGGTATGTGGAGGATATACCCATCCTCTTGTGTGCCCCCAGCCGTATCCGCAGGTGGCTCCCGCCGCTGTGCCTCACTGAATGAGGATCTGTGTAAATTCCCAAACATATGAGCATCAGTTCCTTTCTGTACAACAAGGGAGTATTTTCCCTTCTGCCTGGATTTGATTTCCAGAGGCATCTGTTCATTTGCCCAATTCCTGCCCAGTGCTAGGAAGCGCTCCCAATTATTATTCTTTTTCATTTCAGGGAGGAGGGTAGTAATATTGATGCTATTTCAATAATGCATAAAAACTTTTTCATCACTGGTTCTTTGGACATTAAATGGTTCAAAAGGTTAAAGTTCCTGACTAAATCTACAATAAAATACTACTTGCTTCTTAATTTGAATCTATATGTATCAAAGCTTTTTAATACAAAACAAGTCTCTAGAATTATCTCTGCTGGAAGCTGAAAACAACAGAGAAATGGAAGGAGTTGACCTACGTAATGCAAGAGGTTGTTCCAGAGATGAGATCATTACCAGTCCTGGCTCCCAGACCACTCACCAAACCACACTGATAACAATCCATAAGTAAAAGCATCATCTTAATCTTCCCAAATGCTCAGGATAATCTTAAGCTTGCAGTGCCTTCTTTGGATGCCTAAGTCAGAGAAATGAGTATACACAGAGCTTCCCAGCTGACCTGGGAGAGGTGGGAATGGCCAGAGCTCCTGGTAGCGGCACTCTGCACACGCATGAAGAAAGAACAAAGAGCAGCTCACTCGTCCAGAGGCATGGGAGAGTCTGAAACTTCCTAGGTAGAGCCTGGCTGGTTCTGAGGTGGCAGCACTGCAACTGCAGAAGCAGAAATATTGAAGCACAGCAGCCTAGAAGCAGTCATCATAACCTTGCTAGCACTTTGTCACTCGCTTCTAAGTAAACTATCACTGGAGCATCCTGAGGTCCTCTCACCTCTGAAGTCTAAACAGTGTTTTCTCCTGTCTGTACGCTGCGTGAGTGCTATGTAGTTTACACAGAGATTTCGCACCATAAAATAACTAGTATTTGAATTTCTTGGCTAAGAATACCAGTTCCCAGTACCAGACTTAACAGAGGAGCATCTCAGCTACTCTGTTTTATTTTTGAACCTTTCTCTTATGCTTTACCTGCTTACATCCCAGTGTTACTCAGCCCCACAGAGCTATTCTTCCATGCTTATCGTTCTAAAAAATTAATAAAAAGTATGTAAGTTATCATTTGAAATGCTTCCTTTAAAAATGCCAATTTTCCAGTAATGCATAAACACATTTGCACATCCGAACATGCTACCCATGGCTCCAGCAATTGGGGAATTTCCTGACACTAAGCACTAACGCTGCAAGCATTAGTACTTAACACAGTGGGAGTGCCCGACCTGCCTGCAGCAGGGGATTAAACCAAATGCCACATTTCTGCTTACATATAGCTCTGAGCTAGAATGTGAGGGGAGACAGGTTGCAGGGACAGCTGGAGGGACAGGACTCTCCAGTTATTTTCAATATATCAGCAATTCATATGTGGTTAAACCAAATTGCACGGCTGAGGTGGCAAAGCTCCCACTCCAAAGCTCGGTGTAGGCTGTCCTTTGTATTTTGTTATCACATCGTTGCATTCAAAGCACAAACTGGACAGCATCACTTAGTCAGCACACCAAAAACACACCAAAACTCCTTAGGTGAACACAGTCACAAGAGTCACATACAAACAGCACTTTATATTATGGAGTTTATCTTAAACTGTATAGCAGATTGAAAGTAGGGATTGACCTGGTCTACAGGATCAAAACTCCTGCACTTGGGAAGAACAGCTGTGTATGAAAGCCTCACAACTTGGCATTGCACCAAATTGCAAAATGTGGTCTTATTTCCTTTAACAAACAAACAAAAAAAACAAACAACAACAACAACAAAAAAAAAAAAACACCAAAAAACCCCAACAGAATACTACATTTCCCTGTGAATCTCTCAGTTCTACAGGACACCAAGAAAACCCAACTTGTAACACTTACCAACTTTAACAGGAAGTAATTATTGTCTGTGTATAACAATTACTTCATATGAAACATGTTATTTGCTGTCTTCAGTTTCCCTGCAAAGCAGGCAGTGACCTACTTTACCTATGCAGAAATCCGTCCCTGATTCATTCTTTGTCTCCTGAAGCTGCCATGGGAAAGGTGTAGTTTTGGCCTGATCCCAGTACACAGTTGGAGCTGAATGCCATAGTGGATCTTAAACATATTCATTGCACATGAGCATGAATTCTTTTGACTAATCCATTTCCCTGATTTCAGGGATGGTGAGCCAATTTTTTCACACAAAAAGAGCAATTTGTAGAAGGGTTTGCCTTTACCCATAGAGAGGGATTCTCCAGAGACACAAGAGAATAAAGGCTGCAGAGCATCTATGGAGATCTGCCATGCCTTCTAGGACTCTTTGTTCTTTTCATGCAAACCTCTTCAGCTGTAACGAGTAAGGAAAAGTGTGAACCAAAATGTTTGCTCCCACTGAAACATGTTGCAAAAGTCCACTGATGCCAGGATCTCTCCCGTGATTTCCAAGAATTGAGAATGTCCTCAAGCAATGATTTATCCTGTAACGGAGGCTGATAATCAATTACCAGAATTACCTGAAGCTACAACAAGAGATGTGACTTGGAACTACACATCTGCTGCATTTCAAATATTTAAAGCATATTTGTAGAGCAATGAATAATTGTGTGCAATTTTCCACTTATTTTCCATATTTTTTCTTAGAGCTGTGCAGTCAAAAGGAGCTTACAGAGAGCCTGTAGAGGGACTCAGCCTTTTGCAAGCTCTCTAGCTGCTGATGGCTATTCCATTTTCTCTGCATTCCTCTTTGTGATACCATCACTTGGCCCCTGGGGCCAAAACAAACATTCGAGATCAGCATCTGAATTTAAGAGCCAATACAAGAATATGACAAAATATGTAATGATTTCAGCAAAAGAATTATTGATCTGTGCTTTTTCATAACTGAAGCTTTCAAATGGGGAGCACAAATCATGCAGCCGTGTTCACAAAAGCAAATCTTTGGAAATTTGGTGGAAAACAAAGCTCACACTCTGGGCAGACTGATTACACAGTCGATAAGGCAGAAGAGAAGGACAACAGGCACCTTCTGCTCTAAGGTCCCAGATCCATGCACAGGGAAAAGATTTCCTCAGCAAAGGAATGTGGAGAATGATTTCATTAAAAAACAAAGAGGATTAGCTGTGCCACACCTTGGGAGCTGCAGACAACCAACAGAGTCAGCATGGCAGCACAGAGCACCTGGCCACTGGGTCCTGCCACTCCAGGTGAGCCTTGCACATGAACACATCCCCAAGAACAGGTTGCTGGGGCTGTTCCCCTGCTGCAGATCTCCAGTCTACTTTCTGCCTCAGCAACCTCTATAAAGCTAACCATCCTAGCAAGGAATGTGGGATCTGTGTACCTCTCTGCCCTCTGAGGGCTGAAAACCAGGCCTACAAAAGCCTCTAGGAACTCCTCAAGGCAGATGGTCACCTACTGAGATTCATAAAAGCTCCCTCAGGAGGAAATGAGTGCATGGGAGAGATCAGGCCATCAGGATTCAGTCTTACAAAAACAATCCCATGACATGGCACACCTCCATGGCAAAGTTTCATGACAACAAGTACTTGGAAAGCATTCAGTCATGCAGAATAGGATTTAAATATGTATGTGTACATAATATATATATATTGAATTGTCAAATTGAGTTCTCATATGTTCCAAAATATTTTTTTCTCCAAATCTTCTTTTGGATTGTTTTTATACAACTTTGAATTTCCTACAGAATAAGAATGTTGAATCTCTTCCTATTCTGTAGGATATCAGCAAAAGGCAGATGCTACAATGCAAGAGAAAGCAGCTACAGCTGAAGGCTGCATTACATAAACTGAGAAAAATCACCAAAACTTATGCTTAAGTCCCTTTTCACCAACAAAAATTGGTTCAGTCTGGAGATACAAACTCTAAGAAAAGTGCAGTTGCAAAATTTTCCGAGCTGTCTTTTGCTACAGGCTTGCTTGTTTTGAATTCCTACTCTCTTGCAAAGTGAACCCGTATATTTTTTCATGTATACATGATCAGATTTATGTATTATTAAAACAATGTAATCACTACTGTGGAAAGAAGTAACATAAAATAATTAATAAATAATTTGAAAGTAAGGAGCATATCCATATTTTACTATCCCTCATTCAGCTACAACTAATAAACTTTATTAGTCGTCACTGCGGGCCAGTCAGTGGCTGTGTTACTCGAGACATCCCAGACCATATTGCAGAAAGCTAAGAAAGACAACTCATGTTTCATGGAAGTAATTAGACAGGCCCAATAGCTAATTATCTGAGAGTATTACAAGGATGATTGACTGTCATTTACTTGTTTTAAGACAGGGTGTATTATTTCCAGAAATATATCCCGATGGTTGATGTTTTTGCAAAAAATCAGCATCTATATTAACAGAGCTGTGAGAGCAACGGCGGTCAGCAAAGAAACTCCAAACAAATGGAGGCCCTGGTGGCAGTGCTCAATCCTGTGCCTATCAACGCTACCCGTCGCAGTTGTGATCCATCACAGTGACCACTTGTCACTCAAACGTCCTCACATCAACCCAACTTCACTCAGTGGCAATTCTGCCACTTACCTCAACAGGGACAGGTTTTCAACACAACGATGGAAAAGAAAAACAATGATGAGGTCTTCAAGGAAAAGCCAATGAGGAGAAATCTGATCAATTTTCCATCTCCTTCATGTGGTTTAATGCCAAATTGAAGGCCCTTTGGTATCAGGGTACAGTGATGTCTTCTGGAGTGTAAATTCAGCATACAGAGCCAGGCTCAGGTTTAATTTACCTCAACATATTGTGGAATTGCAATCACTTTTTCCCTGTATCATTTTATCAAAAAGCCAAACTGAGATGAGAGTCAACAAAGATTTAAAGACCTGGAGGATTTTTTTAACCAACAGTGAAAACAGACACTTACTTTTCCTCATATATTTATTACAAACTTCTGAAAGACAGTTTAGTAATTTCTGATCCAAACAAATTCCCCTTGCAAAATTTTCTACTAATTTCACTGCAGGTTGGTTAGAAGACTGGAGAACAGCTTCTTGTCTGATATTACTTTCTACTTCATTTTTGCAAGTGACAGATTGCATATTAGGAAAAATTTCTTCTCTGAAAGAGTGGTCAGGCTGCCTTGAAAGGTGGTTGAATTACCATCCCTGGAGGTGTTCAAGAAGTGTTTAGATGTTTTACTAAGGGACATGGTTTAGTGGGGAAATATTGGTGGCAGGTAAAAGGTTGGTCTGGATGATTGTGGAGGTCTTTTCCAACCTCGGTGAGTCTATAGCAGCAGAGAAAAAAAGAATTTAAGACCAAATCACTCATCCATCTGCTTTTTTCTTCTGCAGGCACATCAGCACAACTTACTTTAATTTTTTATCTGACTGACATTTTATGAGTGGGGGAAATACATACAGTACTGGTTCACAATTATTTAATGGACAATTGAGAAATTAAAGAAAAATCTTGATCTTGGTTAGAATTCCTGCCTCAAGAAGATTAACACAGCAAACACTAATTACATCCTTATTATCATTTCTATATGACAGAAGCATCTAGTGGAATTACTTTGCAGGCAAAAGTCACTGAGAGCTGATATCCTTAATCCCAGTTCAAGTATACTCTAGGCAAATCTTTCATCTTTCTTACTGGGAATTTAACCGAGGAAAGATAAGGTCAGCACTTCAAGCAGAATCCTCTGATATCTCACTTTTCACATATTTTATTTTTATGTAAATACCACCTGTTTTATTCAAAGATGAAAAAAGTTTATAAACAGCACGTTTTTTATTTTATCCTATGCTGATCAAAAGGGATACAAATTAATGAACAGAAAGTACAAATGGAATTCAAGAAGATTGCACAGTTGGTTTCCTAAACATTTTTTTTAAGCTTGCAAAATGTACCTACTCAATTACCAGCCCTTTCCTTGGTGGTCAGACAAATCACTTTTTCTTTCAAGCTCTCATAATTTTCATGCCAGTGCAAGTAAAAAATCTTCCTACCTACTGGCAAATGTTCACAACAATTTTGTAAGGCTGAGTGATTCATTTGCACTGTGGTATTCATATACCATGGATAGGCTTCATAAAACCTTCAATGATTACAGTTAATAAAAGTGAGCTCCAGTGACAGACAGCAAAATACACTGAAGGTGCAATTAGAGACTATGTATCAAGTGAGTAATGAATATGAAGCTAATTAAAATTCTACTACTCCCCACAAAAATGGCTGCTGAAGCATGATTCAGCCCTCCTAATCATTCTTTAAAATATTTTACACAGTATGTGGTTCATTTCCTTCTTTATATAATGGGATGAATTTCATTCTTTCCAAACTTAAGGACATTTTGCCCTATTTCTAAGAGCCAGCCATAGTTTGGCCAGAACAGCAAACAGGAGTTTTATCTATTTTTGAATACTTGCTGTTCAAGTAGGACATTTGTCAGATGTGCATCTGCTTCCACGCTTGGGCAAACCAGACATTCAGACTGCCATCCAGTTGCAAAGGTTATGCCTTGGAAACCACACTTATAAATGAAAGTATTCCAAAACATAGCAACAAGAACTTTTCTTACACTCTTCATGGCAACACATGAAGATGCTTTGTGGTGACTCACTGCACAGTTCCTTGCTTAAATTACAAAATATTCATTCGCGAATTGCTTCACTTAATGCTCTCATCCTGGTGACATGATGAAGGTTAAATGCAGTCGTTGTAAGCTTCAGATACCCACCATATTAATCTCTAGATTCAACAGTTTGTTGTTTCATTTTTTTTAAAGGTCTAACTCTCAGATTAACTTTAACAGCATATGAGTCAGAAAAGCGAAGTATTAATGGTTGCCTAGAAATTTAGAAAAGCCACATTCTAGAAAAGTTACAGAAGAGAAGAACAGAGTTAAGAAAACTGTAGGAACTGACTGGAAACAGTTTGCTCGGCTTTTCTTTAATACTGTGGCCTCACATAGACCAGAGCATCTGAAAAGCATCAAGCAGTAGTGCTGGGGGGGGAATGCACACGGACCCTTCTGCTTGCTGAACACCTGAGAGTGATTACAACTTTGTGATCAAAATCTATTTGGTCAGTAGTATGGTGATCTACTCTGGACAGCTCTGGAGAAGCCTGATTTAAAAGGAGTTAGATTGCCAAGCTTCAGGTACAAAGGTTGTTATGAGCAGATCAGCCATGCTTGAGGGTCGTGGTGCCACATTTCCCTCCATTCTGCAGCACCCATATTGCATTATATGGTAAGATGGTTGCTGTCACTCTAGGACCCCCTATGTCGGAGCAGCACCTTCTCACCACGCCAATCTGCATTTCAGATACATTCTCATAACAAGCACTGCAGTGCAAGGAATCTGTTGGGAAGCACCTCACATACACCTCTCCTGCTGGAGCGAGCAGATTATCCACATATACCCCAAGGCACACCTCCTGTGCTTTGACTTCTTAAATTGTTGGACACAGTACCTATCAAACACCAGGCTGATCTGACTGACAGTCTGCTCCCATGCAATACAAACCTTAGGAAACAAGATGCACAAATGTTTAATGACAAAGCAGAACAAACTGCAGAGGAAAGGCTCCTGAACTCGAATGGAGCAATCACACATCAGCCCTTACTACCACCAAAGCTACCTTCTTTTTGTCTGTGAGGAAAGAATACTTTCCAGGGTTAGAAACTTCATTAAGGCAAAAAGGTTGCCTTAGGTCAGTGTGTACCACTACAGCAGGAATATGGGAGTCACATCAGGGGCAGCTGTACCTTTCTAATTCTCTCCTAAACAATAATTAGCACACTACCTGGGGTAGGCTGGTATCACTTTGGAAAACAGAAAACAATGCAAGAGTCATTACTCAGGCAAGTCCAGATGTTACCGGCAATATCTGGAGAATATACATTCACAACAGAGATATTTTCTCAAAACTGCTTCCCCCACACACCAGAGCTACTGAAATAACCTTTCTAGGCAATGACAATACCCTGCAGTTTAGCAGGATGTATGGGCTCAACATGTGTCCGTGCTGCCCCTAATGAGCATGACCCAGCAGTCTTGTGTGACCCACATCTCAGTGATGTCTCTGCAAATTTGTAGTCAATTAACTAACTTCTTTCTTCAATGCCAGCACAGTCTTGTCACTGGTCATTTCATTCAGCCAGTTGTTTGCAGCTCTGACACTGGACAGAAATTGAAATGAAATTGAGAACCAATCCTTTGCTTTGAGATGTGTAGTTTTGTTACAGGCCGAGATGCTGGGAGTTAGCATGAGGGACCGCGTAGAAAAATGCTACTGCAAGCACTGCTGTAGAAGCCCTGGGTCCTGACTTGGATCCATGCATGTACACACATACGTACATATACATATATATATATATATATAAGATAACTTTCTCTTGCTATGAAATATACACAGGTGTATTTCACTAAATGTGGTTTCAGTATTAAGATCCTACTGTAACATTGTTCTTCATGCACATTCACATTACAGTTCTTCCTTCTGGGACTCTCCATGACTCTCTTACTAGCAAAACAGAATCATAACAGTTGGAAAAGACCTCTAGGGTCATCTATTTCAACTGTAACCATTTGAGAAGCAATCACATCTGAAATTAAAGAGGAGTTCTAAAATTCTTCCTAGTCCAAAAGTGGCAGTGCTAATCTGAATTTAGAGCTCTGTAAAACCTGATAAAACAGAAAAATGCTGAGCTAAAAGCTAAGAATGCCTGTTCTAAACCATACCCATTAGGATTGCTCAAGACTGGCAAGCAAAGATCTCTGGAGCGCTGTCAACAGTCATGCAGTGCAGAAATCAGATTTAAATGAAGAACAGGGAGCATGATCAGAATGTGTCAAAGGAAAATTATCCTTGAAAAGGTAAAATAAAGAAGTGAAATTTCACTGCAGTTGGGCTTCCTGACTGCAAACAAGGAACTTGAGAAGGACACTTCAGTACAAGTTGTTGGAATTGCTCATCAGTCAGCTATTACTCTAGGAGATTTTAACAGTCAATAAAGCTGCTGAGATGTCACCGAAGGGCATTTGGTAAAGAAGTTAGTGGAAATGAGCTTTTATCACAATGGCAATGTGCAAGTAGGAAATAAAAAATAAGCCCATCACAGTTTGAATCTCAGAGCAAATTTGCCTTTCTAGCTTTCAGCCTTTGGCTTCGTAGTCAATAGCTATAAAGACAACGTAGAGAAATCCCACACTACTAGAGGCCAAAGGAAACCCCAAAGCACGGGCCCGCCTTTTCTCTCTAAGTTCTGAGGCTTCTAGGATTACCTCTTCATGCGCAATTGCCAAACTTCACCCATGGATTCATAAGCAAATATTATGGAGTCAAAAGTGGAACTCACTTCTTCAAAACTGCAGATGGCCAAGCTCTGAGCAGGAATTAGGCTAGAGTAATTAAGCAGCTACCAAGAGTTTTCTTTCCTTCCATTTGTGTTATCAAAGAAAGGAACAAAGAGTAACTCCTGATGTCACTCTTCCACTGGGCTGGCTATTTCTACATACTCCAATACTTTGCAGTATTCGTTGAGGGAAAGATAAGCAGGTAAGATTAATTTCAGAACCAAGATTGGTTTAATTTATCAAGCCTTCAAGAATTACCTTGTTCCGCCACAGCTCTTCATTTCCCTCTGAATTTACCACCTCATAATAATTTAAATTTGCCAAGAACTATTTGGTGAAAACCAAACACTTGAATTTCTGCTCACCTTGGCAATTGACCTGCCCTTTGCCAATAACAAAAGGTTTTAAGATAGAAACTGGACTATTTAACCTTCATTAATCATTCATACTGTTCAAACACATCATCCAGTAACTGAAGAGGGGTTAATGGTAGCTAAGCTTGAGGCTGTTGTCAAAAGTAGGTTTAACTTTCTATGAACTCACTGGACACAAAGAATGCAGCCTGCTCACTATTCTGAATGTCACCAGCTCGCAGCAAACTGATGACTACTAATGGTAATTAAATACCTCTGCAGCTATTTGTACCAATAACAAAGAGTTACTGTCAGAACTTGAATGAGGTCCATCTGCCCATTTTTAAAGAATGTTAACATTCTTTAAGTGATAAAGCAGATGGCAACCCAAAAAGGAGAGACAAAATCAAAATTCTGTATTATAGCCCCTCTCAGGACCTATTCTGGATTCTCTAATGTTTGTCTTCAGAGACAGAAGTTTAAGAACAAGACTGCCACACAGATCTGTTGTTTGTGCCATATTTTCCTGGATTTTCCTTTTACTGCAGGTTTTATCCTTGGTCCCTGCGAGATGACAAGGAAAATCAGTTCTGGCACTGCTCTGTCCATCCTCACATCCGTGACCTGTAGCATGGTGTCAAACATATTCAGAGACTTCCCAGGATGAAGACACAGCTATTTGTCTGTCTGCCTCAAGACACTGTAAACTGTCTAAAGGAATCTCATGCACGCTTGTAAAGGTAGTGCAGAAGTTTCTCCAAATAAGTTCTGCACATATTTATTAATGCACCCAACTGCCATGACACTTGTGAGTACAGGTGTTTTCATTCTCTACAACTATGCTACATAATGCCTAAAGTGATATTAAAGGACACCACTGCAGAAATCACACAGCTAACATTAAACTGCTATTAGATGGTACATCCACAAAAGCTGCTTTGTTTTACCTGAAGTGACTTCAAGTGAACTGATGCAGCTTCCAAGCATTGACTGTCCTGATAGAGATACGGTATGTTCAAGATGAGCAAGAGGTAGACCACCGACTTCACAACCCACCCATTTTGTAGCACACTTTCTTCACCACCATTTGTGTTTAACTTGTCTTACTGTTGTGCTGCTCACTTCTATTATAGATACAGAAATATGAAAAGTAGTCAGGTTTGGGTCCGGTCTGGTGAAATAATCCAGTTGCTCGGATTCTGAGAGGGGAAACAAGCTTGCAGCCAGACTGGACTGACTCCTCAGCCATTTTCCAGAGGATTCCCCCAGTCAACTGCTGTAGCAAAGGCGCTGTATCAGACTGCAATAGAACCACAGCCTCCCGGCATTTCACAGCCATCACTGCACTGCACACTGAGACTACCCAGGATTTCGGAAACATAAGCTGGCAAAAGCTCAGACCCTACTACTTCAAAAAGACCCCCAGGCACTAGAACTAAAGGAGAATTGACTTCACACACACTGAAGCACAGCTGACTTTCCACCCAGGGAAGAGCAAAATAATTTTTTTAAAAGTTAACTGAACTTTTTGAACATCACGAAAGGTTCATTTCTGAGATCACACTGAGCTCCCTGTGAAGATCTGGGCAGCTTCATATAGTCTCTGGCAGTATTACAGTAAGTCATTGCTAAGCAGATACCAATCCAAAGACAGGAGCAGCCCCCTCTCCTGCACTGATGTCAGAAAAGCAAACAGAGGTGTCCAACCATAGGTGTCACACATTAGGACTGCCAGGTCCTGCCCACAGTCACTCTGGAGTCAGATATTCACTACGTGCTCATTAAGTCTGCAGACACTCTGAAGGGAAAGACATCTTGTGGTCCTGTGAGCACCGCCAACAGCTCACAGCCTTCCTCGAGTGGCCCAAGGGGGATGCATGAAGGAGGTGCTGAGTGAGAATACTTCTTGCCTGCTGAAATGGCAAGCTGATAGGAGAATCACAGCTCTGCAATTTGAGAGCAGTCATCTCTCAGCAGTCCTGTAACTTTCTCTGTGAAGGGGGAAATAAAAACAAAACAACACTCCTGGAAATTAAAGTCACAGAGCTATTCTGTCCCCTTTTCCTCAGGGAACCAATCACAGCAAATTCTCACTCAAATTCTCATTGACTTCCCTGATTAACCAGCTCCCCTACCGCTGGAGGACTGTGAGGATATAGCAAAGGCATGTGCCATCCAGACACGAGGCGACCAAATAGAGTTACAGAATGACTTGTGAATGATTTCTCCCCATGATTAGATTGATAAATGCGCCAATAGGCATTTGTTTCATTAGCAATAAACTGATGATTCGTCTGCAGGATCTGTATTTGCAGTGCTTCTGAATGGCTTTTGAAACTCATTTACAAAGCTGTCAGGCTCAATGCAGATAAACACCGTGTTTGATATTGTTTGTGCTGGAAGAGATTTATAAATTACATTGTTAATCCCTCTTTGAAGGAAAGAAGCATTCATTGTCTGTTAGTTTAAGAAGTGAACTTGTTAGGTTATGTTTTTTGATGATAGGGAACTGCTAGTGCATGATATTTTTCCCTCCAGCCTCTCACAAATGATCAAACTTCTTCCTTCAAAATAGGAGAAATAATCAACACTTTCTCTGAAGCAGCAGTAAAAAACTTAACAAGATCACAAAGTTTTCAAGTTCATCTTCATGCTGATTTCTGTCACTGTGCTTCCCACTGTACTGATTGTAAATCAGCGTGTAAATTCATCAGAGCATGAAGATACAACTTACTGCTTTTTAAACTGCACATGATATTTAAAATTATGGTCTCACACTTACCTAGACATTGATATAACAAAGTAAAACAGTCTGTAATTTGATCATATAATGAAACACCTAAAATTTATAAACCAAGTTCAAATTATTTCCTCTGTTTTTCTGTGCAGATGTGCTGACCTACATGGTAAGGAAGATCTCTGCCAGCTTCCTCTCAGTTCAGTCAACTCTTCAGAATTTAAAATATTATTTTCATCATCTATATTGTAAGCTATTGACAGCACGTCTGAGACTGCAGAGAGAATTAAGGCAGTCATATTACTGTATGAAGGACCTGCATTTCTGAAAGTATCTGCGCTTTTCCTAGCTACTCTATCTGGTCTGATCAAAGGTGTCAGCCCTCTTTAAACGGATTGCTTTTCTGATAGCCTTAGACTATCAGTGTAACAAAGATGCTACCCTTCAGACAATTCAACTTTCAACATATCTACCCAAATACCTGAGCTCCTAATGGTGTAACAGAGCAGTTCATAGTCATTTCCCCACAGAGAAAAACTATTTGAAGAACATCCTTAAATACATTTACAGAATAGCCCAGCTTCCTTTAAAAAATAAAAATGTGGCTCTGATCTGTTTGTTTTACCAACTGGCTTGTTGGAATTCTAACATTGCATTAACACAACAAAACCTTCTGAAATTAAGAGTTGCAAGGTTATACATCACAAACAGCCTTCCAATACCCACTGTCAAGCAACAAGCAGAAGCAAACAAGAGACAGAGAACAAATAGGGAAGATAACTGTGTGACTCAAGAGCAGGACAGGAAACCCAAATGGAAAAACAAACAGACAAGGAAAATCAGCAAAGAACTATACAAAGAAAACATGTGGCTGCCCTACCCAGCCTTTTAGAATTCACCTGGCACTCAATTGCCTGGTCTGTGAACTCAGCTCAGAAGATTTAGGCATCAACTCTTTGAAAAATCATTCCAGGTGCATGTTGGAGCTCCCTGACTACTTGCATACAGCTTCAGAAACAACTTATTACAGAAGTAGAAAGTCAGGCAACAGTAATACAGATGCAGAAGTCCAAAAGAGGTAAGGGAAATATTCCTGCAGTGAAAGAAAAGATTGGCCTACAAGATTTTACCCTAAACAGAAAAATAGGTGTAAAATAGCAAAACAAGAGCTTTCCCCCCAAATAGTGATGGGACTAATACAGAAATCAACGCTATAGACAAAACACAGCATGTAAAGACCTGGCAGGTAGCACCATGTAGGTTTATTGGCTGTGTTTGTGGATGCACAATTTCACACTTGTTTACAGAAAGAAGCTGATCTTGTAAGTAAAAATAGCATTCCAATCATGCACAAGTACAAGACTTTCCACTGAAGGGCACCAAGATGATGAATGGACAGGAGGAGAGGGGTATCATCACTGTCCATAAATACCAGAAGGGAGGATGCAAAAAAAACAGAGCCAGGCTCTTCTCAGCAGTGCCTAGTGCCATGATGTGTGCCAGTGGGTATAGAACACATCAAGGCACAAGTCCTGTTCTGTCTGGTGAGCCAAAGTAAACCCCTCTGCTGACTGCAAAGGAGATATAAAGTGACTAACATAGGCAGCCCAGTGCCTAAAGCTATGGTACAAATACCACCCCCAGGTAAGTCACTTACGGGAATGGATTGTCAGAACCATCAATTCTAAACATGACAGTTTCACAGTTTTTGTTGCTTGCTATTTACTCTATGAAATGGCTCCATTTTTACTCCCTGTAGCAATTTTAGAAGATATTGCTCTGTCTGTTCCACAGACAAGAACTTCTTTCCTAGATCTGTCCCAGCTTTTGCTACAACTTAAGATGAAGAGCTCTCTGGTTGCAGGACTTCACAGTGTGCAGAGAACCTGGCACAGTTTGCAAAGAAACATACCTCTCCTCACATCAGCCAGCGATGAAGAAAAACTTTCTCAAAGAGATCCAATTCTCTGCAGACTGCAGATCGGAGATGTCTGTTGTAATGTTCAGGTTCACCAACATGCATTGCAGCAGAGACATATCAGAAAAAAATCCATAAAAAAAAATATTTTTGTCCTCTGATTGTTTCCAGTCAGGTCACTAGATGACAGTGAACAGGACACGGAAAGGGGGAAATGCTATTATTCCATATTACAGACAAAAAGTCCAACAATAAGCCTGAGGTTATGGCAAAACTGTTACAGTGCTATCCCTCGGAAATTAACAGCCATGCCTCAAGCACTGAATTGTTCTTCCTCCCCTGAACCCCACCAGCCCTCAAGCTGCCCTTGCACAGTCACTGACGCAACCTGCATAAGGAAGCCCCCACAGCCTTTGCTTTCTCCGCAGAGCAAATTATCCTGAATGCAACAAGCCACGTGTCAGGTCTGTCTCTAAGTTGGCTGAAATGAAATGGATATTAAGGCAGGAAAGCATTTCTACGTGTACTTCGAGGGGCATGGGGAAGTACTGTGCCTCCTAATCCACGCGCTTTCCTGGCAATCTCAAGCACAGTGAGCACGACCACTACTCAGGCTTTGTGCATAAGCTAACACCAAGTGTCAGTCACGTTACTGACATGACTAGTGCTTCAGAGGGATACTTGAATACAGCTATGTCTCTTGTTGGTTAATGAGAGCTTTGAGAAACTGTTCATCTTGGCTGCTACAAAAACTAGTATTCATGGAATGGAAACCTTTAGCTGAAAAGCTCTATGCGGGGAAAAAGGCTGCTTCATGTTTGAGGCTGTTTAGCTAAAGCGTGGCAATGAGTGAGGTTTTCTCTCCCTTTACAGAGCTTGCACTATCTTTTGTTCTAAATGTAACAAAGGGCGCATTTGGAAGAAATCAGAATAGGTGAGGTGATACATTATTGATACAAGCTTCAAGCAGCCTGCCGCTCTGTTTTGTAATGTGGTTGAAGCTCAATTTTTAATGAAGCCACCAATGAAAATCTGATGGGGTAAAAAACAGGATCTCGCAATGATGCTGTACAGAAGTTCCCACAGCATAGCTGAACTGCCCTTTCATGTCACATCTGCGTTTTACCTTAACTTGACCCTGCAGTTTACAGGCAAAAGAGACAACGCCCTGACTCAGACAGGAAAGAAGGCATCAGAGAGATGCACAACTAAACAAACCAGCTTTTTCCCCTATTGTGTGGTGGTTTCCATCGTGCATACTGACTAATACTCCATCCTATTAGAAACACACCTCCAATTCATTGAGAACATGTTGAAGAAAGCATTATTTGTAAAGAAAATGGTATGATTCCCATGGATTTAAGTGCACCAAGAGTAGAACAGCAAGACAAGGAGGTACACCGGCTAGCAGAAACAGGTTCTAAAACACAACTGTGGAATTAAGAGAAGTCAGTTCTGGAGCATTTATTCTTGATGATGCAAGAACAGAGAACTTTATGCAACTGCTTTTTTTGTGGTGCTAAGTGTTTGTCTAAAATAACTGTTCCACTATCATTTTGACTGATTCCTTATTTCCTGTAACTATGATGACACCCTCAAACCACAATTACAGAAACTGCCATTCCATCCTCCATTTCTTCAAATTTGGAAGGAAGGCACATAAAGCCCTCTTTCATTCACCTTCTGAACTGATAATGAACTGATACGTGCTTCTGTTCACCAAAATACTAATGCTTCCACTATGAAGACTAATTTATAGTTTCAGCCATACACAAAAAATGGCATTCACTGGGCTGGAGTAAAGCAACACCAAAGACATTCATGGGGATATATTCAGAAGTTCACTACGGAGAATATGGAAGTAATTAATAGAAAATGTTTCCATTGAGTTTAATTATAAGACGTGTTTGTTATGTCAGAGAGATAAGTATAAATGATTTAGTAATATAGTATGTAAAAAAGAGAAGCTTAACAACACGCTTCATAAAAATTTAGTCACTGATACAATTGTTTTTACATTAAAAACCAAATTTTTCCCTGTTATTCAAGAATTTATTCAAATTAAGGCAGCAGAGTCACATCTGCAGACTCCTAGAGGGAACCAGCTGCATGTGGCTCTCTACCTGCCCAAAATGTTCTTATTCATTCTCAGAAACATTATGGGTTGATATCATGGCACAAAATTGTAGATCTGACTTCAATGTAATTTTTAGCTCTTGAATCAGCATTTTTAATTCTTTAACATATATTGTTGCATTTTTCAATGGAATTATATGTTTCCATACTGTTTCAGTCTTTAGAGCAAAATTAGAAATAATGTGGAGCATTCACTGGGAATTCATAAGTGAAAATGTTAAGGTACAATGACAACATACTATAACTCTTCCATCTTATAATTCACGAGTGTGAAAAGGTATTCCTAGCATATTACTCAAAGAGCATCACTTGTTATCTGTAATCACTTCACCACAGGGGATAATCACTTTCACAATGGAAGAAGAAGGAAAAAGGGAAAAGATAGAAAGAAAAGGAAAGGAACAATACTTGTCACTGGAGAAAAAAAATAAGAAAGAAAATGTCAAAATTAGAGCCTTTATCTCCACCAAGTTGTACAGCTCTAAATCCACCCAGAGCAGAGGGACTTTTGCAAAGTGTTGTGTTCAGAAATCACCTGGCTGTCCAAAGTGACCTACATTCAAAGTCATGCTTAATCACAAGACCCTTCTATGTGCCAGACTTCTGAGCTCAAATACAGCACTGTGTCTTTTCTTTCTCCACTTTGTTTTAACCACTAAACTTATTTGTCTCTTCAGTTGGGATTCGTGGCCTTCTCTTCTAAAAATATCAAGCACAAAATTAAAACTCTCATTCTGACATCTTGCAGAATGACCTTGTGATTAAAACAACTGGACTAGGATTCAAAAATCTGGGTTTAATTCCTCTCTTTCATACAGGCTCCTAGGGTATTTTCAGAGAATCACTTACCAAATTTCTCTCTACTTCAATTTCTTTACCATGGGAGTGGTCAAAACAGTGGAACAGCTTTTTAGTAGGGTGGTTGATGCACCAGGCCTGGCAGCATTCAGGAGGCATCTGGATTAAAGCAGACTATCTTCAGCTCCATCTGCGTGGACGTGGCACAAAGTCTGACACGGCCACTAGCTACCCTGTGCAGCAGGGCCCAAAGGGGAAATCTCTATCACCACAAAGCACACTGCTGCTGCAGGCCATGCCCTACAGAAGCAACATGGGGCTGCCTTTCAGGACTATTTGCAATACTTTGCAGAACTGAAGGTGAGCCAGGGCTGTGGGTTGAACAATATCCCTCCAGCGGCCTGGGCTCTGGGATTTCCACCCTCTCCCTGACTGCTTTTAGAGGGTTAACTTTCTCACAATCAGATATTGGGATAATCTACAATTTCAGGCCTGCGGTCCGTGCAGCAGCCTGGAGTGAGGGAGTTAAGCATGATGCCCCTGATAATTTGTGTGTTTCTCATGCAGTTCTGTTTACCTCGGAGAATAGCTCGGATTCATGTGGTGGCTCATCTGTTTGTTTCCCAGGAGTGTCCTCCTCATCAGGTACAAATGACTTCTTGTTTCCTTGTCCTGTCTGCCTCCTTGGTGACGGATAGATGAGAACCGTTCCCTGTGCTTTGGGACTCTAATGTGATCTGGGTCGTGCTTGTGGCAGGCGGGGGTGTGGCGGGGGGAGAGAAGTGCAGGGCAGGGGCAGTTAACACTATGAGAACTAAAATCTCTTTGTAGACGAGCGTGTTTGTGTGCACTTCCAACCCGGCCGCAATTCGCTGCCAGCTGCTTCGCCATCGACGGCGCAGGGGAACAATGGCTGAGAGCAGGGCTGGCAGGAAATAGAGATCTAAAAATAGGTCTTTGGAGGGCTAAAATCAAGGGGGAAATATTTACAGAAAGCATTGTTCGATCGTCTTCAGCTTATTTTCTGCAAAGTAAGGACTCACCACATTTTTGCCTTAGGCTGGATGAATAATGCCTGAGGGCCTGAATCTGCCCTCATGGCGCAAACGGGGAGTGAGCAAACCTTTCCTTTCACTTGAGTTATTTCCACTTGCAGTTATGCAGTGTATATTACCCAAGCCGGTATTTTGCTGGATGTCTGTCTTCTGACAGAAGATGCAATCGCATTGATAAAGCCAACATACGTTCACTTATCTCCTAGAAAATCATTTTTATAGGCAGTCTTAATTTGGCAGTTGAACTTCAGCAGGGATCACATGAGCGTTTTTCTTTTGATTCACGTCATTTCAGATGCCCTCAGCTCCATTCAAATTCGACTCCACGCACAGAGAAGCCAAGTTTCACCAGGATTTTGACTGAAATCACACATTTCCAGAACATCACAGTTTCTAAAGAAAACCTTAAAATGACCCAATTTCTGTCAAATCTGGCTACAGATTCATCAAAAAAGTTCACAAACTCCTTAGCAAATCTGAGCAAAAGCTCAGTCTTGGCTCTTAATGATATCCACGAGTCGTGTTGCTGACAGCAGAGGCAGCAGGATTGGGATCCCAGTTAATTAACCTCCACATTTTACACTGAGCAGAAAACATTCCACACAATTGTACTTGTCTCAATCAACTGGCTCGATTAATAAAAACAGGTCTGGGAAGATTCTCCCTCTGGATTTTTGGCAGCATCTTTGGTTTGCCTGCATTCTCTGCTTGTGTGACTGGGAGGAAATCCTGTTGATTTCATTTTCATCTTCCTTTCTCTCAATTTGAAAATAGAATCTATGATTTTCCATCATTTCCACTTAGATAGAAATATGTTGTGAAAGGTAATTTTATTGCTGAGAAATAATCTTCCTAATGTCAGCCATTATTTTCCTCTCAGTGTGACAACTAGGGTAAGTGTTGGAAATCACCGTATGTTTCAGCTAAAGTATCTTGACAACACAAACGAAGAAGAACAAGGTAGTCTTTTTGTTAATGAAAACTGCACTGTTATTTTGGTCTATAACGGAGAGATTCATGTAAATGATTGCCTGTCGTTTATACTACAGAAAAATAGCAAAAAAATAAAATAAAATGAAATAAAATAAAATAAAATAAAATAAAATAAAATAAAAAATAAAAATACAGCAAGTGGGAGAAGCTGTTTCCTTCCTTTCTCTTGAATTTGTTCTCATCATCTTTACTGCAATCAGCACTTACACTACATTTTACCACTGATAAAATGCTCATAGACTCTCTTAGTAAAACAAATCAAAACCCATCACAAAGACCAGGACTATCAACTTCGCAAAAATTAGGGAAATTACTGAAATTCACCCATTTACTACTTTGAGTCAACATCTATCCTATTTATATATCTACAGACATTTGGTGTGTAATACCATAAAGCAAAACATCATAGCCTCTACCGCTCTACCGCTGGCACGACTGCCTGTATTTCAATTCAGAATAAGGTATTCCCTCCACTGGGGGTAGAGGAACAAGTGATATTCTCCCTCCTGATAGCCCTCCTCAGGGCTCTTCTGCTGTGGCACATTTCTCTCTCTGTTGCACCTGCAGACCAATGTCCTGTCCTATCATGTGTGCTGTACAAAATCCAAGTTGAATTAGAGGAAGAAAAACATGTTAATAAATACGCAATCTTCCATGTTACTTTTTCCCAACTAGAAAGCTGGATGCAGAAGCAACTTCAATCTTTAGTAGCCTGATCCTGCTCCATCCCTAACAACGAAAGACATTTTTGCTAACTGTCTAAAATAGTTTTCAAGTAGCTCTAGCAATCAAGTTTGCAAGAGTCCAAAAGAGGACTGTGGGAAAACTGAAACCACAAGTGGCCCATCAGCAGATAAAACAGAAGCTCATAACATCCTCCGTAAAGATGAATCAGTATCTTAGAGCTCTGCCTACTTCTTATGCTATTTCCTATCCTTAGTAATTCATCCATGCCTTAAAATTCGAGGTCATCAGATCTGCCCTTTGCAATCACATTATAATCAATTTCTTAAATTTATGCTTTGCATTCAACAGACAATTTTGCAGCTACAGGCTGAAGTTTTTCAGCTTTATTTTCCAACTATCCGGAAACTCCAGATAATGCTTTAGCAAGTGAAATACATGGAATTTTTCTTTCTCAGATTTATAGATATGATGAGTGCTGGTACTACATTTGAGCAAAGCTTACGCACACAAGTAGTCCTTTCTAATGGAAATAGCTTCATTTAAGAGGGAGTGTGCAAAGAATTTGCCAAATTGGATGTGAATTCCCTGAATCTATTCCTGGTGCAGCTCTAGCTTGCTTTTCACTGCCTGATGAAGAAAAACAAGTAAAAACAAATTAAAGAACACTTCCAGAATTGTATGAGATTGAGGGGCACAGATCAATGGATAGCAGTGACTCACTGCATAGCAATTCTGTACTGCAGCAAGAGTCCCTGGGCTCTTGATTTCACCAGTCATCTTGAATTATCTACTGAGGAAAAGACAGCACAGAATCTCTCTGGTTTTGCTCTCTATCTAACGATACTGTGAAATATGTATTTTGTTACCTAAGAGGAGCATAATGCAGGAGAATAAAAATGCAGTAATTTTACATGAAGAGTTTGAACCAACTCTATTTGCTGGCTGGTTATTATTGCTGGTGAAGCCGTCACAGTCCTTTCTCTACTTTCCAGCCATCATTTTGTTGCTGGAGCAGTGAAAGACGCTGGGCAGATTCACCAGGTGAGGGAAAGAATCTAAGATCTGTGAACAGATTTTTCTCAAGCTATTTCCATTGGGTTTCCTTTCTCGCACTCAAAACGAAAGTAAATCATCCAAGAAAGCTTTGGCAACAAGATGGAAACATTTCCCCACAGGCAGCTCTGCACAGACAAGACTCACTGTGCTCAATCCAGAGAACTTCCCCTTCCTATGTTTTACTGTAGCTGTAGTAGGCAAGAGGAGGGGATCTTGCTTACTCTTTACCAGCTGCAGTCTTTCATTTGCCATGGCTTTCCATCAAATTCATCTGTCTAGGATAATTTTAACAGCAGAGATAGCCCATCCTTCAAAGCACTGCACCTTCCTACTGAAGGTGAAAACCCTGATAACACCAAATACTATTCCCTGCCAGAAATGAACCTGGAGAGGTCCTTGATGATCTGTTGGATCCTTCTGACATCCAGGACATTCCCTGAGACCCTGAAAGTAAAAGTTTGAATCTCTGTCTCTGCTCTATCACATAAAAAGATCACTCCTGAGCTCAGGAATGGGATAACAGAGATAGGGAATTTCACACAGAAATAAGAAATCACAACAGAAACAGGTAAGGACCCACTGTTTGCCTCCAGCTATTTCCCAGTAACCAACAGCTTTTACCCCTGCAGGGGCAGATATCTGAACTGGAGGAGCCTTCACAACAGGAGCATAACAAGGATGTGCAGAAAACCTCCACTGAAGCAAGTTGCACAGGGCCAGCAAGTCGTTGTGGGCCAAGGAATCTGCCTCAGATGAGGAGTCCGTTCTATCTTTCTATTAATCCTTCAGCAGTGGCAATTTTAGGGCACAATGAACAGACCCACAAACCAGAAATCACAGCTTCAGATGGAGCAGTACTGACCTATGCTTCTCCATACACAGCCCAAGTCACCTTCTGGGGCAGAGGGAAAAAGAAGATCCACCCATAAAACAATACTTGCACACAGCAGTGGGGTGGAAAGTTCTGACCATGCACCAGAGGCAATTTACCAGCAGTTCTCATTTAATTGCTGGGAAGGCAGAGTGCAGGTGGCGAGCACACAGCAGCCCGTGCAGCAGGCACACGACCACGCAGAGCAAGCATTCCCTCTGAAAGCACACCTGCATTCTGCTCTCTCTTTTATCAGCAGAGTAGTGGAACACAGGACTTGAAAATACACCTTCGTGGCATCACTAGAGGAGAAAGCAGACACAACCCAGGCATTCCTGGGATGTAAATTTTGACCTCACACTGGGGTACTGCTGTGCAGCAAATTTACATGTATGGGGACTGCAATGTTCTGCACAAAGAAGTCCTTAAATATGTAAGCCAGCAGAGGAAAAGTATTTCCCAAAATATATTTATTGCTGAGAACAAGTGGTATTTCTCAAGGTTCACATTTCAGTCAGAACTGTAGCACCAGTTGTCAGACAGAGCCTTTCTGAACTGAAAAGACAGAAATTTAAGGGCAAACTTCAGCTTTCCTATGAAATTAGATAAAGAAAAGAGACATGGGGAGCAAAGACCTCAGCTGCCTTTGATATTCCATGGAAATTAGGCACTCAGCACTCACACTCTGAAATGACTTCACTTTTTTTCAGGTGCTGAGGATTATTTTTTTTCAATCTACTTTGAAAGACAAAGGCTCATTTGCAAATCCTGCCTTCTTCTTCTCATACCAGGAACACAGAGAGGCCTGCAACACCACCCTGCCCGGGTGAGACAACATCTATCTCTGCTGCAGCCCTCTGCAAGCAGGAGAGGTTCCTGCAGCACAGAGGAGGCCGCAGGGCACACCTGCCTGTAAAAGGGTCTGTTGTAGCCTCCAACAGCAGCTGACTCTAGCAGCTCCCCTCAATTCAAGGTCACCTGGCTTTTCAGCATCACTGGTTGGTGGCCCTTGTAGGCAGTTACTCTGCCATGGGTTACAAAAACAAAACCAAATCCTATATATGATAGTCCAAAACTCTAAAAGGGCTTGGGGACCCTTTTTAGGGACAGGAGATCATTATTTGTTACATGTTTATGTAAAATCCATGCTCATACAGTTCATATTCATCAATATACAATGGAATGTAATTGCAGGGAGCAACAGTCTTATTTGTCATGAGGCATATTTATGTACAGGTGGATAACAGGAATAGCAATGGGTTGGCTGGGCTTAGTAACACAATGCTTTGCAGGTATGGGAGAAAAACAAAAAAAACCCACCAAAGCAATTATCAAGGTTAGCTTGCTGTTCCTTGGAAAACAGTCTTTACAAACCACCCAGAGAATTAAGAGGGTACTGTGGTTGGCACTTGCATGAATACTACTAGGAGGACTACTGAGAGAAGAAAATGTGTTCAGTACCCACCAGGACAGCGATCCGGAGGGATGTCTGAGTGCTACTGCAGCCTTACTGGCTGGAAAAGCTGCAAGCTGCCAACCTGCTCATGGCCTAAGTGTGAGCAGGAAAGCTAATTTTCACAGCAAATAATTTATAGTAAATTATTCACTCAATGCCATATACAGGCTTGCCTGTTTAAACCTTTGGATATTGCTAACATCTTGTGGTCTTTGCAGAATTTTCAAATTCACTGGCACAACTCATTTACTTATTAGGGAGAGTCTATTTCTTTTTCTTTTTTTCTTCCAGAATCAACAAGGTAAGACACAGCCAACAGGTTTGAAGGAGAGAGTTTTCACATTCTTTTTAGAAAGTCCATTTATGAGGAAGGAAAATCTACTTCACAAGCCACACCTAATCTTGAAAAAGAACGGTTGCCTAAAACTAGTCATTTGCCTACTTTCTCATGCTAATGTCCTGTTTATAATTGACACCTTTACTGCCTACCAGTATATCAATTTCACTTCCCCAGAGAAAGAAAAACCAGATCCTGTGACTAGTGCACTGGATTGATAATCTAGCCTAATGCTGACAGATAAATGCACTAATTTTCTTCTGTGGTTGGCTCCACATTACGGAGTAAATCTGCTTCTAACAACTGCCTCAATAGCCTCTGTAACCTGTCCAAAAGATGATGTCAAGTGCTACAAGGGCCTAGGGCTAGTATGGCAGGTAAGAGTTACCACTGGGATAAAATTACAGGTGAGGTTTTGAATGAGAGGGTTATTTTAAATGAAAGCCTGGCTGGAAATACAGATTGCTTTTAAAATAAAGTTAAAAGAGTAAAGGAATAAAGAGCAACTTATGTCATTTTGGGGTCTTCAACCCTGGTATAAGAATCAGTACGTTTCCAGCAGAAGTCAGCTAAGGTACTGCAACCCACAGGAATTATACCCATGAAGTTTGCATATATTGCATTGGTTAGTGGCACACAGGAAAACAAGGCACATTCTCTTGCCTTTGCTGGATTTGCTGGTAGGCTTTGGGTGTCATGGAGCCACAGTCCATTCCTAACTCCAGCTGAGGAGCAGAGTTTGAGCCTCAGCAGAACCGGCCGAGTGTGGGAAGGTGCCTGCTTCTGTGTGACAGACAGCCTGCAGCGCAGGGCTGATGGCTGGTGCTGTGGGTTGGTGAACCTGGCAATGGCCATTGCAGATATCAGCTGGGCACTGAGAGAACCAGAGGACTTCGTTTTTTTTTTTTAAATTTAGTTTAAAGGAAACACAAAGCAAAGAAAAACAATTTTAGAAGTTCCATACCAAATATTTTGGTCATTTCTGGGAATGTCAGCAGTGACTGCAGAGTTGGTGAGAAATCAGCATTTCTTTGCTCTTATTGGCTTTCTTACTGAATTCCAGGATAACTACACTGTTGCTACCAATTTATAGCACTTCGATGTTCATTTATCATTTCGACCAAAAGAGCAACTTTGGTGGACATTTATTGATTCCCTCTTTGGAAAAGATCACAAGCGATAGCTTTTTAAATAAAAAGGGTCTTCGGGTTACACGGATAACCCTGGCACTGAGGGATATGTCTCTTACTCCGCTCTCATGTCTAAAATGTTCAATCAGCTCCCACACCCCTAACCTGAAACAAAAATAAAACCTCATTTTAATCACATCTTTTTCTCCTGATTTTCTCTCCCCACCTCCTGACCTTTCCATGTGAAGAGGATCATGCAGAACATTTCAGCTTTTCTTAGGCTAACTTTTGCTCACTTTGAATAGCACTTATATAGGTCAATAGCATCACTTCCCCTTTTGCCCCCCTCCCCATCACAGAAGGAATACAGAATCTGACCTCTTTAATGCATCAGTTAGCATGATGCCTTTTTGTTTGTTTATGATGCAAAAAGTTTGGTTATTTAAATGAAACAAATTCTGACACAGACTTGACAGGTTCTGACTTTTTTCATGTTTGTACAGTGCCAAGCACATTTGGCTCTAGTGGTGTTAGTTCACTCCCATTTGCAGTAACAGCACTGCTCTGTACCATCCCAAACCACAGGGTTAGCAACGGTGGATCTAGTCACATCACACTGCAAGTGGAAATCCATAGCATGCACTACAGCAGGCACAAAAAACAAGAGCTACAGAACAGGTAAATAACAGTTCCCCCATTTAACTGCTATGGAAAATATCAAAAAGCTACTGAGTGAATGAGCACTGGCTTGGTCATAGCCTGATATGTTACTGTTATGACCATAAGGAAGCAATAAGACATGTGAGAAGGAGATCACAGAGAAAATATTCTTCAAGAGCAACAAAGGTGTGTATCTTGTGTGCATTCTGAAAATCTTCTACAACCAGAATGCAACCTTGGGTTTTTTGGGGAGTGGGATTTTTTTTTTTTTTTTTTTTTTTTTTAATTCTCTAAACACTTCTGAATGCTCCTCTTTCCTGAGCAGAGGAAGCTAAAAGTTTTGGTAACACTTCACGCTGGCTGTTTGTCTTTTAATACTGTATGACTATTCACTGAACCCAATCCTGCTCCTGTGGAAGTCTAATGAGAGCGCGGGTACTGCATTTCCTGGGAACCAGGCAGAGCCCTCAACTGTAAACCTTGTAAGGCTTCATCCATGCAAAGCCCTGCTGGCACAAGTAATGCATCAGAGCAAAAATAAAAATTCTGCTTCTTTGAAATGTTTAACCACAGCTCATTTGCTAAGACAGTAGTTGAAAGGTGACAAAACACCCACTGATTCTGAAAAGTATGGAAACAGGTATTAGCTTTTCTAGTGCAATGCCTTCACTAGCTGCTGGCTTTGGAAATATTTAGACATAAATCAGTTTTGTCCCAAAATAGAGTCCAAAAGAAAGAACTGTCAGAAACTGGAACAAAGTCCTGCCTTGTGCTCTGCAAAATACTTGTCACGATTTTTCACTAGAGGGCACTACCACATCATCACCAAAAGGCCCCAAGGACAAAGGACAAGTGGCCTGGTTGTTTAACTTGCACACTGCCCGGGCAGCCTTATGGCTTGCGAAAAAATTTTAATCACATCGCAGAAAGGATATGTATTTTTTTTCATATTATTGGGGCTTCGAAACTCGGCTTTATCATTAAACAGTGCACGGAGCCCTCATACCAAATGATTCTGGCTCTTTAGACTGTAGAGCTTGTTATAAATAGTCGGCACTGAGTTAGCAGTTCTCACCAAAACAATTCAAGGAGGCTCTATTTGGGAATTACACCGCTGAATTAGCACAACAAATAAGGAATAATACGGGGCATAAGGCAAAGGAAACTTACACTTGGGCTGCTTCCTTTCCTTGTATTCTGTGCTGTTCACAGGCACCCTGCCCAGTCGAGGTTAGGGGAAGAGGCAAAACTGGAAATCACAAGGGAGGAAAGAAGGAAGGAAATATAAGGGAATAGTGCTTTTCCCCAGAAATGTCACTTGCAATATTATGCTATGATAGCCTAACTGCATTTATTAAAATAAACAAGCATCCCACTGAAAGGAAGGCACAAAAAGCTGTACATGTTTCATGTTCAGTTAGAAAAAAATAAGTGTTTTCTTTGATGGATATGCAATGCTTGTTCAGCTCAGCGACAGAGGATAAAAACAAATGAAGGCTTTCTTTCTATGTTTCTGGCTGAGAGAGAGCACGGAGGTCACTTTTAAGGTGACTAGTATTCAGTTAGAAAATGGTGGGTCCCCTGTTTCTCCAGAAACTCTCCGCTTTGTAGTCCATTGCTATGCACCTGAAAACTTCCCACTGACTTCCAGGGGAAATTTGGCTGCTGAGGAATGCGGGTTTGGGCTCCGGAATGGCAATCGCATAGAGAGAACAATGCGCAAAAATTTAACCCTTCAGTGGAGCTAGTCACTGCCTCAGAGTTACTCATGCGATCATTACCGTACTTCACAGAGGAGACAGCAAGCAGAGCATTTGTTATCACAGAAAATTATCAGGAAGCAAAACTTGTTTTTTTTTTTTCTTGAAGCCAATGCTTCATCCCAGCACCTACCTTCTAAACATTATTTCTGAAAGCTCTTGAAACTTGCTACCTCACTTAGGGTTCAGTCCAGCACTTTAACCAGACAAGAATTTCAGCCATTTATAATTGCAGTTAGAGCAATCATTAAGCCCCACTAAGCAGGGACCCTGAACTCTGGTACTGTGCTTGAAACTCTATAGGTCCTTTGTTAGTGAAATGTTATTGCTAAATTTAAAAATCAGTTTATTGAAATGATCAAAATTGACCTGCTAACGGCATCCATCAGATAGAACGGGAGGCTACTAAGACGGTCTCATTTAAACCAGCGGAGGCTTTTCTGACTCAGGAACCTCCTGCATCAGAAAGCAGTGGACATCAACAAAAGTTGCCCATTGACAACACAGCAGCAGTGGAAAATGACTTCAAGGGCAGACGTATTAACTGGGAAGACAGTCCAGCAACCGAGAGGGGAGCTTGTGCCTACAAGACAAGAACTAAACTTGATACCTCCCCCTTTATCTCCTCATTACAGGAGCAACAACAGACCCTTTGGCTGTGAAGTGCAACTGGGACAACACTAAAACAAAAACAAAAGATAATAAAAAAGAAGTCAAGTTCAATGGTTTTGGCAATTGTATCTTTCCCTTATTATGGGTTATGGAAACCTAGTCCTGTGCAGACAAGCCTGGGAAGGGATGAGTGAGCAGAATGCAATGTCTTCACTAACATAAACAGATTATTTTGCATGATGGCAGACAGATTTAGGAATGTAAAATGTTCACTGTGTAGCTAGTTAAAGGCTTACCATAATAGCTCTACTACTGCTATTGCTGCAGGATTCCCTGTCTGATCCGACTGGTGTATGTTCCTTGGCACCCAGCCTCATGTTGCAAAGGGCTGCTGGAGATGGAAAGGAGGACATGTGAGGGACAGATTCTCCATACCTACAAACATGTACTACAAACATTCTTCATTGTACAACAGTTTGTAACTCGTTTAATCCAGGCTGAGAACACGCCTTGAACTGCACAGAATACAAAACATGAAAGGGAGCCTTTGCTCCTTTTCCACACAAGCACCTGCTTGGGCAACACTGGAATACCAGACAGGAAAAACCTGAGCCATCTTGAAGCCAACAACCAAACATTAATAGATGTCAGGGGATTTGGAGTTTTGCCTGAGACAGTACAGGATGAAAATTGAGTAAAGTGCCTTTGCATGGGCCTGCTTCTCAAAATGAAGATCTCAAACCCAGCAACTGAGCACACAGCTGGACATGTATTTTGCTGGAATAAGAAACCTAACCACTGCCTATCATGTACAAGTTCTATACTTCACAATCCCTGCTAGCTACAAGATCAAAATTGTAGCTTCAAGCAATCCAATAATTTCATGTGAAAAGACAGGTGTAGGTACAAATTTAGTTACTAATTCTTGTGTAAATACAAGATCAAACCAAAAAGCAGTATCCAAACACTCCCAAAATTTGGGCAAGAATTCTAGTTTGGGCTTGCAACTAGATCTGCGTGTTCAAGTGGATAGTCAAAGACAACCTGCCTCTTTTATCAGAGAACCACATTCTTAGCTCTGCCAGCAGTGCTTCAGACTGCTGACTGACATTTTGCGTTGTAAGTTTGGGGCTTTTTTTAAACATAGAAAGGAAAAAAAAAAAAAAAAAAAACACCTTTGCCCCTTATATATACCTATATATATTTGGTTTTTTTGCAACTTCTCTGTTTCTGAAAAGATCATCAAGGAATCTGTTGATGAGAGACAGAAAAATATATTTAAGCAAGGAAAAAGATGCTGCTACAGTAAAAATACGTCAGATTCTTTTAATTCCACTTGCCATTGTCTGATGTTTCCAGGCACAGTTGACTTTTGGTGGACCTCTGAGTGGTGTTTCCTAACAGAGGCGCAGCACAGGGCCTGTCAGGAAGAGGCCACGCTCTCATTGTCGCACACCTCAAAGGGACACTGCAAGCCTTGAGCCTTCAGAAGGGCCAGTCCTGAACCCCAAAACAACAGTCCTGTCTACCTTTAAAAAGGTGAGCACAGCTCAGCCAAAGCCTTGTTAGTGCCTATGAATTATTCCATCACTGTGTGGCCAATCACACTACGTAAATATCATGGGCATACTTTGCTTTGTTAACAGTACTGATTTCTACTGTGGCACTAACGAAGAGCCAGCCCTCACATAGCACATGGCATCTTCAGGATGCATTGATCCATTTTTCTATTGAATTACTGCCTTTTCTTAAGAGTACTGTGAGGTTACTCACTGAAAAATACTCAAACACAGCAAAAACAGGTCTCTCTTCGGGGAAGTTGCACAAACACACGGCAACAACACACAAATGCATCTGGTCAATACTAGGCATCTCTCCTTGCTGAGCGAGCCAAGGAGTATCAAGCCTGCTGCAAGGCAGTGGTACAGAATTTCTTTAGCCACAAAGATCAGAGAGAAGAGAGGTTTTTGACAGTCCCTGCTTCTATCCATGGAGTTTTGCAAAGTTCACTGAAGTAGCATTACCGTTTACCTGCAGGATTAGGTGAAACTGGATCTTATCCAGCTCGATATCAAATTTCAGAGGCAGCAAAACAGAGTACAACAACAGGTTTGCTTGTATCATTTTGGAAGAGCCCCATGAGGACGAGGGCAGGCCTGGGACTCACCCGGCAGAGAGGGTGATGGCTGCAGGCCGTGTTACCAAACAGTTCAAGGAAGGGCTCTCGCCTGCTCTCTCCTCCCCCTTCCCAGATCACAACCTAGCACAATAAAATTCAAAAGAAGCAGGAAAAGAGATCAAGTTATAGCCAGCTGTGTTGCACTGACTTACACCACCATGACCCCAGGCTACCTGAAAAATGCTTTTCCTGAAGTCGACTTCTAGTTCAGCATCAACTACATCTACCTGACAGAATTTATCTCTAAGACTGCACGTCCCTTGAGAATATCAGCAACAGTGAAATAAATTATAAAGGCTATGTGAAGTGAAACAATGTCAAATCTAAACTGTTGCTATATCTCAGAAAAATCTCTGTTAATTTAAATTTCAACGCAATGGAAATTTCACACTGAATGTTCCAAAGGTAAAAAAGTGCAACCAGTACCCAGCAATCTCTGTTCTATTTCCCCTTTGCCTGATTTTTTCTTTTTTTTTTTCTTTTTTTTTTTTTTGACAAAATATCCAAGTTTTTCCAAAACAAAATCAATTCTGAAACCGATCCCTATACCTTTCTGAAATCATCAGGATTCTCCTCACAGGATTCAAAGGATTTTCAGTCTGGTCCATTAAGTGAGCCATTAATCATTTTTAAAATTGGAAGGGCTGATTTAGCACGTGGTTAAGGATTTGAGAACACGTACACAGAAAGTAGTAAGATGTGCTGAAGTCCAATGCTGCCCAAGCTCTTCTCTCATTTAGGTCAGCAGAAGTGCTAACACTGAGTGTTTTTTAAAATTCCTCTGTGCTGCTTAAATTTAGCAGTGCTAATCCTTCGGAACTGGAAAGGGACGACACGTCTTCGTCCGGGGCCTGATCCTTTCCAATTTGCATTTGAGTAACGTCATACGCTCAGTGATTTTGGTCTTTATTCCTCAGTGTCCACTACCACTGTAGCAAGAATAATTTACAGGAATTCAGTATCAAGATTTATTATTCATTACAATTTACTTGCACATACTCTTTTTTATTGATTCCATAATATCCCCGTGCTGTTTATGATTTTGATTCATTATTTTCCACAAGCCATTTATTTTTCCTTTATTATTTATCACTTTGTGAAGTAAAATGCAATAATAATTTTAAATAAGCTTGTGTATTCCACTTCTCAGTGCTGACAGACAAAATGTCACATATTCCTTTTTGTTAAGAAGTTACTATTTTCTCTCAGTTGCATAATCCTAACACAAAGTAAAGCGTATTTGAGGGTTTGTTTAAAATGATTCAGTTTCATTATACTGTTACAAGTGGTGCTGACAGCAAAACCACTCGCTTGCCTAAAATAAAATGAAATATAAAGGATTTGTCTTCTTCCTTATGGAAAGTTGTGCAGGCTACCTTGTTACATTCCTTAGTTCCATAAAAGTAGCCTCACTCCTTTACTACTGACTCAACAACAAATTTCCAATGTGATTGTGATTTTATCAGCATAACACAATGTTTTGCACCACTATTTCTGTCTCCAGTTTGTTACCAACTCTCTGATGCCTAAATATTACCTCAAAGGCAGCTATGTATTTCCCTTGATATGTTATACTGGAATCCAACAGGCAGTATTTAGTCCCAGTTTATCCATGACAGAGAAGAGTTTGGGAACTTTACCATTACTTAGGAGAAAAACATAGATGAGAGTAATAACTGGAAGAAATCCTTTCAAACTTTCATAGTGCATATTTAAAGAATTGCTCAAATATTCAGGAATTAGTAAGAAAGGCCTCTTCAGCAGTTACCTTGCTTAGCAGCACTAGTATTTTCCCTTGAAAAGTATAAAACTGCAGTGCTGGCTATTCCCTGAGAGTACTCATCTCACTTTTACCAGCACCTCAGTCAAGTAGGAAGAAATCAACATACTGCAACGAAGGAGCCAAAACTTGAGTAATTTTTAAGATATCATACATGGAGACCCAGCTGCTCAGTCATTATGGTTGTTAGCATTTGGCACTTTGCCACCAGCTGACAGCCAAGAAGAAAGAGAACCATAAGGGTTAAATCACATCTACTTACAGAGCAAACTGGCTGGCCCAAGGCATATTGCAGGGGGGGCCAATAAAGCAAGAGTAGAGGGAGTTAGTCATTTGCTGTAACACTTGCAGGAGGAAAATGTCAAGCTGATCATGGAGTAACTCTTCACAACTGGGCGACCAGTAAACTGCCTATGAAGCTCAGTATAGCTCTTCTCTAGTACAGTTCTTCTCTTCGTACATTCTTGATATATACTTGAAGTTCATTCATTAACAGAATGAACACACTTCTAATGAAGTGAGAACTTGGGCTGCTGATAACGGCTTTAGCCTTTTTTTTTTTTTCCTGTTTCTCCCTGATCTATTAAGTTTTTACATGGTGTGCTTGAAAATCTGAACAAAATATATCTGTTGAACTTCCCAGTTCCAGACTGATGCAGATGGCGCTAGGCTTTAGTGCCACAGAAAACACAGAAAAACAGCCAGGAGATTTTGGCACCTTGCACCTGATTTCCTATGCTGGAAACTCTCAGACTTAACAAAAACCAATGGATACTTATTGTCTATCAGAAAGTATCTGATCAGGTGTGCATACTATTTCGTACAGTTCATAAACTGGCACAGTCTGACCATCCTGCAGTGTAACGACAGCATCTAAAGCAGCAGTATCATTCTTCAAGAGACAGAAAGAGTGTAAATTCAAATCACTCGAATGAACGCCATCAGTTCAGGATTACAGGAAAATGATGTTTCTTCACCAGGCTACTTTACTTTTCCAGATACTCAATTCTGTAACTATTAAAAAAATAAAGAGCATTCAATTCACAATCACAGTCCTGGGTTACAATGGAAGGAGAAGTAATACAGACATCTGATATCAAGAGAGGTACATACGGGTAACAAGAAGACATGCTCCTGTGCTTACATGTCTCATTCATCACTTATTGAAGAACACTCACAGGAGATCACACTAGCTTCTCATTAACATCAAGAACCACTGGGCTCTCTGCATCTCACCCTTTCCTCTACCTTTGCAGCGTAGGCAGGCAGAGATGCAAGCTGATTGTGGATTTTTAAAGCTGAGCAGCAAGTGGCTGCCATGCAGCTACAAAACTGGTTCAAGTTAACACTGCAGTAATTGGAAATCTCATAATTGGGGCAAGCTGCTTCCTTGTCTGCACAGCCAGCCCTGCCCTCAGACCTGAAGGGCTGGCACTGAGAGAGAATAGAGGCTGTTGTTTTCTTCTTAGCCCAATTTGAGGTGTGCTGTTCAAGAAGACCACAGTAAGTTAGGTGAGACCTTCCTCACACAGAGAGTCCAGCTGACTACAGGAACCAGTAGAACCAGAAAAGCTGCAGAGGCCAGTGGAAAACACTTTGCAGTGCTTCTATTGTACTAATAACCAACTATGTCAAGGAGCAGTAAGGATGAAGATATGCCATAAAACTGAACAGAGAGGCTTTAGGAAAAGAACGCATACAGCAATGCTAAATTGGATCAGAAAAGTATTTTCTCTTAGATAACAAAATTGATCAAAAGTAGATGCACAGCACAGTAGAGATGAAGTACTATTGCTATAATTGCAAATAACTATTTCCTTAATTGATTTCACCATTAAACTGCCTAATACCTGGTAGTTACAAACAATTCAGAACACAAAACAGAGGCCAAGTCTTAATTGTCAGAACAGGAGAATTTCTGTAACCATAAAGTTAGAATATTCAGATTCTTGGAAAACCTGCTTTCAAAGTATCTGCAGGGCCCAGAATCACTGGTGCATATGAGAAAAATGCATATTGGAAACAGAGTCATGCTTAATCCTCGTGTCTGTGACAGGCAGAGATTGCGAGAGGAATGCTCTTATAAATACAAGGGACCCATGTTGCTAAGCTTCTCTCCTCACTCCAGGCAAATCACACAACAGAAATGTGAGTGTTTTGAAAGTGCTGGAGATTAAATGAAGAACCAGAGAAAAAGCAAAAGCTATACTGACCCAAAAAGGCATGGAAGCAGCAACCAGCAGGAATACTTCTGTGGCTGCAGAGCCAAAGGCAACTTATAGACTCTCATTATGACTGAGAGGGATCAGTTCATATAAACTTGGAATGTTCACATGCAAAGAGGTTATTGCGTGACATCTGATTCATGGCAACTATTCTGTGTATGTGCTCTGAGTTAGCAGCTCAGGTAACTGGAATTAGTTAATTCCTCTCTTTTACTCAAACCACAAGGCTAAGCCAACATGAATTACTTCGCATTCTTCATGAGTTAAAAGCATGCGTTTAAGGTCACAGTAGATCAGCTGATGCGCAGGAAATGTTTACCACACATAAACTTTCACTTGTGTTTATGTTTTGGGTTCCTCTTTTATACTGACTGGGGGATGTTTCCTTTATTTACACATTTACACATGTTGAAAAGGAGCCCTTGGCATGTATACTGGGAAGTAATAACCATGGCTGGTTGCTGCTTGAACATTTTTTCCAGCTATGCTACAGATTCAAGATAATATACCACTTCTTTCTCCAGACCTTGCCTTTTAGCAAAGAAAGGTAGATGACTACATATTCACTCCTAGGGTTCTCATCATCTGGGCTTCTCTCTGTTGGTGCTCAGCTCTATTTCACTTCAAATCTGGGTTTGCATTTGGCACTCATTAGATTGATCAAACTTCAGCTAACCACAACAGACCATCTCTCTACTTCTCATCAGCTTCTTCTATTTCAGCAAGTAAGACACTTCAATGCTGCCTCAAATTAGATAGATTTCCAGTACCAATTACATAGCACACTGATGGCAGCCACCCACCAATGGTGTCCGACATCCACTGGAGATATGAGGGGTTATGCTGTGCCACAGCTTGCTGGATAGACTCTACCAGCAGGATTCTCCCACCACTTAGTTTCATCAGCTCTGAATCATCAGAATAATACTGCTCCCCAGAAGCTCAGAAGAGTGTTCTCCCTGGACGGGTATTATCAAACTTAGCTTCTTTGTGATCTTTTTCATTTGTGAATCTGAACATATAGTATAAAACTGAGAAAACTGAGACAAGAAAGATCCTCTTTCACTAACGTACAGAATGACACAAGAAAATCCAGAAACAGAAAGCACAAGTCTTACACTTTCACATTCAGAGAGTGCAGAGGTATTGTGACAGGCCCTACGTACATACCAACAGAGTATCAAAAATTAATTGCAAGTCAGCTGCATGTGTCTCTGAATGGATAAATCACCCATAGAAAAACATAAAAGGACATTTACAAATGCACATCTTTTCTTTCTGCACAGATTCATCTGTAACGTGAACTGTCACTTCTTTCTGAATTTCTGTACCTAAAGAAACATTCAAACAATTCTCTTCTACATCTACTAAAAAAAAGGTCTTCTTCTACATCTACTAAAAAAAAGGTTTTCATTATATCATCATTTAAAAATAAACTTGGAAAGGCAGAAGCCAGTAAATTCTGTGATCTTTCAGCTCTTTATAATTTGTGTGCAAATGCACAGAATTATACTATGATGCTTTAAAATAATAAAAAATGTAGTTCAAAAATACCTTGTAATGAAGCAAACTTGATTACGTTGGTGAGCTATTGTGATAAAAAATTAACATGTTTGGGAAAGTCTGATTTGCATTACACAGTGCCTGTAATCAAATTACCTCTAAATGTTATGCCATGTCACACTGTGTTTGAGACGTTGCTGTCAGAAACGTATACATACGCTCTGCAGTTTAACTCAACCTGGCTTCCTTTTAAGCGATCATGTATGCCTCTGAGCCATCGCAGCCAAACGGTGGTAAAATACAGAGGTTGGCAATTCAATTTCATTCAACCTTTCAAGAAGGAAAGAGCAGATAAGCTTCGCTTGTTCGTTTCGATGATAATATTCAGCACAGCGTAAATCTAATTCAATAGGTTCGCTCCCGCTCTCTTGTCACATTGTCATTTCCGAACCCGGTCCTCCGCCACCCCCTCCCCGCCACAGCACAGCAAAACTTTCTGAAGCGTTTAACCCAGGACCGGGGCCTCCTCCCCAATGGAAGGCGCCGCGCTTTGAAGCGAGCTCCTGGTTGTGCGCGTGGGGCTGGGCTGAGCTGGGCCGGGCCAGGTGGTGGCCGCTGGGCACCATCTCCAGTGACCTCGTTGCAGCCGCAGATGTTTGCTGCACTTTAGGCGAGCTGCAAAAAACAGAGCAGTAAAGTAGGCCAGCTTGCGGGAAGGCTGTTACCCACAATTCACGGAAAAATGCTGGATGGTTCCCACTAGGTTGTGGTCGGCTAGGAAACGGCAGCTTATTAATCTTGTGTCAGAGGGCCAGCTGCAGGCCTGGCAGTTACCATATTTCACTACCAACTCCGTGTCTGGACAGCCATTGTCTTTTCCATGAAAAACTCCACAAATCAGCTGCTTTTTCCCCCTCTCTATGCGCAGAAATGGAGCTGGGAGCTGAGGTGGCTCCGGCGCATCGTCCGCACGGCGGTCAGGTTTGCTAATTCAGAGCGACCGCTTAGTTTCCAACTTTAATGATATTCCCTCGGCATATCACTATGGTTGCCTGGCGACCGGATTTGAGCTAGGCCTCTCATTTGATTCCCACACATCAGACCCTGAAAAGCACTTTTTTTCCTCCCTCCGCTTTTGATTCCAGCTCCTCTGAAACCCTTCCCCCTGCAGCGCCGGTATGGGTGGGCAGCACGGTGGCAGAACAAGGCCAGGGGTGATGGGAGGCCTGGAGGCTCCTGGTCACACATCAAGGCCTGGAAACAAAGCCGCCAGGAGCCCTTCCTGACAAACACAAATTCCCTTCAGAAAAAGCAAATTTGGTCTTCCCTTCGTAGTGTGGGTGTCATTTTAAGACTTTCCTTAGACACTTTACTAAATCTGACGCTTTCCATTGTTTTTCAGGCCATTTCTCACAAAAGGCTTCCCATTATCAACAAGTTGCTATTGGAGTAAGCAAACAGCTTGTGAAGGCCTGAAATAATCTAATAAGCAATGGGCTTGCATGCTTTATGTACCCACATCTTTATAGGCTACAAAGTTTGTTTGGATACATAATTTGCCTCTTTAGCTCTCTTAGTTCCAATTAAAGTACCCTTTTTAAATGAACAGTTTTGCTTAGCTCCACCCTCCCCCAACCATACACACAATCTCCACTATATCCATTTTTCATAAGCTGTTCCAACCCAAAAAAGAATTTTTAATACATTCAGGTGCACCTACGGATCTGAACAGTGGGACAGGTAAAGGACTACACTGACTTTCTTCTCTTGGCTTCAACTGAAAGCCTTCACAAAGTAAAAGGACTAGCTTTGCTAGAAGCTGGATGTTTTTTGCACCCGAAAAACAACCTAGCTGTAAGAAACGTTTATTCTGCAAATTGCAACCACAATTATTCCAGTAACTAAACAAAATAATATTTTTAAAAATTGTTTGAGGAAAAAAGAAATATCACCAGCTATTTAGTATTTCATATAAACCATTGTTATAGGAGTATTATCATAGGCAAGTGATTAATCTTACTAAAGGTTTAAGTAACATAGAAATAGTTAAACATAGTGCTCTGCTTCTTGTTTGCATCAATTTCAGCTCATTTCCTTTACAGCCTGTTGATGGATATGAAAATTCATAGTTATTTGTTGTAAACCACCACTTAAGTGTCTACAAGTACAGAGCAAAGTCCCACTAAAGCGGCAATATATCAAAAGCAGCAGTAGATCAAACCTTATTAACCCATATACAGTACCAGAATTGCCTCATCTTTTGTACTGATTGCTGCCTCATGTTGTTTAGAGATCTTCACAAATCCCCAGATCCTCCAGTTATCTAGTTACATGAGAACCTCAGCTCATTATTTTTTAAAGAAGATCGTAGCCCTTGTGTTTGTAGAACACATTTGGTTTGTTGTTGGTTGCTGTTGGTTTTTTTAAACAATTCACAACAACAAAAACACACAACAGAAAACAACCCCTTATACTCAGAGGTTTTGTTTTGAGATTTCCTTATTTTTTAGAAATATTTAATTTCTCTGTACATGATCTGACAGTCCTGACTGTTCCTGATGAGAAACATGCAGCTTTAACTTGTCACTGTCACAACCAAGTTTGTGTTGAAAATGGACTGTCCAAATACTGACAACCTGAAACTTGAGAGTTCAGTTATGATGTGCAACACCATTTGAGTAATTCATGTAAAATAAAACACCAGTACAACAGTAGTATGAAATCATGTTCATTTACAGGGAAAGAATGAAATAGTGGGATTTCAAAGAGCGGGGTTTTCTCTCTTGCCCTGTGCCCTCAATTAGTTCCCAACTTGTCAGTATTATGACTTCTCTACAATGTATGGGGACCTTTGAAATTATTTCCCTCCAGGGATTGTTGTTTTGCATTACAGGGTGAAAATCAGAGCAGGCTGCTGGGCTTATCTCCGCCTCTGTGTCACAGAAGTAGGGGCAACTCATTACTGTTTTTCTGTCCTGGGATTCCCAACCCCAGGATTGGGATGGAACATAGAGCTAACTCCTACAGTCCAGCCCTGTCCTAACACTTCATATACATTTTGCACTGCCTATTTCAATAGTATGGTATGCTGCTTATGGCCTTTTAATGTCCTCATTGGATGTTCTCAGCCAAAAAAAATAGTTCCAGGAATGGGATTGCAATTGGAAGTAATCATATCTTTGAAAGTCTGTTAACAAAAAAGGTTGCCAGCTAAAAAACTATAGAGTATACATTGCTGGAGCTACATAACCATGCAGGAAAATCCCAAAAGTTAACATTGCATTTGCACTCTGTATCTCAAATTAATTCTCCAAGGATTGGTAGACACGTGAAACAAGCTGATCTCCCTGAAGTTTATTTCATAACAGACAATATCACTGGTGTGAGCAGCTATCGTCTCTGAATGAGATCTCCCATCCTTGGGAGAACAGACGCCTGACTCTGTGCTGAAGCTAAAAGTAGTTCCAACCTTTCATCTCTCTCTCCCCAAACCAAGAGTAGGCACAAGATCCTTACTCTTTACTCAGCAACAAGTAAAAGTCTTCACAAGTTAACGGATTTAAACGAAGTCTTTCTTTAAAAATCAATCATTTGCAATAGCTGTTATCATTGAAGATCCACTACCTGCAGCAACATTTCTCACTTACTTATTAAGTTGTTAAGGAAGCTGTTTTGTACAGTACACTCCTGACATGTTAAAAAAGAATGTTTTCAGATTAGTGTTCAAGCTTCATTTTTCTTGTCGCTGAAAGTTTTAATTAATACATTAAACACATTGTAGCTGTGCAGATGAGTTAAGGAGATATCTATTTATACATTCTATTGATTCAGTTATTCTAGCATTTAGGAGCATTATGCTATACATGCAACAAGAACATGGTGCCCTTTGAGACTTGCTTCCATATTGTTGAGTATAAATTGAAAAACACACAGACAGAAAACCCAATCTGCAGCAATGGGATGTATGCCACAATGAACTACCCTCCCCCACTCACTGGAAATATTTTTGAGAAGGTAAATGCCCAGTCCTGTATTGCTGCTGAGGGACGGGCTCTTAGTGTATTCTGGAAATAGGACTGTCCTGTAGTTAATTATATCACATCTTTTCAGTTCTATGCAGAACACCCAAAGAATGTAAATTTACCAAATAAGTGCTTCATATGAAGGCTTTATTCTCCCCTTTTGCAAGGAACTTGGGCATTAGCAACACCTCAAATTTCTGTTGCTCTTCTGCTGTCACAGAGCATAGTTCTGGCTGTGGGTTTTCACCACAGGTCAGAATTTTGGTATGGGAAACCTACTGGGGACTGGGATAATAGACTGAATTTTCTTAGCAGTTATTTAACTGTATTATTTCCAGTGAACACTAGGGACTGGATTTGATAGCCTGGGGAAGCTCTTTTGTATTCTGCGATCCTAAACGAAAGGCAGTGAATATGGCTATAGTCAAAGTGGGTAAGAAAGCGTATGTGTATGTGGAGTTATTACCTCCATTCGCTACTCGTGGAATCCTTTGGCTGTCTAAAGAGCCTCAACAACGATTAATAAAGAAAAGTAATCAGAATCAGAATTCAAAGCAAAAATGGACAACATCAGCTTAGAGCTGCTCTCTGAAATAAAAATAAAAATAAAAAGTTGTTCTGAGGATGCTATCTACACATAAATTTATGTGGATACTCATAAGATGCTTAGTGTTCCAGTTTTTAGGAAAGAATGTGTTGACTAAAGAATAGGAGAGAAAAATGACCAAAGGAAACACAATGTCTTGTATCAAACATTCAAAGGCAAGGAACTGGAGAAAAAGTACTTCATAGTCCTCCCTTCAGAATTCTGGTGTTTTAGAAAGCAAGACAGGTTAAAAAACTCTTTGCCTAATACATGACTTTTACTTTGATGCGACCTGTGTTAGGTCATAGAAAGTTTGGCCCAATTTCCACTGGATTGGGATCCAACCAATCATGAATCAGAAGCAGCACCAAGAATAGATCTAAGGAGTTCTGACTCACAAGCCACCTCTTTCTCAAAACACCCACTCCCCTCCCAATCAGACAGACGTCCCTTGTTTCTAAATAAATGCATTTAGTTACAAAATGGATTTATTTATTTTTAGCAGAAACTGCACATAGTGACAAAATTGTCCATTCAGTTAATTACAAAATGCATTCTGTTGCATAAGATTCGCATTTGTACATAAAATCCCCAGTCTTCCCATAATCAGTGTATAGATTTAAATTATAAGACATCTAATGATGCCGATGTGTCACTGTCTGAACACCCCTCACTTATCTTCACTTTCTTAGCTTTTTATAATGTGTTAGGATACCTAAATAATATGGAAAGTCGCTGTGCATTAGAACATGCACGCAAAAAATTGGATCTGTATTAATTCAAAATGCAAAAAGCAGTTCTGTCAGACTTCTGTGCAAGAATCAGTAGTGAGTCAGCTACATCCTTGAGCTAACTGAGCTTGGCCTTTTAGGCCTGACTGTTGAGAATCATACAAGTCTAGAGCACAATCCTCTGTGCATCAGATTTTCTACTGCCGGCCTTTGTGAGAATATCCACTTTATGCAAAAGTAAATGAATTCTGAAATGTTTCTTATTCCTTAAATCATCACAGATAACTCAAGTAAAAAAAATCTTTCATCTGCATGTGTTAAATTAAGATCTGTGAGTGATGCAGGGAATTTAAATGAAGATAAAATTATCTCCCTGTGATTTAATTATCTCAATTATCTGAGTGGAATAGTGCACTGGCTGCCCCAATGCAGAACCACCTCTGATGAACAAGCTACAATGGATAAAATGAGCAGCAAGTAAAATCACTGCATAAAATTTGAAATGAAACTAATCTCAAGGATAAAAGACACTGTGTAATTTCCTGTAATCCATTCCTTCATTTTCACTTGCATGTTCTAAAGTCAGAAATGAAAATAATTTGGAAAAAAAACAAAAGTTCTGTCCTAAATATTCGTGTATATATTTAAAATATACCCTTGCAGTATGGGAAATCTAGTGGGAAAAGCATACCATTCATTACTGCCAGCTGCAAAAGGGTTTGGAGTGGTCTGGAAAGTTCTGAATGAACTTCTACACATACAGGAAGTCTCAATCTCTCCGCTCTCTTCTGAAATGTATTCTAAAGAAAATAACCTTTATTATGTAGAGACGATTGGAAAATATATTTACCATGAGAAAAGAACACCACCTTTTTTTTTTTTTTCCCCTCCCATTGCTATCAGCGAGTCATAGGGAAATAAAATGTCTTAGCCCAGATTTGTCTCACAGCCTGGCCAGTGAAGGGCCCCTGACTGCTCAGGCTTCAGTCCCTCACGGTACCCATAAGGCCACTGCTCCTTTCCCTGGCAATCATTAGAAGACTGGAACGTGGTTGTGGTCAAAATCTCCCTAACCCAGGGGAAATGGATTAATCATATTTAAGTGCTGTTTTCCTTCAATGTTTTTGTATTACATTCATTAGAAAAACTAAGGATAATTTTGAATAAGAAGGTGGGAGGCAATCTCTTTTGCCAGAATAAGTTGAATCAATCCAATAAATACCTATTTTTTGGACATTTTTGGATTTAACATGCTTTTGTTTAAGCAACAGGTTTCCAAAGCCTTCCAAAGCCTTCCAAAGTATAGTACTGGTATAGCTCTACTGCTATAAGATGTGAATGAAGCTAAAAAGAACATACGTTCTACACTGTGGCCACCCAGTACAGATCTCATTTAGCCTGGGTTTGTGTATAATTCCTATTAAGCCTTCACAGTGCCGATATAGAAGAAATGTAACACTGGCCAACTTCTGGGTAGTATGGATCTAGAACGCAGAATACATGTATTTAATACACACAAACTAGTTATGATCTCCTTAGAGAAAGAGTTATCCAAAGCCAGTGTAATTTCATCTATATTCAGGACTAGACCCGAGACACTTGATTACAAAATGAAATAAACCAAGGTGCTGTACCACTGTATAGCCATGAAGAATGAGGTCTCCTAATAAAATAATGCTACCACAAAAACTAATAAAACTTACACATAAAGAGCAGCTCTAAAGAGCTTGCTTGCTCAGAAGGTCAATAAGCAGACTTGAACAGGCATGGCCTTCTTCACCGAGGAAACACAAAGAAGCACTTTTTTGGGAGACAAACTCATTGTGTGAGATGTCCCAAACCAAGAGGGTAAGTGGCACAACAACACACATTAACAACAGAGCTTCACACCTGAAAAGCAGAACACAGATGATAGATCCACTCAGATCTATCAGTAGCTTGGTAGCATAGACTGAGGAAAAATGAGGCAGATCTTCTTTACGTTTACATGCTCTGTAGAAACAATATCAATGCATTAAGTCTCTTCACCTTGAAGTACCTTGAAACTTGAAATACAAAACAGGGCAGGAATGTTGCTCAAAAGTAGAAGAGAATCACTTTGTACAGAAGTTTGGAAGACAAAGAGCACAAAGCTGCCGTGCTTCAGCGGCTGAGAGGAACAACTGCATCTATAAAAAGGAACTTCCTAGTTTGTTAAAGAGTTGTGAGCTTCTGTTGTCTGCATGTCATTTGAAGGCGACTCAGCAAAGTGTGCTAAAGTTTTCTTTTTGCTCGCACTTGTAAATAATGAACAAATAAGAACTTACTATGAAGTGCTAACTTAATTTTAAGAAGCATTACCAGAGGCCTCATTCACGTTAAATTCAGGGACGTTAGCAGTGACTATAGATGTGAGGGTTTTGTTTTAGCTGAAATTGTGCACTTCCATTGCAGTACCAGGGGCATATTCTAGCTTTTTTTATTATTTCCTTTGTCTAAGACCAATATAGAGTAAGTACTGATTCGCTGTGTTAGCTTTGGTAGAGTCAATGGCAATACCACTGATTTAAAGAGAAATGAGATTGAGTAGAGAAGCATATAATGGCTACTGTTAAAAAGACAATAAACCCCCAAAACCTTAAAATATATCATCATTTAGTCAGTTATATTTGTGTTTATAACTACTGCCATCAGCCTTTGGCAAAGAGACAGCAGAACAGCCTCCAGAAGAATCAATTCCCCAGATCATGTTCAAACACCACATTAGCCTTTAAAACAAGCAATAGGGAGCTACTCAAAACAGTTTTCCTTTATGCACTGTCAAAGTTTCCATCAGGCTGGTTCTTTGTTGCGGCAGTGCAGTGCGTATGGACTGTGTATGTTTGGGGATCCCTATTATCTACCTCAGATACAGAGGGCCCAGTCCTCTTTTTAAGCAAACACAACTCTAATTTAAAAAATGCGACCCTAATGCACTGAGCCAACTGAGCAACAGCACTGCTGCAACGGGGCAGCCCTCAGTCACAGCGACCAGGAGCATTGGGCAGCAGTGTTAGCAGTGTTACCCAACGCACGGCAGGATCCCTGCAGCGTCCATCAGAGGGCTTTGTGCCCACCAAGCACCGAAGCCCCGGGTTTGCCCGGGCGACTTCCAGGCTCAGGGCCAGACAAGCCAAGCCCGCACCGTCCCCGCAGCCAGGCCCCGCGCTGTGACAATGCGCCCTTGTCACAGGGGCTGCTGCAGCCCCGTCACTTGGCAGCCCTCGCTAAGCAGGTCCCGCTGCAACGTGCCTCGCTCCCCTCGCTGTCCCCAGGCAGCTCTACCTCGAAATGCCGATGCACTGATGTCAGCATTTGAAATGAGCTTGCTCAGGAGTGCCTAGATTAGCCGTGTTGCCAGGCTCTAGCCACTCTAACCCCTTTTCCACTTCAGCGGGCTGAGCTTTTGACACTCTGAAAAGCACCATTTAAAATTAATTACGGCTCCTTATTTTGCACCAAATCGCAGCACTACCGACCCTGTTTATTATGCTTTATGCCGGGTGGGGGTTCAAGTCAGCAAGGTGTTCGTGGTGGTGCTACCAAAACTCAGGGATGAAGAGATGTCTGCAGGGTAAACAGGACGTGAACCGCGTTTGTTTCCCAAATTGCATTCTTGGTAGATGTATGGACTCCTCTGGCAGAATCCACTCTGAAAGGCAAAGCAACCTCTGCCAACAGCTTGTTAAGGACATTTTATAAAATATCAGTAGTTTGTTACTGCACACGTTATCGGGAAGTTTTACTTATGGCACGTGCCAAGTGAATTTTTGAAATAGTTTGCTATTACCTGTTACAAAATAGTTTAACACGCACATGATCAAGTCAACCAATTGCTACTTCATTGGCTACAGCTGATTTATGATTTATTTTTATTACTTAACAGCTGGAGGCAAACATTTTCCTTTGGCTGCCTTTCCTGAAAGATGTCCTGCCCATCTGATAAAACCATACGGGAATCTGAAGCTTTTTTTACTGACACCCACAAGACAGCGTATTGCAGTCATGTAAATCTGTGCATACCAAATTTTATTAGATGGCTCCTCATTGTGAAGGGGATCACAACAGTGAACTAATCCAGCACATGAAGTGTTCTTCAACACTTCATATTTGGCAAACATCAAATTTCTGAACTATCCACCAAAATGTAAATGGGATACTTGATATTCAAACTAACAGCAGGTTGTCCTTTACAAAAAAAAAAGTGTTCTTTAAACGTTAGGCTTTGATTGTATGGCACTCGGCACTTCCGTAGTATTTTGAAATATGATGTTGACAAACACCAAGCAGCAAACCGTAACACAATATGTGCAAAGTGAATGTATAAAAGCAACAGTTAGAGCAAAACCTCATTCAGAGTGCAAGGGCATGAAACCTGATGTAGCTGCTGCATTCATGATCCAGTGAGCTCAGAGGATGCCCAGCTAGTCAAAACAATTAGTCTGACACATCATTACTCATACTGGAACAGCTTCACTTTACATTACTTCAGACAGGGCAGTAGCATAATGGGCTCTTTAGGGTTTTACAGCAAAAAAAAAACCTTGGATCCAAATGCAGTTACACTTCTGTTAAACCTCCTTCCCAAACAGAAGAAAAAAAGAAGGGAATTTTTAGATGGCATTTGAATTATACACAGATATGACTGCAGAAGTATAAACATGAGCAACTGCTGGGGATTTCTGGGAGGAAGTCATATGACTTCTTGTAGGTCCTGCTTTTTCTGTTTCCCACAGAGTAAAGAATTTATTCTGTTAGGAAAAATGTGTCAGAATCTAGTCCTGCATCTAATACATCGCAAGTTTTCTGCCATGCAATCTCAACTTTTAATGATCCTAACATATGATTAAGCCAATTCCCTGTTGACTTCATAGAGTAATTAAAAAAGAAAAAAGCAAAAAAGAGCACAGAGCTATTTTTTTTTTTTAATAATCACTTATAGTTGTAAACACTTTGTCAGAAAAAAAAAAAAAAAACCAACAAAGAGGTGAAGATTCATTTAGATACATGTGTTAGCCTGTTTTCCCCATAGAGAAAGGTTTTTCTGATGATCAACCTCACATTAAACCTGGTCAATTATGGCCAATTCCTGCTCACCCACACTGGCTCTTCACGTAAATACCTAGTTCTCCAATTTGCTCGCCTTCCTGTCTCATTTGGAAGATACCAAAGGGAAAAAATGAATCATTTTTTAGAAGTCATAAAAGATCAGAAATGAATTTTGGTCCAATTCTATTATTTTTACCCAACTATTTTAATAGTAGATATTTTAGAACTGAATGTGGACTCTTAATCAAATCTCACGCCCAATTCTCTCACTTTTTGGGTGTATATGGAAATAAAGAACTGGACTTGGTGACTCCATAAATTTTACCTGCACTTCTCAGAGGAGCAGCGATCCACAGGGTCCCTTTATCTCTTAACCAAAAGGAACAAAACCCAGTGTTCTCAAACCAAAAAGCCATGGACGAAATCCCTCTAACAGTCATTGAAATGCACTGCCACCAACCTAACCCTACTAAGTTAGGTATTATTATATTAAGGAAAACAAACAAAATCTCAGCCTACCACAGTGATTTGCCCTTTTCCTCACTATAGTCATCATTGACCACCTGTTGGTACATGAAGGTTTAAGTATGTGAACTGAAGCAGTATACTAGGTTCTGCATGTAAGCAGTCTGTTTATAAATCTCCCATTGCTCACTGCATCCTACTGACATGACAAATTTTCTCCTCCCCACTAACATGGAGTAGCACAAACAAGTATTTAGACAAAAGCAAAACATCATCAGTGCATATTCTCTCTTAGTGTCAGAATGGAATTGACAAAGCAATAATCCCTTGTTGAGGGTTCTCTCTGTTCCTCTTTCTTTTTTCCCCTTTGCTTAAGAAGACGAGTAACATTTGCTTCCCTTGTTTTCCTAAACAAGTCTTTGAAAAACATCAATTCATCCTGTGGGCTTTAGGAAGTTTACTGATCCTATCGGCTTAATAGCACGCTGCAACACTCAAAAGAAGGCACTAGTGCTCTTGACTATTGTGTCCTTGTTTAAAGCATGGCAAAGACATCAGGCGCTCCAGCACATCCTTAGTGTACAACTGCGATTAAATAGCAAGATAGTGAGAAATTACTGAGACCAGTCCATATCTTTTCACCCAGTGTTATATTTTACTAATTTATATCATTGGAAGAATGTAACTGTACAGCATCCAGCTTGGCCTTCAGTTGTGCCATTCAAAGGGGAGTCATTTCAAATGCCAATACAAAGATCAAGATTTAAAGTCCCAGTTCTCTGCTCACAGGTGCTAAAAGTTGCTTATTTCAGGAGATGTGGGCCCTTCAGGATTAAGCACATAATAACAAAATCTCTTAGTCTTCTGTGAATGGGAAGACCTAACAACTGTGGCTTGGATTCACTAAGAATAAGGAAAATATTAGCCAATACCTAAAGGAAATTATCTCCTTGTCAAATATCAGAGTTTGGTCCAGATGGACGTCAGTTTGATCTCATTTCTACTGGAAAACTAATCACTTCAATGTTCTTTTCTATAGCTTCTTTGTAGATGAACTTTTTCCTGTACAATTACAGGTAAATGGAAATACCAAGAGCATTACTACAGTACTCAGATGGCAAGATCCTGCAACGTGCCTGTATAACTCACTGCAAAATCAGACATTTATGACCCAAGGCTTGCTCACATTGCAGTCCATGGGATCTGGGGGGTCAGGATGTACTACCACCTTCTGGAAGAATGTGGAAGACCAACCTTTCTTTTCTCAGATGAATGGTATTATGAACTGAAGTCAACACACCAATTTATGCAAGCAAGATAAATCTTCAAATAATTATATTCTAAACTGAAAACCTCGTCCTCACCATAGGCTACAATTTTGAATAGCACTGTAGTATTGAAATAAAATAAAGCAGCAGCTTTAGAAAGAGGGAAAAAAGGATGCATAACATTAAAACACAACACGAATAGCACAACACACTCCGTTTTTATGACCCCTCCTTACATAATTTCAGTGATTTGAAAATAAAGATTCTTGATGAGTCAAACCGAAGTGGATGCCAAAACTATTCAATATCAGTGAAATGCAGTTTAGAGTCAATAGGATTGGCCATCTAATGACGATTAAGTATGCTATAAATTTAAATCTTTGAACTACTTGTTGAGATTTATTCAGGCAGACAAACAAAGATAACAAAAGTCTTTTGTGCATTTGTCACTCATTTCCGCTGCTCTGTTGTTGCAGTGTCAAATAATGTCAGTTATTTAAGCATAATTAATGTAATTTTAAATTCTCAACAAATTAAATTATAAAGACAGTCCAAGGAGGACCCTACCCATTTTTCTTACACATTTTTTTTTCCTCCTAGTTTTGAGGTAAAATTTAAATCAATGAAAGGTGAGTTTCAATCTGATTCTTAGACAAACAGCTGATTTTGCCACAAAATCCATTAACTTTTCATTTAGTTATTTCCCTCTGTTTTTAACAAGGAAAATTACATCTTCAGATACAATCCAGGAAGATTTTATAATTTTTATAATTTTTATATCTGTGTGGAAGAAACCCTAAATTCAGAAAGCCAGGATGACATCTTTCCATTTCTGATTGTACGTGCTCATTCAGTGCAGTATTGATACTTTCAAATCCTGTCCTTGTGTGGTTACTAAATTCATCTCAGAACTGGAAAAAGGCTTTCAAAAACAATGCCACAATATAAACGACCACTGATGGAGAATTGAAGGCTTGATAAGGAAAAATACAGTTGTTTTTATCTCCTTAATAAAAGGACGTTAAGTCCTTTTAGAAATCTTGAAAATTAGTTGAAGACAAAAAGATTGCCTATCTTCAGTCTTAATTAGAATGGGATCAGGCAAGTTATTCTATTACAGCATTTTAAAGCTGGTCATCTCTAAGAAGCAAAATTACCACCCATTGTACTTACATTATGTTGACTATGTTGAATGTTACATAATTTAGGAGGAAGGGGGCAAGATATTTTACATTTTGTGAGATCATACCTCAAGATTTAGTACAGCATCTAGAATTTCTTTGCAAGTAATAAAGACAATGATCCATTGTGTGCTTCTATTACTAATTATTCTGTAAAGATTGTCTGTTCCAAAAGACAATTAGAAAGGGTGAAATTTAATTCCATTAAACAGAACTCAGCTGGGACATAATGAAATTTTGTTGTGAAGTAGTAGACTTGCTTTGAAGCCAAATAAAAGCTTTTACATCGATTGAATGAATAAGATTGCAAAAGCTCACACCTTTTTTTCCCCCTGCACAGACAGCATTCGAAAATAATTAGAATAAAACTGAATTATACTTGCAAAAAAGTTTCAGTTCTCAGATATTTCAGGAAAGAGGGGTGTCCTTGTCTGCTTTTTACACAGATCAATCTTTATTGTTGGTTTCTGCAAACCAAATAAAACCAGGCACAAAATAATAAAAACCAAAGTATTCTACATTTATACAGCACTGAACTTCCCTGATCCCTCCACTAAGTGTTCCAGCTGTTATAAGGAATGCAAACAATGTGGTGCTGCCCTAAGATGTTCCATACACGCACAGCTTGCCCCCAGCCAGCTCTAGGTGTCCATCTGACTGCCTGCAGGTGTTGATGATCACTTTGCAAAACCTCCAACCGTAACACGTTTGGCTGAGTGGTGGCTAGGTGGTGAGGACATCCATCCACCCCAAAATCACGCAAGAGATCCAGTGCAGAACTCACCATTTTGCTTACACCCCGAGCAGGCAGTGCTGCTGAAAGAAAGGTGTGCTGGAAGGAAAGGCTAGTAACTAACTGAGTTCAGGTCTTTATTGTCTCATTTGAAGGTCATATGAACCTACTTAATGGCACAGGGCTTATTGTAGAGAAAAGAATGACATGAATACATTAGTAACCCATTTCTTTGAGGCTAACCACTAAACACAATGCAGCAGTAGATAATACGCTTGGGAAAACTCTTTGGGAAAAAACATGAACCTGCTTGAAACCAACTTGCTTCAGTTCACTGGACCAAGTCCAAACATTACAGACTTGAGTCTGGCTGACCAGAACATAGAGCTGCTTCTGCACTGGGATGAAAACACTCCACACCACAGTTTCCCTGCCCTATGACAGTCATTTACAAGAGCCCAATCTCACACATCCATCCTGGGAAAAAGAAAAGATGGGAAGGAGGAATGAATGAAGATCTGCCTGGCCAAAAGAAGCACAAGAATGTGGGAAAGAAGCAGAAGTAAACTTCTAAACCAGCCTCCTAAAGAGCATACTCACTTCAGTATTACTTTAACTTGCTTTTAGGTCACTGAATCAGACTTCTGACTGATACTAGTGAAATTGGGGGCTTAGGAAATATCACGTAAAAGGGTATTGCCATATCAAACTTTAGGTAACTCACTGCCTTTCTAGCTTGCATACTCACAGCGTCCCAATGGAGTAAAGAAATATCACAATTACTGTGTTATGGGAGGGGAACCAAAATACGTAGAGAGTTAGTGACCTGCCCAAGGTCCTACTGCTAAGGCTGGGCATTTCTGGACTCCAGGTGAGTGTCCTGAGCATCATTCCTCCTAAGGATCATGCTTTCTCATAACGCTATTGCTGGTTTTGAAATGAAACAAGTGGCTCTTTACCTCACGGTATGTCAAACGGATGTGTGTTTTTATTTTTTAAGATCAGTTCCTTTTAACAGATATTGCTGTTGCTAAATTCAGAAATTGAAAAGAATTTCAACATCCTATGACTTACTGGCTGTGGATGTTAATACATGTGGCTTCTTCGAGCTCTGTGGGACATTCCCATGAAAAAATACTTACCAAAGGCAGCTTTGTGTATATTTTACAAAAATCTGCCGGAGTTACTGACTTCTACCCAGGTCTGAGCCTTACTGCAGCCTGAAGTCACAAAAGAGGGGATTACTTGGGCTACGTGGAGGCTGCCTGTCACATAAATAGCTAATTAACTTCTGATTGGACCCTGATAAATCTGTTTCCCTTTATTTTATCCACACTCCCCACAAAATCATAGCTTTAGCATATAGGGGAAAAATAAAAACCACGGTCAAGTGTAGCAATGAAATAATGCTCTTCTGAACAAAAGTCACTATACCAAGAAGCAATGTTGAACCCTGTAGAAACAGAGTTAATTGCCATGTTCGATTCACTTCTAAAAAATGAATCTAGAAAATAAAATTACAACAAAAACTCAAGGTTCCATGTATTTTCTTCAATGTATTATTTGTATGTATTCAATGTATTATTTACTTCAGTGTATTTTCTTCATAGAATCCTTTGGTGAATTAAGTTTGCTCGATATTTCTAGTGTAGGTCTAAACCAAGATGGTGAAAGACAAGACATACCAACAGTAGAGGTACAACAGAAATGAACACTGCCCTGCTTCGAGTCATGCTATAAAAAAGAGAGAGGAAAAAATATTTAACAGTTATACTTCTAAACATTTCATTCAGAACTACAATTTTTTTTCTTTTTCCTTAAGAAATATGAAGCTGTAAATTTATTTTCCAACTTCAAGGAGAAATTGCTGATACATAACATGTCTGACTTTCCAAATTATTAGACTGCTGTCTTCAGGTGCTGAACACTCTTAACCGTCACTGTACACAAGACCAAGCCTGAGCACACATGTTTACATCATCAAAATGAGAGAGGATGGGAGAGTAGAAAGATAACAGTTTTTAGGATGCATCACAAATGGCAGTGCTAATCATCAATAAAAGCAAGCTGACATTCAATACAGGAAAATCTCTATTTGACAGAAGAGAATGTATCCCTTGGTCAAAGAGCAAATTGTTTCCACTACAGAGTCAAACTTTCTAGAGTTTTAGTTCTCCAGCTCAAGTTGGTTAGGGAACTTAAGTGGACAATAATGTCAGTTACAGAAGGAAACAAGTAGGTGCTAAATATGGATGCATCAACTGAACTATAGAAGTCAGAAGAGATGCAAAGGCTGGAAACTAAGTTGGAATTCCACTTCCATTTTTCTCTATTTATCTCCCACCCACATTGCTGGATATCACAAATGGCTCTCAAACTCAGAATTACAAAATTCACTCTTTACTCCACCAGGAATATTTCTACATTAGCTGTGAAGTATATAAGAAAGGTGTTTGCAACTCCTAGCTCATGTAGTCTAGTCAGTTATCCCAGAACTTAAATCACGATAATAATGCCAGAGACATACCAATACCTACACAGCACATCAGCAAGACAATTTCTGAACTACATCACTTGTATCACATGACATTTAACGCCATGAAAACCTACCACGGAGCTGAAGGAGGGGAAGAATGGAGGGAATTGTGAGAAAACATCAGCTGCCTTCAGAAATTAGGTATTACATGAAATAAAAGAGCTTAAGAGAGAAGATCAAATACCCTCTTTTATTAAGAACAAGAAGATTTAGTCATGGTTCCAAGCTGCTCATTAAAGTGAAATTCAATAGCCATTATTTTATCACTAACTCTAACCTTCCAAAGGATAAGTGAGTTCTATGACCGTTGGCTTGTTGGAAGTGTTCAGAAGATGCCTACTGCAATCTGCAGAGACACAAAAATATAATAGGGGAGTATAAGAGCAGACAGCATTTTCCTTGGATTCATGTATCCTGCTCAGCTTGGTGTTCAAAGAGTGAACGTGTAAAGCAAAACATAAGGAGTGTTTGAAGAAGGAATACATTCCACCAGTGAGATAGCCAGCATCTGTATGACACCTTTAATATGAGAATGATGTATCAAGACTGCATAGTTTATTTCTAAGGATTTTAGGTTTGGAGTTTTTTTGCATAATTCCTTTCCCATTACTTTTTCACCATCTTCACTCCATCAGCATTCCCTGTGACAGAGTAAAGTCTGAGGAATAGGTCAAGAAGAAGCCAAGTTCCCTATTTCTCTTTCTCCATCATTCTGGCTTTCTTACAATAAGTGGAACACATGCCAAAGTCTTCAGGGTCAGACTTTTACCCTGTCAGGCTGTTCTCTGCAATGCTAATGTACCCTCCCTATCTACATGCCCTTCAGAGGACAGGAGCTCTCAGGTGCATTCACAAAGATCACCAAGCTGAGGAAAGGGAACATTCTGAAAATACCTGTCCTTGCAGTGGGATTCCCTTCTCCCTTGAACCAGTATGAGCTCCACTCTTCCCTGCTTCATCCTCATACTCCATTCCTTACCTTAGGAGACAATCTTGCATGGTCAGAATCTCATGGACTTTTAGAATCCATTTATTCTGTCTCCCTTGCCTGATGTTTCCACAGAAAAGTACAAATTGACCCTTAAGGGGAAAGACTGCAATAAGACTCGAGTTTCTTTTAAAGTAAACAGCCGGAGAGTGTGCTGCATGGAGTCAACACACTAAAGAGCAGAAAGCCCACACTCTGTAACGAGGAAGGGAAAAAAAACACCAAAGAGGAAATTATCCCTGTTAGACAACAGGAACTGAATCATTTTTTGGTGGTTACTTGGTAGGGTATTTTCATTCTCTATCATTTTAAAAGAGCCTTTCCTTCTGCAAACAAGAGCTTTCACTGATCAGCACCAGTATCTCTTTGCTTTTGGTGTACATTAAGAAAATTAAATGGAATATTCTTAGAAAGACATCTGTGCGTGGGGTGACTCACATTTGATCAATCCCTATGAACTGTTCTTTTCAGAGGATGTGCAATTATTTGCTCAGTTAGGCTTAAAATTTTATTTATCTAATCACCCCCCTGTAAAGCTTTGATCTGAGCTTCCAAAACCTATTTTTCAAACCACTTTAGCTACATATTTTAACTCTTATTGTCTAATCAACTTCAGCCTGTAAAACATGCAATGTCCTACTTAATGCATCCTATTAGGAAATCAAGCTGCCACAAGGATTTTTAGATCTCTCATTTTGCAACCCCGTGAGCCATTTGGAAGCATCATTAATGTCATTATTCCAGGGGAGAAGGAGAGATCTGGCAACAGAGAGAGCCTTCTACATGACTGTCAGCTCTGCCCTGCTAACATTTGCAGAGTGACTCAGAGGTGAATCACAGGTTTCTGCAGGTGTACACCAGGGAGAGCTGGATGATTTCCATGTCACAGTGGTTGCAAATGTTTACTTCATTAGTTCATGGGGTTACTCAGCAGTCCCAGCCAACTCAATTTCTCAATCTTACTGCATGGCAGTATAAAAAAAAAAAAAAAGAAAGAAAGAAAGAGAGAAAGAGAGAGAGAGAGTAGATAGCAGCTCTTTGAAATTAAAAACACAAAATGAGCAGTCAATTTGTAATTAGAAAATCTGAGCAATATTGGAATGGGAATGGATTCACATGTAGCTGTCATTAAACTCACTATGAAATATTTCAAATTGTATCAAATGTCAGGTCTATTACACTCTTTCCCACAGGAGTAAAGAAAGGGTATATTTACACCCTTTACCACAGCAGCACACCATGCACAGGGAACGGTCCCCAAATTTTGAACGGATGGTTTTCTCCATCCACTGAAAATGGATTTGCCATAAGAAATATTACAGTGCTGTCTCTACTTAGGAACTACATCAGCAGTTTATTTGAATTAGAGTCTTGAGGTGTGTCACAATGACCCTTTGCTTCTCTAAGAGTAGCCATTTGGGATTTACAGTGGCAGTACACTGCTGCTGGTGTGGCTGTGAGCACTGCGAGGGAGCATCTGCTCCCTCATTTCAGTAAGTATGCCAGCTACCATAGGTAGGTGGAAACTCCTAAGTGCAGGACACTAAATAGAGGTGGGAACCTCTTTAACTTATGTTTCTTTAAACCGTAATTAAAATTGACCAACCTATCTGATACTCAATGGAAATAAATACATTACGACCTAATTTTCACTCATTCAAGCCCGACCAGCTACTACAGGGGAGTACTGGCTAAAAATTGAAGTGATACAATTAAAAACAGTGAAGAGACTGACAAAATCTGAAAGCTCTGTTTATCCCACATTTCCTCGACACTTTATGCAAACAGCTGACATCTTTGAAAGATTTCATTACCCAACCAGAGAAGAGAGCACCATGCCAGCTGCGCACTTAGTACATTGTTAAATTGACAATGTTTCCTTAAGGATGCAATTCCAACCCATGATACACTTTATACCTAAACTATGAAGTTCTGAAAATAATGGAGGATAAAAATGAAAGCTTGTGAGAAAATAGGCACTTAAAGCATGTACTCTAAGAGCATCCTAGTGACCTAGTATGCTGTTCTGCTTGCTCAGATTGAGAACGTGAATGAAAACCACAGAATCTGTAATGTCTCTGGGTCAGAGTACTTAAAGATGAAAACAGCTATGTACTCTTTATTACCAAAACTAGCCAGATTATTCAGGCCAAGGATGCTCCAAGTGTCATCTACACATGAAACAAACCACACAGCTGCCTGCAGTTGTAGCAGACTTGATAACCCTGATACAGGTTTCCAGCCCTATACTCCCTAAAGAACAAGCTGTACCCTAAAGCATTGGGTATCCTGCATAAAGCAGAGGAGACAGTTGGCACAGACAGATGGAGGCAGCCTGGTGGAGGATCTCACAGCAGCAGGGTCAGCACCCCTCCCTCACCAGGCACCAGTGGGCTCTGCAGCTCCAGCCAGATTGAGCTCTGGGTGGCACTAAGTTTCTTGGATTAAAATATAAGAGCAGTGTTCAAATCACCCAGGGGAAACCCGGGGAAGGAAATTCTCTCACTCTCCTCCTCAGCCACATGCAGCAGTGCCACAACTAACCTGCCTTCTCCTCAGCTCCAGCAGCAAGAAGAGAGCAGCTGCAGCAATCCTACCTTTCAGGCATCTAGCAGTGCAAAGACACTATGTAGCACTGTACTTCTATTTGGTCTAATTTTATCTTAGTAGCTTATGTTTGAATCCAGATCCTGTGAGAAAAGTGATAGGTGAGACAGGTAATGAATAAGATGCAGGCTCACCATCACTTTCATTCATCCTGTTTCTGACTTAGGAGTAAAAGCAGCATCCTACCTGGGTAATAACTGCATAAACACCCATTTTCATTCAGCAGCAACTATCTAAAAACATACTTGAAGGCAGATTTTTAAATCTTGTTAAAAAAAAATAAAGCAGTCAATCAAGTTTCCATCCTAACATTGGCACCAATGTCTTTCCAGGTCATAAATGCAGATGACAAAGACGAGAGAAAAGAAACGCATTTGAAAGCAGCCAAAGCTTGAAGACAAAATGCTCAGAACGCTACTGAGCTGCACATCATGTGGCACTGCAAACCAATTGCTTAGATGTGCTTTATTTAAAACCTATTAGCATGTTATGCTATACTTACTCAGGTAAACTATAAAACTTTGCAGGAAGGAGCACTAGCTATTATGAATTCATTTCTCCAATGAACACACTACCCCCAGGATAAATGAGCACTAGAGCATCCTATCGCTATAAATATCCTGGTTTTCATATGGCTTAATGGAAAACAAGATAGGTGTGCTTGGCATTTAACTTGGAGAAGTTGTGTCAGCTCCCCTCCCTTCCTCCTCCCCATGCTAACAATGCTGTTTGGCAGCTTTTTCATTTTATCTTACCACAGATCTTTGCCAAAACTTGAATCTGCTCCTGACAGATTAACCTCCACCATACAACAAAGTGGCTTTTTTTTTTTTTTTTTTCCTGTGGATTCTGATTGAAAGGATAATCTTGAATGGCATTCTTCTCAAATGGCCTGGTCTCCTCTTAGGCCTGGAGTTGGGAAATTAGGACCAATGCTGTTGGAAAGGCTTTAGTCGGGCAGTAACCACACTTTAAATTCAATTATTTGAACAGTACAACAGACCGTGGGACCAGATTCCCAGCTGTTCTGTAACTTACATTGTCACTTGCACCTGTGCAAAGCAGGCACAAAATACTTCTAATTTGGCATTGGGAATCAGACCCCATACTGACATTTGCTTCCTGATTCTTGACTTTATTCATTAGCCAGCACATGGTACACAAGCTGATGAATTATTGTTTAGTTTGTTTTGAAAAAACATCACTTGCAAACATACTTTAAAAAGATCTGCAATAATTAGCCATATTTTATTTCCAATGCTAACGACACCTTTTTGTGCCTTTTTATATGGACATGCATACACAAGCACATTTATGTCAAGTTAACGTAGTCCCTTATGATTCATTCCAGGTCAAAATCAGGCATGAGTAAACAACAGCAAAGGCAGAGATTTCAGTGGAATTCAATGGACTTATACCAGGTCTGAATTCTGCCTCTTGCCTCAAGGCACATTTCAAACTCCTACTGTGCAGAAGACATTTTAAACACTGCTTTGTATCCATGAAAACACAAGCAAGATTGCAGCTATTTCTACCCTTGACCAAACGAGGTTAAACTACCTTGCATTTGCTAAGGATCAAAGGGCACATGCACAGTTATGCTGCCATACAGGAACCTGACTGGGCAACCTGAACCCTTAGCAGATAGAGAAGATCCAGCACAGTAAGCAGGATTCTGTTCCCACCTACAACAGGCATTTCAATTTTGCCACAGAACAGGAAGAAAATTATTCTGTTTTAATGATATTTGAGTATTCATAGCAAAAATTTATTTTTCTCTCTGGATAGACAAAGATTACCTTTCAACTAGTTATATGGCTGCCTAATTACAGTCTCTGTGCATGCAGTACATCAGTCTTGTCAGGGGTGTATCTGTTACTTTCTGAGGTTCCTGGAGTGTCACTGTATCCCTATGGAGAGGTGCCAAGAATTCTTCTGGGGGCAGCCCTCCATACCATTAGCCCACCTCCAGTACAGGACTGCTGAAAACTGAGCTGTTGCTACATGGTGTGACAGGGAGCTGGAGCCAGCCAACAGTTGTCAACTCCACAGGCCACAACTTCTCCTGTCCCAGGAGACCACCTCAAAGCAGGAGTGGTGGGTGGCCCTCTCCTCCCCTGCCTGTGAGGACATGCAGCACACTTGGATGTCTCACCCCAAGAAATTTCCCACATACAGAGGAATCATAAAATGGTTTGGGCTAGAAGGAACATTAAAAGATCACCTAATTTCAAGCCCCTGCCATTCCACTAGATCAGGATCCAGTTTAGCAAAATGAGTCCAGCTGAACTTTACGTAACCAAACGCATCTCAGTGCTTCACTCACACTGGTGTTCACGCTTCCCACAAGCACAATCCCTCCTGGCACTTCAGGCTTTTGTTTGACACCTCTCTTACACTCAATCGGCACCAGCTCGGGGGTCCCTCAGGGTCAGGGATCTGTATTTTCTGTAAAGCCTCACAAACAGCAATAGCACCGTGTAAATAATAAATAACAGCAACAATAATAATGTAACAAGTAGGCATCAGCTTTAAAAACTCATATCACAAGTGGTGTTGAGAATCCACTGCAGCATCTTAACGTCAACTCTGTTGATGCAGACAATGAAACTAACTTCAGGCTGGGGAGAGATTGATCAAAATCATTTGTCTGGGTTAATTCTTGTAAGCTGGGGGTCAGACCATCACTGAAATATCAGTCACATCGCTCAGGATTTTGGTGCCAGAAAAATACAGAACAGTACTGATACACAGGAGGTAAGAAATGTATGAGGCCACTTAGATCCAAAATTCTCTCTTAAAGTGAATCTTCCATGACAAAAAAAGTCAAACACCAACACAGAGAAGGCATATTTACAAAACAACTAGCTTCACCCTGATTTACACAACTGACATCAACATTTTAATTAGATTTTCAACTGAGAATCAAGAAAAATCTCAGAAATTATGAAAGGGTTGAAAAGCTGCCAGAACTCGACTTTAATGCAATGACTTTTAGTATATGTTGCAGTAAAGTATCAAGACTGCAAATCTCCCTAAGCAGAGACAAGCTTTGTAGCTGTACACAAGCATGCTGTTCAACTAAAGGAGTGGAATAGCCACAGTAGAATAACTGGGAGTTACATAAAGGTGCATATATAATATATATAATACGCACCTTGATATGATATACATAAAGTGCATAAAGGTGCTCATATAAAGCACTTTATTTCTGGTGAAAGAGCTGTAAGATTCCACCTTCATGTCTGACCTGCCTCTCCCACAGATGTGCCCACTGCGCCGCTTGCCAGGTGTTCCCAAGGCTGTCTCAGGATCATCTAGGAACCAAAGAGCTACTGCTTGTTTACTGTCAGACTTTGATGGGTTACTGAAGACTGAATTAACAACTCAAGAGAGGAGAGAGGACAGACACCTATATGTGTGGTTACAGAGCTGCCATATCAGAACCATGGGCCAAGCAGATGTGCATTCAGTCTTACATTCTATTCCATTCTGAAAGATGTATGCAGACATGTACACAGAGTTAAATAAATGTGAGGTATATGTGTGATATAGTGCAAGTGTGAAATAAGAAAAGTTCAGTGAGAACTGCATGCTGCCTCAGTTGCATACTGCCAAAATCAAGGAGAAAAAAAGTAAAAGAAAAAACCTTATTACCTTCCAAGATATTAGCCATTCCTCGTGCCAAAAAAAAATCACTCCTAACCACAAAAAAAAGGGGGCATTACTGCAAAGCTAAGGATTACAGATGATACTCCTAAAAAAATAAATAAATACATGAAGGAATTTTCTTGAAAGAATTTGAAATGCTCGGTGTGTTTTTTGTTTTGTTTAAGTTGGATGGACAATTGACTATTGTGCAAAGGCAGATTGCATCCACAACTCAATATTTGTAAAGCAATTTAAAGGTCACTTTAACAATTCCAGTAACAGTGACCATTAGTGATTTTGCAAAGAAAACAGACATTGCAAGATAAACCAAAATGCTCTGAAAGTAACATCTATTCTTTCTCTGCTATGTTCCTGAACTGCCCTTACCATTGTCCTATCTGATCACCCTCCAGTAGCACAGTACGGGATGTGACCAGCATGCACTGCATGTAGCACACTTGTTTCTTTACTTTCTCCCAAGCTGCTATTATGTACCTCATGATCTCACCTTGTCTCAAACCAACAAAATCAAGGCACTCTTCACCAGCTGCACGTGATTCTATATGGTATCAAGCAATATCTATATGATATCAAGCAATCCACTGTGCAGTCTTACACTCACAAGTAGAGGGCATTAGTACAGGAAAACCTGGACCTACTTCAAGTATTTTAAAGACGTTTCAAAAATGTGTTTGAATTTGTCAATTTTAAAGGACAGAATTTCTTGCGGTTTTTAAGGTGTTTTTTTTCCTTCAGACTGAACAACACTTCGCTACCACTACATGAAAAAAGAACTGGAAGTATAGTCTATACTTTAATCCTATATGAAATAAATGTAATCACAAATCACTTACAGGCATCCTTTTACATACAGTTAGTACCTCTGACAGTGATACTTAGATCAAATGCTTCTGTAACTATAGTTGCATAAGTACAGCTCTCATTATTCAGCTTTTACATAGTTTCTGGTTTCCAAAAATAATTAGAAATGTGACATGTGATCAGAACTGCAATATTTTTTCAAAGTTGGATTAATTACCATCATCTCAAGACCAGAAAGAACAAAGCTACCAGGCATGAGGAACATTAATCACATCACTAGTAATTAGTGCTAGAATATAGAAAAGACAAAATGAGGCCATAGGTAGTAAGTCTAATCCAACTACAGTTTACCAGAAATACTATAAAGAATAGGCCTGAAAGTACATAATTTTATTTATTAAATAGATAAAAAGAAGGGTAAGGAAAATCTGCCTGCCTGGGTCAGTTCAATAGACCTGGAGTAAGAATGAAAGGCATGAGAAAATCAGCAAGGGTAAATAGTAAAATTGCAAGGTGTGATTCAAAAATGTCATGATAACAGCAATGTAACTGTTAATGGAGGGTAGTTTATAAAGCAGCAATATACATCCATGAAATATATGGTAAATTTTTATCTGATATATGTATTCTGTAGGATATGGCAGTAATAGCAAGATCAGTAACAGAGCAAGGCACAGAAATGGCCCACAGGGATGTAGGGCTGGTATCCAGTGAGACTACTGTAAATTCAATGCATTTGCGCTCAGAAGCTGAAGTTTGAACACCTGCAGAATGACATCATCTTGCAAGATCCCCATCTGCACATCCAAAGCTCTTGCCTGTTCCACCAGAGCTAAGATAACTGCACCCACTTCTCATATACACAATGTTCACAGCTCACAGAATCACAGAATGGCCAGGGTAGGAAGGGACCTCAAGGATCATGCATCTCCAATCCCCCTGTCCCATGCAGTGCCACCTACCTCCCCATTTGGATCTGCAGCAGAATTTTACCAAGTCCAGCTATAGCATAGCAAGCAGATGACAAAGAGGCAACAATAAGCAAAGAACACATAAATGGCTGCAACTACTTAAATTACCAAAAGCACCAAAAGCAAACAGCACAGAGATAGTAAATCCAGCATGATGCACTAAAGCATCACAGACTTATCTGCCATCTCCTGAAGCTTGACAAACCTTGTAGCAAGCCTTCTCTCCTTTTTGCTCTTTTAGGCTGGCAAGTGAGCAACTTAAAAACCCTGAACTCTGGCAGACCTACCAAGAAATTATTTCACTCTCAAGAATTAGCTTACACATTCTCATCCATTCTGACTTCTCACACCACTGTTTATTTGAATGTGTCTCTTTTCCTATTAAGTCAGGTAGGTTCCCTGCTTATGGCAAAGACAATAATTCAGTGCCATCAATAGAAAAAGGAGGATGCACTGCCCCAGGTGAGTCCTTTTTGAATTTCTCACTAGGGCACACGCATCCTGCGTATTCTTACACAGATGACCTTAACTGCAATAAGTCCAATTACACTCAAGTGTGTGAACTGTGAATCCATCTTTCTAAATACAAGAGAACCTTTAAGGTTCTCTCACAATTCACAGCCTGATCTCTGTGAATGTATTCATATGAATGAATGTTATCTGAATGCACATAAACAGATTTCAATTTAATCAGTGATTCTAGAGCTAACTGTTTGATGTGCATTATTTGTCATTCTCTATTAGTCATCTAAGCCTTATGCACTCAAGCACAGTTTACAGCTGATACTGGCACATAGCCTTACCTGCAAAGGAGCAAATGTTCTCAACTGCTCACAAGGAGGAGATGAGGACTCAGGATGAGTAACTCACTGAGGTTAATCACTGCAGGCCAGTGATATGGAAACAGGAATAAAGCCAATATCTTTTGCTTAGCATGAAACCATCTTTATCTTCCCTGGATTGGAAAGCTTTCAGTTCTGAGGAAAATCTGGCTTTTCATTATTCAGATTCTGATGCAGGAAAGTCCCAAAGTTTACTAAATAGCACTGGAATTACACGCTTAAACATTTTGCTGAATCAGGGCTTCTGTGATTATATTTTAAAACAATTTTTAATCAAAGAACCAAATAATATTATAAAAAAAATAGAAGAAAAATCTTTTCTTCACTTGTAAGTTACTGGTTTTCAGTAGATAACTGCTTGGTTCCAATAATTTAAAAGAAAAAAGGCTAAGATACAATCAGCGTAAAAGCAATTAGCCAAATTACTTAATGGATTAATATAAATTACACTGTTTAATTACAAGATCAAATGAAATAATACTGGTCTCATTTAGAGCAATTCAATCCAGTGGAGAACTAAGGAAACCAACTGATTTTTTGAAAGCAGGCTTCAAACTCCCTCCAAAAAATCTTACATAAGTACATGCAGACATCAAAATCTACAGTAACATATATAATCACTAATTGGATACTCTTGGATATAATTTTTTAGTTACTCCACAATTTGGATTTTACTATGAAAACATGTAATGGTCACAAAGGGAGAGAGAGGGGCGAAAGATGTAATCCCACGTCGGGAACCAGACAATATCTGGTTCTACACAAACCAGACCTCTTCATATTTATACCAGTCAGTTTCAAAATTCTAAGTATCTGCTGGATTTTAAGCAACCTACCTGAGGGATCTGCAGTTCTTTCCCCTCACTTTGTCCTTCTCTTAAACCCTTTACACAGCATAAGTGTGCTTATTTTCAAGTGTTGTCCACCAAGTATGACATCTCCATTTCTAATTCTTTGCCTTAGCCATCCTAGTGTTCGCTCTTCTCCAGTTTCCATATCAGTCTGCGCTCCCCATCCTGACCTGCTCCTATCTGCATTAATCTCTCTGAAAGTATTGTTTACCTCTGTTATGCTCTGCAAAAAATTTCTGGAGCAGGTCCTTCTCTCAAGATCATTCTCCGTGAGGTGAAATGCCAAATTTCCTGCAGCATAAAGGAGCCCAGAAAGCAGCTACATGCCTCTGGGCTGGGGTGTCCCCCAGCACTCAGCCCCACAGCCTGCTGCAGCCCCTCACAGTGCCAGGCACACGCTCTGCACACAGCCACCACCAGCCACACGCAGTCCTTCGTCCCCTCTGCACCTCTCCCAGCCACCCCAGGAGGAAGAGCGAGGCAGGCAGCCTAGGTGTGGGGCACTCTCCCTGCTCCCACCAAAGACCCTCTGCCTTCCCAGCAAAGGAACTGTTGGAGCCATCGCAACCTGAGCTGCAGAAACTTGATGAGGAGTGTGACTGCCTGCATGCAGAACAAGGAATGCTGCGTTCAGGCTGTGCAGAAAGAAGCACCTGATCGTGTGATTAATATTTTGTGTGCCGCTTTGAAGCACGCTGCAGAGCCCAAGTCCTTGGCCCAGCACAGCTTGCTTCCTATCCGTTTAGCATCACTGCTCTGGCTGTTCCATCACATGCTGTCCTCCCACAACTAGCTAGGGATGCAGAAGAAATCGCAGTGCAAGATAAGGTAAAAATGTACCCATCCTAAGAACAAGTTTTAATCATTACCTGTTCAGTGCTTCTGTAGCAAGAAATGGTAACAGTGTCTGAGAAATAAATACCATGCACATATAACAGGCAGTGTGACATTCTTCCTCATGGTTCTTCTGGATGAAATTCAGGATATCATCTCAGAAATCTCAGGACATTTTCTGCCCTAACAAAATTTCAAAGCAAGGGACAAATCAAAATACATGTAAGAAAAGAAGGGAGCAGAGGGCAGCTGTGGCCAGGCTGAGAAGAACCAAAATTGCCAAGCATACAGCAGAGTGAGTTGGATTTTCCTGTACAAGCAACAACATGAGCAAGAAATAAAAGAACTAAGTTTCTACAGAAGATTTTTATTCATCTAGATGTACCAAAATGGCAAATAGCACACTCTCCTTCAGCTTTCCAAAACACCTCAAAAATGACCTTCCTTAAACCACCACCTGGCAGAGCACAGACTGCAGCGTCGTTGTGACAAGGGCTGGTGCTGCAGCTCACCCGGGCACTGGGTTCATTCCTCATTTTAAAAGCATTAATGTTTTTTCAATGGGTCCCGGGTACTAAAAAGCATGATTTGTTAGAACTTTTGTTTTGTGCAGGAATGTTTGGGGCTGGACATGACATTAATCCTAATGGTATTTAAAATTCAATGTATTATTTTACTCCAGAGGTCAGTGCAGATATTCCAGTCAGTCTGCGGTAGCAAAACGTCATATTAAGCCCATAAAGCATATCTAAAATACAATGTTCAAAACAAATATTCTTTATATCTAAATATTAATTTGCTCCTTATCCAGTGCTTCAGCTAGCTGCTGCTCTAATTAAAAATAAAGTAAGGATGACTCATTTCACTGCTTACTGTTAATGGTTAAGCCAGTGGAAGACGTCCTACCAGAGCTCCTCCTGGCTGAACAAACCTCGGTACCAGGTCTAGCATGAGCCGCATTTCACTGAGACCAGCAGCATTGGTCACAGGTTAACAAGGACCAATTGGGACTTGTAGCCAGAAATACTACTTGGAATGCAGTAGATCAGAGGTCTGCACTGGGGGAGAGCAGAGGGAAATAAGCACATACATAACGTGTAATTAATTTTTGCTTGTATGGGAGGATATATTCACCCACTCATTCCAGCCCAAAGGTGGAAGGACTGTTTCCAGTAAAAATGAAAACAACAGCAATGAGGTTGTATAGATTTCTGTACTCTGCTCTACTTAAAAAAAAAAAATAAAAAAAAAAAAAAGGAAAATTTAAAAAAAAAAAAAAAAAAAAAGGCAGAAAAAAGTCACAGAACTTTTACCGTAGACCTTTATCTCTGCTGTTAAACTGGGAGAAAATAATATTTGATACAGGTCTATGATTTCAATATTTTACCAGTGCATCACTTTGGATATTGCTTTGGCAGACATTCCTCATTTTAGCATCATATCAAAAGCTGAAAAAGTTATACTGTTCTCAAAGGTATAAAAGCATAGATTTTTGTTATACCTACAGAATTATCTCAGCCAATGGTGAGTGAGTGGCCTCATGTATCAGAAACAACACATCTTTCTTTAGCACAGACCTCCATACACACTAAATATGTGTGTACCCTACCCTTCCATCCACCTTCTCCAGTAACTCAGATATAGCACTGGAAAGGGAGCTCATAGCTGAGCCAGCTCTTTTATCTTGGTCATCTCTCTGCTGAACTACACCATGACACAGGGACCTTTGTCATCACTCACAAATACAACTCATGATGTCCAAAATGCATACAACTATACCAGCTAGAATTTGGGGTGCTCATTTTAAAATCTTTTTTTTTGTCATCAGCACAACTGTAAATAGCTACTGTAAATAAAGTTTTCTTTGTGTATCTGACTCCTTCGGATATCCTTTCCTCAAGTGATTTGGGTGCCAATCTTCTCTTTATCTTAAAAAATCCCAAGAACAATAACCCAATACCTCGTAGTTTCCCACATCATAATTCAATGTTCTGATCTGTAATTAAAGAACGCATTAGTCCATTTATATTTTAAAGTCAATTTCTCTTAAAGGTTTCAAAGATATTTTGGAAACACTGTCTCTTTATAGATGGTATTGGTTGAGAGAGGGAAAACATTTCTAACATGATCAAGAGTTACTGAGTGGGCTAACTACAGCAGAACCTATTGTATTAACAAGGCAAGGTTTGTTTTAAGTTCAATGGAGAAAAGATAGCTTTGAATTTGAGAAGTTAAAGGGTGTTGCATTACCTAGGCACAATGGGATAGGTTAATGATGAAGTTTCAGTTTTAACTTGGAAACTGCTGGGTTTTGTAGGCTTCAGCCTGTCACTAATAGGTATATTTTAACGAGATACATGGGGATTTAGGGGAACAATTCCCATTAATGTTAATGGGATTCACACAGCTAAATCCCTGTGCTGGAAGTGTTTCTTTTAATGTGTCTTTAATACAGCTTGTGCGTGTATGTGCATGCACATGTACACGTGTGCACATGCATCTGGTTAATGGTTAAATATATAAAGAGGAACGTTACAATTCCAAGCGTCACTGCTTCATTCTATGATTTCTAACTGAAATGGAGGTAAAATGTGAGTATCTGGAAGAACGATTTATTTATTTAACCCATCACTGTAAAAAAAAAAAAACCCGCTCCAAAGGTTTAATGGGAGTAGGGATGTTACATCAGTCACACATCTGTGGGCTCACAGAAGCGTGATCTGCACACTTTCTGTCCTTTGTTGCACCTTAATTAAGGCAAAGTGACTTTTGTACAGTCACTGTTCCACTTCCAATGGGATCCCCAAAAAAGGAGGGTTGTTGAAAATAGTCAGTGATATCTGGGAACAACACACATTGGACTGGTGAGAAAATCTGCTAAATGGGTACATGCCCTGCTGATCTGGCCTTGAGCAGCTGTGGGCTTCTTTGGTAGCAATCAAGATAGGATTTGAAAGGCTACTAGGAAAAAAGTTGTCTATTTCACTGAACTGGTTTGCATACACTTGGCCACTATAGCAGCAGTAAATAAATTGCAATGCTCTGTAAAGAGTTTTCTGTGAAAAAAATAAAAGAAAACACAAAGAGTTTGATTTTACAAACTTAAACTACTTTTGTATTACTACCCATCAGATGGAAGGCAGGAAGCTGCCAACCTGGAGAGAGACACTCCAAGAACAGCAGTTGTCTGAGGGGCCAAGCAGTGCCTGGAAACAGAGTGAACAGACTGCATCAAAAGGAGTGACCACCAGGATGCAAGCACACAGCAAAATGAAGACTCGAATAAGTACGGAGCACTGAACACAGAGGGATTCAAAAGGAAAACAACGTTAAAACTTATTCTTTCTTGCCATTTCTTAAATGATAAATAAGTGGCAAGTAAAACTCAACTGTCAAAAATAACATCTAAAATACTGGAATGCCATAAAGAGGTATTTGATGAGAACCATTACAAAAAAAAGAATGAAAGTATGCAAAGGGGACAGGGCTTGACTGCATTAAGAATAAAAAAGCACAAATTTTACACTCAGAGCCAAAAGTGGTATGCACGTGTAATCTTGAAAACCTGTATAACCTCCTTGACAGTGAGGGATTTAAGATCAGAATATGTATTTTGAGCTTCCAAAAAAGATTTAAGGGGGAAAAGAAGCCTAGAGAAACATGCTTCCAGGACAGCTGAACAGCCCTTCAAAAATGTCAAGCAATATCAATTAGTAGAGCAGGAGTACCAAGGCACTAGCAGGGATGAAGACTGAGAAATACAAAATCCCTACCCTAGGACTTGTATGGAAAGCAAATGAAATAAATGGCAGTCAGTGATGAACTGGGAAAACAGAACTCTGTCCCAGTGGCGCAGGAGTCCCAGCAAGGAAAAGTAATCCTACATGCAGTGACCACGATTGCAGAGACTTCCAACCAAAATTAAGATATCTATTGAGGTCTGCAGCACTTTAAAAGAACTACTAGGGTGCAGGCTCTCAAAAAAAAAGGTTGCTGCCTTATTTGTGATTATTACGTGATTAGTGACAAACTTCCTTTCCTCTGTTTGAAGCCATTGGTAATTTAATTCCTTAAACATTGATAAGCATTCTTCTTGAGAATAAACTATGGGGTCAACAGGAGAATATTTACAGCTGCATACAGAGAATTCAAAGAAAAGTATCTCCGTCATAGGGGAACTTCTGGAACACTCATGCCTGGAAACAAGGACTATCAGAAATTCCCAAAAAGGAGTTTGATGGTTTACAGAGAGGGATACATCTTTCAGGCTCTCTGCACACTGCCTTTGATGCTGGTACCTTCCTTCTTGTTATATCCAAAAATTAAAAATGTAATTGGAATCTAGACTGAGAGAACTATTTTATCACTACTTGTGCAGCAACTGACAGAGTTACATCAGTTCTTAAATTTCTCTGATGGTTGGCATGATGCAAATGAGTCAATAACAGAAACACATTTTAAAACAGATCAAGCACCTACAACCCAAAAAGTTTGCTGCCATCCATCCAATCTGCTCAACTTTTAATGCTGAATACGAGAAAAGTTCTCTGTGACTCTAAGCCCAGTAGCACAGGGACTGAAGCCTCGGCCCAAGCCATTCTATGATTCATGATTCTATGTCCTGCTCTAACACCCAGGTAAGCAATCCAACTACTGGCACAACATTCCCCCCATGCCGCTGCACTATTCTGCATCATCTATTAACCATAGAGTGAGTACAGAAATTACTTCACAGCCTGATGGTTAAGGCAGTGACCCAGAAAGACACACGTTAAGCCCTAATTTGAACCACACACATGCAACCTGCATGCTGCTTGGGTGTGCTGCCCATCAGCATGCACTGTGGGAGCACCAATTCCTAAAGCCGTTAGCATTCCCTACCAACAATTTTAGCAGCATTACCGGTGTAGAATATATTCACCAGAAGCATAAATTTGTCTTGATAATGGGTGTTCTTAGTGCAAACATTTACAAAATGGATTCAGAATTGTCTAAAATACTCACCAAAGTAAAGGCATTTTGATCACTCCATATAAAAAAAGATTCCCCTTTGTTTCACTCCGCTGGTTCTTACTGCAAACTTCAATTTTGACTTGAGTGCCATATTCATTTTGATAACAGATCACTCTCTTACTTTCATATCTCACTGCCAAATGGGACTCACCTGTTATCTCTGATTGCAGGCAATTCAAACTTAAAGCAAGCCTGTCTATCAACTACTGTTTTAACAGCTGATTAATTAGGGCTACAGGGATCCTGTGGAGGGCTTTATCTGAAGAGCAGCTCAACCATTAGTAGAAGAAACTTCCTTGTACACTCCTAGCTCAGATAACAAAGTAAGATAATAGTTCACAATCCTGCTCCAGCTAATACAAATAGAGGCACTCCCTCTTATTCTAACACATGAGTCAAACAAATCCCCATGATACAGTACTGCAGTGCAGAATTCTCCAATGTTTTTGAAAATAATATCAGGAAACAGACACCTAAATGACACATTATTAAACCACAAGTGGTTAGCAAGGATGAATTGCCTACCTCTCCTCTTTTTTCTTTTATTTTTAATCTAAAAAAAGTTGCTAAGAAATACAAGGATGTACAGTGGTCCTGGACCACCCTGTGCTACCACAGCCAATTACTGAATTCTATCTTCGTCTTACAAATACTTTAACTCGCTGTTTAATATTCTTTCATATTACAATAGGTAACGTAGGCCAAAATAAATTTGCTATTCTGTCAGTGTTTATTCCCCTCATTCAAGTTAATTCCATCTTTGTGCATCTGGCCCCCATTTTTTCTTACAGTTCTGGAACCCACAAAGGCCTCTCTTAAAGAAGTCCTTATATACAATGTGGAATTGTGGAAGTCAGTGCTATAGCATGCTCTAGAAGCTAGAACACAAATTGGTTCCAACAACAATTAAAAAAATTAATGTGGGGAAAAAAGCTTATCAAGTATTAACAAACCTGCTAGATCAGAGGCAACCTGCTAGATCAGAGGCAACCTGCTTCTCAGGCTTCTATCAGTTTTAAATCACTGTCTTCACTAAGAATCCATTACTAGCCAGTCTTCCTCAGGAAAGCAACATCAGATGAGCTTTTAGTCTGGACAAACAAAAAAAAACACTCCAAATCCAAAAAACAAGAAACCAAAAAGGCCATAAACCTGCAATTTTATTTCTTTTAATAATAGAGTTTGCATCAAGAACTCAGCATTTGCCCATTTCTGAAATTGCAGACCATCAGTAATAAAAGCAGTGTTTCTAGCAAGTTCAGCGTAAAATTTCATTGGTCACGGCCACAAAATCGTCCCTCATTATCTCATTATTAGTTAAGATTTCAATGCAGCTTTGGGAACTTTTCCAAGCCCCATCTGGATTGGCTGGGTTTCAGGTGGCTGAAACCACAGGATGTTTCCTCAGGGTGCATCCCCACTTAGCAGAACCTACCCAGAGCATTTACAGTGTTACTACTTCGTAGATAGGTAGGTAGGTATCTGGGGGCACTAGCAGGTTAGAGAAGGCATTGAAAGACTTCAAAAGTATTTCTGCCTTCGCCCAAAACCTAGAATAGAGATTAGCATACCATTGTATCTTCTACCATCAGTAACACGTTGCTATACCATAAGGAAAATAATTTAGTTAAGGGAGATTTATCCTGCAAAATTAACTTTCATGACAGAGAACCAAAACAGAACAGAGGAAGAACAAATGCATCCTTAAGGAGCAATCTGCTTTTTTGAAAGTCCTGTGTACTGAACATAAGACTCTTCACTCATTTCATGCATACTTTGCCAATTAAATAAATGCCATATCAATTTTTGAAACCAGCCTTGCAGTGACAGAGCTGTTCAAATGACTTCTCAAGAAGATCAGATTTAAATGCTTGAGTCATGGCTGTACAGTGCGTCACTGAAGACATTATTACCCTGGCAAGTTGAAGCAAGCACAGAATGTCAGCAAGGCTAAAGAAAGGCAGCTAGGTCAGACCTCAGTCCCAGACACTCAATATAATTCCACACTGATTTACATATTTACTTTCACAAGCACAATTTGTTTCCACATACAGCAATGATGAAAAAAGCACCAGCCAAGCAGCCGATCCAGAGAGCCTAACTCCTGGCTGAAATCCTGCCCAGGTGTGTCCCATGGTCCTGTACCCTCAGCCCCAAAGTGTTCAGCAGGGAACCAGCAGGACATCAGCAGCACTGACGTTACTCTTTCCATAGACTCACATACAGCCAAATCCTATCCTCAAAAGTCAGCACAAACTTAACCTGCATTGTTCTCCAAAAAGCAAATTGTGACTGAAGTTATATTTTAAAAGATTTGTACCCATTAAATGCTTTAGTATAAGATTCAGGTTCAGCTGGACCAAAATGCATTTCCTTCGTTTCTTCCAATGGAAAAAGGTCTCACAGACATATTTAAGCCCTCCTGTGAACTCCTTTCCCCAGAATCTGTGCCAAAGACTAATGACATATGGTATCTCTCCTAGATTTGCAAGTTGAAAAGAGCAGGAGAAGACCCCTTTCATTACCGCATAATAGCATGCTTGCAATAGTTCAATAGCTATAATGAAACATGACAACTTGGATCTGCTTCCAGTGATGTCTCGAGCCAGTGTCTGAATTGCACACTTCTGAACATGTGTCAAGTAATAACTAAATGCAAAATTCCTAGACATCTGGAGGAAAAAAAAATCCTAATTTTCATGTTTATCGGTGATCAGCAATTTTCAAATCACAAGTTTCTACAAAATGTTGTAAATTGTTACTTGTTCTTAAAGAAATTTCTTTTTTCCTTATTATCTCGGGATGCTTAAAATCATTTCCCTGAGTCCTGCCCTGTAATCTGTGGCAGCAATCATTATATTTTAACAGAAAAAAAACATACAGCCACAGATGGAGGGGAAAAAGCAGGGGGAAAAAAAGACATAAGAAAGAGAAGAGCACATTTGTCTCCTATTCTACTGTAGGAAGCCTGACTGCACGTCTGTCTGCTCAAGCCTGTCCTCAAGTGTATTTCTTAGACTTGGAAAATGTAAGAAGATGGGGGAAACTGCAGTTTAACAGCATACCTGTGCACCAGATACCAAAATGCAAATTTGGATCCTGTTCTCAGTATCCTAAATTTAGATCCTATGCACTCAACTGCTATGGTTACACAGATCTACAACACTTACACCAGCCTAGGCTTCTGACACTCAGTTACTTGTTTCTTTTATAAAGAAACATTTGCCTTGATATTTAAATATCGTGACCTAAGTCAATCAGAAGACACACAATTTTCTTACAGCTCATGAGAAATCCTGTGGTATCTTCAGGACCAGTTCCTTAAGGATTATGTCCCCTCGGAAACCACGAAGAGTAAAAAATTTACTACTTTCATTAAATAAAAACTCATAATGTCACATTAACAGAAGTCATGGCATCTGGAGTCATGAAAAGAAACACTAAGAATCTCCTAAAGCTCAGAGAAGAAAAACCCACAGTTGATAATGCTGGGTGTGCAATCCTTACACAGACAAAAATCCTGCCCATGCAGACAGAAGAGAAATCCCATGGAAAAAGAGCAGAGTTTTAGCTGATGGAAGGCAAAGAAAATTCCTTCGACTTGGCTCCTAAAGCCCTGGGCTGAAGCCCAAACTTTGATGCTTTCTGGTTAAGAAGTGAAAATACTAAAACAAACAAACAAACAACCCCGCTATAGATTAGCAGGATTGCTGTAAGTTAACCCATTTCAAGTTGCTTGTAAGCAACGGAATGCTGCCCTGTTCCAAGCAGACTATACACATGCAGCAGACTAGGCCCAAATTCAACATTTTGTCAGCCCTCATCTTCACTGCTAAATTTAATTAATGAACAAAGGCCTCATCTAGTATTTCTCAAAAATTTTTTCTTTTTTTTTTTCTTTTTTTTTTTTTTGTCCTTCTATGCCCTCATTTTTCCATTTCTCCAATAAAACACTCAGACCTTCTTAGTACTCCTCTGCTGGCACTAATAGGATTCCATTATCTGACATACAGTGAGTCATCACAAAGAAACAGAAAACCTTGCTTTCCTATACAGCAGTCGAGTATCTGCTCCTTTGTAAGGTCTCAGCTGTAATTTCTCTGCTCGACTTAATTCCTCTCTTTACTGCCACATTATAAAAATAGGGGTGCTTTAAAGTAAGTAAATAAATCAGCCCTGCACAAAAAGTCAACAAAATCACTTAAACAGATAATATATAGCTCATTGTGTTCAGCACCGCAAAGTAACACCAGTTGGTCAAAGGTCCAAGGACAGCAGCAATTTTTTTCAATCATACTGGCACCGATTTGCCCAGATTTGTGATTTGAATATAAAGTGAAGAAAGCCTTGGACAATTTGGCTTTGCACTTGTTTTAAGGTTTCCTCGAAACTGAAAACTGAAAGTGACATTAGAGAAGAGCTATTCACTTAGTAACAACTTGCATGAAACCACAGAAATGTAAGCTCTGGAAAATGCAAATAAGCTGCATAAAGATTTAACTGTTGCTGCACTAATAGGGTCAAACTGTAATTTCAATAACACAGGTCCATCTGCTTTGATCTCTCCAAGGGTTGCGTGCTGCTACCTCATGGTCTCAATAATTACATATTTGCTGTGAACGAAATGAGCCCCAGTGAAAACAAACACCTGTGCTGTTCTCAGTTGATGGGTCACACGTTCAAATGTATTTTATATCTTTTAGTTCTAATTTTAACCTTCGTGCAAATTTGGAGTGCTACAATTGAAGACAATGAGCATTTCTATTGTTGTAATGAAGGACACAGTCTGTCCGTAGAGATTTTTTTTAAATAAAACCTTCAAACAGACATTTTAAGTGAATTTCACAATGTCTTTACTCAAAAATGAGCCGTTCACTAACTGAAAGTAACAACCAAAAAGGAAAGTGAAGGGATTGGGGGGAGGAAAAAAAAAAAGGTTAAAACTGTAGGGACTGGGATATTTAATCATTGATAACACTGAGTGAATTGTAAAGAGGCTCAAAAGAAGGTGTATGTGAATGGAGATGTCAGATTAGCTTTCCTACTGGTTGGGATTTCAATAACCGACAGTAGATAAGATACAATTAGTATTCATATATTGAGGCCAGAGATTTGGAACCATTTTTCAAAGTATTGTCTAGCCTTGAAAAAGTTTGAGCTGCTTTATTGCATTTTTACAAAATGTATATTTTAATAAAACACACTTCACAGGAGAAGAAAAACGTTGGACAATTGTCTTAATGTTTCAACCACCAGAAAACCAGCTGAGAAGCAAATGAAGTTGGAGAGTCCTGGAAGCTGCATGACTGATCTATCAAGACTTCCACTGTACTTGAAAGGTCCATGGGTCACAACTGCAGGAAGTCACATTTTGAGACCCAGCTATGAAGCTATTCGCATGGCCCGAAGATATATCCCACATCAAATGGCTGACCTCCTGCACTCCAATACTGCAGGTCAGCTCATGCTTTCTAGCCAGAGGCCCTTGCTGACTCTTTTTCGTAATATCTTGGAACAAAGAAACACTCAACTTTCTGGGAAGTCTCCCTGGGTTACCTAGAACTCAGTTTGGCAAAACCTACCGCAGCAGCACTCTTACAAACTAGTTAATCTCTCTCAAACAGCGGCAATAAAACTGAACCACTGACTGCCTTTAACATCTCCCTGTCCCAAACTTCACACTGTAGAAAAATTTCAGCTTATTTGGCTTTGCAGTGACACGAGGATGACGTACAGAAGTAAATGCTTCCTACAATCTGTCAGGTCGTCATTTAGTGCTGTGCTGTTAAAATGAACTTACCAGCAGTAATGCAGCCAGCTTTCTACAGGTAAGCAATTCAGTGGGCAAAAATTCTAATAAAAGAGAAAAATGTGCCACTGTATCGTGTACCCCACACTGTTGATTAATGAGATGCAATTATCATTACTCAAATGTTAGCCCTTCATTTAATTTTCTGATTTCTTCGGTCTCTCCAGAACAGGCCAGTGCAGGGAAAAATGGTACAGAAAACTTATGCAACGTAACTTTGATGAAAATCTGAAGAATTCTATTGAAAATTTTAAGAAACTATTAATGCTATCGCTCACCTGTGGAATACAGCACTGCTGTGTAGTTTTAGCTAACCAGCCACCTCACCAAGCAGTTACCTTGCCAGGTGGTACTGCATTCTACAATCTTACATGTCAACATAATACTGAGTATTTGCAGAGCACTAAACTCTATAGACACAAAAATATCACACGTAGTTCAAATCATTAATTGGTGTTGTTATGCAGTAATATTACTCAGTGTTCTGCTGGATTATTTTCAATCTACTTTTTCAACAGGGAGATTACTTTGATGAATTTCTTGCCTCTAAAAATAAGACAACACGATTATGTTAACTGCTTACCGCATAACATAAAGCAAAACAGAAAATAAATCAAGTAGTAAAGGTGTAAATACATAAATATCATGTTTCCAAAGCTTTTAAACACCCTTGGTATAGTGGACCCTAAGGTTGCTTTGTTTTTGAGATGGCTTTATTTATTGCTAATATATTTATCATTCAGAATTCACACTGTAGGGCCACCAGGCAGACCTCAGGACCTTCAGAGCGGACTGGAGAGGGCTCAGTGAGGGTACTCCACTGCAGCTACAATACAGCATAATTACAATTGCTGCATAATTATATGTGCACAGTCAGAGCCTCATCGTCTGCCGCCACTGAACTCACCTCCTCTCGATGTCACTGGGACTCAGTGCTAAGGATGTAGCTGTCACTTAGCCAACGCAGATACACACTTATCAAAGTATCCAAACGACTGTGCTTAAAGCCACTGGCAGGCTTTTATTGTTCTGCTGATTACGAACTAAAAAGCAAGAGGAAGAAACACTGCAGCTGCCCATGCATGAAGGAGAACTTTCTCAGCAATACGCTGATGGGACATTCTTGCATTGCTTTTCCTCACAGATCATGCCTGTATTGCACAATTCTGCAGTCGCTGTGGTTTCCAAAGAAAACATTCCAGGAGACTGCATCACTCTGGTTAATGTAGAAAAAAAGAGCACATTTTTTCTTATTCCTGAAATGTAATGAACAAAAACAAGGTAATGATGATGACTGATATATTACAAAGTCTCACCATGTAATCCAAAGTCTACAAAACAAGGGGAGGTAGAGCTGAGGTAGCTTTTCAAAAGAGAGTACGGATAGAGCAAATTGCCTTCAAGTGCACTTGCTGTTCTCCATGCCAGGGCACCCAGAGCAGATGCCTGTGGCAGCAGCTGCACCAATAAGGTAGCCTAAACACTGGGGAATGTACCCCAGGGGTAAGAGCAGCAAAACACTGCCCTAGATCATCTGAGCACTGCAGATTGTCCACTGCAATAGGGCTTCAAGAACAATATGGACAAATAACTGCTAGGAACAATGTAAATACAGTCACCTCCCCCAGGGCCAATGGAGGGACCAAATGCCTTCAACCCACAAAACCATCACACCTCAGTTTCATCTCCATGCTGACTTTTCATTTCCTCCCTTCTTTCTTTTGCTCACCCCAAGAACATCAACAAACAGGAACAATATCCTGGAATCTCCAGACTCACCAAGAAGCCCTGCTAACTCAAAGCTCAACCTACTGCAATCACCACGGTCTGGGGAAAGCAGGAGAAAACGTTTTAATTGCTTTGAATGTTTTGACATTAGAAAGCTGCTTTTAAAAATAATTCATTTAAGGGAAAGATATTTTCCAGTACACCATGACTACGACTGATACACAATAATCAATCCCTTGGATTATTTTGCCTCCTGGAGAACAATTGCAGCTCAATCATTTACGCAACAATAGGTGATGTAATTTCTCTTAAATCAACACAATGGTGAGATTCAGAGTTGGTTTCGACCTGACTGAAAATATTTTAGTGCCACAAAATTGACAGAGCAAATATTGCGAGTACAGAGAGTTGAGGTGGAGACCAACTAATAAAAAAAAAAAATCCTCTACAAGAAGCTGCTGCTCCTAACCATACAACCACTATATTTCTTCAAATCACTAATATTGCTCTCAAATTATAGCAAATTTTTATACTTGGCAAATACCTAACTGCTTTATTTATTCTGCCTCTACAGTAAGGTACTAAGATGAATCCCACATCTTTATTCTTCAAGCTGCATCACTAACTTTCATTTTAATCTTTTGCAGCAAAACAAAAACTGCATCTTATTGTAAGTAATATAATTTATTTATACTTGAAATAATTTGAAAAAGTGATGACACACCAACAGCTCAAGCATGAAGCATTTTTTTACTCTTCAGATGATGAGTGACAGATGATTATCAAATAACATTTACTTACTATTTAAATGTTATTAAAAAAATCATTCCTTTTAAAATGCATATGAAGACAGCAGTAGAAAATTCTATTTTCTCTGGTCTTCCTGGATTTGGAGGATATCTAGGGTGATGGCCATACAGTCACAGAAACTTGAGCAATCGGTCCACCCCACTGTGTGAAACGGTTTCTGCAACTTACTGCTCATTTCTTGCCAAGAATCTTACCAGTCACTGTTTTCATCACTTGCCTTCTGCTTATCCAGTTCCTAACTCATTACTCTCAGTGACAGGCCCTTTCTTGCCCAATAATTTGCTTTCCCTCTCCAGCTGGTACTACCATCTATAAAGGATAACAATTTTCTAAACATCCAATAAATTGGCATTTAATAGTTCAATCTGCTTTTTAAACATTTGCAGTTTGCTCAGTTGTGCCAACATAAAACAACAACATTCAAACATCCAGGATAGCAATTTGAAAATTAGGCATCACAGAGCATACAGGACCATAAAGCAGACAAACCGAATGACAATGTGGAAATGACATAATAGGAAATAGGATACAAGTCTAGAATGGCATCCAAAGTAGAAGAGTCTGGAAACTGCTTAAGTACTGTATCTCCATGGCCAAAAAACTCATATCCTCACTTACAATGATGTCTGGTGATTTGGTTTTTTTGCATGTTTTTTGTTGTTGTTGTTGTTTTTGTTTTTAATATCCTGCAATCAGACATATGTCAGCTAAAATAAAGCATTTTCATTGGGAAAACTCTACTCTTGTGAAGACAAAATTCAACAGGTTCTTCTGAAGCCCTTAGGATTCTGTTTGGACTTCTGGTGTATTTCCCCAGTTCTGTCTGATCCGCTTATTAAAACATGTTTTCTCAGAACAAACACTGGAAGAAAGTTTAGAGAAATACTCTAAATTCTACTACTTCTGCTACACTTTATCAGCCCCAGAGAACATTCTAAAGATGAAGTTCCTTTGACAGAAGTGCTTGCTACAACATATCAGACAAGAGACATTCCTACCTATGATGATTCTTTATCTTTTATAAAAAATTTCGTAGTGGACCTCAATACTGTGCTACTATTAAAATCATAATGATGGCACCTGAAAAGGTCACGCTCGTTTTTTAAGCTTTCTGTATACAAAACATTTCTACTGCATCTGCACTACAACTTTCAGGCTGCATTCACTACCATTTTCTGAGCTGTGTAGGCATAATCTTCCTTATTGTTTACTTGTCAACAATATTAATGCTTTCTATTTTCAACACTTTACTTTCTTCCTACTTTGAAGATATGTCAACAGGCAAAAAAAAAAGTACACTTAGTTCTTGAATATGTAATGCAGCTTCATCTTCAGGCATATTTGTCATTATACAGTGGTTAAGAATTTGTACTTATTTCATAAATATTTCATCAGTATTTTCTGCATGCTAACTAAATTATACATGGTACATTTCTCATTTTAAAGAAGAAAATAAAATTTATTATCAATGAACACGTGGGAATGACAAATACTTTCCAGCTGTTTCTTTTCCATGCCTCAAAGGACCCTAGAATTTGGTACTGTTAAACTGGGTAAACCCAAAGATGTCAAAAGATCACTTTTGTAAAGAGCAGTTATTGTAGTGAAGTCCATTACTGTGATAGCTTTGTTGTATCACTCCCTCTACAAGCTTGAAAATATTTCACACAAGCTAAGCTAAAAGTTTCCATTAATCACTGTCAGCAGCATTAGTCAATTCCCATAACACGGCATTAATTTATGCAACGCACCCCAATTTGTTCAGGGCTATTAGACAAAAATAAATAAATAAATGACCAATTCAAGCTTTGAGGGTTTGACTCTACTCCTTTACTTTTTCACTGCTAGCAATATAATCCATTACCCAGAAACACCAGCAGTCTCTGGCTTGGCAAGGCCCCCGTCACTACCAGATCTTTATCGAGTAGCATTACAAGAAGTTGAACTTTTGGCAACATCTTTTGGATCTCTTGGGATTTTTAGCACTTCCCAATGAAAGCGTCCAGATAACTGACACACCACAATGCTTCAGGGCTATTTCTTGAACTGTGATACCTCACAGAACACAACAGTGGCATTTGGTCACAATGTCTTTTTTTCATATTTAAGATTGACACTTGCTGCAATTACCCTTTCCACAAGATTCTGCTTCAGAGATGCGCAGCCTCTCAAATTACTGACAGCCCTGCCACAAACCTGACTTTGTTCTCTTAACCAACTACTCCCCATGGCATTTCATTAAAGGAATATTTTGACTGAAAGCAGTCCTGCCTTTCTGCTCATAACTTGGTTTGTTGTTCCACTTCTGGCTGTCTTTGCTGAATGATATGCAGATTTGGAGGTAAGGCAATTAACAAGTAGAATAATTAATATTACAAACTACCTTCATGGTAGCTTTCTGAGAGCGAGGGTTAGACTTTCCCCAGTAACATGACATCTCAACAGTATCTTAACAGTTCTTACATACATGCAGCCTCCATCACCATGTATCTTCTAGCACCTTGAATCTGTGAGTAGAAGCAAGCCACTGCTTCCCTTGGAGTCTCTCTGAGAATTTAACAGCATTTTTGCATCTAAACTTGGTTCAAGACCTACTTGTAGGGAGCAGAGATACTATCCTCACCTGCCTTAGGGTGTAGCAAAGCTTAACACAGCACAGTTAAAAGGAGAGGCCCACCGTAAGTCAGAGCTGAAATTTTTAGCTGTTTGGGTGGTCAGTTCTGAAATGCCAGTTTAGACAAACTTCTGTCAGTTCCTGAAATACTACTACTTCATCCCTTGAGAAGAGCTGAGGATAATATGCTGGCGTTACGTGAGCTCACTATCAGGCCAGTGTTTAATTCTGGAATTGGTCTATATTCTGAGAATGGTCCAAAGTGCAAAGCAAATTTCCTCCCACAGACTTCTCTGGATGCAACCATCAAGTAAAATATTTGTTGTGATAATTTTACAGAAGTAAGACTTCTGATTGTTGAAATGTCATTTCAGGGCAATTTTGTGCTTGCCTTGCATCCCACAGTAAGAATCAGGGAAAATAAATATATATATCAGCTCCTTAAGGAAGAGAATCTGTGTCATATCTACCTTTTAAAATTGAGTCTTCCAGGATCAAGGCAAAAACCAATAGAAGCTCTATAAAAACAGTGCAGTTTTACATCAGGGCTGAATTTAGCTCCAAAACTCTTTGGCTAAGACTTTAAAAAGGTAGCAAAAGAAACTGGAGAAGAAAAAAAAAGAAAAGGACAAAAAGAGGACAACACAAGGTCACTAAAATGGAAGAGAAATAACCGATAAAAGGTGCTCTGTTTTTTTCCGTTCAAAAGTTGTTGTTTATTTAGTCAAAATGCTAACTTCAACTTTACGACAAAAAAAAAGAGAGCATTTTAAAGCAGTAGGCTCAGCAGATCTGTGTCAGAGTCAGAAGTATTGGCTCTCAAGAAAACACACAAAAACAAACAAAAAGGAACAATTACATCAGCTGGCTTCCCTAGCTGTGGCTTCACTGGCTTCTGCCCTTAGTTTAAAATCCTAAATGGGTTATTTCCTTAATTTATCCCAGCCAATGTACAGGGTACTCGGTGAAATTTCCTGGTAACGTTAACAGGAAACATGCTTTTGAGGGCATCCCTCGTTCCCACCAGTAGTCCAACCTCTTACACTACCAGCACTACACCAAACAAATACCTGCATCCCAGAATAAGGATGTAAGCTTCACCACTTGATGCCAGTTGACACACTTGTAGGTATCCAATTATCTATCGTCCATCCTGAAAGGCATTCCTGCTGACAATGAGTCTGTATTTCATCCCATTGGCAAAAGGGATGGGCAAAGTGTGGTTTATTTACTGTAGAGATGTTCTCTCACTTTCACATGTTCCTAGAACAAATACTATATCCATACGTTTTACCATTAAATATTTGGACTTGACAATTTCCTTTTATTCCACCTGAATTTCCATGCAGGCCTTGAAATGCAAAGACTCCGGTTATTTTCTCAGTTTTAGGCATCTGTAAACAGGTTCAGAAATGAAAACGAAATTTCAAAAATGTAGGGAACAAAAAAGTTTTCTGAGATCCACAATTCAACAGTTTCATACTGAAGAAACTTGAAAAAAACATCCCTGAGCATAAGCTCCAAGCCAGCTGACGAAAAATTCGTCACCCTTTCCTTGAGATTTCCTAAACTTTGAACTTTCATATAAGTCTTAAGCACTCATAAGACGGATATGGGGAAGAAAAGAAAAAGAAGAAAAAAAAAAGATGGGGAACAACAAGAGATGCATACAATAGTCACTCTGGAATTGTTCCCTCTGTTACATATAGCCAAGATCGTGATTTGTGTCTAATGTACTCTTGCAAATTCCAGTTAATGCAACTCCTCTCACTTTGAGATGTAGCTGCAGTCAGTTACTCTCACTCTAAAACATCCAGGTGTTCAATCTTTTTCTAGCCATCACCTTCCTTCTATTAGAAAATAACATCTAAAAGGCACGTGGCATTGTCCTTTACTCACAGATGATACAGACTGTGAAGTATTTAAAGTTGTTTCTAAAACTTGTACAGTTCTCATCACACAATTACTGTCATCATTGTGAAGCATCATGAGAACTTCTACGACGCAGCAAGTCTGTCTCCAGAGCCATCTACGGGCATCTATCTACCTTTGGCCACATCACAACTTTTCCTTGTATTTCCTTGTGTAATCTTTGTATAATCTGTGTATTCCAGATGTAACTGCATGTAGCTGCTTGCCCACTAGATTTGCATCTTGGCAATGCTTTTCAGTATGCATCCTGTGTAGAATAAAATCTAAACCAAAACTAGAAATTGTGATGTTCTGAAAAGATAGCAAAAAAGTCAAGCAAATGCACCTTGAGATACAGAACACAGCACTGATGTAACAGAAAAATGAACTTCACTGGCAGACAAATCCTGCTGCCTTGCTCAGTTAGTGCCCCAGGCTGGAACAGTACTGTGACAGAACATAAGTCAGATCTCAATCATTTCATCACATTTTTTGGAGGTGTGCGGCTAGTAGGATCAGAGCACACCAACTGGGACGCACCATTTGATCTCGTCTATTTCCTAAAGCTTGAGGCTTAAAGGGAACCTTAGACCATTAGAATCACAGAATAGCCTGAGTTAGAAAGGACCCACAAGGATGACCAAGACCAACTCCTGGCCCCGCACAAGACCACCCCAAATTCAAACCTCATGTCAGAGAGCACCGTCCATTTCTCGAGCTCTGACAGTCTTGGTGCTATGACTGTTTCCCTAAGGAGCCTGTTCCAGTACCCAATCGCTCTCTGGTGAAGAACTGTTTCCTAAAACCCACTTTTTCAGCTTCTCCAAAGGAACAGCTCTGCCTTTTTCCACTGATCTGTTGTTTTCCTTTGTGCACCACCATGAAAGGTCTGGCTTTGTCTTCAAATACCCATTGGGTATCTTTCTCAGCTACCCCAGGGATGACAAAGAACATCCCATATGTACATCATCAATTATCTGTCTAAAACAGGAGGACCACATGCACACTACTTATTAGGAATAGTCTACAGCCTAAGTCACTTTCAGACCTGTGACTGGGACCAGTTGGATGAGTAGTTTGTTAAGAGCCACACACACGTTATTTTAACACAGCACAGAACATCATACACCAGTATTTGAATAATAGCATGGGAGCAGTGTCCAAGAATAGCTTCCTAGCAGCTACAGGTCATTACATTTTGTACAGTTATCACAAAATCAGACATAGCAACCAGAGATGAAACAGACTTCATAAATATATATACTATACTATACATACATATTATATATTTTTAAATCTAATTGGTTCTTACTTTACATTACAGATTGAAGTCTTAAGGGCTATCACAGCCTGACATTTTATTTAGTCCTGAAAACTGTGGATTCTTTATCTAATTGTCAGTATCTTCAGGAGATGCTAAACCCCAAACTGTGTGTACCAGAAAAGCACCAGCGCAACCAGTATTTGGTATAGAGACCAAAATGTCTGTTTCAGTTCATTATATATGTTTTTGAAGTACATGTTCTTCTTTCTACTGCACTGAATTAGAACATATATTTAATTGCTCATATGTTGACCACAACGTAGGATTCACAACTAGGAGGAAATAGCAGAGAAGTCTTAATGATGAAGAAACAGTAGAAGTGATACCTAATAATTTTTGCTTGGTATTCAGAAAGAAACAGAACAATACAACCTATTAGTTTGTATTAACAAATCTATTATTTTGCCCAAGATGGATAACAGGTGAATCAGTTTGTTTTTACCACTGTAATTCTGTTTGCTCCTTTTGAATGCTGGCAGTGTTTACACTCTTCCTGTCTTCTAAAACCCCACTAGTACGCCACATCTGGAGGGCCTTTTTCAATTGACTGCAGAACACAGATTCAAAGCTTTTATGTGTATAATCACAACCCTCACCTCCATCCAGTAACAGAGGTATTCCACTGTATTGGTCTTCATTAAAAAGAAAAAAAAAACACTTTTTTTTTTTTTTTTTTTTTTTTTTTTTTTAACTTTCATGCTGCCTTTTCACATGGATTTGTCTCAGAAGTTTTAGTGGCTGTTATCAACTTTCCACACTTCATAACTTCTGGACTATATCAAATGCTGTTAGTGTCCCTTTTTCTATCTGTTATAAATTGCTTTTTTATTTCTAATCTCTGCTTTCACTTCAACACTAAGCCAAAAGGGCTTTTAGTTTTTTTTCTTGCCTGTAGAGTTATGGATTTTGGACTATCTAACTTACCTTTGCTTTTTAAGAACCTCCAATTTTCAGCCAGACTACTCAGGCTCTTATGTTTTTGTAGAGATGATATCACATTCATCCCCTTCTTGTTGCATATAAAGTTTGCCCCAGGTTCTAGTGTTTTTTCTTACTGGATCCTTTCTCAAGGATAAACAGCTTCAGGCTCAGAGCTTTTTCTCTGAAGATTTTTATTTCCTTTTCCATCCTCAGAATAACCTTACTAGTACCACTAGTTACTGCTACCTCGACCCAGCCCTTGTAGTGCCACCAGCTGAGTGCCTGCACGGCCCGTCTGCCATCTCAACTATCTTATTTACTACCAAGCTGTCACCTTCGATATTTATGCGCATCAGTACCTCTAAATGAAAGGCAGAAGTAAGTCCAAAGGAGAACCGAGTTCTCTGAAGCCCTGGGTTATCATTTCCAAACAGCTCCCCTCTCTGCAGAGAGGGATTCTGGCTTTGAGCACCCTAAGCACCTCTGAGCAGCAGTGTTGGTGGTGGGCACCCTGAAATCCAGATCAGAATTTCAAATTGTAAGACCTTCAGTTTTTCAAGTCACTTAGAGGAAAGTGGACAATTATCAATTTTATGAGGCCCTTGGGAAAAGTTCAGAAATAGTGAGGTTATATTTGAAAATTGTTTGCAAACAGAAAAGGTGCCTTAAATTGCCTCTTCAGTTCACAGAAATAATAGGTTTCAGCAGAGTTAAGATGCTAGGAGTTTTAGAAGTGTCACTGGGAAAAAAATAATGGAAAGTGCTCAAAATGTTGGTACATCCTTGTGGCTCAGAGTGCAGTATATGCCTATTGTTACCTCTATGCACTAATTACAGTGAAGGGAAAAGGGCAACAGTAAATAAAAAACAGATGGGGAAATGTCATCCAGTTAATCCAACTCTGTCTCCTTCTAATTCATAGGAAACATTTTATTTCTGGGCCACAATGGGTAGTGCTACAGCACATTTCATATGCTGGGAGTTTTTACAGAAGAGGGAGTTCTTACACTACATCTTCTGATATTTTCTGACACTGATTTTTTTTTCTTTACCCTATAGCAGAGCACACGTAGCACATACACATGCACAAGCATATAAAATCAGGCTACATTATTTACTTTACAACTTTAAAAGTTCACAGGTACTTGTTCATGATTCATGTAGCTCTTACTACCTCCATAATAAGTACTCAGTAAGTGAGAGGAACAACAAAATTAGCACAAACAAATCACTGAAGTCTGCTCAGGACTCACAAGGGACAGACTCAAAAGTGCTCAGTAGCCAATTCCAGTGTAGCCCTTACCTCCTATCTGCAGGATCTAGTAATCTAGCTTTCATTTTATATGATATCTGCTCACAGATTTTTGAAATAAAACACCTTTGAGAAATGCCATACATCCCATACATAGTGTATAAGATACCCAAAGCTGTCCTCATTGCTGATTACAACAACTTGCCAGGATTACCAGGATGCAAAGCTGTTGCGATACCCGATGGGATGACGGATGCAAGAGCACAACCATCTCTCATCTCAGGTAACAATGCATCAGTCTCTTTTCACCTGCTCCTCCAGTTACAGATTTACTCTGTTTCATCTGTTTGAATAAGACTGCCTACCAAAAAGGCACAGAAGAGATAAAGAGTCTAAGTCATGTCTCATTCTCCACACTGCTACTACTGTTGGTCTCCCTGATGGGCCAACAGACCCCTGAAAAATGTGCAGATATGTTGAGAAAATTGTCCATAGCACACATTTTAGCACTGCAAAAGACATATTACAATGCAGATACCAACTGGAATTTCATGCAGTTCAAAAGATACATCTATCTGCCAACAGATAATTAACAGTGGCATTTTCAGTTCAGCAAAAATAGCTGGAGTGGTAAGTATTTAGAGTGCCAGAGATACTGGTTTCTATTTATACACAAGGAAAAAGGAAAAATCTGCCTGAACCGACACAACTTTTACCATAATATTGACAACAGCCATTTCAGAGCACTATTGTAGAATGTGAGAATTCACAATCATTTACAAACATTAAGGAGCAGGGGGCAATAAAACACCTGCTGCAGTTAAGCAGAAGAGGGTAAGAGATTTGCCCAGGGCAGATAACAGCCCTGTGGAAGCAGCAAAAGCAGATCACTTTTCACTTGTGTTCACCAGCATGTCTCACCTTCCTCTCAAAAGCACACTAATGGATGTTCTGAGAAGAAAGGACACACATCATTCTAGACCATATACGGAAATATTGAAATCTCTTCATTTCCTTCTGGAAAAACAGAACACAGAGCATACTCCAGGAGTTTTGTAGGGTGTTTTTATCTCCATATCTCCCTTAGAACTAATTAAGATTTACATGATAAAGGATTGAGGCGCAATGTTTAACGTACTCCAGCCCAGAACACTGAACAACAGAAACACATGGAAATTATTATGAGCATGGTAGCTTCCCTAGTTTCAATTCTTCAAAATATCCCAATCCTTCAGTCCTCAGGCTCACAGATTTTGTTCTTGGATCAAGCACGGCAAATCTGCAGGTATACTAGCTTATGATCCAATAAAAACCAGCCCTCAAGACCCCTCCAAAATGACTTGCTCAGTTTTCAAATTCCCTTTTCAATGGCAAGAGTAGATTATATTTAGCTCATGTTCCATTAAAAAATGCCTGTCTTTAAACAAGGTGCTGTTTTTTATTCTTTCTGTCTTCAGTTATATAAGACTTCACTGCTGTCTCCACTATGATAACACTCCAACAGTCTAAAAAATACATTTCAGGTGTTCAACATGAAGGAGGTTGTGTGAGTTTAACCTTCCTTGGGATCCTTGTGAGCTTTTTGTATTTAATACTTGTTTTATCTGAAGCCTGTGGAGGTTCTAAAATATTAGAAGACACACTTTCTGAGAACTACCTTTCTAGTAGCCTGAAGATATAGCCTTGATGTTGGGCAACAAAGTTATTCTCTGTAATCCCCTTGATGTTGTAAATGAAAAAGAGGATGGAGCTAACATCATCTGAACTTTGGGCAAACCATTTGCTCAAAAGCACCATCAAAGAACCAAGCCTGGCCAAAAAAAAAAAAAGAAAAGAAAAAAAAAGAAAAAGAAAAAAACCTTAGAAAAAAAACCACCCAAAGCATACACAAAATGAAATTGGTGCAAATTAACTTCATTGTATTTGGAGACCCATACAAAACAAAACCCACCACAGTCTATAAAGCAAAGTCAGAGAAGACAAGGATTGAAGTTGTAGCTTCACAGTAGCCATCTTTTAACAGCTTTCCTTTTTCAACACTTTAACCTAGAGGAAAAAAAAAAAAACTTCCCATTGTTATGCCCCTATTCAACCTTCATTCGAAGTCATTCACTATGCATTAATTACCACTTTCTTCAATGCACCGGGAAGCTCCCAAACATGCTCCTGTTTTCAAAGAGGCACACTTCCATGCCTAAGCTTTTTATATGCAGAGCCTGCTGAATTTTTTCTCCTTCGCATACTTTGAGATTCCCCTAAATTTTGCATACTGTAACTGTTCAGAAAGGGAGGGGGAGGGGGGGGGACAGGGGGCGAAAAGACAAAAGGCTGATTTCATGCTTCTAGAACAGTTGTTTGCATCTCTTTCATTTTTCCTTCCAGCTGTGAGAGGCAGCAGAAGGTTCTTTAGCAGGTGTCCTGCCTGCCCTATGGTAATTTTTAACTTTCCTTCACTTTCTTTTATGTCTGTTGCATTCGTAGAGACATTTTCTCTCCCCTCAGTGCCTTATTGCTGTTTTTCCCTTTTTTTTCTTCTTTAAACAAAATACCTGATTTTTCCCATATTATGTCATTCTGTTCAGCTGTGGACTCAGTTAAAAAAAACGAGCAAAGAAGAAATATTCAGAAGTCCCAATTTATATATCAAATCTCAGCTTTTTTGTATTCACACCATAGTCTTTCATCACTAAAACTACACAAATACCACACAGACACAGCTGACAACCTGACAGACAAAACCATCTTCGGTATCAGAACTGATCATCTGTATCCTAAACCTTAAATCAGATAACATCTCTCCTGCTACCCAGTGTCCCCATCTCTACATGTCAGCAGTTGTAAGGACTCCCATAGGCTGAACATGCGAGTGAAATTAAATATTCACTTAAGTCTTTGCAAGGTTACACAGAAAGAAGTTATGAGTTCATTGCTCGAAAGTATATTTTTCTTTAAAGACAAAGAAGTATTTTCCAGAGCAAAACTGCCTCTCCTGACCTCAATTTTATTTGAAAAGCCTCTACATAAGGGAAAACATCACGTAAAGAAAAGATAAAGGAAATGGGAAAAACTGAAGCTCAGAACTATGAACCCTTTGAAGAAATTCAGGCACCTCTATCAGAGGGAGTTGTTTTCAGATTTTAAAGTTCTGCTCTAATACTGCAAACATACAGATAGATAATGCTAACCAATGCTCCCAAAACACATCTTGATTTAAAAAAACCACACATTTATTTTTTGCAGATCTTTCTGCATATTTTACTGCAATATGTATAAACTGAGCAACAGATGACTTGAAGCTAAGATGGTCCATTATTGATTTTATCAAGGTTAAAAGGTCACTGCCATCTCCATAGCTTTATGGTCACAGGAGTTTGAATAATGACATCGCAGTGTAAATGCCCCAGTCCTCATCCCTCACAAAAGGCCTCCTTCACTGAAAATCATGCAGGTGATTTTTAAAAGGTACTGATGTACTTTAATTGTTTTCAGCATTGTGCAATGGGCAGTGAGTACTGTAAGATCAATATAATATCTATTGAAATCACTGCAAGAGGAATAATAGTGAAGATTTTCTGATTTGACTACCATTTGCATGGACAAATATAATTATGAGTCCAATACAGTTTAGCCTCCTCACAGCAAAACTATATTTTTTTTTTTTTTTTTAAAGGGTTCAATTCATGATAACTCTCTCCCACTTAAAATGTGGAGGTTTGGGGTTTGTTGTTGTTTGTTTGGTTTTTAAATGGTCATCTTTTTAACATTTTAGCTTTCAGATTACTGATTTTTAAAAAATCAATTTAAATTTCCAATTTATTATGTGACATTATACAATGACAATCTGCTGTTTCAAAAAAAAAAAAAAAAAAAAAAAAAAAAAAACATATTTCCTACCTTTTTCCTGCAGAGAAAGCTGCATCCACGGGAGGATAAAATGGGAAGCAGGTGAGAAAAGGTCAGGCAAGAGAGAAGTTGATTTTCTGCTGAGAGGAGGAAAAAAAAAGTTCCATTCAGTCAACACAATTCAAGTGCAAGGAAGTGTCTGTATGAGAAAATATTTCTAAAATGGAAATATTTATAGCTATTTTTAATTATTGCTTTTTAAAGATATCTTAACAGGAAAAAAAAGCTCATTGTTTCACTGACTTGTACTAAGAGTCTGACAGTTATCTTCCTAAAATTGATTTTTTTTCCATTTTCATAAATCATCGCAGTGCATTCTGAAATGTAAACACCAGTCCTTCTGCAGCAAAATGCTGAAGATCCCCCTTTTCCTTATCTGCTTTTTCGAGTATACTGTAAGTTTTCACGTCATTTTGCTACACGTGCTACAAACGCATACCCACATCAAGCTAATGCTTTCAGCTTTAGAACCAGTCGTATTGCCTGTGGCCCCCACGGCTTTCCTGCAGGATCAGCCCCACGGGGTGAGCACACCCCTCCTGCACACAACACCAGGGCCATCACCTCTCCCAAGCACGGCCTGCCACAAGCAAACAGGAAAGCTGCAGGGCTAAGCCTTGGAAGACAGTTCAATTTACAGGTCACGGCTTGCAAAATCATGATCGAGCTCTGTATCTGCTGCTATAAGACTACACAAATTTTATTTTATGATGAGCTCAAAAGATACAACAATGAGAACAGCTGCTTGGACTCTTGGTTACACAGCACTCCGCACGCTGCGGTTCACAGCTTGGATTTCTAGGTGTTACAGTAACACAAGCAATTTGTACTGCTTCATAATTCTAAGATATTCTCCATGTCTGAGGAAATCCCTGCGCTGCTGGCTGACACCCGGTGGAACGCCATACTGGGGAAGGAGCCTCTGTGTGGTCCTTCTTATATCTGGTCTCAGTATTATGAAGTGACAAATGAGACAGAGTGGAGCTTGCTAGAGCGTGGCCATCTGCATGCACCCGAGGGCTGATTTTGCTTTTCACATATTGTGTTCTACAATATCTTATAGTCTGAAGAATGCCACTGCCATTTGCAAATGAAAATTACTCAGCATGGGAGGGAAGAGACCCTCACAGTTACGCTGCAAAACGTTTCATCTCATTTGTTGTATTATCCCCTAATAGCTCAACGCCAAATAAAAATTCTTTAAGGCAGGAAAACCACACTCCCTTTGTGTACAAGCAGCTCTGATCTAAGCTGCTGAGTTTGGGTAAGCTGTTACATTTTATCGCAGTGCCTGAATGGCTGAGGTCCTACAACCATAACCAGTAAAAACAACAGCTTCAGATTTAAAAGGGGGGCTGGCTATCTAGTATTCCATGGAAAGCTTCAAAGTCCAGTTGATCCCACAGATTATAAGCAGAGTAGAAAGAAAAGCCCTAAAGTATATGCTATTTTATGAAAATAAAGGGGTGCCAAGTCCCACTGAAGGATACCTGAGTACTCAGCCTTGGCAGTCCTGCCAGTGCACTAGGTCCTTTCTAACTCAAGCAAGTAAATGTGACCAGCAAATTTATACTATTTAACTTCTTAAACCAAACAAGACAGGAATGCATTCCCATTATAAACACAAAATGCATTCAGAAAATAAGTGTGGGGAAAAGTCTTCTTATGTGAAACAAAGCAACGCATGCAGCCAATAGGTCTTCTGGCAGCTCTGGCTATTATTTCCCACTAATATGTACTTTCAGAAATTACAGACCACCACAGGACACACTTCAGGCTGCACGGAGCAAGTGCCTTTCAGGAAGAGCAACCAAAGGGCCTATTAAAACTGAACATTTCACTAATTTGAAAAATAGATCTATATTTGGTTTATGTTTTGGTACAGAAGTTTAAACAGCTTCTGCTGTTTTCATTACACTGTTGACTTAACGAGAGGGGTAATTAGGGAATGTTGTGAATCTGCTTGTGCATTTGGTTACAAATAACTTCTGTAAATAAAACAAACAAATAAATGGAGTAATCCAATACTTTACGCAGAGACAGAACAACCGCCCTGTATCACAGATGTTCTGAACAATTCTGCCCACCAATCCCCAACCCACAGCAACACTGTGGTATTCATAACCAAAACATCCAACTAAGAGACTGGCAGCAACAACAACAGGATTACTTGTGCTGATGTTCTTCAGTGTGCACTAAGAAAAAACAGTCTAAGAAACTAATCTACTAGCTTAATCTTGACCATCTGAAGAGCTGTTCTTCCCCTCCAGGTACACCCTGACTGCTTCCTTTCCCTGCACAGACATTCCAAACCTTTTAAACCAGATGTTTCTAGAGAACACAAGCTCTAACTCTCAGCTTTAAGCCTCCTTTTCTGATAAAAAAAACTTTCTACTTCCACTGGAACCTTGGTGAGCACTACGTACAAGGAGTAGCTCTGGACCCTTGGATCTCTTGTGCAGCACAAACCAACAGCATCACGCTTGGCAACCCTTACACTTAGTGTTTGGTCGTTACTTCCCCTCTGATTTGCTGCTGTTTGCTGTTGTGCATGCAGAAGATGACACGGACATCTACACACGCACACACAGTGACAAGATTCGGTATACAACCATTACTTGCTAAAGAACATGCCAAGTACTAAAAGCACTGATCCACACCAGTTACGTGCTTATATTTACAGACGTAAAGTGATAAAACAGATTCTAAGAAAAATATAGCACAAGGATGACAGAGGCACAAGCAAATTTGTTCACTGCAGAGTGGCAGGTAGTTCAACAAAACTGAAACCTAAGAGACTTGAGGTAGAGCTCTGCTGCTGACCTTTTATTCGTGTTTCATTTAAACGCACTAGTACAGACCTGAAAGTACCAAAGCTGTGGAGAAGGTAATTTTCAAGGCTGGAGAGTTATAAATCCTCAGCTTGTTCCATCAAATCAGCGTCTTTGACCTCTCCAACTTAAACTGAAAAGCCTTTGGGGGCAGAGACTCTCCAGCTATATTTTTACAGTGTCCAGAACAAAGTGGTCTGTTACTACTTGGACACTTCTTGGTGCCATTATAACATAATTAAGCACAATGTTTTCAGTGTTTGCATGGAAGAAGTTAGGCAGAAGTACCTCAACTCAACTGTGAGTGCATTATCTCTTCTTTCCAGCTTAAACACTGCTGTGGCTGTGTCCACCTTACATTATACATTAGCATTTAAGGTCAAGAGTGAACTTTTGAAACAAAACTCCTGATATCCTCATTTGTTGTACTCATCCCAGTGATCTCAAAGCACAGAAACTGGATTTCCTTCACATGAAACTGAATTGGAAGCAAGTGCTCACAAGCACATCTAATTCCATCGCTCACATCTAATTCATCATATTGCTTGTGGACTTTTGGTCCACATGGGTTAAGCTAGAGGCAGTTTTGAACTAATAGTACCCAAAACACAGCATGGATGTAAGACTCCCCTTAGCACCAAATCACCTTCACATTATGGCAGATGTAACCTACGCCTACTCACTTTCACAGTCTTAAAAGGGCTTCCCAGACACTAGTGAGCTCTCCAAGGAAATGAACTACTATCATCCCTTCACCAGTAGAGAGGAAAGAAACCACAAACAGTGGTTTGTTCATGTTTATGAAGCAAACTGTGAACATCTAATTTCCTTTGATCTTCCTTGCAAATTTTCTTTATAAAACATAAGGTTTTTTAAATAAATTATATCAAATAGGAACACTGCAAATAAACCACAACATTTAAACTTAGAAGGAGTCTGAATGAGCCATCTTTTTATTGTACACTACCTTATCTTCAGAACTACTGTGGCCCCATCACCACAGGCTCTCAACTTTCTGATGTATTTAGTATACATCTCTTTTTCATGTGAAACAGGATAGTACATTATTCCCCTCCTCCATTTTTTTCCCCTTTAAATACAGAAAGGGAAGAGACAAAGACTAATTCACCCAACCAAAGTTCATTTGACATTTGGTGACAAAGCAGGAATTCAGTCCAAATATCTGCAATTAGCAACCATTCTGTTCTATGTAATTTGTAGTTTTCAGGCTTCCGTTTGGCCACAGCCCTGAGATATTTAACTCAACACGTTTATACACCAAATGCACTGATTTTTAAAATTCTGCTTTCTTTCTCTACTGAAGTCACTGTGTTTTATTTCAGGCTTTCTTATCTGAAGTATCTGCACAGCACACAAAACATTTTACAAGCTTCAGTGTAAACAGCAAAAAAACCTCAGCACATACATAGATGTAAATTTATTATTGTGGTCAATTACACAAGTATTAAGAGAATTGAGAGTAAACACTCATCTCATGTTAATTGCAACTGATTAAGGAGTAGTTAGCACCAACAAACCCCATGAGTCTGACTGTGTTAATTGTGCGCTTATTTTCACCTGTAACCCGTTCCTACTTTTCCCATCATTAAAAGAGGAAAATTCCCTGAATAAATGAGAATAATTTCTATTCCCTGAATTAGAAGAGACAATAAAGTGAGCACGGTATGCCACAAACATAACATAATACTTCAAGTGCTTTTGAAGAGCATTACAGGAAAATGCATCATGAAGTGATCATAGAGAACGGCAACACACACTGATCCACTGTCCCCTGTCAAATATTACGACCACTTAATCTGGGACTATTAATAATAGCATTTCTCCTCTAGCTCAAAAAGGCAAGTAAAGTTTATTGCTCCAGAAGCAAAAGGGTGTAAAAACTGCTCTAAAAAATACAAAAAACAAAACAAAAAACCCCCACTATATTAAAGACATATACTACTTGATGTGGTGATTCTTCTGTTATAGATGGGAGTATTGATCTCAATAGGTGGGAGTATTGATCTCAATAGCATGTGATTTGAAAGACAAAACAATGCCTAAAATTAAACGGTAAAACTAGTAAGTAAAACTAACCTGGTTGGGAGAAGCAGCAACTCTTCTTATACCTGGCTTTATAACTGGATTTCGGACAACTGATGGCAACGTAGGCTATTGTGCTGCTTAGTTTTTAAGTCTACCTTCGAAAAGAATCAAATCTCTTAATGCCAAAAAATACTGTCTACTAGCATAAAATCTATATAATACAGACTGCAGAATTTTATCCTTTTAATCCTATACTGAGGTGAAAAAACATTCCCTGGATTACATGTCATCCAACACAGAAGATACAAATGCCAGACTTTCTCAAAGGAGCTTATGCCAAAAGTCCACGCTACTGAAAGCAGAAACTTCATTTCTAATATAGATGTTCACCTCTCTGCTACTTTTCTCTGTTGTTTTGTACAACAACTACCATTGCTAGACTGTACAAACCCCAGCATTTCAGTCAGTGCTTAGAGCACAAACATGACCCTACTTCTCTCGGCTATTTTTAGAGGATTGTTGTGGGATCTGCATGTTGCTAAGTCTCAAACTGTTGCGCTCCAATTAGGGTTTGGCAGATGAATTCTTGCACTAATACCCATGTTCTTCCTCCAAAAACATGACCACACACCCAATCACATCTTGTCTTCCTAATAATCCAGACACTATCCAAGGAATGGATACCTTAGTAGATATTTTTTTTTTTTTCTTGTCCTCCCTCTCAAATTTTCAACTAGAAACCAGTGGCTGCATCGCAGCATCTCTGCAAACATTGTGTGTTCTATGTTATTTCTCTCAGCAGGACTGGTAGTTCATCTGCCATATTGTGGCTTCCAATACTGCTTCCTGTGCCTGTCTGTACAAAACAATCCTATCAATTTAGCCATAAGTGATGAGGGGCAAATGCCTGCTTCCTTTTAGTTCCATTATTATGGAAGCTTTTTGAGCTTTACGTGTTTTGTTACTTCCCTATTGAAAATACTGTTACTTGGCAATCCAACATCTACAAAGGTTCTTTTCATTTTTGAATGAAGAGCCACCTTCTGTATTTCCCTACTATCATATCAGTTTCTCAGAAGATTTTGTCCAAATAAGACCAAGATCTATGAATGTGTATTCAAATCAACATTCAAATAACTTGGTAAATTTTTCTCTACACTTTTTCGTTGACTTTCACTTAAGTAGAAAGAAATTTCAAGTATTTTCTAGTTGCCCTTGGAAGACTTTCTTTTCCCTGCTGGTTAGTTGACATTAAGGTTTCTTCACATTCCAAGCTGCTTTGTATTGCTTTCAAGACTTGATGACTGGGATTGTCTGTTCAGAAAACCAATTGGTTTACTGAAACAAAAGACTGTAATTTCCACATTTTCCAGTAAGGCAGTTTAACTCCTTCTTTGTCTGTTAAGCTCTATGAGGCCAATCAAGTTAAATTAAACAACTAGTCAAACCTGCTGTGGTAAAATATAGAAAAGTCATTTTTGTCACCAGTGCTCAAGCCTTAGAAACGATACCATGCTGACCAGCACTCTAGCCATAAAATACCTTCTGTTAAGCCTCTAACTTAAAATTAGGTCATCACTCATCCATTGATGCAACTCTTCCGACAAGAATGTCATGTCTGAGGATAATACACTCAGCACCGTTTTCCTGTTAGGACTTCAGTACCGTAATTATTCATCTATTTCCAGACCCTGATTCAGAACTGAGGATGTGCTATATTTTAGTGGTTTCTACAACAGATGCAGACAATGGTCAGGTGAATAAATTGTGGCATCCTCAGGTCTGACAAGCATGGTGCTCCACTCACTACTGACCTGCCAAGGCAGAAAAATAAAAAAAATAAAAAACTTCAATTTTCTCCCCAACTCTCCTGCAAATACACATCTACTGTTTTCCAGTTGAGAGAGATCTCAAGTCTGTAACATAACTCACTATCACTGCTTTTTGCATCCTTGCAGCAGCCAACAAAGAGCCTAAGAACTACCGGAACCTGCAGCTATGTAAAATCCTTTCATCTTATGTAATTCTAGGTACCTGCTCCCAGGCTAGCCCAGCAGAACTGCCTGCAATAGTTTGAGGAAAGAAGCTGGAGTCAGGCTGGCCATTTTCCATCATAAACCAAACTTTGGTATTGAATGGAATGTTTTAAATAAATAACCTATTGCTAAACATGTAAAGCAGCAGTTCATTGTACAATTTGCATAAAGGCCTAATGTGTAGCATTTCTTAGTATTCTTGATTTCCTGTGAGATGGTATATCTCAAGTTCTAGTTCTACACAGAGAAGAAGAAAAGGATAGAAACCATATTTCCTCACGTTGAGCCTTGCCTCCCTGCTTCAGTCTTCTCCCAAGCCATTCCACTCTGCTTCTCGGGGAATTCCAGAAGAGCCCATAAGGCACAGACCATTCCCAGGGGTGCACGGCCAGGGATGCGAAATGCAGGCGGCTGCCCACTTTACTACTGCTTATTCTTTACCCAGCAGTTACTGAGGCTTTTGCTAAAAGGTCATCCCTCTTGGGAAATACCATCAAAGAATTATACCTACAAAAGGCTGGTGTCGCGGTATAAATGTTACAATGGGTAAGAAGTACTCAAAACATGAATTGGATTCAGAGGCTTAAAGACTATTTCCCCACGGCAATGAAAATGTTTATTTAAATCTCCTTAGAGCTGGAGGCTGAAAGTCCCTGGCTATAAGTAAATACATGTGTGTATGTGCACACATACACAATTATTTTCACATGAGTCCTGAGTATGAAAGAAATACTCTCAACTTTGCGTAATTCCAGCTGTTGGAAGACTATAGTAAGCTCATTTTATCTTTTACTCAATACGATAATTAACATTCCCTCACAGGAAGGTGTTCCATTTTTCCACAAATGTAGTTGTCTGGAGTGATACTGCATATAGACATAGATCTAAAGAGATGCAAACAGACTCGAAAGTCTAAACTGACACAGGACTGAAGTTTTGCCACGAAACTTTTAAATACGTTATTTGGTGCTATGACAAAAAAGCAGTAAAAAGTAGTGTTGTTTTCTAGTTAACTGTGGATGGCTCAGTGCTCCACGAAGGCTGCTATACTAGATCCCTCTTAACAACTCTCAAATCCTCAAATCCATCTCTTCTCCTGCCAGCTGGTGCAGTCTCACACTGCACGAAAAGGATGCTGAGCTGGGTCAGCAGCAGGGCATTATGGCCAAGGAGAATTTCAACTTTTAATCCTCTCCTGGTACAGATTCCTGTCCCCAACATTTCAGTCACTTAACTCCTCTTGGTTAGAGACTCTGCTATGAATAATAATAGCTACTTAAGTTGCTTTGTTCATTATAGCATTTCACATTTTTATTTAGCTGAAAGGGAAAGAGGAGGAAAGAGTGGGTGGAAGAGAGAGTAAAATTAACTTCCCCCTCCCCCATCCCTAATACTCATCTCCATCCCCAGCAATGGCTGAGAGGCACAAATACACCAGGGCTCACACAAACACACAATGGCTGGGAACCTTGAACAGTGTCCCTTTCTGAACAGTGACATCTCTGCACAAGCAGTCAAGCTCCACTTCTCCCGTTGGAAAAAGCTGATATTCCCCTCACACAGTACTCACACGAAACAAGTCAATTATTTGCGTGAACCCTACGGAATCGTCTCCATAACCCTCTCCAGGACCCTCAGGCCAACCCTTGACACAGGAGCGTAATCGTACAGCACCGGAATCAATTACACTTTTGGAGAGAGGGGTGGAAAAAATTACTTTGTAGACCCACCGCAAATTGCTAAGGCTGTCCTCTGGCTCTCTTGCTGCTCGAATCCAGGAAGTGCCTCTCAGTTTAATTTTCAATTATGTTCTCATCACAATTTACAACAGACAGTGTGTAATTTACAGCAATTACCTCTTCTGACGTCCCCCCTTTAAAAATTTCAGATAAAGAGACAGACAAAACCTGAAAGTGAGCCAAGCTCACCTGGCCTGCCTGCTGCATGAAGTTGACATTATGGGGAGAAAAAGGTATGCCTGACAAGGCTGTGAAGGAGATACTTTACAGAGTCGTGAATGCATGCTGACAACTAAATCAAGCAGAAGAGGAACATAATTGTTGTGGATGCATTCCTTTATTTGTTAATGCATATATACAATATCATAACAGCTGAATATTGTGTAAAGGGGTAATAGGTAACACAGACTGTCATTCTGGGTAAAAGACTTGTGAAAAAAATGACTTCACTACAAAGTCATCCAAGCCACTTTTTTTTCTTTTTAAATCAACGTTAAGTATGTCATAGTGAAATAATAAAAAGTAAAATGGAGAATTTTAGAAGGACAGTTGAATATTTTAAAGAAATGCATGCAATCATTTTGCTTTCTGGAACCTAAAATACCTGAATATTTTGCAGGTATGGCTAATTTAACAGAAAATAAGCATTTGACTTGTTTGTTGCTAGCGAGTGGCATTTTTCTCCTACACTGATACAGTATCTTTAAGTCACATTATTTTTGTTCTCTTTACTACTTGCAGTTAAGATATTTTCATCTGAAATCTTTAACTCAGTAATAAGTATCTGAGTGCCACAAAGGGTATGTACTTAGTAACTGGCTGAGGATAGACACAAAGACCATAACAAAGCACAAGTGATGCCATCTTTATATTAACAATGACATGTATTGTGGTATTCTTCATTTTCCAAGATCTGAAATTAAAACAGAAAAAAAAAAAAAATCTGCATGGAGCACAACATAGTTTCTGGAACAAAATCTAGAGCTGCTAACAAATATTTTGACAGCCCAGCATTTTCAGTACAAAGAATGACTCAAAATTGGGTCAATTTCCCTGCAATTTCATTGTTGCAACAGATTTTTCCACTTTTCTGCAGCATGAAGGTAGGTTTCTCACTTTTATATTTTCAAAATAGCTTTTTTTTAAAAAAAAGTTTGTTTTGTTTATTCAAAACACTACAAAAACATTGGAATTGGAAAACATTTTTTCCAGAAGGTTCCTTCACCAAGAGTTCTGAACCTGGGAGTTCAGCTCGGGTATAAAAGTGTATAAAAATATATACAGATTAAAGATCATTTAAATAATTCAGGATGGTACCTATTTAGACTGAAAATATACTGTAACACACATCTGAATTTGTAGGCAAAACACTGAACTACAGATGGTGCTGTAGAATTTCTCCCCATTTTCCCTGGAAGATAAAAACAAACCTCAGGTAGACTGCGAGCTATAAGGTCCAGTAAAACTATCTTTCCTAATGAAAGCTCTCTTGCAGTGTTTTCAGAGCTCATACTGTGTTAGCATCATCTTCAGTGATCTAACTCATTGCTGCCTGCTTGCTTTAACCGCTAGTTATTTTAGAACACAGTGTTTATTAAATGGCAAAGCATGAATCACAGATACCTGCAGTAAACCATGAATGAGTCAGGTGAGCAAGTGTTTAGAGAAAACTATTGTGGACCTGGTATTTAATAAGAGCCCCTCCTCTAAAGTACGTAAGGTCACAGAAGATACGGGAATAAAAACAAAGAGGCGCTAAGGCAGCTGTTCAGCATACAGCATCAGGTGAGCTGTTCAGCTGAGAACAGAATCCCGATCTCCCAACCCAGTATCCATTTTCTTGGTGGATAATGAGGACAAGGGGTTGAAGACTGCATCATCTTAATTATTACAGTGCGGGTTCTTGCTAGCAGAAAAGGAGGAGAGTGAAGGGATTTTCCAAACTGGGGAAACTTCAGCAAACAACAGAAGAGGAACTTACCAACTTTAGCTTTGGGATCACACATTTTATAGAGGAATCAGCAGAAAAGCATAAAGTTCTATATGTCTCCCCCTGATAATAGCTCAAGAGAATGCCTATGCAGCTTGTGAAAATACCACAAAAGAAAATGCCACAAAACACAGGGTTGTTTGTTGTGGTTGGTTTTGTTTTTAAAGCCCTTGAGCAGGATGAGGTTAAACATCGCATGGTGGAACAATGGACTCTGGTATTGAGGTGAACTTCATTGCTCTAGAGTAATAACACCTCTCCACAGCTCCTTTCTAGTAGACATCACCTTCAGACAGCCAATTAGCCTACGTTTCCCACTGGCATAGCAATTTGTTCCCATTTGTATCCCCTAGTAGCTAGCAGTGTGGTTGTCCCAGAACCTACAGTGAGGAAGCACCACAAATAGAGCAAACTTGAGGAACTCCGCATGCAATTTTTTCAGCTTCCTTCCTACATAAGGATTTCGTATCAGTTAATGGTGAATAATAAATATATTCCCTTCAGCATGCAAGAATTTGCAGGTGAACTCCTTGCCTTGTTTAAGTCTGAGTAAGCTCCCTTTGAGTTCTGCGTGGCTGAAGGGGACAACAGTGATGGTCCACAGTCCATAAATAAAACCAAAGGATACAAAATCTCTTAGGGCAAGAAATCAGAATCTCCAGGTCTGAGATGCCAACTGTGGAATGGAAGAGTTTAGGTCTGGAGCCAAGCTTTACTCTGTCTCTTCTCTCGCTACTGGCTCACTTGCCTTTCACTTAGAACAGGTAAAGGAAGCAGACAAAAAAAGGAAACCTGAAACCTGTCATTCTATGAAATCATCACAAATGTGCTAAATGTATGCAGTTCAATTACCAGTAAGAACACAAAATGTTACAATTCAAAACTTTAACTGTCTCAAGGAAAAAAGAGAGAAGCCAAAGTCACCAGGCCTTTACCCCAGAAGCTCTCACAGCCCAAGCTGTAGCTAACTCAATAATTACATTGTACTGCCAGCAACAATTCAGGTTGTTTTGTTTTGTTTTGTTTTTTTCTCGCCTAAGGGTTCCAACACATTTGCACCATAGGGAAGCCTTTTCTCTTTACATCTCAAAACTCTACCGCAAACTCTTCCTTTATTCATAACAGCCAGATCCCCAGCTGAGATAGGCACTTTCGTATTGCTCTAGATGACAGTTTTCTGCGTTCTTTCCAAGCTCAGGGGGTTTAATAAACATATCTGGCAATCTTTCGATAGCTGGAGGGCCTGGGATGACACTGTGTGCAAACAATATGCTCTCACTGCTAGGGAAACAAGTTTATTCAATTCAATTAATAGATTACAGTCAAGATACTTGTTATCCTGCAATGAAAAATAGGAAAAGAACTCTGAGAATTAGGGTAGGTCGCAGGATTAGCACCTGGCAACGCAGCAAGCCAGGCAAAATAAGACAAAAAACACTCGCTGATAGAGTGCTACCAGTGAACGGTGACACAGCCCAGGGATCTCAGCAGAGAACTGACTTTAACTCAGTTAAAACTGAACTTAGCCCTCTGAGTCTACAAAGGCTTGGATGCAGCATTTTTAAAATGAGTCTTTGAATCCTGCAAAATAGAGATATTCCTCTTAATTTACTCAACTCCATGGGGTGTTTTCCATTAGAGAGAAGCAATAACTCTTCCTTGGTGAAACTCCACCGATTTCAAGCCAACCGCAGCTGCCAGGATTTGGTTCAATGTTTCAAAAAAAACCCTCTGCTTTGATTTTCAAGTCTTTTTAAACCAAAGCATTTCCTTAGCATTAAACATTTCATTGAATACAGAACTTGCTTCTAAAATGAATACCTCCAGCACAATCAAATGGAAAAAATAAGGAAAACAATTCAACTTTATTGATGAAAAACAGTCCAAGAGCTGGTGGTCCTGTGCTCCATGAGCATTAAATAATGATCTGCAACGATTTCTCCCTCCAAAAATATGCTCAGAACAAGTTTGAACTTGCAGAAGTTACTACAGGAATCAGACTCATTTAACAACCAGAGTGACAGGTAAATTTGCCTGAAGGATGATTTGTGGTTAAGGCACATAGAGGAACACAAGAGATACAAACTATTTCATACCACAGGCTTGCTTCAGTAACCGAATCCCCAAGAGCCTCAATTCCTGTATGTAAAATGGGGATAAAACCAATTCTTCTGCCTGGTTTGCCTATTCTTTCTGGCAACAGGGATTTTATCTGTGTATCTCCTGTGTGCAATAGCAGCCCAGGTAATCATGAGGTCCTTGGCTACCAAAACTCAGCTCAGGTTAAGGGCACTATTTAAGAAATACTCATATTTCAGTAATCAGAGGCTTTACTTGTTTCTCATGCCCCACCTATAATGGGGGGAGGGGGGAGTGGAGAATACTGAGAAAACACTGAAACAAATACAAAACCAGCATGGATGCTGGCAATCCCACAGCCTACAAATTACAGCAGAGGGACCAAGACAGAAAAATAATGAAAGAGTTGCCTTTGGAGATGCCCCAGAATAACGACCAGCTCTCTTAGAGCTGTTCTGGAGCATGCAGCATTTAAGAGGAAAATCACATTTAGGACCTGGCTAAGGCTACTCATTAACCTCTCCATATGAATCCCACAGAGGATTTATCTGAAGCCAGATGCCCTTTATTCCTGCTACGCAAGACAGAAAAGGAGAGGAGAACACATACGCACAGAGAACGGTCCCATTCAAGCAGCTCTTGGTGTCCATGAAGTCACATAGCTGTGGTTACACACTGGATGCTATTCCAGCCCATTATTAGCAATTTCGTCTCTCTTATGATCTTGGAACAAGAAGTCCCAGTGACCCATGGCAGAAGAAAAGCAAGCCCAGTCATCTGCTTACTGCCATCATTCCCAGCCTGGACCACGCAGCAGTTGCTGTCATAACCACACGCGCTCAGCTCTTAAAACATCAATGAACAGCCTCTGTTTCTATCAGTCCAACCCACATGCTTCCTATTACCTACGTATTCAAGATTTCATTTCAATAAATGCCCGACTTCCATAAAGCATTTCAATGAGATCTCTAAGAACTGGGTCACAGTAATTAGTACAGTTGAGTGAATAAGCAAAAATTAATTATTTACTTAACTTAGCTGTTCTTTTGTTCTTAGATTAACCAGAAGCTCATGATCGATTTCCCTGAGCGTTTTAGCAAACGTCTTTCAATGTGTATATTCTGTGTCCTGCTCAGGAATTCTCAAAATTTCAGCTGAGTCTGAGTTCCCAGCAGGATCTCATGATATCACTGCTCCTCTTAACTGAGAAAATCCTAAGTGCAAAATTCATGCACATTTTAAATTCGATTCCTAAAAGTAACTCATGTGAAAAGCATTTTATCCCATACACTTCAATTGCTCAAGGCGTTCCAAAAATCAGAAACACACAATACCAAGAAATTGCTAATTTTTTAATGAAGTGCTTTTATATTACTGATTATCTGTTATAATTGCTGCACTGAACACACTTGGAACTGGCCTGTATCCAGAGCAATAACTTTCATCCTCAGTTTTAGGTTCCTTTCACTATTCAAGAAAAGCTCTATGGAAATAATACAAATAGGATAATAGTCAGGATGAAACTTTTACTCCAAACTGCAGCAGAGTTTACTGTGAATATCCACAGAATCTAATGCATGGTTGCACCTTTCCCAGTGATTTTTTTTCCTCAATCTCACAGAGAAAAAAATAGTCTTTTTTTTAAGAAGTAAACACTGTAACTAAACTCTCATGAAACCACCCTCAATATCACTGTTTTTCTTCCACTTATCTGTTTTTGAAGTAAAATACCAGATCAAAAATGCCATCAACCACTGCTCTTCCCTGATGCTTTAAGTACATGCTTATGTTTTATACATCCTGCTGACTTTGCGGGGAAAGTCAGGACATTTTTGCAAGATTAGAATTTGCTTCCTGCAAGGCTAAGGAAATGATACTTAATCATTGAAATATAGCAAATAAATAAATCCTTTCTACTAAATTCCTGCATAAAAATCAAATCCTGCTTCCACTTTAGTAAATAATAAACACTAATTAACTTCTAGCTGGCAAGATCAGCACTTAAATGTTATAGGAGGTGTTACAGCAGAGAAAAGCTGGAAAATGTTATATACTACAGAGCAGGAAAACTAGGCAAAGCAACAGAACAAAGGCAATTCATATTCTGATCTCCCATCTCTTTCAAGCGGACATTTGTTTGCTTTATAAGAATTTGCTGTCTATAACAAAAGACGTACCTATTGAAAACCTCAGTATTTTGATACGTTAAGGAAAAAAGGCCTTGTTTCATAAAAAAATCCAGGTATGTCAATCAGTCTTACTGTTCTTAAGAAAACAAACGTCACTTAAGAATTAGACCTTTTAAAGATCGCTAAGCAGAATGCTGTTTGAATGAATTAGCCAAATCTACACTACTTACCTACTTTGTGGGGGTCTGTTCTTGGAACAAACATTCCCCAAGCTCAGCGCACACAGTGCTTGAGGAACCACTCAGGAACTTGGAACTATATTTGAAAATAGTTTGTATCTGTAACTGCTATTAAATGAAAAGCAGAACATCGCTGGTTGGGCAGCTGCTAAGATTTTATAATCACACAATAGAGAGGATTATATATACGTAAAGGGTGCATTAGACTACTTTCTGTGCTCAGTTGCAATTGTACAACCTTAGGAAATCAATGGGGTTCCACATTTGCAAATGATGAGGGGTTGGTCCATTCCTTTTAAAAAAACAGTTCAATTTGAGAAAAAATGATTGTGCTTCTCCCTCTACTGTTCCATGTCTCATAGCTAACATCTGGTGAAAATTAAGCAGCAGTTTTCCCCCCTTCTCCCTCACCCCCAATCAAACAACAAAAAAAAAATCCACAATACAAAACCTCGCATATATATCTGATGTATTTTATACATATTCATCCTCATAACTTGACAGATGGGAGGAATCTTGCAGTCATTTCTGAAAGCAGACAAAAGGCCGTTGGTTCTGCTCCACATGATGATTTGTGAAGACAGAATATCACCCGCTTCCGTTGATGATTATATAGTTCTATCCATCTGTCTGCCACTGGAGGTTGTGAGAGTGAGATACAGCTCACACCGTCTTCATAAACAAAAGTAGACTGTGCTGTCAGTAGTCAGACACGCCAACTAATTGGAGCTGTCGACAGACACAATATTCTGTGTCAACAGCTCTGGTAACAGTTTGAAACAGCAATGATATGTTGGGTGATGGTGAGGATGACACATATGTCTCTAATAGCATGCTAGAAATCTGACATAACTAGAAAAGAATTACTAAAATGTAATTCCCAGCATCTAGTTCTGCTGTTACGACTTACCAGTCAGCACAGGGAGGAAAAAGATGTGTGTTCATGTGAGTGTGCTTGTATACATCTTCCTCTCTATCACTTTGTGTGCTGACAGCTTAATTTGACACTCATCTTGCCTAACTTTAAAGCTAAGCCTCCCACTAAATTTTCAGGTCACCAAAATTCCTGCAAAATGTTGAGTTTAATGAAGGAACTTTTTCCACCACTTACGAATTGAAAGCAAAATAAATAAGGTTAAACAGCAGCCATGTTAAAGGGACAGTTCTTACTGTATCTGTGCAGGAAAGAACAGTACTGTCTTACTGAAAAGTGATTTGGTAGACTTGAATCTGAAAGACAAATTGTCCTCTCATCTTCCAACAAAATCAGTGAACATTCTTAATTTTAGAGTTAAGCATAGGAATAAGCATTTGCAGGATTAGGGTTTCAGTTTCTGCTTAGCGGCAGATAAAACCTTTCTCCATCATCACTTCCTTTGGATTTGAAAGCAGATAAGTGCATAAAAAAATCATAAATAAAGCACCAGTGGAAGAGAAAAAACAGCCATTTGCTTTGCTCTGCTCACACATTTATCTAAGATGCACCCCTGTTACATGTAACGCAATGCTGGTAAGACTAGGCCAAATAGCAGTACATAATGAAAGCCCTTTTTCCCAGAATTTCAATAAATGCTATACAAACATCCCATCAGAGCAACCACGACAATAAAATGCAGCCATCTCTGCAGCATTAAAGCCACATGTGAGTACTCACACAGGACCTGCACCAATAGCTTTGGCATCTCAGGCCTGGAGCAAAGACAGCCACAGTGCATCCTTCACATCAGCTCTGTGGTGGAAGTACCGAGTACTGGCACACTCCTGGATTTGAACATCATCCTTGAAATCAGATTATGTCAAACAAGTGCAATTATGAATTCATCCCTCTTTTCTCAGGACAGAGCTCTGGACTTGTATCCATTCAGGCAAGCTAACTGCAGAGTAGCTGTCAAACCTGTCCTGCCAGGTATGACAGCACTTTGAGGTATGACAGGCTTTGAGGCAAGGAGCAAACTTCTTGTTTCGTGTTCCTGTCTCACACCCAACCTGGGACCTGACAGTCGCCATAACACAAGGAGTAAAACAGTGACAGCCCTTTTGCTGATGTCCACACCTAGAGCGTAGCCAGGGTGTGAACAACCAGACCTGAAAGACTTTTTGTGCCAGAGAAGGAAGGAAAGGAAGCAAGCTGGAAAAGCCACAGGACTAAGGATGGTCCTCCTATCCACAGAAGGATAAAGGTCTTCTGCAAAGCACCTGGGAACAGGACTGTGGGAGTAGGTAGCAAGTCCACATCTAAGTAAACAGCTTGGGAGGGTCAAGCTGGATCCCAGAACCTCCTTTCTGAGACACCTGCATTGGCAGAGCTCTGCTCTGAAGGGAGGATACCAACATCCACATGCAGACACACTCCAGTCTACCCACAGTCTAATGCTAAAAGGACAAGACCTCCCTATTCGCAGCTTGCTGCCAAACTTAGATGGCAAAAGCCAAAGGAAACAGGTTGGAAAAGACATGCCTGGAGGGCAGGAAGTCTGGAGCATTACTGAGGAACACGCAGTGACAACAGGTGAGGTTACAGAGGAAGAGCCTAGTCTTGTTTGCTGCATAAATCCCTATATTATCTCTTGCTACTTGACCTGCTAGAGCAGCCGGCGGCACAGGGAGCCGGGGTGCCGGCCTGAGCTGCTGCTTCCAGCCAGGAGAGGGCTCAGCTCCAGCTCTGCCCATCCGCACACTGCTGCTTTGCACCGATGCCCCTCGTTAGCCATCCCGGCCGACGGTGTTCAAAATCACATGGAAAAAAGCCCAACTAAAGAGTTAGATTGGCTAACTAACTAAAGAGTGAGCTAGTAGACTGTTAGCAAAACCATGAAGTTAGAAAAAATCTGTCACAATATTTTAAAAGAAAGATTAAAAAAGTGATAAAAGTAGTCAATATTATTTTCTCTGCATAGCCAAGGTGCAAGTTGCTACCCAAAATGAAGTGTGTATAAATAGTGTGTCAGCTTTGTACTGTGAGTGTGACTCCAGCAGCTGGGCTGTTTGCATGAAATGCAAATTTGAAGCCATTCAGGGAAAGAAGAATGAAAGCTTTGGCACTCACTGGGCAAACACTAACGGGTACGGGAAGAGGGCCAGCAAAAGAAAAACCACATAAAGTAGTGGGTGGCCAGGCTTAGGGCAAGAACAGTTGGACCAAATACCTCAAATGATCTGGTTCAAGGCAATCATTGTACACTTCAGAAGTTTTACTTTTCAATTCCAAAACATAAGCAGAGACCTTACTGCAACTGCTACTACTGAGGACACAGCAGTGGTGACAACCCACAGACACTTACTGACATTCACCATGCATTATGCTTACCCAAGCCCACTGTGTCTGGCTCTGAGTCATCATGAGCCACAGGACAACTCTATTAGTTGCCATGCTCAAAAATTAGTGACAAAATACCTATAAAGTTCCCCCCCCCCCCCCGAGATCAACTGAAGTAGCTTGGAAAGGTTAAAGCTTACAGCTTTAATCTCAACAAATAGGAGGGCTGACACTGAAATGATGCGTAGCACAGACCCTGTGGCTTACCAGTGCAAGGGTATTTCAGGCCACTTACTACTTCCGTGACACACCGAGTTCTTTATGGAGTCTAATTTCTTCCTACAGATACCCAGAGCAGAATTACACTAGATTTGTAGGTTTTTTTCTTAAAGAAGTTCATGTAGGCACAGCATCAGCAGCCTCCGTGTGTTAAATCACATTTATTTCACCAAAACAAGCCAGGGCCTAATGTATTTGAACATGGGTTCATTACTCAACCCCCAATGTCTTTTCATGCTGCTTAGGACTTTCTGCTTTGTACCACATTGGTATTTAATAATTATTCTATTTGTCTCCAAAGCCCTTTTCACCACACCTTGTGTGGCACATTACAGATGGCCTAGATTTTTCAGGTACAAATTGCTAAACAATTACTGATGAGAGAAAGGTCATAATAATAGGTTACAGAAGCCTTTGCAGTTTGCCTTTACTTCATGGCCATTTATAAAGAACCATTTCATCCCATTGTTATAATGATGAGAAGGAAGTAGTTTAAGGTAGTTATAGACAAGCAAACAAAAGGCAGGAGAGCAGTGCTGTATAACTTCTACTTTCACTTCCTGCCTACTCCATTACTTCTGGCATTATGGGAGAAATAACATGATTGGAATGACCTAAAGGTTATAACGGGTGGGCAAGGTTTACCTTGTCGAAAGCAGTGTGAGCACTGTTGGCTAAACCTTTTTGAAAGCTGAAAGCGGTGCCGTTTAACAAAAATACCAAGCTGTCATTGCTAAAAGTACATTACTTAGAAACAGTATTTCTTCATGGGCTTTTTTATCTCTATTTTCCCCTGTGAAATGTTTTGGTTTTTTTTTTTTTCTTAGGAAAAAAAAGCAGGAAAGGAAAAAAAAGACACAAAGATGAAATCTCTCTTAAAAGTTGAAAGAGGACAGATTTTGCACTACCAGAAACTCCATTAACTTCATATGAATACCACTAGCTTTAAGACGATGAAATTGAAGTCCAAATGGTCCAATCTACAGAACAACAAATGAAGCAAACTTCTTTGGACTTCTAAAATAAAAAAAATTCAATACAATCATTTTTCCCCCCCACTTGGGGGGGGGGAATCTCTCCATTATCTGGCTTTCTCAGAAGTTGAGGTACAAGACATGATCGCAAGGAATGGAGGAATCTTGGGTCCAGTCACAACTCATTGAAACGCACAAGCTCTTGAGTAAAAGTTCGGCTTTGGGAAAAGAGAAAACATGCTATTTGAATGAGCAAGAAAAAGTGACTGAGCCAACCAACAGCAGTGAAAGCAAGGAAGTAGTGCTTTGGCACTTTCAGCCAATGGGTGAGACTCTTCAAACTTGGCTTTAAAATTATACAAACTATTCAAATTACAAAAGGACAAAATGTTGATGGCATTGAATCAGTAATACTTCCCAACACTTCCACCTGTGTTCAAATTATAAGGCACCTTAGCTCAAAAGCAGCCCAGCCAGCAGGAGGCAAGGCCACCTGGAAGATTTTGATCACCAGGCAAGATCTGGATCTGCAGCAGGGGATCTCATGAGATTTCTTCTTCCAGAGAAGCTTCATCTTCCAACCTAAGGAAACTGTCTGTGGAAGTCCCCACAAAATACCATCTTCCACTTATTTCCCAATGTGACGTTAGGCCTTAATTTCAATAAGCTTTAGTTTCCATTCTTGGGGGAAAAAAAAAAAAAAAAAAAAAAAAGGAAGATTCAGACACAAGTTTATCAATTAAAAGATCACTTATCTTTGCACCATTCCCATGCCGTTCCCATACTCTCACATCAAACTCTACAACAGGTGCAGCACAGAGAAGGCAGCTGGGCCAAGCAGATACCCATATTACTTATCCCCAAATATCTTGAGGCTGCATCACAGTTCTCACAAACCAAACAAGTCAGGCCAGGCTTTTCTATTGAAGGGAAAGCCTCACTTATTGCAAGGACCCCAGTGCAGCCTGTACTGCTCCAAGTGTGCATGGTCAAATGTCACTTTGCTGTCAGCTCTAGACCACAGACACAGGCAGAGCCACACCACCACAAAAAGCCCAGAGAGGAAATGTTATTACTTCCACATTTCTTGTTTCAGAGCAGGGAGAATTCCCTGCTCCATCAGACTGAGCATAAGATAGAAAAATTTCACCGCAAATTTTTATATTGGCAAATATAGACCAAGCCTCATCTTTCAACAGATTCCTATTCACTGCTGTCCAAAACTTAACCAGTTAAATTGATAGCCTTAAATATCACTTTATTTTTTAGTCTGAGGCTATTTTAAAAATAAAAACAAACAAGTACATAAAACAATTTAAATGCATCCAAGTTTATATTCCACATTATGTAGTAAATCTTACTCGCCTTCAGGAATCCAGCCAGCCAAACTTGTGTTCCTTTGGCCAGTTGCTGGAATAATAGCCTCTCCTTTGTTTCATCATGACTTGATTACTTTAATTATTTGCTCACTAGACTTTCAGCTACTGCTCTGATTGTGGGGGATACAGAATTCAACTGGTAGACTACATGCTGCATCTAAGTCTTTCCATCACATTAGCCCTATATCCCCATATTAAGAGAGCTCCATTGCTTCCCAATGCAGCGGCGGCCTGATTTTTTAGATCTTCCTACTAATTTACAAGGCTTTACATTGGAAGCCTCAGATAAATCTTTTGCTGTTCCATGTCTGAAGAGTCTTAGGGCTGTACTTGTATATGCTTTTGTCTCTCTCATAGTGTTTTAGACCCTGAACTTGTTTAGCCTTACTCACATGAGCAGGTTTACAGACTTCAATGAGACTGCTTACATGAGTAAGAAGTACTCATATGAGTAGATATTTGCAGGCTCAGACCCTAAGTGACTTGGAGAGCTTTACTATTATTCACTTCTTGAAAAGCACTTGCAAAGAAACAAGAGAGGACTTACCGTATTTATTCAGAGTTATTATATATTCACCATGTCTTCTTCTTAAGCCCTCTTTGTTCTTGAGTACATGTACTCTATCTACAGTAGCGATCCACAATATTTCTCTCAGGGGATTTTCACATGCAAAAATAGCAAGAGTTTGACATGTTGGACTGTTGGGTTTTAGCGCTGTTTTGTTTCTCCCTGTGAGAATTTGTACATATCAACTTGAGACAAAGAAGATTTTGTTATTTCTTCTATTGCAGCAGCACTAACAAGCTTGTGCCAGGGAGCAGAGCTCCACTGTGTAAAAGCACTGCTCACACACCTCAAGCAGCCATCACCTGCTGCTAAAGAGTTAAAAACTGTAATGTTGCTATTGATTAAATTGAGTACTGTCATTTTCACCTTAGAACTTTTTTTCTTCAGGCATTTTCAAGTTAAGAGGGTATAAGGACAATCAATTTAGTCATCAGACTTACAGCACCCAGTTCCAGCATGGCTCATTTTTAGCAAGGTTTGTATTTCCCACCTATATAATACACAAAACCAGGCACGTACATTTTATATAATGAGAGATGCTCTCTTCTCTGCAAGACTTGTATTTCTTGGCAGAAACAGGGGTAAAGGAAAAAAGCTGCATTGTTCTGCAGCCTGCCATGCTAAGAAGTTGCTCTTGCTGGGAATGTTGGATATGTCATGAGAAATGTGCAAACTGGGCTCACTGAACACACCAGATCTTTTAAAATAAATTAAATGCCTTTTCCAGCAGAACACAATGGAAAGGTATGGATGGATCATTAAAAGCTAGAGCCTTTCGGAGATTCTCAGTGGTGATTTTTTCTTTCTGAAAACACCAGAAGAGATGACAGATCCTTTGCAGTGCAGAATGCTCCTGAAGCACCCTCTATTTCTGCAGATGTGATGGAGAAAGTGGGGGCATTCAGCACTGTGAAGACTGCTCATCACTTGCAACACTGTAAGCTGTTAAAGCCTTGCATTGCACGCATGGCCAAATCTGTCCCTCAGTTCAGAGTGCCTCCAGCCTCCTGGATAGAAACCCATGAGTTGGTTTCCACTAGATTTCAGCACTTAACAATGCTAATCCAGCAAACCTTCAGAGTGGGTCTGCACAGCAGCATGCTGAGGGAAGTGCAGCCCACATTGCTTTCCATCTAGGATGGAAGCACCTTAACTGACGTTTCGTCACAACATGTCTACTTTGATGGCCTGCCCTGACATCTGTGCAGTAACATATGCAAGAAACACCCTGAATAGACAATGCCCAGAAAGGGGAAAAGGTGAGGAACAAGTGTGGGAACTGTTTCTCCTTTTCTTCTACATATCCTTATTTCCCATAAACCAGAAAGTTAGAAACTTCCTTTTTCTCCACAGAAAAGACTTGCGTGGAGTAAGAAAGCCTGACACAAAGGGCAAGTCACTGACACAGAGCTGGGGTGGTGAGAAGCAGGGACTGATGCCCCTCTGGTCCTATGCTGGTTTGCATACTCTCACCTTACTTAATGGCAAAGAATGGCATAGATTATACAAGTACAGCTTTTTTTTTTTTTTTTTTTTTTTTTTTTTTAAACCAGATTTGAGCCTGAACAGCCCAGAACAGGGCAGTGAGTGCAGGAGGTCCACCTCCTTTTGTTACTGTCTGTGCTCACAGATCTTTTCTCACTTTAAGTGAGATCACAAACCTGGGAAACTTTATTTCTCCCTCTCAGCTGAAAGGCTTTCTCCCATGGTTTTTTTCTAAGTTCTAAAAGCTCTAGTAATAAACTGATTTTCCTTTAAGAAATGCTGACATACCACTGTCTTGTGTCAATTTTCATGGGTCACCACGAAAACAAGATGAGTGGCATGAAATTAAAAGAGTTTCTGTTAAGCTTGCAGCCTTTGAAATCCTTTAGGTCTGAGAGATGGCAACCTTCTTCATTTCCCCAACTTTCACTTCTGAGCCACAAAACATTGCCACACCGATAACCCTCCCTTCATCTGCCATCTCCAGGGAAAGAAAAAGACTTCTCACCAACTCACAACTAGATACAAAAGTGCGACATAACGAGAAATAAAGTTAATCCTGAATAACAAGCATGAATTAGCTTTAATTGTACTTACTGTTCAAGACTGCCATAGTTAAATTCAAATGCTGTGTCCTACCTCTATTAAGTTTAAACAAAAAGAAAAGTAACCGGAGACAGTAGTAACAAATAGGTAAGAAATTCTTTTCAAAGTTCTTATTCTGCTAATTACTTTATTAAATATTATTTCATATCAAATTTCACAATATATATTCCCCACTGATATTTAATATTTCAGTAACAAAGCTCATTATCAACATGAAATACTAATGCTATGATTAGCACTCTGAGGTAACAAAGCATAACCTACTGTGATAATACCTAATAGCCCCTTAGATAAGATAAATCAGCCTGACAAAAGTAATATCCAACAGCAGCATATGAATTCAAAGTTACTTCCTCATAGTCTCTCCAAGGTCTGAGTTTTTCCCCCACATCCAGCTCAGAAGCAATGAAGCACCTCTGTGTAGTACAGTCTAACTTCTAAAATCAGTATGAGTGGTTCTTAGAAAGTATATTTTTAATCACATAGCAATTATTTTATCACTTGGAAGTTCTTTGACGCACTCAGCACGCACTGCGCTGTGGATGTAGCATGTCAGAAACAGCAGGATCTGGAATGGCACTGACTGACCATACAGCAATGAGGCTCACAAAACAAGAGATCTGGGAATGCTCTTAAGAGCCAAGCCATGTATTTTGGAGAACTGGTCGTGGATAATCAGGCTTTCCAGCAGAAACAAGCACATTTAATGAAATAACTCTGGGCATCTTCATGTACTTTTCTACTGCTCAAAATCCGAAATTTCAGCCAGAAATACCTCAGAGAAAAAGACTTAATCTTATTAAAAATGACCATAATGGCTACATAAAGCAGCGTGAACTACATTGTGTTCACTGGTGGATAATCAAAACAAAGCTGAGAAATCATCTCCCATGATCATTTTCTAATCAGAAGTGCTGTGCTTGCACAATTAAAAAATTCTGTGGGAAACATTTAAATTTAACAGGAAAATCAAAATGATTTCCCTAGACAGAAAGTTTCTGTTAATCTCTCCTTAAATTGACAGAAGCCTTCCAGAGAAAAGGAAGCAAGAGAAGCAACAGGAAGAATAGTGTGCCAGAAACAAGCTCCCCAGGTTTCCAACGCCCTTATCTTCCCCTTTCCTTGCCTCTCCCCTTTCCAGCTTTGTAAAATTCAGGATGGGACAGGGGCTTCTAGAAAGCCATCTAAGATGCCAAAACTCTTTTGTCGGCTCACTTAACAATTAGATTCTCCAATGAACCACCAGCCACCCACTCACAATTACACATGTAAATAAGGCTTCTTCCCTCCCCTAACATTTAACCTTGATTCATCACATAAGCCATTTAAAAACCTATATTGCTTTCCATAGGAAAAGATGTGTAATTCCCAGTCAGTTGTAGGTAGAGAGCTGCCAGCTCCCCTGAAGCTGAACACCAGATTTAAGAAATCCAAACTGGTACGAAATCCACCTCAATGCTGGCAACATTTCAGAGGACTGCTCAGCATCTCCTGCTGTTTTACAGACAGTAGGATACCCACAGCACCATAGCTCCCTGAATCCTCTTTGCTACTCAGCAGCTGGCATCCAACAGAGCATCGCAGAGTAAAGGATAGATGGGAGCAAGGAGCTTGCCAAGGAAGAGCTGGCAGCATCCAGTGGCCATAAAATGACACAACCAAGTTTCACTGCTTGAAGTTAGCTTGTTCTTCATTGTATCCCAACAGGGCTAGATGCACATCCAGCCATCGTATCCCATCTGCATCTTTCATGTCACTTGCGTTACCCAAAGGAGCTCCACATCCTGCACACAGCACTGTCTGGAATTCACGGTCAGCAGAATTATCTATGTTCAGGAGGAGGCCAGTCACAGGTGGTGTCCCCCAGAAGGTCAGTCGCAGTTCTCTTCAACATCTTTATCGGCAACCCAGACAGTGGGATTGAGAACACCCACAGCAAGTTTGCGGATAACACTAAGGTGAGTAATACAATTGATGCAATAAAAGGAAAGGATGCCCAGAGGAACCTGGACAGGCTTCTAAAGTGGGCCCACAAGAACCTGATGAGGTTCAACAAGGCCAAATGCAAGGCGTTGCACTTGGGTTGGGGCAATCCCAGATATGTATACAGACTGAGAGAACTCACTAAGAACACCCCCAGGGAGAAAAAATTGGGGCTCCTGGTGGAAGAAAAGCTGGACATGACCCAGTAGTGTGTTCTTATGCTCCAGAAGGCCAGCAGCATCCTGGGCTGCATCAAAAGAGGGGTGAAGGAAATGATCATCCCCCTCTGTACTGTCCTCACAAAGCCATATCTGTATCCAGGCTTGCAGCCCCCTACACAAGTAGGACATGGAGCTGTTGGTGCAGGTCCAGAGGAGGTCCACAGAGATTATGAGAGAACTGGAACAGGTTTCCCAGATAAGTTCAGGATGCCCCTCTCCCCAGACACATTCAAAGCTAGGTTGGATATGGCCCTAGGCAGCCTGATCTAGTGGGCGACAGCCCTGAAGTCCCTTGGCAAGGAGATTGGAACAAGATGATATTTAAGGCCCATCCTAAGCCATTCTATGATTCCGTGAATTACAGTTCACTATTTTATTGGTCAATAACACAAATAAAAGATAGGTACGATGCAGCACATTCTTCTTTGTAATCACTTGGAAATCAAAACACAGAGCTAGGACTAAGCTCTCCTCTAAATACAACCAAGTGTTGGATTAGCAGGTGAAGTGAGAATCAGACTTTCAGAAACTATGGAGCATGCGTGAACAAGTAGATACACTCCCACGGCTTTGAGTGATAGAGGATTTACCGCTTCCTTTTGCTCTGTAATTTCATATTTTAAACATGAGAAAAATAAACCTTAAACACAAAGCATTTGCTTTTAAGCAAATCCTTCCTTATTTCAACGGCTTGCAGTCAGCATTATCACATAACATGGTACCATTTATGGTAGGAGACCAAGAACCTCTCCTGCAACTTTAGTAAGTACCCAGGCTATCAGCGATTACTGTGTTCCTTAGCATTATCTACATGACTGACCAACTGATCCAAAAACAGAATAATTCAGTTTTAAAAAAAGATAAAAAGATTGTTTGCCGCCATTCAGCTATTTGTAAGTAACCATGGGATTACATGCAATGAAAGAGAATGTAAACATAAAATGTCGTTATGTATCACAATTCTGTTATGCACACATTACATTACGCTACTGAGGTGCAGGAGCACACCAGTTCTTATAAGACCCAAAGGACAAATTTTTTGCTTGGTTATTCCAGTTACACCCTCGTACCTCTACCGAAAGCAACTGAATTACAGGAACGTACCAATGAAGTTTAAAAGAGAAAACACATTGAGAATGGGAATTTCAGTGCCTCAGGCAAACTGCTAATCAACTCCTGCATGGTATATAGTGACCTAACTCCTCTGTGATTAGTGCAGACAATTTAAACCAGCTGCCAATCTGCCCCTTGAAAATTAAGGACAGAAACATAAACATATTCTGGAAATCTTGGCATTGTCAGGCTAAATATGTACACATGCCTGATTCTTTTCTCTCAACCAGTTGAGGATGCAGCTTGTTAAGACTTTTTCCAACAAAATATATATGTTTAATTTATGTGATTAATTTCTGTGTTAATGAAGGTTGAAGGCCTGAGAAGGCTGAATGAATCTATTTATCCAGGGGCCAGATAAAAATTGCTGCTCAACTTGCCAGTCCGACCCTAACATGGAAAGGCCCAGCCTCATTGAGGATGGGAGGACAATTAAATTTTTATGCTCATTTAATCCACTGCCCTTTCAGAGCAAAGGCTGACAATTGTGCCCAATTTTTCCAAATGTTTGCTGTTACATAACCTTGACAAACCTACCAAATTCAATTTGTGCAGGGCCTGTTGACAAAAATCTGATCACAACAATATTGTGATGCTCTCTGGGGTTAAACTCTGGATTTAGAGGTTAGAAGAAAAGCCCAGCACTAGAGACCAGCACTTTATTAGTTCCTATCTGCAGCTACTAAATTCATATACTTTGTAGATCTAGTCTACATTTGCTTCAATATGGAAGGAAATGCTTTAAAAAGCTTTTTTGATTCTGAAGAGCTATTTATAAGCTTGAAATGTTTCGCTCTAATACTTAGAAAAATTGATTCTTTCAACAAGTAATTTCAATTTTTTTTTTCCCCTTTTCATGCTCCAGTCCGTCACCTGGTCACTTCCTCTAAGTGAGATTTATTTAGGGTAGCTGTATTGTATTATCTGTGCTTCTGTGGTTTAGTGCAGAGCCAGTTTATCTTATTACTATTATGTTCTTCAACAGATGTTCATTTAAGTGTGACCTAGTCTATTATTCTAGGCGCCTCTTGCATCTCTATTGGGCATTTAAGAGTTGTAGAACTCTCTAATTTATTTAAGCAGGGCACTTTAAAGCAATATCTCAATAATTTTCATTGAGTTTAAGGAGCCCTTCTATGTTTTCAAAATGCTTGAAGTTTCTCTTCTCTTCTAAGTACTGCAAATATTTGAACAACAAATAAAAATGTTTAAGAAAAGAAAGTTAGACAGACAGAGAGGCAGTGAGAGCCACATAGAGACAAGAGAAATGAGTGCGAGCAGGGTTTTCTTTTGTTTGTTTTGCATGGAAAACTTTAGCACAAAAGTCATCCCAGTAATTTGGTCAAAGTTAAAATCCGGTCATCCCCCAAAAGAGCACTTTGTAATGTGTTTCCTTCAAACCTATAAGCATCTCTTAAATCTGGAATTTTCAAATTACCCTCACTTATTCTTTGTGATTAATCAGAACAAATTAATGAGCACAAGGAAATACTTGCAAGTAATTTCACAGACACTGCAACATTTCTATATAATGCCACTAAGGGTGACAGATATTGCCAGCTTGAAAGAGGACTCATTATAAACAGAAGACATAGTTCTGTGCTGGAAATAATGGGAAAATATGATAAATGGGTCTGATCTCATGTACACCAGTGTCAGGGAGAGATTTACACCAACATCACCAGGCATAGTGCAAATACTGTAACGCTGTGAAAACTCTCCCTCCACAGTTTTCCACGTAGGAAAACATGGGCCTGTAAAAGCCAAACTTAGAAAGATATTTAATCAAGATTTTAAAAAAGAAATGAGCAAATATGGAGCAGATTCTTAAAATAAGCAAATAGATAAATGAATAGCATTCAGAGAAAGCCCAATGAGGACCAATGGCACAGTCTGAGGGAGCGAGCCAGGAAAGGCAGATAAGCCCCAGTGCTCTCTCTGGCCAGTAAGGCAAAGCACAGCTTCATCACACAAGGCAACACATGGAGTTCTGTCCAGGTCATGCTACTCTTCTCCTTAGCACTAGTTAGCCTGGTTGGAATGCCCGGCAAGCTGTCAGTGCCTATGCTTCACACAGTTCTCTTTTGGCACTGCTACATGCCTTTACAGCTTGTCCTTCAGCTCATGTTTGCTGTGTCCTCCACACTGAGGGCAGTAGGAACTGCCTTTGCGAGCTAACAAGACCCTAAGTAACCGGGGGTAAAAACCTTCATGAGGATTCCTCTACTTTCCTTCCTTTCCCATATGCCAGGAATGTTCTTTGCCAGTGGGCAAACATCAACTGTCTACTGACTTTTTTTTTCAGGATTTGGCTTGGCCTTTTTCTCAGCTTCTTATAATTTATTATCCACGATGAAAGAGAAACAAGTACATACTTTGATTTTACTTTTGGAAGGGGAATCCTAGGAGTGACAGCTCCCAGGACACCAAACACACCAGCTGTTCTTTTATTTTCCAGTTCGTCACAGTAATGATAGTCTCAGCGTTTGTTGCCAAGCCTCTTTGGAAAATATTTTTAAAATAAATATAGCACACATGAAAACATGCCAGAACAGCCTCCTTCTCATCAAAGATTCTCCAAGAACAGAAGATGTTGTAGTGGGTAGTTGGGCTGCATTATGGCAAAACAGAAAGCTTACTGATAATTACAGTGTTTGGCAAGCCAAGAAAAAATTATACTCCCTTACCAAACTAGAAGAACACAAAAACCCCTAATAGCTCCTGATTAGTTCCCTGGAAGTCAAAACCAAACCACCCTAATAATCTGATTTAAACTAAAAATATCTGGTTTAACCAGAGAAGATCATTAACTGTGATCAGTGCAACCAACCACAAGAGTTGTTCAGGAAAATTTAACATTAGAATGTGTCTGAATAGCAAGTAGTAGACTCATGTCTGATTTTATAGGTTAAAACACTGTGCACAATATGTTGACTAAACAAAGTTTGCAAGTATTCATAATTTATACTACATTGGGCAAACTCTTAATCTCTTCTTTGAAAGACGCATCTCTGTACGTCTATGAAGGATTTCAGAACACAAATTTTAGTGTCTTCCTTTTCAGCCAGTCCCTGGGAATCCATCCATAACAGCCAGTCTATTACACAGTCTATTACAGTCTAACTCCCTCAAATTTTAAATTTTCAAATGCATTTAAATCCTTTCTGGCCAGACTTCACATACTCATGGTTATGAGTTTTTTCCTCATAAAAAAGCTGCTTCAAACTCAGGCTGTTTTCTGATGCGTTGCTCCAATTTTGCTTAGATATTTTGCTGTCCTCCTGGACTTTCTTCTTTTTCTCAAGACATGAATGAAATCAGGCAAGCTCTCTGCAGCTCTCCTGAAGGCTGTAGTACTTCTACCATCAGACATTTCTAATCAAAAGGAAACAAATTTAAAACTGCCTCCCTTACTCACCAAGTGTTAATTCTCTGCAAGTATTCATCATATATGACCATCTAGCAAATGTTTTTACCCGTATTTTGTATATTCAAAGATTTTCTTCCACTTTACTGCTTTGCTGACAGCTGAAGGAACTACCATGTATAAAAACTAAAAGAAAAAATGTGCTGTTCCATTTGTTTGTGATATCATGAACTGACACGAGAATGCAGAGCCTTGAAATGCTCTCGACAGGTAAACGAAGGAGGAAATTTTCAATCGCACTGGACAGAGCACAGCTTGACCCAGACATAACAGCGGTTGGTCTCAGGTGACATGAATGGGTTAAGTTTATAAAGCACTTCATTTTCCACCCACAGCTATGGTACCCTGGGTAATTACTGCAGCTTAAGCTAGACCACACCTTAGATAAACCTGTAATGCTGGCATTTTCCGCAAACATTTTCTTCACTGCAAGCCATGGCTTGCCTCTCACATATATTTGCTCTCTGGTTTTACCGTAGCTAGTTTGTACTGAGTTGAACCAACAAATCAGAATTTGTTGATTTAGTTCCATACTTCTTCAGTGTTTGCGTGACACAGCCGTACCAGTTATGCAGTAACTGTGGCTCAGGAGACCTGACAACTTGTTTTTTGCACTACCTGAAAAAGACTGGGGATGAAGGAAGATGAAGAAACAGCTTCACAGAGGATGGAACGCTCACTTTTTCTTAAAGGTGAAGGAGGCTAATTTGATTCACTAGAGTTAAGACAGCACATTAAGCTGTGGTGATAAATGAACATAATCCTGGCTCCTCCAGTAAACGTTTTCAGCATACTTCAGAACTGCTGGTGTTAACTTGTCATTAAGCTCCACTGAAAGAAAACACTTTTGGGTACAGGCTGCAAAGGGTTCTGCAAACAGTAGTGACTACAGAGAACCTTAGTGCGCAGTTTGCCTCCAGCTGTTTGCCTGGTCTGCCAGCCCTGCAGAACCAGCAGTGCAGGCAGGAACTTCTACTCAGGGCGGTTTTCAAATGAGCAGAGGTCTGCTGGCCTGTCCTCACCAACTCAGCTCGGCCTGGAGCAAATGCGTTCAGGATGATGCACAGAATCACCCTGTAGTTTCTGTCAGAAGACCACTTGTGGATGAAAAGCTCTTTCCTAGCAGGGCTAGACCTGGGAAAGGATCTGCCACAGCATCAAGCTTTCTACAGGTTGATGATAGATGCACTACACAATATTAATTGCAGAAACGATCACTGATCTGATAAGTAACTTTCTGAGTACATTCCAGAAAAGGAGAACAAGGTAATCCTTACACTACCTGACATTTGCCCTTCAAAATGAGGCTTTATGAGAGCTAGAAAAGTATTTTAACAACTAAAGAAAGAAGATTAAGGATAAGATTTTTTAAAGCATCTAATATTGGTTAAATATTTCACTCTGATAGCAATTACTTCAATCAGAGCAAAATTCAGCTAATGGTGACCAAATCTGGGCATTCCTGCTTACGCATGGATAACTACAAGACCAAATAATTTTTCTAGGATAATAGCCCTATCATTTATTTTTAATAAAGCTCACATCAAAAGGAGTAACTCATCATAGAATCATAAAATTGATCATCCAAGATCATCCAAGTCCAACCACAACCAAACCATACTAACTTCGGTCACAAGGATCTAAAAGCCAACCAAAGTCCATTTTCCACTATTTTGATCTTTCACAAAAATTTAACATTGAAGCAATCAGTCAAATCTCAGCGAGCTCAAAGGCAGAACGTGGATCATGTGTTTGGGGAAAGAGTCTGAGCTCCTGAAGACTTTATATATGTGTTGCGCAAAATACAGACTTTCCAGTGCCATTGGTACTCAATGGCTTGCAGTGGATTTCAAGATGTGCAGTGTTTGACATACCACAGTAAGTGCAAAAAGCATAACAAGAATAAACAACAGCCCTAACAGCAGGAATCAACTAGCTAAGACTGAATCAGTACATTAGATACCATTGTGCAAACAAGACGATGCATCAGTGTTAAGCTGCAGGTATACGTGACACAGAGAAATCAGAGATACAGGTCTTAGCTGTCCTCTCTCCCCTCTGCTCACTCGTGTCCCTAGAACAGCTACTAGCACATCAAGTTGCTAAGCAAAAACAAAAAAATCACAACCAAACAAACTTCAGAAACAGTGGAGGTGGAAGAGACAGGTTCCTTGTGAACAGCACATTTTCTACAAGCATTAAACTTTCTATTTCTGACAATCCTTATTTCACTGGTTTAGTAACACGTATTGATTCAGTGGAATATCACTCAAGGACAAGAAAATGGGAACATCTCTGTCAGGATGATTCCTCTCTTTCAGGGAGACCACACAGGTTCTGCTTTCAGGCCTGGCAGACTGTGGAACGCTAAGATTTAAAGCTATGATATTTTCATCTCTAGAATAGCTATTCTAAGCTGCTTATGAACAGTTTAAACTGAGACTTCCTCACTCGGGCTGCAGCAAGCAACATTCATCACTCTGCAGGTGAAAGAATTTGAAAAGCACTTTTTTTTTTTTTTTTAAAGCTTTTGAACCTTCTAAAAATGTTATTTTTCCACACGTATTGAGCAATAAAGGCTGTTAACATTACAAAAGGTTTTTCAACCCAGACTGAAAATTAAGATCAAAAAGCCTGCAAGTGGCTCCCAACTAATAGAACGCTACTAGAGTCATACTGTTATTTATTTTTAGGCGCACACGTCTGCACATTCTCAGCTGCAGATTCAACAATGTTTAAAAAAAAAAACAAAACACACAAACCACTGACTTGAATTCTTTCCAGTTTTGCATAGTGTATTAAAGTCACCTGGTTACTTTACTTATGAGCTACCTATTAAATTAGCCTTCAACTGGATAAATAGTCTTCTGAAATGGTGGTAATTCTGAATCCCAGCAATTTAATGCAGTATGCCACATGCACACTGTGTTCTTCAGGGAAAGAATTTGCATTTACACAGGCTATAATGGTGAAAAAACAGAAGCAGATAACCCAGCAACTCTGTGCTGACTATATATCTTAGCAAGATCACTAGAGTGTGTTGAAGAGTGTCCTATTATAGAATTGAAATGACTATGACTTCTATAATTAAGTTACGAGTATCTTGAACTCGTCAAGAAGCTTGAGATTTACCTTTTGAGATGACAAAACTGAGATTTCTAGAGTATTCTGAAAACCTTATATTTCCATCTCTGTCTTGTATCAGTAATGATTGGACTGGACAACCTGAACAAAGGTTCTTGATGATATTTGTACGTACTATTCTTTCCCTCCTCCCAGTTAGCATATCAGAGCAAAATCTGAAGCCCAAACAAGTGACTGACCAGCTCAAAAACAAGTAAGCAACTTCCAGTGATTCAAAGGTCCTCACAACTCGGATCCAGGGTGGGTTCCCAAAGCTTCTTGCTGAAGAATTGAGATGAGTCATTGAAGTGGTCAAAATAATTTCTATTTAATCTACATAATTCTTTATGGAAAATAAAAGTTGTACTGAAAGATAGCTGCCCAACAAATCCCAGTATTTTGCAGGGAAGGGAGACAAGGAAAACCAGCATATTTAAGATTGCTCATCCTTTGACTTTTAGCTGAAGGCATCTCTTGGAAGCCTCCGAAACACACACCACATACACAGAGCCCTACATAAGGAACTGTGGGCATACTGTGATGTCTAAAAGTGCTTGGCCTCCCCAGTCCTTTAATCCTCAGACAGCGATTCTCTGAGTAAAACTGAACGGCCACAGTACCGAACATCAGCATTTTTTCAATAGCATACAACATACCAGGCTCTAGTCACATTCACAATGTGGTCTGAGGGTATTAACTTCATCAGTCTGCTCCTGCTGATGCCTTTGCATTCTCTAAGGCTGGAGATGCAGTCATTGTTGATGAATCAAGGAGCTTGCTTTGAATTTTCACATGCTAAAAGGAGGAAAATCAATCTCAAATTCAATGCTTTCTCCCTCATCTCCTTCCAAATGGAAAAAACTGCTCCCGAAGGTCACGACAGCACTACCCTCCGAATCTTACAAGAAAGACATTAGAGCAGAACATGATCCTGCACTCTGTCATTACTGGGGGATATTGGAAAGAGGACAAAGGAACGTGCACACATAAGTGGAGAGTGGGCTCTTTTCTTGTATTGGCCACATTCAACTTGTTTGTTCAAGAAAAAAAAAAAAAAAAGTGGAACAAGACATGCATGCCTGATGCTGTTAGTGCTTAATACACTGGAAAAATTGTTTAGGAACAGTTCATCCTTAAAATTATGCTGCAAAACCAATCATTGAGATCTTAGCTTAGTTGTTGCATACATGTTGCTTGTAGTCCATTATATTTGAAAGTGCTTATTTTTCTTGTGGTTTTAGCTTGACTTTTGTTCTTTTGATCTGGAAGAGTCACTTAAGTTTTCATCCCTTTAATTGTGCTGCTGGACCACTATTCTTGCAGTTTGAGCTAGTGACACTGCATATCTATTATTACTATTATCTTGAGATGATTAAATGTTTGGGTGCCCTTCCCATGAGGAACAGAACTACTCCACCGAGGTCTTCTCATGGCTCAAGCCTGCTTCCCACTAAGTATGTTTTGCACTTAACATCTCAATTCTCAAACTGCATTGGACTGAAAAGAAAGCAGAAACATTAGAAAGCAGTTTGCCCAGCACACCACCCTCTGCTTGACCTGACACAGTTACTATATTAATATATTTTATATCCTTAGCTGGGAGAGCAGAGAAAATCTACAGTCTAAACAATATTCTGTCTTTCAGTTGAATGGTTGCACTGGGGAATGTCACAGTTTCCCTATTCTTATGCTCTTCTCCACACATATGTATATATGTGGAAAAAGTACACATTTATGAAGCATGTCTGAGAATTTTAATATACTTCACACAAGATATTTAAATAAAGGAGACCATCACCAGCACATTTTCTTGAAAGTCCAATTTTAAACATAGTTCAAAATCTTCTACTTGAAAGTTCCTACTTTATTTACTCTGATGACTCCAAAATAGAAGCAGTACATGAAAATCCAAAAATACTCGATGTTGACGTTCTGCATACCAAAGAACACCAGCCTGGAGTGAAACTGGGCCATGAGCTCCAGCTTAGTACAGGCAGCTGTATTCCAATGCCATCCCACCATTATCATCGTATATTTCTCACTCTGAGGGTAACAAAACTTCCTATTTCCAGACTAAATTTATTCATGGCCAGTGCTCCAAAAAGAAATGAAATAAACTATTGTGCTGTGACTTATGCCTTTTGTATTACTTAGATTATAGAAACAATGAAAGATGTCATAAATGTCATCTGGATTTATTTTGGTCTGCTGCTGAACTACATTCAATGGTTGATTCGTCTAATTTAAGTTTGAAGCGCCTGTTAATTCATGTCTAGATTGCAGCTGAGCAGGAGCCAAAGTTCATTCTTCAGTTTTTCTCCAAAATTTCAATCAAGCAAAACACTTAGCATATTTCTATTATTTTCATTTTGCAAGCAACTAAGTACCAGTGCTGAGAAATCTATGTCAGCACATGCAAGCTCGTGTAAAAAGCCAGGAAACTCAGAGAAGTTCTAGGCTGACAATTGGCAACCCCCAACTGTGCATAAGACAGATTCAGTTCAAGATACTTCATACTAATTCACAAACCTGAGTCACAGCTGGTACAGGCTTTATAGCTGCTCTGAACCAATCTGCAGTCACATCAGCACCATGTACTATCTTCTGAGCTCCCTCCAGCAGCCTGGTGCTTCTTGGTGGCTAAGAGCACTGGCAAGTTGGACAGATTTGTGTGAAATGACAGCAGCACTTTCAAAGCCATCAGCTATAACAGCGCTCAACACAACACCTGGACTGAGTGACTGGCACACGTATCAGCTTAAGTACCTATAAACCCCAGAAAAATGTGTATTATCTCAGTCATGTCTCAGTACCTTGCAATACACGTGCTAGATCTGCAAATAAAAAGGCAATTCTTTTCTACATAGTCTGCATAAGCAGACATGCCTAAGTATATACAAGAACTGAAAGGAAAAAACAGTAAAAGCTCAGGAAAGTTAGGCTACAAATAGGAAAACATATTGGGTTTCCTTGATTGGAAGAAGGAAAAAAGGCAGAAAACCGGGACTTTTAAAGAATAGTAAGATAAAATAGCTGAAGTTGCACAGTTTGCATACTTCATGCTCTCTTTTACCATGATGCTTATGAAAGGAAGATTGCCAGCAGGGCTCAGTCATCCATCTGTTCCCACCAATGCCAGAGTTAAAACCTCCCAGAGCAGCTATGCAATCAGTCAGCAAATTCAGAAGTCATTCAGATGATACAGAGCATAGAGAGTTCAGTTTGGTCAGGCACAGTAGTGATACTATACTGTGAACAACAAATTCCCAGCTGCATGGGCTCTGGTCATCAACTCAAGTGAATTTAGGGAGCCTAAAGACTGGTGTATTTTCTAAGAAACAGTTCCTCTGCATTGCCACACGCCGAACTTGTACCAGGTCATCTACATAACTGCTTCAAAGATAACCCTCATCCCCAGAGAAGTCTATTCTTTGTCATACATAAATTAAACATCAGGATTTCCTTTCAGTCCATCTTTATGGAACAGACATACGTGAGGACTGTGTGAATGCTATGGTTCCCCCACATTGCATCTGCCCTGTTTAACTGAGGCATATAGAGCTGAATTCAGACAAAAGAGAATGAACACTGAAAACACAGAAAGGAAGATAGCAGCTGGTCAGGTACCCTACCTCTCCTTGCCCCTCATATTCCTCAGGCAAGGTGAGAACCATCACTGTAGGAGAAAAGCATTTTTTCCCCACTAGGACTCTTTACCTTTACTTGGGAGCTGATTATTTTATTCTGCCTTTGTATCTGGGCTCAGAATTGTGCCCCAAGCCAACACAGGGAAGCTGCAAATAGAATGTTTTTTCTACTCTTACAGGTACAGAGCTCTTGTCATTTGTTACCCTCTAAATTATCTACAATTATTTTGTTTAGCAGGCTAATATGGAAACTCTGTTTAATATGACAGAAAGAGCAATTTAACTGAGTTGTGCTTTGTATCGCGCGTTAGCAATCAGCACATTAATAAGTCTAGAAGATTGATATCAGTTTGAAAGGCAAAACCTACACAAAACAATTAATTAAGCAAGTTAAAACAAATGAACTGCTCGGGATAGAACTGGATCCATGAGACGAGATGGTAAAAGCCCAGAAGGAAATACTCTAATTGAAAACTGGCAGTAGAAGGCACACAGTACAGTTAAACATTATCTTATCAGAAAATTAGCAAAATGTAATTTTTTTTATTGGATTTTTACAGATGTTATTTTTAACCACATCAAAAAACCCCACCTCATGGCTATTGGCACAAATTGTCGTAATTGCTATAATTTGAAGTCTGAGCAGTGGAGTGACTGCTCAGATAACTATCTCGTCCTCCTTATGCTGTATTAGGAAAGCAGCCAGGAGACATATCGTCTCATGGCTTTTTGTACTAGGTTTGGACTTCATTTGTGCCTTATTATTTAATCTTATTCTTGAGAATACTAAAGAATAAATTCTTTTCCCCTACCTGAAACACTGGAGAAAAATCAGGAGATTAACAGTAAGCAACGTAAAGTCAACTTTAATTAACATACCAATTACCTCCCATTTGCAAGCAAATTGTTTTTATTTCCTTCCATATCTTCCCTGGGGAAGTTGTTCTGTTGTTGTTGTTTTGTTGTGTTTTTTTTTTTTTAATACTTGGTCATTGACTCAAGGAAGAAGCAGCAAGATCTGTGCTCCCAAATTGAGAGAAAACCAAAAGAGAAATAGTTACCATTGTAGCCTGCATTTCCGGAACCCCATGCAGTGGGGTTGGCAACACTTTCCAGCCTTGCAGATTGGTGTGAAAGTGTTTCACAAGTCACAAATTTCAAGTAGTGTGAAATTAGATACCTATTTTGATTGATCTTTCCAATGTTCCCAAATCTCTAAAACAAAACACACTGAAGACTCTTTTCTTCTGTAAAAAGACTGTGTGAGAACATTGAAGTGAAGCTAAGTAACCTGGGGGGGGGGGGGGGCCCACACAAAAAAACTGTTTTTACACAACATAAACTGCACAGCATTTTGATAACTTGCAGCCAAAACACACTTTGGGCTGTTGTCCCACCAGCTCCCAAGAAAACTAAACAAGGGTAGAAGTTATCAGAACTTGGATGAAGGACTTTCCAAGGAAAATCTTAAGATACTTAAGAAACATTGCCAGTAAATCAGTATCAGTAAGTGACCTTCATCTTGTAAGTCAGGAGCAGCGCAGTCTCTCCCCTGCAGAATCAGGATAATGACAGAGCTGCTGTTTTTAGTGGATAGCAAAGCACAGGTACACAGATCCTACAAAGTGGCAGTCTCTAGAAGAACTAACAATTTTTCTAGACTAGAGATCTCGCCCTGAGGACAAGAAATAGGCATCACTGTGAGCAACGCCTTGTTATTTTTACAAGGTAACGTGCAGGAAGAGGAGCTGTTAATTGGGGGCGATGAAGAAAAAGATTGCAATGAAAACAGCTCCAGGTCAATGTTGTCAGCTGCTGTCAGGTTCACCCCAAGTCATTGCCTTGACCTGTAATTTCAGCTGTATACATCATTCTGGTTTTCCCTTCTGTCCTACAATTTTGATCAGCAAATCCTTCACCATTCTTTGCTTTTGAGTGACTTGCTTTTATGCTTATACCACTGTTATACCACTATACCAGCAACACCACTGTTTTCCAAAACAGTGTGGTAGAGCAAGAATAAGTTCTCTTGTGTAAAGCCTGCTCTATTACTTAACACCCTTGTTAGAGAAGTAGAGACAACCCCTTACGATAAATTATATTGCAAATTAGTAGCTGTACATTAGTTTATGATAAACTATTCAGACACAAGTAAAATAGACTGAAACAAGTATGAAAGATATTTTTCTTCCTGGATGATCGATTTATATTGGACATATGATATGCACAGTACCATTCTAGAAGAACATGTTTCATAAACAAGCACAAAAGCACTCAAAGGTACTTTCAGCAGTTATGAAAGTCCTCTGCACCTCTTGGCCACTCCTTTCGATAGCTGGGATCAAACAGATACAAGATGGTAAATCAGAAGAAGTACACCAGTTGTGATTCATATTGCACTGCTCTAACGTAACAAAGATACAGAAGATGAACCGAAACACAATTCACTGCCCATCAAGGCTACTCATAGGCAATTCTGTAACTCCACCATGCTGTACAAGCTGTAGGGGTCATATGTTCAGCAGATCTGATATCCAAGAGGTCCTGTCAACATCCCACAGGTGTGCACGGGAGCGCAGCATATGAAAGGAAAGCAATTATGTGGGTGGGTACACATACAAAACTGTTTTCTAAATCCTGGATCAATTCATTCCACACACCTGCACTCATTTCACTTTGAGGAATTAGACAACAGGGAAGTGGAAAAAATCCCTTTTAAAAATACTCGAGCATGAACGCCGCACTTTGGCTGGCACTATCCTCAAAGCACTTCATCTCTCCCAAGGACCTGCTCTGCAGAGCTCTCTTCAGCCAGCACTGGTGAGTCCAACCCAGGCCTCCTGGGGTCAATATCAGAGTTTCTGTTGATTCCAACAGCGTTGGAGGGTACTGTGCTTATGGGCAGGAGGGAGGAAGCTGCGAGCAGAAACAAGTGGAGAGCACTCTCTATGTGCCCCACACCCCTTCCAGTTTAATTGACAGGAGGGATTTTCTTGGGGATTTTAACTTGAAAAACAAGCAATAAGCTACAATCCCACCATTGTTCTGGTCACTTTACTCACATGTTACTGGCCTTTATTTTATTCTGTTTTTGTCCCCTCAGTTTACGCTCAGAGGTAGGGACCTGTGTATGCATCTCCTGCTTTTGGAGTGTTTCCACAATGCAAAGGAAAGGATATAGTAGAAGGAAGCTAAGTGTGACTAAGTGACATTATACCAGACCAGCAGATGGGAATAAAAGTTTTAGTGGGGTCTCTAGGGTCTCAGAGGGTACAAACTACAGAGTCAGTTTGTGTGTAGAAGGAGGGGAGGGACAGAAGCCCTACCACTGTTTATATTGTATCACACTACATCTGTGAAATACATGCTTAAAGATAAATATCAAGCAAACACAGGTGATTGTGGCATTAAACCAGCTCACACCTGGTGGATCAGGAATGCAAAACACAATCTCCTCCTAAGTGCAGCGAAATTGCTTCAAAGAAATTGGATTAGCCTACTTTGCTCAGGAATACTTAAATTTTCTCCATACTTCTCCAATTTCTCATTAGTATTTTGCTCACTTGCTTGGACTTTGCTCAGTCCAAGTGCCCTTTCTTGGTTTGCAAATAAAGGACTATAACCTGTAGTCCTTGCCCTGAATGACAGCATTTGGACCTTAAGCTGCAATACATCATTTCTAGGCTAAATTTGTCCCTGCTATCAGAAAGTGTAAGTCCAGTGATTTTAATGAAACATTATAGTTACTGGCTATTATCGTTAAAGGTCAGTAAATAAATTTTATGATTGTTAAATGCTGTTATATTAGTGTCCAGATATTAGGGTTTTTTGACCTCAGCACTTGGAATCCTGAAATACAGAGGGTTTAATATGCAAATAAGAAATAGGAATTTGTATCTCACAAGCTTACAGGAGAGCTCAGAAGATGAAGTCTGAGTGAAACTTAAAAACTCATAAAGCAAAGCAGTATTCACAGCACATCAAAGGCATACATGGGATCATGAGACACTGCATGCATTTTTCTGCTGCCCTCTCCCCTATGCTCTCCATCCATATACTCAGCTGCCCCCTAGTAGTTCCCAATGCTTTAGGTGCCCAAGGCAAACAGCAGATGTGTTCCCATTCACTCCCAATAAAGTCATATCCATTGCAGTTAAGAGCTCTGCTGGATTCTATCGTGTATTATAAAGCCCAAAGCTCAACCACGCTGTCAGCTACCTGGTTTCCACAGATGCTGAGATGACAAAGCAAAGTTTTATTATTTACCTTATCCAGAAAATTCTTGAAGTGGGCATGATTTTTCACTGACTTAGAAAGTTTTCTAAAGGCTTTATTATAAAGATACTTATATAAATACACATGTATGTATCTACAGAGAAGTCCCTGCCACATTCCAAAACTTCATCCTCATGGAGTAAAGAAAAACAAGAGCAACCTACTTCACAAACCCTAAACAACTTGAGCCACCTGGGGGAATGGAGCCACAGCACTTAACTTTTTCCCTTTTGCATCTCCTTCAGGCTCTTTCTAGTTGCATCTGCTCCAGCTCAGAGTGCTCTACTATCCCCAGGATTAGCAGAAATCTCTGTGGATCACTCACACCTGCAATTCTGACTAACCCCATTCCACTTTGTGCAATCAGCCATACTCCAGTCAGGCCATCAGCTCCCAAACTGACAGGCAAACAGAGCCCCACCTGACAGGTCAGCCCAGACACCTGCACAGGGGCTGGAGCAGGCAGGAGTGTGGAGAAGGAGGGAGGAAGGGAAGAGGGGGAATTACACAATGAAAAATCTGGGTTGATGCTCAGAAGAGAAGTTTTATGTGCTACCCACGAGCACGCTACAAACACCTGACCACAAAACCTGCACTGCTACAGAACTCCCAGTGAAGCTGTTGCCTGTTGTTACAACTGGAAAGATTAATGCAGGAGAAGGGCGATACAGGAATGTAACAGCAAAAGGACTGGCATGGATGGAATGGTGTTACAAAGGAAAAGTGCTCACCCACCTCCAAAGATCTAGGCTCACAGGAAAGACTCCACGAGGGTGGGATCTCCTTCCCCAGCATCAGTCAGCCCTTCAATGAGGTCTAAGAGAGGTGCAGCCAGGCTCCACCCCTTCCTGTCACACAGCTGAATTGCCTTCACCTGTGCTCCCAGGGCTGACCGGTCCTTTCCCCAGGTGCTCAATCAGTGGTTCAGGCCATGACTCAACAGTTACCACACACCTGTTCAAGCGAGTCCCGTTGGGAAGATAAAATTTAGGAAAAAAATACAGTTTGAGAACAAGAGGTCAAATCTTTTAGTTGCTGCTTGCAGAATCTAAATTTAATTTACTACCAAATATCCATCACCAAAACGCAGGGAAAAATTGGTGAAACTGCACCATTTTTTCATAAATGAATCCTAGCTAAATTAAGCCTGTTAATTAATATAAGCCTATTGATGTCCAGAGGAGTGTCACAAAAACAATCCACGGAATTGAACACCTCCCCTGTGAGGACAGGCTGAGAGAGCTGAGGCTGTTCAGCCTGCAGAAGTGAAGGCTCCAAGGAGACCTGGGACAGTGGCATTTGAATATCTAAAGATGGGCCATGAAAAAGGAGACTGACTCTTTAGCAGGGTTTGTTGTGATAAGAGGAAATAGTTTGAAAATAAAAGAGGAGAGATTTAGACTGAATATAAGGAAAAAAATATAAGGGGAGGGGGGGGTCTTTTTTTTGTTTGTTTTTGTTTTGTTTCTTTTGTTTTTTAAAGGAGCTTAGTGATGTACTGGAACAGGTTGCCCAGAGGGGTGGTGGATGCTCATCCCAGGAAACATTCGAGGCTGGCTGGAGCTCTGAGCAACCTGATCTAGATAGCTGTAGGGGTCCCTGCTCATCGCAGGGGAGTTGGGATAGATGACTTCCAAAGGTCTGGTTCCTTTTTGTTTCAAATATATGTATGAAATTAAAACAAACACTGTCATTCCCCAATGGTTTATATCTCTGCTAGATAACTGCCTATAACTGAACATGGAGAGCATCCTAGAATCTCTAACTAAATATGATCAGTAAGGTATATTTATGCTTCAGTGAATATTGTTAACAAAAGAGCACACAAAGCCACATATGGTGCATTATTACTGATCTCTGTAGCTATACATGTACCTAACAAGAGTGCTCCTGTGAGGGCATTCACAACTCTTACACAAGTGTCACCATGCAGAGTCCATCATCAATGCATGTTGAAGAAATAACAGAATTGTATAATATATGTGGGTAAGAGGATGTCTTTGTCAGAAGCAACTACTGACCCTACTAATTTCCTGTACTGAAGTTTCAGGTTAATTTGCTGTACTGGGGAAAGACCATGAGCATGCTCTCTTACAAGGGGTTCTGTACCTCACAACTAAGCAGCCTTACATTGCACCAGCCAAAGCATTTATCCTTGTATCAATACTAAGGTGGCCAGATCATCCAACATCTTTGCTAGAAGCACGTACAAGTCATCAATAATTCAAGTTAATAACTCAAGTGATCAAAAATAATCAACATCATGGTTCCCATGTATGCAGTGCATCATATAACCTAAAAGAACACATGAAAGACTCTCTTCCCACCTCCAAGGACCACTGGGCTACCAGAGATGGCTGGTTGTGTTGGCTTCTGTCCCAGCACAGATCTGTTGCCACTCTCCTCTGCTTAGTGAATTTTGTTCCTATACTTAGTCACGAGTAGGAATCACACGCTTTGAATGCAGCTAATTCACAGTTACATTTTAAATCTCTGTGTACCTAATAGGATATTGACAATTGCTGCTGAATCTTGAATATTACTTCACAGTTAAAATTAAAGTAAGAAACAATTAGCATCATCCCACTTTGTAACAGAGTATTTTATCAGTCAAGTAAAACGCAGAGCATAATTATATGGCTATATCCACAGATTACACACTGCAGCGAAAGTCAAATCATGTCACGTTAACCATCAAGTTATCCTGAGATTGTTCGGTGATAAGTGAGAAAGAATTTGGTCTCTGTGCAGTCTCTCTGCTGGGTGCACATTTCCCAGCTGTTACCCTCCTGATTTGCTTACCTGCCAAGGACTCCTTCAAGCTTATCAATCAAACTAGAGAACAGAAAGCCTAGCCTGACATCTGACTTCAGCTAACAGGAAGCAAGCGGTAGCCCTCTGCTGTCTAGTCCCTTTCTACTTATCCCCTTATGTAGGAAATGAACCAGCACCTTGCAGAAAAATAACGAGTGGGGCTGATACACTAAGGTCAAACAGACCTGACAGATCCTTTATGGGGAATAAAAAAAGAAAAACGAATAAATAAAAATACACCAACACAAACCCCATATTTACTCTTACAGCAAGTCACCCCTATGGAGTCAACATCCTCTTACCAAGAATTAGCACAGAATAGAAGTTATTGGTTATCCTGGGTTTTCAGACTAGAGAAATAAGAATCAAACTTCATAAAGGCTTTCATTAGAGGTGCAGAGAAGATTAAATCAGATGTTTGCGCTTTTGAAAGATCTCTACTGGGCTCAGTGCCTCCATTGGTAAATATTGACTTGTAATTGGAGAGCATAATGTTTTAATAGAAAAAAAAAAAACAAAAGCAACAGGTTTCCATGCTCTTCTGCCTTACGTCTACTAAGTCTATTCACACATTCGGAAAGCTGATATAAAAATACTGACGTGAAAAATATTGTTAGGTGAAATTAGGACTGAAAGGACAGGCCCAAGGCAATTCCAAGAACCATGGGTAAGAAGCTTCACTCAAAACTTCTGCAGCTTCGTGTGCTCTCTGGAGACTCAGGAATTTTGCTCAGATTTTCATCCTGGATTTGTTCAACTGAAATTTTCTTCTGAATAAGCGAATAGCTGTAATGCAGTGCCAGATTGCATTTGAGATCATTTAGTGCTGTTGGATTGTGAAAGTGTTATTGTCTCATTTTTTGGTTCCTCTTGCTTTTCCAAATCAGTAGAATACAAAACATGATAAGCAAGTCTTTTCACGGTTCTCCATATTTCAAGTGATCAAGGGGTAATATGAACAAGGTGAACATCACCTCAAGTCAAGGAAAGCCTGAGCTGTAACATAACTGAAATCAGAGAAGCTAACTTTCTTTTAAGCTCATATGAAGGAAATGATAAGAACTCCAATTTTGTCTTATCTTCACATCTAGTGTAGCTGTTTGCCATCATCTCTCTGCATCTGAGAGAAATATATTTGATAGGAATCCTATGACCAAAATTAATAGCAATTTACAATGACAACCAGATATTTACAAAAAAAAAAAAAAAAAGGCTTAATTACACCACATCTATGAAACAGGAGGTGCTCAAGCAATGACAGCAGAGATCTCTTTTCTCAGAAAGGATCAGATATAAGAAAGTACTGAAATATTAGCAGAGCCCACCTGTGTGCCAGTTTTAGACCGCAGTAATAAGCAGGCTGTATTATTCATGCCTTAGCATAGAAGAGGGAAGAAGGAATGGTGAGAATGTAAAGAATAACTCCAACCACCTCTGGTAACTTCCTATTATAAAAATCCATTAGCATTCCACAAATAAAAACCTTTCAAACTAAACTGAAGGCATTGGTTGAGCCAGACCTTCTGAGATCCCTGGTTCCCTCGCTCCTCATCCAACACTTCAAAGGAATGCCTCTCTACCATTTAAAGGCTACCTTTGTAAAAAATCACCACACCTTAGGAATTCCCCTCTTTGAATACATTATTTAGACTTGTGATTCAGACATCTTATTTTTAGAGAAAATGTTTCCAAATTAATCACATGACATTGAGCAGAGAAGGAAGAGGAAGGTGTGTTTTTGGAACAATGCTTTCCCCTACTCCATAAAGCACAAATTCACAAAAACCAGCTTCACTCCAGTCCAGAGAGAAACCTCATAAATACTCAGCAACTCGTTCCAGTCTAACAAGGTACTGGCCTGAGGAGAAAAAAAAACACAAGTAAACAGACCAGAACTGGCATCAGAACAAAGCTGAGCAATGCAAGGAAAGCAAGGAGAACAGTTGGGCTTTGAAAGGTTCTCAGAACACAGAATTTTGGGGACAGTCTTCCAGTAAAAAACAACAGAAGACAAAATCCACAGTGACTGACGTATGGAATGAGATGGGTTTACAAGTGGGATTAGTGACAAAATATTGCTAGAGACAGCAACAAACTGGGTAATCTGGTGCAGTGCTACAGTGATACACGAGGGTGCAAAGCAAACAAATGCCACTTTTAGTCTGTGTAAATGGAACTCAAATAAGGGTCTGTAGGAAACAAATCCCACATCGCCCCTCAACTGATAAATGACACAGTTTAGATCAAAATTTGGAGAGTAGAAGGCATACCAGTTTTCTGAAGTTTTCCTTATTTTGCTTCCATTTAGGTTAGTTCTCCTGAAACACTTAAGGAAAGGCAAGAGAACCAATACATTACTACTACTTCCTTTTGTCTGTTTAAGCAGAAGGACTGTAAGGCTTTTGTAACTCAAGTTTTCTAATGAGTTTTAAGATTCAGTTATATAAAAAAGCAGGGAAGAATAGCATTGGCTTTTACTTCTCTTATTGTGGTTTTACAGAACAAATAGATTGAAGAAAGGAAGATGAAGGTATCACAAGGAGGTTCTTTATTCCTACTGCTCTGTACAAGTGTCTTACACTCCAGAGTTACAATATCAGCTTTCTGCAGTCATTTCAACTGCTACAAGTACTGAAGCACAGAGCAAGCCACATCTCTGAGGCACCCAGATGCCACAATAATCTACAATGCACCTGACAGAGTTAGAAAGCTACCAAAGCAGCCACAATTAATAAATAGGAATTCAGAGATTCTGAAGGAATGGACTTTAGTGTAGCCTTCTACTTAGTGTAGGACTCAAAATTAGTACAACTCCTTCTGTAAATTCTTGTCCTTAGCTGTACAGCACTAAGGGGGGGGGGATACAAATACAGAATATTTCCAGCCCAGGGTCAGAGGCAGCAGCACAGCAACTCTTAGCCAAGGCCATCCGCCAAACAGTGTTCAGAAAGTCACTGCCAGTTCAGTGACGTCCTCAGCCACTCTAATAAAGTTTTGCTGTTATCTAGCAACTTCCACTCAAGTTATTTTCCTGCAGATTGCAATATTTTGGATTTTTAATTAATTATTGGTGGTGGTTTTTCCTTTTTTTTTTTTTTTTCTTTTTTTTTTTTTTTTTTTCTTTTTTAAACAAAAATAAGGAACTTTTCAAATAAAGTGTTGCCTGTGTTTTAAGCAGGGATAGTGGTGGGCAGGAAAGCTAATCACAGACACATCAGAAGCCAGCAATAGAGACTTGGAATTTACTCCTGACAGCCACCACCATTAAATCTATTGGACCACACTTTTTCTTGTTAAAAGACAAAATGCATATACAAGCTTATATTATACATCAAAGTGACTGTAAGTGGGTCAGCAGTGGTTGGAACATACTGAGGAGCTTAAATGTTAATGAATGAATAGGTTCAACACATAATATATTGGCATTATTCAGCATGTGCTCATATGGACCAAACAGTGAGGATATTTGATCCCATATGTGAAAGGATTTAGAAGTCTCACTCCAAACTCCTACTCTGTTACTATAATAAAAAATGCCATACAATGAAATCTAAATTAACTTCTCACTGGCCATCCTCTCAGGTGTTTTAGGAGACAATTGAGTGATATGATACCTGATGGCCTTGGGGTTGCTGATAAAAGTAACTCAATGAAATAAGCAGAATTTGCAGTACATTAGGTATGAAATTTTGCAAGCAGGTAATCAATCTCTGCAGGGAGACAAAGAGAAATCTGCTGCCCTCCAAATGCTGCATTTTCACATTCAGAGAAAAAAGGAGCTCCATCCAGCTCAAGTCTACAGCTATTCAGATCTTTGCTTTTTCTTGAAATCCTTGGATTCATAAAAGGGAGAAAGAGAAGTAGTCTCCCGATCCAGTCTGTTCCTGGCTAGAGGTACAAGAGAGGCAGTTTTCTGCTCAACACAAACACAGGCTCTCATGATTTTGGTTAAGATTTTGGATTACAGTTCTCCGCAGTCCAAACTAAAGACAACCTCTGCCATATACCACAGCTTTGCAACACTCATCTCTTAAGATACGTGAATAGCTTCACTTATTGAAAATGCTTTTTGTCAATCCACAGTGCATTCATTGCCATGACTGCAGAACCATACGCTCATCCAGCCCTTGCACCTAGTGCCTCCATTTGTCAGTCTTGACATCTGTCCCGTTCATTTGTCACCTTGTGCTTCTTTGGCACAAAAAAATTCCAAGAAGGACCAAGAGGAACTACTTGCACCAGGGCAAATCCTTGAGATTAGGCTAACTCCACCACACCGATTCAGAGCACAAAGGTATGCGCAGCACCTCCGTATGCCATCTCACCAGATAAAAGGAAAAGGCTTCCATCTACAGTTCATTAAACATATTTTCACCTTTATATCTTCTATGCTAGAAATAAGGAGCGGCTTGAATTAGCTTTATTTTTAAAAGATAACATTTTTGTGATCAAGAACGGATAAAGCCTCTAAATGAAGATTGCATTGGACAATGATTTTTAAACGTTTGCCTCTGAATCACAGTGTAAAACAGATCCCACCCCACACATGCAGAACAGAAAGGGGGGAGGGGGAAAGAAAAAGACATTTTTTATCCCAGGGCAAACTACAGAGTGCTAAGAGTATTTCAGTAAAAAACACATTGATTGTGTTGCTGCTATTTGAGTTCAGTTTCGCTCTAACTTTCAATCACATCACCTTCACTCTTCCAAAATATATTCAAAGGCCTAAAAGAGAGAGGCATATATTTATTTATTTATTAAAAGGGCATTTTTCCCAGACTTTAACTAAATCTCGTCCGCTCTTGTCACTCTAGGCAGACAATTGAAAGCAATATTAGAGGAGGTAATTGCACAGATCAGTCAACAGTTTTTGTCCCTTTGCCACTGAGTCTTACAGTAAAATGGGCACAAGAAAACATTGTACTGGATTATATTGTACTGGATTAAAAGCAGATCTTTTTCTCCCTTTGGTTGCTACCTACCAGCTGCTGTGTTTAACAGCAGGGACAGAAGTTCTAAAGGTATCTGCAGGGGAAATCTAGCCCGAAACAGTCTTCCCCCACCAAAACCCCCTACCTCTCCAGGCTTGAAACAGATTACTCATTGTTTTTAAAGTGAAACTTTATCAAAAAGTATCCTATCTTGTCATCTGCCATTAAGTCATTAATCATGTGTGCAGGGCACTTTACTAGCTATGATTTTTTAGGATACTGAGTTTACAAGAACATCACCACTGTAACTTTTCAGATCGACAAACATTTTTCTCAATCCTTTGATCTTATTTGGAACAACTCATGAAAAGGCTCAGAGTAGCTGCTTAAATAAACACAGTACAAGGAACAGACAAGTTTTATTAACTTCAGATTGTAAACTGCCAGCAGCAACCCACATGCTGATAAAAACAGGTACTGCGCTGTCAAAGAAAAACTGTACCTGTTTTGAGTATGTCAGAACAGCTGTAAGAAAGCCCCAAGTTACCTTGTAAAGTGATAGAATTGCAGATGCAAAAGTACAGTGACACTGAACACAAGTCAAAGGGCACTGAACAGAAACACAATAGAATTAGAGTCAAAAATAGAAGTTGTTTGGTGTCAGAAAATACACGTTCAATGCCATCATCAGGAGGGGAGTCATCACTCAGGTTTTCACAGCACAGGCTGCACATGGATTCTGTTTCCACAATAGTATGCTTTATCTCTATGTTCTGACCTCATTTGAAAGCACTGAAAAGCACAGCATCAAAACTGGTGCTGGAATTTTTAAGCCAAGTCCTATCAATTTAATCATGCAGTCGTTTAATAGGACCGTTACAGACAGCAGAACAAGATCTGCTCCACTCTTGCTTTCACATCACATTAATGCTTGTCACGAGAAAAGATTCATAAAATAAAGATTACATCTTTATTTTTAAATATCTTTTCTACCTGAAATTTGCATTGGAGATCACCTCTCTGGAGATTTCAAGTATATAAAACTCTAATCGAGGAACACAGTACAAGTTGCTGCTCGCCTCAGAAACTATGGTTTTAACTTCCCATGTAGAAAATGCTCATTCTGAAACAACTTATCTGCCATTGCTACTTTACTCTGTTGATCTACTATTTAAGAAAGATTTCAGCTGAAAATTAGAAAACAGGCTAGTGAAATATTTCATTTAAATAACAAAAAATTGCAGTTCTTATTTTCATTCTTTTCACAAAAATTCACCCCATTGACTTTTTCAGAGGAAATGGAAATAATACAGTATTGCCTTGGAAACATATTATTTAAAACTTCCTGGTTTTGAGATGCATTTTTAAAAAGCAAACAAAAAGTTGCAGAAGATGTTAATTAAATGCCTATGAAGATTTTTACATGACCTTTTAGTAAATAAACCCCCACCTGCACTGCATTAAGGCAGACCTTAAGCCAAATATATGAAGTGCTCATTACCTTTGCAGAAATTTGCATCCAACTTCCTGATCCACACATAGCAATCAGGTACTCAACTCATGGATTGAACCAAAAACTCAGTCCCAAAAAGCTATAAAATTCTGAGATGAATTACAACAGAATTTGTGCCATGAACTGCCATAAAGACAGTCCTGCTGATGTGGGAAGAAGTGCGCATTCCACCAAAGAAGGCAGACAGCCCCCAACAAGCAGCTGGGGGAAACCCAGGGAGAATCCCTTCTATTTTTCTGCCCACACTCATTTGTTCCTCGGTACCACAGTTTGCTGCCTCGTTTGCAGCACAGTGGGTAGAAATTTAAGCTGGCTTCCCCATCAAAACAGGCATCATTTGCCTGTGAGCTGAGTGTTTCCCTCCCTAGCCCTTCCCAAAGCAATGGCCCACTGGGGCCTCTTCGGGAAAGGGCTGGAATTCCAGAGTATTCACCTTTGTTTCAAGTGGAAACACAAGATTAACTCTCTCTTACTGCTAATGTAAATTAAGGGCAACGGTTACACTTGCCACTTTCAGGAAGGTTTAACATACCTGAGAACACCACCTCTTAGAGACACACCAATTTTAAAGGAGCAGTTGCCTTTGCCTAACAGCCCTCTTTGCACGGTTAACAAAGTTGAGATCTGTGAAGATGCAACACTGCATTCACAAAACAACTTGCAAAGGACCTGCTCACTTGGCTTTCAGGTTAGGGGGCTCCCAGCAAAATTCAAGTCTGGAGCACAGGCATTATGTAAGAAACCACCACCCTGTTCATGGGTTGCAGGTAGATATCCTGGCTAGTAATTGTTGCTATGCCAGGACACCCTGCAGACGCTTACGTGACTCATAAGCAGTCTTGCAACGAACTTGCAGTTAAGATTTGATATCTCAAGGGAAGACATTGAACGCTGAGTCTGAAGTTTGTTCTCCTGTAACATCTGACCAGAGTTAGTACCACACAGAGAAGGACAGTGTTCAGTTGCTAGACAAGTATGTCTTTCTTCAGATAGCAGGTTACTGCCTCCAAATTGGGTAAACTAGCTCTGCTACACCAATCTGAGAAGCAAAGCCAAGAACAGGATTCCCAGGAGCCTGGGGATGCAAAAAGGTAGGTTACAGTTGCAGGGTCAATTTGCATACCAAGTTACCACAACTGCACGCCATGAAGGCAAACAGTCTGTCAGCTGTGGATTTGCATATGTAATTAGTGGGGTTAAATAAAAATCACACGCAAGTTTCACCCCATCCGTGCTTGTGCATGTGTACGTACACAGAGTGCAGAAAATCAGATCTTGAAAGTGCCCTGGTACAATAACATGTAAACTAAGAGCTCCATGATACTGAGAGAACCTGGGCAAAGGGCCAGAAACTCCTGAGTTGTAGTCTCATGTGTGCAACTAAATCACTGTGGTTTTGGGTGAGTAATTAAGCTTTTCACTGTCTCTGCTTTCCTCCTATATTAATATTCTCCCCTTTATGTAAAGGGGAAGGAAAACATTTCTAGGAACTAATAGCTTACTATCTGACCTTTGCATTTTAAAGCATTTTTGAACATAACTCAATTCCAGATTTAATTTTTTTGTCAGCCCACAAATACATATTGACAATTGGAGAGGATAAAACAGATTTCTGAAACCATTAGCATAAGTAATAAATGTAACCAACTGAAATCACTGATTTCAGTGACTTTAGGGTCATGCTTCATATTTTTGAAAAGTCAGTGCCTCAGGGTACAGTTCTCCCATATTTTGATGTCAGAGGTTTGTTAGGATCATTTGACATGTAGGAGAAACCAAGAAAACAGTTGTAATCTACTAGATATTCAGCGAGATTAATTATTTTATCATTTTACATCATTTCTCCTAAAACATGAACAGGAGTCAATAAAGGTATTTATAACTTATTCCCTACCCTCCCAAATGGCCTTACAAAATAAGTTACAATGCAACCACAAACAAAAGTCCAGATTCAGAATATAGAGTCTCCTTTGAGATACCATGTGCTTTCTTTGGTCCTTACAAAACTAAGTCCCATAAACTTAACCTCTCAGCACCTGCCAGTTAAGAACAATTAGTGGGAAGAAAAAAAAACAGAAAAACAAGCCTTCTACATCCAGTGAACAGCTCAACATGTATCCTGTTCTACAGTGACTCATACACAACCATTAGTAAGTAATTCACAGCTCTTAATAAGATTCTGAACAGTTTTGTGGGTTTCTTGGTGTTTGGTTTTGGTGGGTTTTTGTTTATTTGTTTTTGACCTGCGATGTATTACGTTTCACAAGTTGCACAGAAGTGACAGAGTCCAACTTCTTCAAGTTAAGTCCCACCTGCAGGACTGGATCAGATGGTCACACCTAAAAAGCCTCAGAAAGAAGTCACGCAAGCTGGTCTTCTCACATTAGTGCATTTTAAATCTCAGTGCCTCATTGCTATCTTCCCTTTTCACCTGTGAACTGACACGGAACCTCTGTTCTTCCATCTGCCCCAAACAAAAAACTCCTCTATCGACAAAGCGAGAAAACGCAGTGTGAATTACCACCATAAACAAGAAGAATATGTTTTTAAGATGACTGCATCCACTACTACCATACAGCATAAGCGTTTCCAGCAAATACCTGTAAGAAAGTCAGCCCTTTCTATTGCCTGCAATTAGCTTATCTCCAATTATATGAACAGGTACATGATGACAGTCTTCAGTAATAGAGGTATTACGGGGAAAATAAGGGTTGCTTCACTCTAAGTGTAGGTCTTAGTGGAAAACAGATTAAAATTTATGTGGATATACAAAATAATAGATAGGCTAATTCCATTGTCTGCCTCTCCTAAATTATTTTATTGGATGGAACATATTAATTATAATGAAAGAGAACCCCTGGCTGTTGGCTTCTAATGAAAATTCCTCTGTAAGATCACGGCAGGATTTCCCACCATTTTCTCTTTCTGATGAAATTAACTCCCTATGGTTGGCCACCCGGCTCAGCTCATTTCAGCCAATCAGCTTGGGAGCTGCCATTTACCTCACAGAGGGAGAAAAAGGTATCTGCTGTCATAGCAACGAGTGGCTTTGCTCTGATCATGTTTGGATCCGTTAGCATAATGAAAGACACCGGCTTGCTTTTTAGATGATTAATCTTTTCCCCTGTGAACCTACTTGAATACATTAGCAAAACAAGTATGAAAAATTTGTTTATCCCAAGACAATCATTAGAAAATTACCTGCAAGAGTAATTCTCATTAGGGCAGAGTTGGTGAATAGCAGACCATATGGTGAATGAAAGCAGCAAGAAGCAATAAAATCTCCAAGCTGCAACAGGTTGCAAAGTTTATCAGGTTTCAATCTCAAAGTTTAAATCAGTTAAGCATCAAAAGTTGTGAAAATTTTTTTTCTTACTAGAATTCCAGATAGGTTTCTTCCAGGCAGCAAAACTCAACAGGCTGCACAACCAGGGTTACAAACCTTTGCCTACTGAGATCCTTTTGCACATGGCAACTAAGGCCAGAGGGCCTGATTCCAGCCACACCTTGGAGTATCTCAGGACTTCAACAGCATGAAGTTGAAATGAGTGGACTAGATTCTTACATTAAATGAGTTTAGCTGTTATTACTTTGATATTTAAACATCTCCTTTAACAGATGACAAATATCATATACAGCCTTGGAGAACCAACTCCAAAAGAAAATGTAAGAAATACAGATTTCATAGCATGCATTGACTTTTGGTATTCAGGAACTTACTTTAGCTATGTAAATGATGAGTACTTAATATTTTACTGGGGCAAGGTGAATGAAAAAATGAGATCATTTGCAGCATTGAAATAGATTAATCATCTTATACCCATGAGAAGTCCCAATGGAACCGTTCTGTAAGTTACACTATGTAAAGCTAAAATGATTCCTCCAGTTTCAACAAATCATTAGAAAAAAATAGGAATAAAGAAAGAGAGAAAAAATTTCTGCAAAATATCTGCTGTGAACAGCCCTTCTCCTGTGCACTCTGGTAGGTTCCACAGAATTACATCAGCTTTTGCTCTCAAAACTGAAGGGCACTGCTCTAGAAGCACATTGATTTCTCATATTAGCAAGGATTTTTGTTCCCAGATGGATTTTCCTTTTCCTTTTTTTTTTTTTTTTTCCTTCTTTTTTAAATAAGAGAATTCCATGTAACAATCTAAATAATGTCCCTGTTTTCACAGTCTAAAACCCAAATAGTTCAATTTCTAACACTTTTTCAAGTTCTTTTCGTGTTATAACATTCTGGGATAGAAAAGCACTGAGTCTAACTGCAGATGAACCAGTCCAATCATCATTTAACCTCACTACCATCATGCATTGTCCAGTCGAGGTCCAAAGTCACATTGTAACAACAGATACTAACCAGGTAAGATAACTCAGGTCGTTAGTGGTTCTACAAAGGTTCATTCATTTAAAAGATAGTAGTGGTTCTAACTTAATCCCTAAGTCTAAAACCTGAACCTGCACTACTGAGCGCAAGGCAGATCTGTTCAGATGGAAAACATTTCCTCTCTGCAACAGCACAGGAATTTCTGCAATTATTTCCATTCTTTTACCTGAACAGAAGCACTTCCCTATGGCTACAAATACATCAGCATGTTCCTCTTGCAGAAAATTAAATGGATCTGACTTTAAAAGGCTGTGATGACAAAATGCATTTTCTAAACATTAACCACCACCCATAATTGCATATTTACCCTTGGGTGAATGCAAGCCAAGTGCATCACTTGCTCAAATGCCTACCCTTCTCAATAGAAAACTGTCTCTCATAAATGCAACTTGTTGGATTGCCAGATTCTGGTTGTCCTCCACTTATTTATTTGTAGCCTAAGAAAGCAGTTGAGGGTCACAGGGAGAGACACAGGCAATGTTCTGCACTGTGAGTAAATAAAGGAAAACAATATTAAAAAAACACCGCCTATTTATAGCATTCCTCATTGCAGACTTAGATGCTGCTTTTAAGAAATTCTTACATGCTCATGCATTTTCATCTTCCTTCAGGCTGTTCTATGGAAGCAACCATAAATTGATCAGAAAAAATAAGAGCATCCAGACATTGTGGGGAAAAAAAAAACTGCAGAAGAAACCTTTTCTATTTCTGTAATTCTTAGGAAGGGAAACCCTGTAGGTACTCAATTCTACTGAAAATCTGAACATTACTTTGTAGCTACATTTGTCTACAGATCACTTTAAATCTTTGCTTAATTCTATATGAAGTTCCAGTGGAAAATCTCCAGGCAATATTCTCCAACCTGCATCTCCTAGATCGAAGACCTACATGAGGAGTAGGCTTAAACCATCTTGTAGAGCAAGATCAAATTTAGTGTGGTGTGTGATTAGAATATCCCCAAATCCATTTTGTTAAGCTTAGCCCTGACTACAAGAGGATGTACATTTTTCCAGGGTTCCTGATGGAGTATTACCAACAGCAACAACCACTGAAAGGAAAGCAATAGACAGAAGCAACAGCATCTCTAAAGTGACTTCAGCTTTTCATCCATACAAAACAGTTAATCCTCATTTGTTTATTTTGTTTCCAAAAATATCTACAGTTACCAGGTAAGACAATTGGAAGCTTTAGTCTCTTAATATTAGCAGCAGCACAGGAATGCACAGATTAAAAAGCATATATCCTTAAAAATGTTTATTCGTGGTCATTTCCATCATATTGTGTTAATTTAGCACTGACAAGAAAATTCAGTGGGTTTAACAAAGAGATTTCTCTGTACTCAGGATCTATCTTACACCAATCAGGAGAGGTGAAAAAATGTTCTTTAACAATTAAAACTCCTTGGATCCATGTTGTGCATTAAATGGTAACTATGTAATTAAAAGGAACAAATTTTAAATCTGACAACAACTGGTGCATCTCCAGCATTTAAAATGATTCAATTATTAATAATTCATGCTCAAAACCCCATATGTGGGCAACGAAGCAGAAGGAGAGATGAAAACGAAGCCTGATCCATGACTAACCTTACATCTGTACAGAGCCTGACTAAACAGAGCTACAGCATTATGTTTTCTACAACATTTACCCAAATACAGTAGGAAATTGTCACACCATAATATGAATTTGCAGTGATGCTCAACAGTTAGTTAATAGCATGGGGGTGGGGGAAAGCCATGCTAATATGCAGGAGTGTAGATAGGCATGCAGCTCCATACTGAGCCCAAGTGAATCAGAGTACCTGAGCAATGCTTGAGAGATTTTAATTACTCATGAACCAAAACTGACTTTGCTTCAAAATTTTTGGACAATCTACTCCAACCTCTATGATTTTGGTTCTAGTTTAAAACAAAAACCAGGAAGTTGTCCATTGCTAGCCCTGCATGTCTAGACTCAGTGAGAAACCATCTGAGATTCTAGTTAAAATTTAAATTAAGAACTGAAAGACAATCCATGTTTTCTCTCAGCTCACTCATCACACCTAGCAACATATTCTAAGCATTACCAGGTTATCTGCTTCTACCAATTTACTCTGAACTAGAAACTTTCAAAAGCACTTCACCATGCCATAGATCAGAATTGATTCAGCCCAAAATTCAAACCTAGATGAAATCTCACCTATATTGACCTAAAAAAATTAAATTACCTAGTTTTAGAATAAGGTTTTCACTTCTGCACCTCTTTCCCTCCCTTCTTTTTAAAGTTTTGCTTTTTATAGCTTTCTTTGCATATTTGATGCCATGATAAACTGCATATGAAGACAATAGCAGTGACATGTCTGACTTTGATGCTTTCCAAGCTCAAGTCAGTAAAGCAACGGAACTTATGCCAAAGTCATCCTGGGTCAAGAAGTTGGAAGAGAAAATTGAGAGGCACTGAAAGGGTAGAACTGCTCACTCATAAGAACAGTTTGCCCTTAAACAATGTTTTGCAACATTACCATAGTGCTGGATGCAACTGTCAGAAGAGGGTGTGGTCCAGGAGACCTCCCAGAATAGAAGTATGCACGCCATATCCTTAGAAATATAACACCCTAGGAGACATACATAATTCCTTATCTTTCATTAAGTCACAGCTATTTAGAGAAATAGCCCCAAAATATATTTATGAAGGGTGAAGCTGGAATGCATCCATATTTCTAACTATTAAAACATATACTAGACTTACGTGCATTAAAGGAGATTATGAAGTTAGCGTTTTAAACATGCTCATAAATTTCAAAAAAAGAAAAGTGTCATAAATAGCTTTGTTTACTCCTGTGATCTTTTTGATGTGCTGGTTCTAATCATTGTTCCATATGTGTGGTATGAGAGAAGAGACATGTTTATTCTGTGGCTGATTTATTACAAAATCAAGACCATTCAGATTCAAATTCCTCCCCTCCTTAAATACATTGTTGGTGTTCTCTTTTTCACACAATTTACCACCATATGTGAAGGTCAAGTCCACCGGTAAAGTAATTCATACAGTCATCCCAATCGTATCCAAGCTATAAATTAATGTGACATAAGTTGCCTACAGCATTTCTTCTATTTCTAATGTTATATGCAGACAAACCTACCCAGGTATACTGATAATTAAAATAAAATCTATATGCACCTCCCCTGAGAACACACACACCGAACAGGAAATAAATTAGTTCCAGGATGGGACCTGCTGAGGGAGACACAGAAATGATTTGTTGTTGAAATGCTAACTTCAAGCTTGGAGTGGAAAAGATAAGTGTACTTTGCTTCACAACTGCCACCTGAATCACCATCACAGAGAGAAAAGTGCCAAAGGAGGTAAGAGCTGCAAAATTTCATCAGAATCCTGATGTTCCCAATCTTACACAAAGCAACCCTAAGAGCTGCAGGCTGATCTCCTAATGCTTTGAAAATTAAGACTTCCAGAAATCACATGTGAACATATTGTTTTCTAGAACTTGCTGTTTCCTTGAAAAAATCTGAAGTTCATGGTGAAATACAATGCATAGTATCCAAACAGGCTTTTACATTTTGTAGCCTGAATAAGCTTATTTATTTTGAAGCCACAGACTGATCATCAGTGTTGCCCTCAAGAAGAGTCAAAGAAGATTAAACTTTTTCCTCCCTCCTCCCCCCTGTTTGTGTTACAGCTAACAGTTTGATTCATAGCTTAATACCATAAACAAACTTGAACAACTCACCCTGCAGACTTCGCTGGAAATGAGCTAATATGCACCTGCTGAAGATTCAACCCACAAGGAGGTAGTCTCCTTGGAAACTGCTCCTGATGATCTGAAATACAATGGAAATGGTCACTAAGAAAGCTTACATTAATAGAGGTGCTGTGAGAGGTAGCTTAAGACCTGGATTTTCCAACACACACACACACACCAAAAAAAAAGAAAAAGAAAAAGAAAAATAAACCATTCAAAGAAGGAACAATCAAGTGCACACAGTGTAAGTAGTTCAGGGTGCCCAAGCTGGATAGAAGATTCTCTATTAAAGAAACCAGAACTTCACAGTCTAAGGCATTCCTATCCACTCCTAAATGAGAATTACCTCTCTGAGATTACATGGCTAAAGTAGCATCTTTACTACTGTTTAACCTATGTCAAAGTAGTTTTACCCATTGTGGTTCAAACTCTGCTTCTAAGCCTGGACATTTGCAACACCTGCTAACATTTGCCTGTTCTCACATGCTTTCAGAACATCTTTCATTTTTGATTAGCATTACAGCTACTTTCTGCTGTCCTCTCTTCTCCTCCCAGGTCTTTCATAAACCTGTTGATTGATTTATTCAAGCACCTATCTTTTAACTTGCTGTTACTAGACAGGTGCACACTTGCAACAATTCTTGTAGCTGAGCCCGTTTAACAGCTCTGTTAGAGGCCCATCCTTGCAAGCCATTGAGCCGCAAAGAAGTTACACAGTCAAAGCAATGATTTAAGGCACACTCTCTCTCACAGGTAGAGCTCAGAGCCTTAGGCATCAGTTTCTTCCTTATTAAGGAGATCGTAAAAGGACCATCCCACCTAACTATTTAATCTTATTTTAATAGGCTACACTATGCAGACTTGATACAGTAGAGCTTATATGCACTGGAGGCTCTATTTACTCAAGGGACTTCAATCAGAGAAGAAAGGTAGAAGTAAATTCCTACAATACAGACGTATAAGAGTTTAGACAGTGTCAGTGTTCAGGCATGGGCGATCTTGTTTGCTTATTCTAAACCCATCTGAATACACTGGCACTCAGATATGTGTGGACATTTTACCTGCCAGTCTGGAGATGATGAGGGATTAAAAAAAATGAAGAGAAAATTCAGAGACAGTAGCGTGGGGTTTGGTCTGGGTTGTTTTTTGTGGTTGTCTCATTTATTTGGCTTTTGGGAGGAGTCTTTTGTTTTGTTTTGTTTTCTCTCCCGTTTTGGGTGAGTGGATTATTTATTTATTTTATTTCAAGTCATCAAAACATTAAAGAAAATTCTAGTGGGAATTCACATAGAGGAAATGGGTTGCAGAATCCCCCTGTGGTTTCCCTTCTCCATTATTCTGTAAAATAAACTGACCTTTCATAAGAGATGAATTTTGACACTCTCCTTTCCTACAGAAGTATCTGAGATACCATATATAGTATAACAGCCAGAGGTTACACAGCCACAAACTGCATTACTCAGGAGTCAACATAGACACATGTTCTCCACATAGATCTGCCTACATACATTTCATCTTCTGCGCAAAATACAAACCTTGCTGCAAAGAAAATGCTTTAACATGTGAAGTTTCACAGTTTAAGCAAAGTATCCTCCTCTCATGGTACTGCAGAAAATTAGCCAGATCTCTGCATTTGGAACTCTGGACTAATGCTTTCTGAGAGATGTCTTCAGAAAAAGTAAAGTGAGCACAGCCTCCGCAGTTTTAAAAGACATTATTCTGTGAGCTATATAATACTTCCATGCAATTCTAGCCCATCATCACAGAGTTGAATGGATATCCCACAGCTATATCCCAATAACTTGGCTAAAACATTGAAGCTCAATTCAAAAATCACTATGCAGTGAAGCACTTATTATAATTTTTAGGTGAAGTTACAAGATCACACACACACAGTAGCATATAGCCATAACCAACATCATAGGTAAATCTAAGTATCAGCTCCTGTAATTTAAATTCCTTTCGATTCAGACAAAACAAGTGTCTGCATGAAACCTGAAGTCCTAAAGTCTTAAGAAACCTCAATAAAGTTTCTATTTTAAACCCTAAAACATTAAATCCAGTTACACAAAAACAAAACAAGCCAGGGATTCAAACAACTGGAATGGAAAGCAATTCAAACCAGCAATAACATCAAGCATATTTTCTCTCACTGATGAGAGGATCACAACTATCTTTTCACATTTATATTGCTCAGCATAAATATCAAGAAAAAATCCTTGTCAAACACTGGCTTATCTAAATGGACTCCTGCTAAGTATCTAATGCTGTTTTATGTGTTTAAATGCCTCGTTTTCAAGAATCTTAATTCTCAAAGTAGTCTCAAATATTTCACTGTTAGGCCTTATTCAGTGAGATATATATGCAACCATGCCCCCGGCTTGGCATGAACCATGAAACAACAGAACAATTCTGAGTTGGGAATAACAGCTTCCTAGGCAGGACTGTGGTGTAATACTGGGGTTTTCTGTTTATTTGTATGTTGCCATGATTATATCAGTTTCAGATTGCTAGCAGCCTAGAGAAAGGGCAGCTCTGTTCCTAGCATTTCAGGGCCTCTGCTTCAGAAGAAGCTACCAAAACTTTGGTCAGAACCAGGCTGTCCTGGCAAACTTGCCACCAAGTTTTTGAGAAACAGTTTCTTACCCAGAAGAGAGTAATTTTCAGGCACCCTAAGGAGCAGGGCTCCTCAATAGAGGGTAGCACTGTATTTGATTTTTGTTGTTGTTGCTTGCTGCAGGTTGAAAGGAGGTTCCCAAACCTATCATTTATTTGACAGATAATGACATACAGCATTTAGGACCAGATGTTTTTAAATATCTATACTGAAAAGATGAAGGCTATTAGTTTGATGAGACCCAAACCTCCATAAATCCTGTAAGGACAAGTAGAATGAAAACAAACCTCTTCCAAGTGAGCAGCCTTCTCAGCGCCATGCAGCAGGTGAGCTCTATCAGAAGCAAAAAACATGGAGAAAAAACAGCTACCAAGAATGGCTGGAAAGAAACGTACAGCAGACTGAAGCTTAGGGATTTCATTTCACCATCCTGAAGATGAAATAGGGACTGAGGCCTTGAGGTGGATCTGGCACCACAGGAGGGGGGGCTCCTCACAGCAGGCCCAGCTCAGAGCAGGCCTCCCTCGACCCCCCCCTCAGGTCTACAGAAAGATTTCTGCCCTGGCGCTGAAGAAGCCTTGTCACAAGAACTTCCTTACGACACAACTGCTAGGATTGACCCAAAACACGCAAGTCTCCTGTCAGAGGGGTTGCTTTGGGTAAAGGCTGCTCTGCTGAGGCTCGCTGGCAGCAGCAACACAGCTGCCCCCACCACCCAGCCCAGCCCACAGGTGCCTTCCAGCTTGCACCTTCCTCCTCAATGTTGTGACCTAACTGGATTTACTTCACCTTACTGTTTAAGCAAGAAAGCTGTAGGAAGAGGGGCTCTTGTTCAGCTATTTCCTCAGAGCAAGATTTCCCCCTTCCTAGCCTTGATTGACGTTGGATCTGTTTCAAACCTAAAAGAATGAGTGAAACCTATGAGCCTCAAGCCTCAGGGGCAGATTTATAGGCAGAAAGAGAATTCTGTGATCTTTTTCCATGTATTTGTTGTTAAGGGAGAAGTAGGCCTCTTATTCTCAATCTGGAGACACTTTTTTTTTTTTTTTTTTTTTTTTTTTTAATACTGTTAACCTTTTATCCTATGTCCTGAGGCACATACAGCTATGGCAGTGGGAAGCCAGCCCCACAGCTCAGTGCTAAGTACAGCACGTGTCGTAGCTGCATGCTCCCTGACTGCTATCTGCTAAGCAAGGCACTTTTTCATATGCAATACATATTCACTAGTCAAATGGCTATCACGCTCACAATTTACCAACACTGAACAGCTGAAAAACAACAGCATAAGTCCCTTTTACTTCACACTGGAAAGGATTAAGAGTGCTCAAATGCACAGCTCAGGTGTACTAACTGCTATGGCAGGTGGTTGTTTCACGGCTGAAGATTTACTATGTAGAAATTCTCCCTTTGAAGGTACTTGTGTAATTAATTTTCTTTTTATCCAACTGCTAAACAAATTAAAGTTATTATGACTTGTTAAATAACACCGTTCATCATTCCATTGCAAACCTTCCTCAAATAAAATAGCATAAGGAAGATGTGGGAGTGATTTTCCTTGACTACTTAGTGTTCTTTTAACCTTATCTTGATCATGTCAGATAAGAAAAAATTACTTTCACAACAAGAGTGTTTATTGTTTGCAAGACAGACACAAACCTCTGCAAAGAACTGTGGGAGATTTTGAAAGTGGAGTTGTACTGCAAGGAAAAATATAGCTTTAGAAAGGAGGGTTGTACTTTTATTAAAAAAAAGAGAAAGTGTCATGAAAAACAGTCAAAGCTAATCTCTCCATGGATCTTCCCCACCATCAAGAGCTGATTCCGTTCTTAGCGCAGCCTCTATAGGTGGATAAGTATTATCTCCACCAAAACAAATGTTAAAATTCCAATTGCCATCAGCTGAAATGGGACTTGATCCTGAGAAAATTTTTAGCTTCGGCTGTGTGAGGAGCACTGTCTAAATCCTGCTTAGCCAACAGCACTTTTGCCTTCCACTCCTGCACACCTCAGAAGAAGTTTTCTCTTTAAACTCTTCACTGATGTTTTCCCTGCTGTGGTCTTGGGAAAATTTGAGACCACACAGACCACAAATATATTGAAATACTTTTACAAAGAACAGAACAGTTTAATTAAAAAAAAAAAAAATGTAAAAAGAAAAAATTCCTTCCTCTTACTGAAGAACATAATCTTGCTTTACCTGTCAACAGAGACAGCTGAGCTGCCTTTACTAATTCATGCAAAATGCTTGGAGATCCTGCAATGGCTTTTTACAAAATACCAAGTGTTATTACTGCATTATTTTGCTCTGCTTCACTAAGCAGACTTTGTGACAAAATTCTAGGGAGCTCCTGCAAAGTGCAAAAAGGTAACTTTAACTGAGCTGTCTAGGAGCCTGACATTAACCTTTCCAAACAGGCTTTGCTTTATGCTCAGGGCAGGGGCTTATTAATTGGTTGAATGAACCAGCCTGCACACTGAGGTATTACAGATACAATCACTTATCTCCTTACGCTCGGTCTGGACATCTAAGTGCCTGAACTCCTCCGCTTTTACCTCCAACAGCTTAAAAGGAGACTAGAATCTTCATTGCTCGCCTTGTTTTTCCTCCCCAAACCCTGCAAGCTGTATCTTGCCAGAACATGGAACTCTTCTTAGATATTAAAGCTTTCAGACAGCCAAGTTCCTAAAGCAAACACCACTAAAGATATGACAGCCCACACACCTTTAGGGCACTTACATTACAGACATCAGTGCATGTCAGAAAGGTTTAAGAAGGGATAAAATAAACAGGCATAGAGTTATTGTCCTTAAAATTACCCTATGGACTTCCCCCTTTACCATTTCCCTTTTTGCTCCCCCACCCCCACCCCCCCCACTTCCCCCCTTTCTTTTTTGTCCCTCCTTTAACACAGAACCAGAAAAACATGAACTATCAGTAAATCTTGAATCATTGGGAGAGTCAGTAAAGTTGGACAAAACCATCACAGCAAACCTCACATCAGAGCCAACCAGGGCTCGTGTACAGACCACCCACTACAAATATCAATAAACCTCAGTGGTACAAAGTAGACTGGTCCTTAGTAAGTCCATGAAACTAAATAGTTTCAGAGCCCAACTTAAGCAGGCTGCCTTTTAGAGACATTATTGCCATCTCCCTGTGTTAGCCATTTACGAAGCCATGGTCCAGCCATCCCTGAATGGTATGAATGACAGCAACAGCAAGAGCAGCTCAGCTCTCCACAGCAGGCAACCTGCATATCGCCCTGTGATGTTACTGAGACTGTCATCCAGGTGTCCCAACACAGACAAGAAGTGATCGAGGACACTGCTGTTCCTAAACAACAGGAAGGTTTGATTTGAGAAAATTTCACCATTTTACATAGCAATTAACAGAACTCTTTATCCTTTAGAAGTCTCATGAAAACATCTTTGGGAGTTACACATAAACGATACATTCTTTTTTTTTCTCCTCTTAATCCTATTCTGTTAATTCGCTTCAAGGCCTCGTACAGTATATAGGATAAGTAGAATAACAGCCATTGAAAATGTTGTATATAGGCATTGCTGAATAAACCTCACAAAGTCATCACCACCTATCAGCACCATTACAAATGCTGGTTGCAGGGTGAACTGAACAGCTACACTTTTTATAACGTTTATAGATCCATTCAAAAAAACCTAAAAGTAATGTTTGGATCAGTCATTCTGAGCAGAGCATTTAATCAGTGTACAGCTTTCTTTCTCTTATTGATTAATATGTCAGGTACATGCAAAACAAATATCCCGCAGGACTTGGATTTTTGTATTGAATACAATAAAAAAGGACAAGTGTGATTCATTCAAATGTTCAAATCAAATTCATGAAAATTTTAATGACTGAGAATGATTTCACATTCAAAGCCTGCCGCTAGCTGTGTTGGTACTGGGGGCCATTAGAAGAGTACGGTCAAGAGGTCAAGGCAGGTAATCCTCCCCTCTGCTCCAGTGAGGCTTTGTGTGGGGCACTGTGTCCAATTCTGGGCTCCTCAGTTCAAGAAAAACAAAGAACTTCTAGAGAGAGTCCAGTGGAGATGCAGGGCTTGGAGCATCTATGATATGAGGAAAGGCTGAGAGACCTGGAGCTGCTCAGCCTGGAGAAAAGCATTGATGAGATCCCTCCTCAGCCTTCTCATCAACTGCTGAAGTGTGGGACATGAGGCCAGGCTCTTTTCAGTGGTGCCAGCAACAGGACAAAGGACAACAGGTACAAAATAGAACACAAGAAGTTCTGTATGAACACAAGAAAAAGCTTCTTTACTGCGAGGCTTACAGAGTAATCGAACAAACTGCCCAGAGGGGTTGTGGAGCACATTCAGAAGCAATATATATAGAACAGAATATTAGAAAAAGATTATAAAATAGCATTTTTATCATAAAATATAACCCTGCTGAATTTCACATCCACAGTTTTCTCATATATGCTTTGACGCATTCATCACATGCTCAACGTATGCGGTACACACAGGCACTTGCCACCAGTTCTTTCATTTTGTGTATCAGATATTTTTCCCCTCTAACAACAGAGCATGTCATTTAGATATGAGATAAATTAGACGAAACTGTTCAGAAGTGCTCCAAGTTACAGCTTGATAAAGAAAATCTAACCAGTCTTTAAGTACTCACTGAACTCACTTCTTATTGAAAAGATAGATTACATTTGAACTTGGGAGCAGCTAACTCTCAGTTTGATATTGATACACAACTAGTTTGGTCTGAGGATCTGAATTGTTTAAGCTATGTGGGGTTTTTTTTCCCCTCCAAAGAATGTTGTCAAGAAGTATTAACGGACAGATTTATTCAATAGTGGTCTTGTATCTACTGAAAATTTAATAGAAAGCTTCTACATTTACAAATTTATCTCAGAGAATTGTTCCAAGAGAATATCCACGATATCAAGCACTCAGTATAGGTTTTGCAGTTTCAGAATGGCAACTCTGGTCATTTTTTATATCTGCAACTGTACCAGTCCATGAAACCCAGAAGAGTCCTGCTGTACACTTCAGTGTTGTCAGTGCTTCCATCACAGACATTCACTCTCAGGTTTTAGTTAGTGGAACTGAAATTATTGAAATGCTGCCCAGAAAAAAAAAAAAAAGCTTCTTCCCCATTTCATCACCATTGAAGTTTGAGGCTGCTGATCAATTGTCTGCACTGGGAAACAAAGCAGCATTTTAAGAAATATTGACACCTGGTTCTAGAATTATTCATGCAGAGGTTTCTTTGAAATTTAAGTGGCATTTCCTAAAACATATACAGGTGTGTGGAGGCCAGTCACTTCAGGATTAACTGTTCCTCAGAAACTTTAGCAATGATATGAAATTTGAAGCTCTTCTTGAACTTTTCTACTAATTCAGTAATTACTGCTGTGCCTGAAGCTGGCCCCTTTCCTGCAATTACTCAGCATGTACTTTCAGTCAAAGAGGTTAACGCCTGAATTTAGATTCCAATTAACAGCTAAGGTGGACTTTTTGTTTAAAGCTTAATAAACCAGGGACTTTCCCAGCATAATATTTCATTAGCCCCCATAGGCAAACACAGTACATGTTCCGGATGTCTGAAGATCTGCAGCAGAGCATGCTCAAACCATGAGCAACTTGTCAGCTTTATGGGATATTAGGACTACACATACCAGCTGGGATCAAGCAGCTTACATGTGAGCACATGGGCACACCTCTGGCCTTCTCCAATGACTAAGAATGAAGGCTTTTCACTGATGCAATCTAACAAGAAAAGAAAACACACATCCAAGTTTCAGCACTGAGAATGTGCTGAAAGTACTATATAAAATTCTATGTGTACAGCAAAAATTTTACACATTTGCACAACAAGAAACCACATTTATTTGAAGGCTAGCTTTGACAGATATGAAGGGTTAAAATCCTCCTTTAAAAAGGAGAAGCACAGGGGCTAAGCCACCTGTTTAAAAGCAGTGTCCTGATAGAGATGGACAGGGGCAGGGCCAAAGTGCAGGTGAAGTGAACAAGGTTGTGTTAGACATGTAATGTTAAAAAAATTGAACAAAAGATTATGTCTTAGGATAAAAGAGTGTAATAATATACGGAGGATTTCTCTCTTCCAACTGTCATTCTAAATGAAAACCTCTGACCCTAGATCTTCTCCTAAAGCATCTCCGTGATGACTTCTAGACAGCTAATCTTGAAACCTTTAAGGAAGCAAAGCTAGCAGGCATTTTCCTTTAGGAAGGACCAAATTAACAACTAAAAACAGTCAAATTGCCCCTGCATTTAATGCTGAATTACATTGTTGCAAGAGCCTAATTGTGAAGAATTGTCATTGTGCTGTACAAGGGTTTTCATAGCAGCAATAAAATTTTCATTTTGCTTGTGAGGTCACCGTCTTGGGCTCAGGAAAACTTTGAGTTCAAGACTGCTAGAAAGCTGGAAGGTCTTCTGGAGCAACATCATCATTCGCTTGCATTGTTTAACACAGCTCCCCAGGCCTTCTGCTGGCTGCTGTAGAATACAGGGCATACATCTTGATAGACCTTTGCTCTAACTTGCTACCACTGGTTTCTGTGCTCACGTATGCCCTCTGTTACTTTGGTTTTTAATTATTTTCCTTGAAAAATGTTAATTTCAATGGAAACAATTATGCCACTTACACGCATGAGTTTAGTATCATCGTCCCCAGTTTCAGGCTTTACTTTCAGAATGTTTCCCTTTTGAAAATTTGGCCCTGGTTGTGAATACTGAACTTTTGAAAACAGAATGCAAGATGCTCGAACACATAACTTGTTATTTATGACAACACTTCCCATCACAAGCTCTTAGTTGTGACTCCATGAGTCTCCTACGAACTATTTCAGAATTCCTTGTATTAATGTAACTCTCTTACAATCCAGTGCAAGAAGAATGGAGCTAAAGGAAGCAGAAAAAAATTTAAAACATTAATATAATTACTCCTTTGACCACAGAACAAACCACAAAACATTATACTCATTGTTTACCAGCCCACATTTAGGAAAGGAAACAAAAAGCCTTACCATAGTATAAAAGTATTTCCCCTTTTAACCCAATAGTCAAAGTAATGCATTTCAGATAAACTGGCAACTTGGAGCCAGCCTGTGAATGCCCCTTGCTCACATAAAAAGAGAAGGATGAAAGGGGATTTCCTCATTTCATACCCAGACAGCAGCTACAAGAGCATCTCTGCTCTTGTAATCGTAGATGCACACAAAAACAACACAGGAAAGGGATGAAGAGATGAGGTCACAGCCTTGGCAGTGAGAAGGACCAGGAGAAGGAAGGACAAAGCCATGGCAGGCTCCGATTGGAGTACACAGGAGCTGCTCTGCCCCCGCACAGAACTGCACCATAACTCAGTAACTTCTAAAAAGCAGAAGGTGAAGGGTGGCTTCAAAGGCTTATGGCACTGCTAAGCTGATATCCTCATCTCCGTATGCAGGGCCCAGTGCTCATTTACCCTCTTTCTTTCTGTAGTCCTCTACAGCTCTGCAAGGAGGATGCGTTGCCAAATCCACACGCGAAAGGAAGCTGGTAGATAGCTTGCTGGCTGCTGGGGCCTTAAAGGAGGTCAGGATTTTTAGCAGCATTTTGAAAAGGTGCAGAGAGCATTAGTGTGGGAGACCAAGGTAGGCAAACCATTCAAGACAGCTGATGCAGTGGCAGTAGCAGATCCAACTTAAATTCGCTTTAGTATTAATTGTCAGGAAAGGATGAGATCAGTTTGTGAACCAGGAGCGCTGTGCAGTCAGAAGTTACAAGCCCTAGTTGTTGCCACAAAGTAGCTGAAAGGCTTTTCTTTTGAAAAGATTAAACTTCAAAGAATCGCAGAATAAGATACACAAGAAGTGGCATGTGCTTTTGCTTGATAATGTTTGATTTTCAGCCACTTCTTCCCTGGCTCTATCACACTGTAAATTCTTAACACCGAAGTTGCAACTAAGTAGCTGTTTTATAAGATAAATGACTTGGCATATGAATGACTTTGACCAAAAAAAACAGGGCTGCATAAAATGGATTGGAAGAAATGTGAATAGAAGAATACATTTACCAGTGTAGGAGACCAAGATTTTGCATACTTCTTGACCAAAGGAAGTGAATACAAAGTAAGAGATCAGTATGTGTCCGACAGGTTAACCCAGTGAGATGACATTTGCCTTGCAGAAAATACACAAGGCAACATTTGAGTCAGCCTACAGTGCTATGTAGGGCCATTCTCCCCGTAGTAGCAAAGGAAACCCAAAGGAAAGGAGGTCAAAGACATTGTGGTAACTAAGGGCCTAAATGAGTAAAACCTTGTGCATGTTGATCCCTAATGAAAAGAAAGGGAAAATGAGGTTGAGCCATTGGTGACTGAACCGCAAGAAAAGGCAGTGAGAATATTCCCTCCCGATGTACCAGAAGCCTTGGGCTTGCTTTTGTTTAAACACATTTCCTTGACAGTAACAGCAATTCCCTGCCCAACTCAGTGGGCTGCATGGCCAAAGAAAACCAAAGGAAAGAAAACTGCACAAGGACCTCAGTCTGTTTGGAAACTGGGACAGGCCTTTCCCAAGACATGGCTAATTGAAGGTTCATTTCCCCTTTTGTTTTTCTATATCTAATGAACGAGGATCTCTGTGGCTTAACTCCATGAAGAGGGAGGGCGTCAAGGAAGATGGAAATACGAGAGTGAGCTAAAAAAGAAATCATACCTCCTTTTATGATAACTGCCACTAATAATATCACCATAATCAAGCCATACACTTAGGTAATAGAAGCTAGAGCATATTTACTATACCAGCTAGCCTTGAAAATTTTTTGCATTCCTCCCAATAGCTCCACCAGGGTTCCCACTTTGGGCAGATTTTTTTATTATTATTATTACTGCTTCATCCAAAGGAGAAATAATATTTTCATATACAGCTAATAAACAAGATATTTAACTAGAGCAGAGCAAAGCAATACCAATGGAGATGGGTGCAGATTAAAAAGCAACATCCTTATGCTTATGACTAAGTTCAGCTACAGCATCCATACAGGAGCCAGTGCCATAAGTCTCAAGTCCTCAACAGACTAAGACTGAGCTATTTGAGCAATCCTTTCTCCCTTGAGAAAAAATGAAATTCCCACAACAGCCTAGCAGTAAGCATGCACCAGGTATTCTGGCAGCCATAGCATGGAACATCTCTCCTGAAGAAGTCAAGTCAGTCTTGAGTCTATTGCAGGATTCTTCTGAACTCTTTACTTTTCACTGAGCAGAAGTACAGTAATTTTAAAATTAATACCAACAATTTGCTCAATAACTTCAGGATGAGGAGGGAAAGAGAAAATATACAGCTTCTCATTTTATTTCTCGTGAACTATTCATCTGCCACAATTCATGAGTTGTGTGGCATAAAGCCCTGAGTAAGCAAATGACTTCAAATTATCTAGTGGCAATTATGAACGAGAGAATGCATGCTGGAGGTAGGATGAAAGAAAATTAAGAGAGATTAACGTGAAATACAAGGTTATAATTAGGCATAGGTATCTGTTTTCCTCCTTCTTTTGCCCACGGGGAATTTGGAAAATACTCATTTAATAAAATTCTCAACGCCAACAGAAAAGGAGGGCAACTTTTAAATAGCTATGACAGTATTTGTCAGGTGGGCTGTGTTGCAATGGGTTTGCATTTCAACATGGACCGGATTGTAAGACAGCACAGCCTGCTATAGCATGTTGTGGCAATATTGGGAAAAAGAAATATTTAAAGAAAAATGCATAGCAAGGGGAAGCTAAATAACGCAATACTCCTCTACCAGGAGGGTTTGTAGAAGCTCCCATGCATTGAAGAATGGAAGTTCTTAAGAGATGATCCAGGCAGTTTCACAAAAGGAAAAAAAAAAAAAAAAAGTAACAAAGCTAAACAGATTCTTCTTCTAAAATGTCCCAGACTGAACACACTCAATACGTGTTTTACGGCAGCTAATTCAGCAGCTGCTCTGCTCTGTCAGAAGAGAAACAGATGCAGATGGATGAACTGGCTCTCTCCTCATCTTATGAGCTACCCAGAAGATGGGAATGAGACAAGACCAGTAGGCCTGCAGGCAGGTGCAAAAGTAGGAACATGAGATCTTATTCAAGCACACACAATTCAGTATTGATTTTCCAAGCAGTCATGCTATTCTCTCACTTGTTTTGGGGGTATTACAAATATCATCAGCTAAGGAAACCTCTAGGAGCCCACTGACAGATTCAGTACAGTTCTAATTCTCTGTAACAGATTTCTCTGTTTTTAAATATACCCCTTTCCAACAACTTCTTGAGTAGGACAACTGCCTTGCAAGTAAGAATTGATTTTTTGTTTAATATACAGGTACATGCATAAGTTTCTCTCCAGTCTCAATTCCCACGAGGATCACCCAACTGAGTAGTTTTCAGATTCAGTAGATCTCAAAATACCCTTCAGCAAGATCCCCTCATTAGCCTTCTAGAAATCCAGTGTTAGACTCCACTGAGCAAAATCCCCAAGAGTAAAACATAACTGCACCAAACACAAAATGGGTTTCAGCACCCGTGTCTGTAATTGCAGGATAAAGACCAAGTTGTTCTTCATAGAAGAGATCACACAATCCTACTATGTACAGACATTTGTTAAGCTTTGTGTTTCAGCCCCATTCCATCTGGACCTTCAAGTTTCCTTTCATTTCAGGAGATTGTGGCACTTGATACTGCTAGCAAGATATCTTGGGCACAGATTGCCTACTATCTCGTTGAGGGAATGAAAGCTTTTTGCCCATCTGCAGAAGGCTTCTCTATACAAATAAAGCCCAGGCATCCTTCCTCCCAACGACATGAAAACTCATCATTCATCTAACAATACAACGGTGAAGTCAAACACATCAACTCTGTTTAAAATAAGTTGTACTTATATTACAGATTAAACAGGACCCATGGAAAAGTAGCTTTGTTATTTATATTAATGGAGAGATGTGGCTCGTGCTACTTCCCTGCACTGGTGCTTTCTCTTTGAAAATGTTGTGGGTTTTTTGTTTGTTTTTTAATATGGTTAAATCAAAGATCCCCTTGGAAATTTCCGGTCTTATATATCCTTCACTGTTCTCCAGCTAAATGAGATAGATGTTTCCACACACATTTGCCTATTTCCTTCTCTTCCTCTGCCTGCTGCTTTCTCCCCAAGCTCCTGGCCCAGCAGTTGGAAACCAGATCATGGGCTACCAGTGCAGGATCATTCTCTCCTGCCCTTTTCCATCAGCTTCACCAATAGAGCAGCTTGTGGGACCTTTGTACCTGCCCCTACAGCATAGCCCCGAGCCATCAGGATGTGCTGACTTTTAGGCAGGGATGTGTAGGTGGAATTGGTGGGAGCAGAGTTCTTCAAGTGAGCATCTTTGCCAAAGATGTGATGCAAAACTGCACTAATTGCCTACCAGCAGGCCTTTCACTGAGATGAGAGACGAGTGAGAATGGCAGGATCTGGCCAGCTGTCACGGCTCTAACCAGAAAGGTTTTCTTTAATGGCATTAATTCTGGGACATAAACAATTGTCTGTCACTCATTACGGCATGCAGGTCCTCGCATCTCTCTAAAATGCTAAAAACAGCATCTTACAAACAAGGAAAATGAGTTATTAAGCAATTGGAAAATGATTATACAATTATGTTCTGTTTGGGTACCATTAGTCACAGGGAAAATGGAATATATCCAAGATTTAAAAGTGAATTACTCATATGAAATTATGCCTGCTGAGAGCCACTTCTCCTTTGGGGTTCAATATCCCTGGTGCAAGACTTTCAAAGGAGACAGAAAAGATTGTTATGAGGCAGCATAAGTACAGGACTCAGATTTGGGTGCTGTTCCAGTTGGCAACATTGAGCAAGACACAACCAGCATTAAGTCTGAACCAACATAAACAGCCATAAACCAAATGATGTTAACAGAGCTGAGCAGGTGTGTAGCAACACAGACAACAGCTTCTGCCTCCTGTAGAGAGAATGCACAAGAATGAAAGTCTATCAACTCTGCAGATTGCACGTTCCAATCCCAACAGTCACACCACAGTAATAATCTGTCCCACTCGTAGAGCATGTTCACTTCAAACCAAAGCCGAGCTCTCTTCCTTTATCTGCCAAGACTACTCCTGACAGACCATTTTCATGCCAGGCTCTGTAACCTCCTTGCACTCCTTGCCTTTAGTAAGATGAGGGTGGCCTTGACTATGCTTTTAGATCTCTGTGGGCTGCCTTTGGTCTCTCCATCGTGTATCAGATTTTTCTTTTTCTTTTTAAATGCAGTTTAAATTTCAGTTTAAGTTCTCTGGTTATCTTTCCTGCTTGTACATTTCAAACACTTCAAGTTCTCTCGTGTCAGCATTAAACATTTCACACAGGCGTGGCCTCAGCAGAGCTGATAATAATTATGCACTTTCCCTGACCTTTTCCCCAACCTTCCTGTAAACAGGCACAGTGTTACCCTTCCCCCCACTCCCCACACCCCAAAAAAGAGTAGTTTTGAAACATAATACTCAGTCTTAAACTCTGCTGGGGCTGCCATGCTGCTCCACTGTGTCTCTTAGAATGCTTTTTACTACTCCTTTAATGTAGTAAATGAAAGGGTGTAATACAGGGCAGATAATAGGCAAGATTACAGATTATGTCTTCTTGTCATTAACTGAAACTAAGTGCTATAACAACAAATATCTACTCTGCCAAAAAAAAAAAAAATCTTTGACTGTAGGTAACATACAAACAGACAGGGTTAATAAAAACCAAGTCTCTACTGCTGATCCAGTTCAAGTTCAATCACTGCACCCATCCAGAGCCTACTCTAATTTCACTCCTTCACTTCCTCATCAAGCATCAACTTATAGCAGGTACTTCCCCCCCCCCCCCCCCCCCCCCGTCATAATCTTTTTCATTTCATTAAACACTTCAGGACACAAGTATCATCTTCAGGAGTACTTTGTGCTAGTATTACTATATAAATGCATCCTTTCTAGTTACAGAGGAACCTCGCCAGCTCCTCTGGCTACTGAAGGATGAGATCTGGATCTGCCACGATGTTTCACAATCCTCCCTGAGAGCACAGAGAAGGGCTCCAGCACGGACAGTGAGTCACAGACTGTACCACGGCTGGAAATCCTCTCCTTGCCTGGACAAACCATTGTTTGAACAGACCCAGCCAAAGCCCCAGGCACATCTCTTGAGTTTGCTAAACCAGTCACTCCCCATCTCTGCTGCCAGGGCAGTTGCATGGATGGGTGCAGCCAGCGTGCCTCCTCCACCGCTCCCACTGCAGAGCCCAGTGAGGGGTAGCAAGCCAAGCTTGTTGCAACTTGCTCTGGAAAAGAGTAGCAGTGAAACCTGTAGCTGGTACCTTAACAATGGCAGCAGCATTAAACATATCTTCTTGCTCCCTGCTTATTTTGCTAATACATCCTCACAGAGGCACACAAGCATTTAGGTATCATCAGTAAATAATATGCCCTGGATAAAAAAAATATTTCAGTACAGAGTTTGAACTGTATGCTCTGAGCCAATACAAATCCAGAGCTCCACCAAACCTTCAGATCAATCAACACCTTACCAGAGTATCAATCCCAACCCAGTATCAATCCCCAGAGAAGTACCGTGAACTTCCACAGCATTCTGCCAAACCCCATCAGCTGAGAAAACCATCCTGATGAGCACCTTGTTCTCAGCAGTGATTCACCCTCATCAACACTGCCATTAATATTTTCTGAAGCTGCTTAAATATTGTTAAGGAGCTTTTTAATAAGCATGCATAGAGAAAAAATCATCTTGGGGCAGTGAGATAAATGGAGAAGGCCTGCTCCAAAGCTAGAACTGAAGTGTTGCAAAACAATTCTGTAAAATGTTTTATATTTTGTATAATCTCTCCCCACAGAACCTCAGTGGTTCACATTAAACACCATAAGTCAGACCACCTGGGGCTCCCCTATGATTATTGCAGCTGCATGCTGCAAGCTCCTGTAGAAGCGTTCCCTTTTCTTGTAAGAAAGTAATAGGGCACAGCCCAAATCTGCCTGAAAAAAAAAGAAAAAAAAAAAAAGCACAAATCAAAAGCAGGCCTTGTACAAAATCAGCTTCTGATGCATTTGTTTGCTCTGGAGGTACATAGCAAGCTGACAGTCAGAATCGCTTTGTCCTCATCAATCACCAATGCTTTTGCCAGCAAGGTGAGTAGTATGTGGAGCAGTCCTTTCTAAAGAAACATCAGTTCAATGGAAAATTAAACCAATACATTTATTTCTGTATTTTCACCTCAGAGAATTTCAGCAGTTGGAAGCTCTGAAGCTCTTTCCTGGAACATCCAGCCCTGCTCCTGGACAGAACCCCGTGGATCAGCAGCAAGTCAGCCCCAGAACCAGGAGGCTGGGGACTTCAGTTGCTTTCTAAAGCCAAATTGTCATTGCCCAGAGAAACCTTAGAACCTATCTACCCAAAAAGTGATATCAAAGAAGACAAATATATCTTTTTCCTGAGTAATATAATCATAATCTTTCTTCACTTCTGTCATAATCCTTAACCACATTGCTATCAATGGTGAAATGGGGATAAGCTGTGATCAGACCCAGCTTCTCCTTCAGAAAGAAGACATTGGCTATGGCCTGTCTGTCCAAGGACATGCTGGACACAAGGAACAAAGAGGAATGAATTATAGAATCCTTAGAGTTGGAAGAGACCTTTAAAGGTCAACTAGTCCAACTCTCCTGCAATGGAAACAGGGACATGCACAGCTAGGTCTGATCCAGCCTTGCCTTGAAAGTCTCCAGGAGAGGGCATCAACCACATTTCTGGGCAACCTGCTCCAGTGCCTCATCATCCTCACTATAAAAGATTTTCTTCCTTATATCCAACCTAAATCTACCCTCATTAAGCTTGAAATGGGGAATGAAGGCTTCCAGTGAATGGAATGAAAATCACCTAGACAGAGATTGGATTGCAGCACAAACAAGCTCTGTTTTTCCAACATCCCTTTACCTTGTTGTTCATGTTTATGTTTGCATAGGCTGAGTCAGAGCATTGAACAATTATTTAAGGAAGAGGTCCTCAGTTTTAGATACTCCTGAACTCCCAGCCTTTTTTTCTTTTTAATAAATAACAAGCTCAAGTTATTTATATTTCAACACCTTTGCCTTAACACTCCACTATGAGACCTTCAGCACGGTCATCTGTCTGAGGGGGAGCATATTATAACCATCAGTCACTTGGAAGATTGTAAAGAAACACATTGTACCACACCTGAACAACCAAAACCAAGAGTTTCGATACTATTAACACATTACTGTGGAATATCTTGCCTTGATATCAGAGTGCTCAAAATACACAGCTACTCAGAAAGCTCTGCAGAAAGTGATGTCTTCTCCCTCCCTGGGCATAATGTTCCAACTACACAATAAAATCAGGAGTGGATCTTCTGGTTGTGCTTAATTTAGTATTTTGTTTGTGGACTTGATCTGTTCACACAAATGGGCAAAACACATGCACATATTCAAGGACAGGAGGTTACTGAGGGAAAGAAGGCAATGAGAAGTGTTTGCTGGAAAAGGGGCCAAAGAAGAATTAAGTGCTGTTCCTATTCAGGAGTGCAACAGAAAAAACACCTTGTCAAGTTCAACTGCTGCCTGAAAGGAAGTGATTCCCCCACCTTCTGATGTAATTTGTTTTATTTTTCAATAAATATATTGAATGTATATTATGTTGTTATATATAGAATATTGCTTTGCAACTATAAAATTTGTTATTTCACTTTAAGATTATTATTTCTAAACTTCAGCTCTCTCCTAAGGAGCTCTGACAGCTCAGTGGAACACATCACATTTGATGGCCAAGAAAAACAAACCCATGAGCAGAAGTCTCCCTCTATTGTGGCTCATTTATAGCAGTCAAGTAGCAGCAAAGCAGAAGCATGTCAGCAGAAAACATCTTACAACAATGGACTTTTTTTTTTTATTCAGTTGGCAAAGTAGTCTTCTGCTCCATCTGACAGGGAGGAAGTATATCTGGAAGCCTACCAAAGGAGAGGAGGTTATGGTTTGAGCATGCTGCACTCTGTTATTCTAATGGCAAGAAAGAATGCCTACAACTGTCACAGCTAGGAATTGATGCTGTCCTAGAATGGAAGAAGCAGACCTCAAGAATCATCCTGGTTTTCAAGCCATCAGCAAGAAAAACTCATTTTCTCCCCAAGCAAATTAGTTACCAGAAAAAACATCCTGCCTACCAGCCCGTCACCCTGTTTGACAGTACCTGTCAAAGATAAAATCTTTCAATGAATTAAAGAAGGGGAAAGGCCAATCCCTCCTAGTTATGGTGCTGTGATTTACATCAGTATAATTATATCTTCATTGCTCTGGGAGATTGACTATACCTCCAGGGAAATGCTACCAGTACGTAAGAACTTCTCTTTTTTAATTGCTATAGATCTGCATCCGTATGTCTAAACCTATTAAAACACATTAGAACAAACCAAGATTAATAGAAATACAGTGCTAGGCTATAGTTCAGATTAGTTAAATGTTAAACTAATTGCATTGCCTACTTCCCAGTGTTTAAATAATAGTATGCTGCAACTGGGTCATGGCATTATATTACAGGAGTAATATATAGATCTTACTTCTTCAGTAGCAGAACTCTCCTCCAGATCAATCTCACCTTATATTTAGACCCTCAACTCAAACCTAAAGCTTAGTCATTATGAAACCTGCCTACAATTCAGATCCTAATATCAGCATAACCTGGAATTTCCTGCAATCCTTTCCCTCTGAAAAGTGCCCTCATTTAATCAATGAAAACCACCATTCTGAGGGCTTCATCTTCAAACAGTGAAATCAATCCCCTCCTCATCACTAGCAGGCTCTTCAGCTAGAAAAACACCCAGCACTTGAGGAAACTGGTGTAAAGATGCAGAATGCATGCTGTGCACTTCTCTGGATACACACTCAAGTCAGCTGAATCTGACGCCAAGCAGTACAACATCCTGCTTTGCAAACATGATAACAGCCAGCATCTGGAAGAGCCTTGTGCAAACTGTGGCCTAAGCAATTTGTCTCAGAGCCATTATGTCCCACTTTTACTCCCTAAAAGAGGACCTGAATCATCAAATTAAACTTCTCTATAGCACTTTACTGCAATACATACGTGCCTATAGTTGGGAGCGTTCTTAGCCCTTAGAAAGAATAAGGTGGGTAAATTGTGTGCACATATACAATCCCACGTTTGGGAGGGTTTAACTTTCTTAGTGCTGCCTACAACATATTTTCTTCATGATCCTCCAGTCAGGTGGCTGTGCAGAAACACTTCTCATCAAGAACAAGTCTCCACCTTCAGTGCTTTACATAGCATTATACCAGCACAAGTCAACATAAATGTGAAAACGGAGCAAGATAAGTGAAAAACCTATACTGGTTATATAAAAGCTTCATGATAACGTACACCTTACTCTCGCAGCAAATCCCAGAATTTTAACATAAATGGTAAATTTTCCCCTTATCTTCTCAGTTTCTCGTTGCCTATAGAGTTTTGTCAGTATGATCTTTAAGGCATATTTGCATTTGCTTCAGTTGGGTTAGAAATTTACATACTTTGTAGCATTAGATCCTTAAAAGGGATATTTGTTAGGAAACATTATTTAATATGTATGTGAGCATGTATCAAGCCTTAACTAACTTCCTGTCAATTAACTCTTAGAAACACCTTACATTCTCACAGTATCACGTTCTCCTGTCTCCATTCTAACAAGAACAAAAATAGACAAAATATAACACAGAAGACAAAAAAAAAAAAAAAAAATCAGGTCTCCTAGATTAAAACTTGTACACTTGTTTGAAGATGGTACAGACACTACAAGACGGGTCTTGCACTTCACCTATACACAAGGAACCCACTCATTTCTTTTGGGCACAAACCATCCCCATCCTTTCCTCGGACAGCATTTTGCCCAGCAGCAGAAAGGACGGCTCCTGATGTATGTAAATGTATCTACATCTTTGGGGCTCCTCTCGCACCCACCCATTCACAAGTAAATTACCAAGCTGCAGGATGTAACTCTGAATAGCTTTGCTTTTGCTGATATAACTTCGACCCTTGATGATAGTTAATGTCAGGGTTTTTTTTTTGCATTCAATTAATTTAACGGTCCAGATTTTTAATTTGCATTTCATTTAACATTTCAGACTTTTAATTTGCCAGATATTGTTTATCAAGTATTCATTTCAGCTCCTTTCACTGTATATACAGTGCATACTCCTCAGTAATTAGTGTGCAGTAAATTAATTCTCTCCTTGTTCCTTCATCAGATATTGGATTAAGAAACTTCCAGTGTACCAACATAGTGAGCTAGATTAGGAATTTCCCATCCATAATACCTTTGTTTAATATTTGTCTTATGTATGTTATGCTGCCTTAATACTTTACAAGATAAGAAATGTTATAGTTAGAAGCAGAAACCTCCAATTAATTGGAGTCACATATTTGTTTGAAATTAGACTAAGTCAGTGAACTAAGAAGTTCACAGCTTCTGCATTTTCTGCTCCTTTAGACATTCTTACATTTCCTTAAGAAAAAGAGCTGATTTATTTATAACAAAGGGCATTTTAATCACCTGATGCTTTTTCAACAACTGCCATGAGCATTAAATCAGATCCAAAGTACACAACCAGTTACAGATCTGTCCTCTGTGTTATGTCAATATGGGCCAATGACCAGCAAAGGTGTCCTCTTACAAATGCAGGGAAAGTAACACAAGCTCAATAGAAGGGCAGCAGCACCACAGTCCACTGAAATTACGCATGTTTCGCAAACATTTTCACAGTTCAGTTCACCTTTTCCACATCAACCAACACACTGCATGCAGACAGTTGTTCCTAGATCAGTCCAAACTGAGGTGAACACCCTTGCTCAGTGATTAAGACTCTTCCTCACAAACTATAGTCAAGTATCTCAGATAATCCAGTAAAACTCACCCAATGCCATGGTTTTGATGTTCCTGTCCAACTGCCCAAAATGCTAGAAAACAAGCAACATTTTTTGTCTATTCAGATAGAATTGGAAACTTAATATGTTGAATGCATTTATTCTTTTTGCTTCAAGCAAAAAATCTCTGCCACCTTCTTTAACAGCGCATAGTGCTTACTTGCAAAGAGCAAAACCGAGTCTGAAGACCAGGTCATTCATTCCCAAAGGTTATTCTAATAGGAATTAAGCAAATTGAGCTTGGACATGAAATCATTCTAACCACCCTAAGTTTTTGTCCTGCTATTTCTCGACACCTGTCTTACTAACTTCATTGATTAATAGAAAATCTCTTCTCATTTCCTGGCTAAATTTGCTCAGAGCACTGCAAGCTCACTTGTTTTTAATCATCCCTGCAAAAAAATACTATTGAATATAAGTAGTACATCCACATATAAAACTGAGCGTGTTTCTACTGCACACAGTGCCACCCCTTAAGGGACAAGACTTTTTTTCCTTTTTTTTTTTTAAATAGGATTAATGTAAATAAAATACTTAAACCATGGCAAGCTACAGGGCTGATTGCAAAGACAGATAAAGATTTGGCTTGCTTCCATGACAAAGAAGTCACCTTCACATCAAAATATTTGACATATGAAAGTGCATTACTCCAGGTAGCAACATGAAATAGGTTTCCTTTTCCATACCTGATGGCAATTACCTTATGCTCAGTGTTACATGCAACAACAACAAAATAGTAATAACAACAAAAGCCGCACAAGCTGTTACTAAGTTTGTGCTGGATGCAGTATGTGCAGCAACAGTCAGCCAGTAGTACTGTGAGCCTAATCATTGATCAGAGCATGGCTCTGTCCAATTTAGCTGATATATCCCCTCTTTTACATGGGGATAATCAACTGAAATTAGACTTCAGAGTAACTTCCTTCATAGCTCTGGACCAACCAGACAGTGGAAGCAGTTTCTACTGTCCAAGTACCAAGTTGATAACAGACTGTATTTCAAATTAGCTATAAAGTTGTCTACTGGCATAGATTTCCCCAAAAGGGAAAGACTCTTTACTCTGCACATCTTCCAAAGGTTGCTAAATCTGTCTACATTCTGGTGCCCTGGAAGGACTGAGAGAAGGACAGTATCCATTAACTTCAGTGAAATATCAGTCTACCAGGCTCTGGGCCACCAGGAGATGCTATGTGCTTCCTATGGAGACATGAGATGCAGAACAGCACTGCACTGGACGATACGAATCTTTCAGGAGCAGAAACATCAGAACCTCTTGGGGGCACCATTCATACCTGTCAAGTTTTAACACCACATATAGAACAATAACAGAAATTCACCCAATGGCATCTGAAACATTCAGATGTTCTTTTCCATCCTTCACCTGTCACCACTCACCAGCTTCAGACACTGAAGTAGGTTCAGTATCCGGCTGGGGCTCACAACGGGTGTACCAGCACACTGAATTCTGCAGCAGTCCCTTCAACTCTCACAGGATGAAACAGGGTCAGCATCACAAATACTGACCTTCTGGAGTTTTAAAAGAGGGGAGGCAGCTGAAACACAAGTAGATTCTAAAGAGCAAGTGTCATGATTATCCCAGGTTAACTTACATAGGGATGTTGGGGGGTGGGTATTGCTATGTGTTTGGGAGGAAGAGAACACACCTGGTCCCAGCCCCACCAGCACTACCTGCAATTTTGCACACACCCTGACTGCACGGCAGGGCAGGAGCTTTGCCTCCATCCCTGACAGCTATCTGCCAACGGTCCCAAAGGAGGCATGATTTACCCCAAAGCTCTGCATTAAATTCAACAAAAGAAAACCAAACATCAGTATAGCAAAGGGCTTCCTAAGCTGAAGCCACTAAACAAAAGCAGGCCTCTAAGTCTGTGACAAGCTGATTGGAGTATTTGGGCCCATCAGTTCAAGTAATGCACACAAGAAAGTTGTATTTCTCTTTTGGCTGCAAGTCTTATTACGAAATATATTTTATATACTGTTTCATTTTACTTAGAAAATTTAGGGTTCTTTTAGTCTAAAACTTTCAGCTTGTTCAGTAAATAGCATATCAGGATAAAGAGTCAGTGACTATGCCAAGGGAAAGTATATCTTTTGAATTAAGGGATCGAAAACTCAGTCAGGCAGAATACTGGTTGCTCTCAAGAACATTATGGGAACTAATGAAAGAACCTGATTTCCTGCCTTATACAATTAAGTAATCAGCTGCCTTTGGTTACCCCTAACAACTTGCACAGACAAGGGGATTACTAAGCAAACAGACTGCAGCATTTCAGAATACACAGTCAACAGGAATGCTGAAATGACATGCATTCCCAGGGGAGTCACTACCTTTTCAATTTTAAGAGAAGCAAGCAGGATTATTGAAAATCTGAGAGTTGGCAGACCTTTACAGAAGTGCTCTGGCTGATGTAATGTGTGCTATCAAAGCTAAGTACAAAAATAACCCTTGCCATCTGAAGAACACTCTCCTTACCACCTACTCTCTAAGATACAGTGAATTCCTAATCTGGTTCAAATGAAGGGATGCTTAGATACAATATAAAACTGTTTTGTTATGACCAGAAAAGGTTCATGCTTTCAATAAGCAGCATAATGTTGTGACATACCAGAGTAAAAAATAATAACGTTAAACGAATGCCCTAGCTTCAACTGTGGACAGCATTTTTATTTCTGAAAAATAAGGAAAATATTTCTTAGACTCTTCAGAGTGCCTGAGCAGTTCACACAAGTAGAAGATTAGTAGAGGACATCCCCCCACCCCAGGCACCTGTTGAGGATGTGCTTTTCAGAAGCACTCCATGATCAGTGGAAATTTATTAGAGATCTGTGACTCCAGCAGAATCAGTGCTTAGGAGATTTGGGAATCCGGCCCTAAATCAACACTCTGAGGAGCACTGAAAAAAATACAGCTTAGCTTTCTCACAGCAGGGGAGCAGTATTTGGGGCTTCCTTATGTTAACAGACTTTCCTGCCAGCTCCTCAGCTCACTGGTACGACTGGTAACAGGACTGCCAGCACCATAACAACACTCTGCAGTACTCTCCTAATCGCGCCCCAACCCTCTTGGGAGGGCAAGGGAAACTTCTGCTACTTTTCCAGGAGGTCACTTAAACCTGTCCAAATAAAACTTTGAAAGTTTGCCAGGGAAAGGAGGTAAAGAAGACATCTACAGTTTGAGGAGAATGAAAAGGTAATGGGAGAAAGAACATGAGCCATATTCTTGTTCTAGAGTGACTGAATGCACAGTGTAAAGAAAAATTCAAATGATACACTTGTCACTTGAAACTGTCGAATGGAGCACTAGAAGTGCTGAATGGGTAGTGCTTCAGAAGTAAGGTAAATATTCACTCTGACTTGATATTATCAGCTGAGGCACCAGAGACATTAAATAAACATCTGTGCAGTGCTGGAAATACTTCCAAAAGTGTAAGATAAAAACCTCAGCACTGCCAAAAGATAAGAGTGGAAAAAAAATCTTGTCGTTGAGAGACATGGAAAGTGAAATTCACTGTAAAGTACATTGCCTCTCCTGGATAATAACAGTGTGATTCTCCCATACCATCTGTCTCCACCATCGCCAACCACAGGGTGATCTGGTTATAGGGAAACGTTTGCTAACAACAGCACCTGGCTGCTTTTTGGTGGTTTACTTCCTGCTCCTACAGCACCAGCTTCACAGGAGTCAGGTGTATCTGCAGAGTCAGGTACAGTAATCTTACTTGGCCAGTTGTCAAATTCAATTCATTACCTGGGCTACAATTATTCAGTTAACACACTTGAAGCAATCCTGAAACACCATCAATTTCTTTACAACTATCAGTCATCCTAGCTTCATTCTAGATGGAACTAGATCTGGTTCTATCATCTCTGATTATTTAACTTGTTTCCTTCCCCCAGTGTCCTCAGGTGTTAAGATCTGGGCAGGCAGTGTGGAACCCTGTGCTGCTGAGCAGGTGGGATTTATAAAGAGGATTAGAAATCTGACATCAGAGATAGGATTAACCATCAAAATACAGCCTAAGATCTTTCTGTTGTGCTGGTGGGACAGATTCAGTTGCAAAAGGATCCTGTTCCAATTCCAGACAGAAGTAGTGAACAGGCCACTTAAATTTTCGTGTAATCTGATGTGTAATCTGATGTGTAAGGTCAGCCACGCTTGCTCTATTGAAGAAAACCAGGACAGCAACCTTCACGAGATACCATAGTACTGCCTCCCAGCTCAGAACCAAATCCCAAACCAGCCTCAATCTAATCTGGCCAGAGCATCACATAGAAACCAAACTAGCCATAGCTGCCACCTGCCTGACTTGGAGTACAAGCAACTTTGTTGGTACAATAAACTTGTTCCTCAACTTTTATCAAGCACATTTGGGGATACAGCACCACCCAGCCCTCACATCACTTTTAGTGCACACTGCTGATTTCCCAGCGCATTAGAAATTTGACACTTCACCATGCATAGCTCCTTCTCTCCCTAGACATATTTTTGTCCCACCTGTCAATCTCCCCCATTCCATGCTGCCTCTTTAACCTCCTAAAAGCATGAGCTATGGAGCCAGCAGCCAGGACAGACATGAGCAGGTTTGGGTTTCTGAACACTGTTTTTAGAAACAGATCATTTTCTGCTGTTTAAAACAAAAATAAAATCAGACTACATCTAAATCCATGTCTTAAGTTCTCTCCCTTCCCAGTTTACTGCTATTCTCAGTCATCTGCAGTTTTTATCATCACAAGATACTATTGATGAAGAACTTCCAGGAAGCAGAAGACGTCACTTCTGGATGTATAAACAGTGTGGATTTTTTAATTATCATAGTGCTTTAGGTTTTTTTTTATTATTATTATTATTATTCTTAGGAGACCTATGTGCTCCTAGTATGCATTATTTTGTGTTCCCTCTTGAAGAGTTTATTACTTATCCTTTTCAAGCTACTGACATCACAGCATCAAGGAAAGCTATCTTCCTAAGCATACTGATAAAGAAAAGAAATAAAATTCTTGAGAAAGAGGGAGGCCTCACACTGTTTGTCTATTGTTTTCATCTGCTACATCACCAATTATAAAGTTTACAGCAGAACATATAGCAATAGGGGATCTAGATTTTGAGAAGAGGTGGTTGGGCAGCAAACCTAGGAAGACAGTCTAAGCAAGCACCAGCATGGGAGAAATAAAGGGAAGAAGGCAAGGATTTTAGACTTCACAAAGAGTCCAATTCTGAGACAAAAATCAAATACTGAAGTTAAAAGAATTTTCCAAAAGATGCTAAAACAACGATAATCTGTTTATCCTTGAGAGACCTGGGACTGCTTTTTGAGTATTAAATAAGTCTATAGAAATCAAGCGTGGGAGAGGATGAAAAGGGAGGAATGAATGACTTCAAATGCATACTGTGCAATGGTAACACTGGATTAGAAACTCTTCAGCCCCTGTAGTAAAAACACGGCAGCAAAATCTGCAGGTGTCTTGAAGGATAACTGTGATATCTGGTTATTTATAATACTAACCCTTTTTATTAGGATAAAGTATTTTTTATTGTAGAATTGAGATCCAAAATTGTCATAAGCAAAATGAAGCCTCCCTTCCCTAACCAGCATTACTCCCATCTTGTGCTGATCTGCTGTGAGATTTACAGAACTGCTGGGTTATTGCTCAGCTCAACACATCTCTGCTACAGGCAAACAAAGCTGAAAATGATGGATTGGTTGTACGCAATTCATTTGACAAGCATCAGAAAGTGGAGAGCAGGGAAGAGGGGAAAAAAAACCTTTACTGAAGCCACGTAACCTGAGTTAATGAAATTATATTTAACTAAGGGTGTGTATTTAGACTCGATCTTACCTTGGTGACTTAGCCATTAGTAGGAATTCATTGTTTACCTCCATGATTCTTATCAGTACTTAGGCAGTGTTTGCACGTGATTTTCAACTGATTGCTCAACATGCTCTGTGTTAAACTGTTTTGAAATAAATGAAAACACAGCAAGATCACAGAGAGCTAATCTCAATTATCTAATCTGCTTAAAACTGCATGGTTTCTTTTCTTATTGAGGCAACACTACGGCTTCCTCTGCGGGCAGAACTGTACTTACTGATGCCAAACCAGACATCTGTTTCTTCTTTTGCAGGAATAAAACTTTGCTACCAGTGAAATGGAAACAGTTGTTATTCCAAATGACGTTTCTTAGGTCATTTGAGGATCACTCCTCAAGAGGTAATGATCCCCTATAACGATTATGGACTCCTATTGACATCCATGACAACTGTGGGCATTTGATTTACATAGATTCCCTTCTCCCCCAAAAAACAAAACACTCTGACACCTGATCATAGGATAAACAAGCTTCATACATCTCAGGAAGCCAGATAGCTCCTAGAAGTCCTTACAGATCAAAGGAAAAAACCTCAATATTCCAACTCAGAGACTACATTCCTGCTGATTCCAGTGCACGGACCCTGTCCAGCAACTCATGAAAAGAGCAGAACAACAAATGAGTTCCTATAAAATTACAAGGGCAATGGGCAACCTATAAAAACACTGGATTAAAGAAAAGATACAAGCAGGTTTTTTTTTTGCGTATTTTCATGCATTTAAACTGACCAGAGAAAGAGCAGTCAGAGCTCTTTCACCCAGAATGAATATGCTTTAGCCTTGTGCAACCATTCCTAAGATCTCAGCTGGAGTACTGCTGAGCTTCACAGCCTAACTTCCCAAGCAGCTTCAATTTTTAAGTCAAATTCTTTCAGAAACATTGTTAACAGCACTCAAGAAAAAATCAGCAGCTGAAGAGTGAATGCAGACTTCAGCAAGTTTGTACATTAGTTTGCCAAGATCCAGTGTCTGCTGTTGTCTTAGACAAGTTTACTGTTGGGATACATCTTTCAAGCAGCTGGATATAGCTGCTCTTACCCCCTCCCCTTACAGTTTGATCTTTCCCTACATACTATTTACTATCCAACATCCAATTGCCTCTACAATTAGACTCAGCCATGTTTTCTTTCAGGATTTGTGACTATCCATTGCTTTTCCGAGACTCAACACAAGTATCACACACACAGGCAGTGCCACTGAGGGAATAATCAGCATTCAGCATAGAGACCCTGGAGAAGTCCATTAGAGCAGCAGGAGCTGGAACAGCACTGGCATTTTCATTACAGCACACGCTGGTGAGGAAGGGCCCGTCTCAAGATGGAGCAATTGAATGGCAAAAAGACTCCGTAGGTTTGCTTAAGACTTCCTGAAGTCTCAGCACTCTCCTGATGACCTTCCTTTTGAGACAGATCTTTATTATAGCTTTTTAGCCAGGAGTTCAAAAGGAGTTGCACTGACAAAATAAGAGATGATTCTATCCACGCCCCAGAGCACAGCTTGCCAGAGTGGTTTGGAATTATCTGGCGACCTTTTCTTCTTCCATACAACAACATGAATAGTCAATCAAGCAGCAGAAATGAACATAAAGGTTCAGAGACAATCCCTGGCTAAGCACCGACATTTGCATGCTGTCAGAATTATTTGAACTTCTTGAATCTGCAAAGTGAGGTTGCCTTTTTCCTAAGAACCACCACTGATTACATTCCTTATGATATACTCAGATGAAGAAAATCCAAAATGCTGATTTCCCCTCCACCCCCCCACATGATACAATTTAGTAATAAGAAAACTATATTTAAATAATAAGAGGGGGAAGGGGAAAGCAGTACTGAAATGCATATATATTTTCTTACATCCAACAGTAACATGATTACAACTGACCTCCAGTTTTGACAAATTTAATTTACAAAACTTCATCTCTCCTGAAAAACAAGAAAACATTGCAAGTCTGAACACTAAATCAGGGGAGGTTTCTGCCACAGCACTTCATAAAGCCATAGCTTCCATGGTTTATTTTGCAAGAACTGTCCAATGAGCACTACTAACTTGACCATATATCATTAGAGTAAGACTAGCCTTTTAACTGCTCAATTCTTCATGGAACCAACAGCACTTTAGCTTTATTGGTAAGTATCTGGCACCTCTGCATGTAACTGATTAGAGCCATGGCTAAAACACAGGGAGTGGCCCTTACTTCAAAGTCTTAATTGGTACAGGTCAATACAGCACATCAAATCCAGGCTGGCAACATAAACATACAAAATATTAAGTGAAAGCCTCCTTGAGATTCCAAAACTAAGGAAAATTAATGTATGCCTTCCCAGTAATCATAAGGTGAAAATATCCTAAAAGAAAAGGCTGTACCCCCCACTACATGCACACAGCAAAACAACTGGATGATCTGCAGCAGAAAAAATTTTGCTTAAAAAATGAAAACTAAGATTTGATCAGTTTGAAGACAATTTTGTTCTTGTTTTAACAGACACTAAACAACATCACCAGAGCCAAAACTGAGCATTCAGTTGTAGAAAACAGCAAGATTTCCATAAGCATCCCAGTTCCTAGAATCTTGTAGTTATTTAAGAATCCAATCTAACTGCTGTTTTTCTGTCTGAGCACAGGCTCAGAGCACAGTTCTTTGCCAGAAATACTTCCTGACTGATTTCTGGAGATACTCAAGCATTATTTTCACACAGCACCACAACAGATCTTTGCACGAGGGTAGCAAAGGAGTGTGACAGTAACAGGAATCTTCTACCAGCAGCAGGAAAGGCCATTTCCGTAGCTTTTGTGGAACCTCTGAAAGAGAGCACAGCCTCTGCTTTGCCTTTGATGAGTAAGCCTATATGCCACTTACTTGGGCAGAACTCAGATTTAGTTTTGATGTGCTGCTCATTCGTTTCCCTTTCAGAAAGGAGTGTGCATCTGCTCACACCCGCTGACAGGCAGTCCTGCGTTTTCACTCTGACAACAGCAAAGCAATTCCACGACTGTTACCTCAACCAGATGAAGACTGACTTCTCTTCACCCAAATATACTGCAGCACAATTCTGCAATTATTTCCTTGCAAATGAGCCTGACAAGCACTGCTTAATGTCCAAACTAAGTTATACAAACAAGAGCACAAACAGAAATAAAACTAGAAATAACAAACAACGGTTGTGACGCTGCACAGACAATGCAATAGAAAATACAAATTTACCATTAAAGAAAACCCTAAACAGCACACATGACATGTGTTCCATATGAACCAAAGACAACAGTTCCTTAGGCAGAAGGGCTGTATTGACACCAGCATGAATATACTCTTTCTTTCTTTCCCTCAATTCCAGAAAACATGTATTGTAAGGACCAGCCTCAGCTGGTGATTGGAAGAATCCCAGGTTCTATTGCTGAGTAATTATGTGACCTTGAGCAAAAAGATTCACTTAGTGCAGTGTCTCCATTTACCTATTGTAGGATAGGTACATAATCACAACGCTTACCAACAACGCAGAAGGGTTGCGAGGCTTAATTAATTTTTCAACGCTTCAAGGTCCTCATCTGCATAATGGCAATCTTTATTAAGTTCTATTTATTGGCTATCACATCCCTTACTTATGTAAATACCAATCATTATCTTTATAGCAGCTCTACACATTTTTTAATCCTTTAATTTTTTGCCACGTTGTAATCCAAAGACTAACATTTCTGATCTTCCTGAACTGGCTGATGGGGGAAGAGGGACAATGGCACATCGGAACTCTGCATGAAGGGCTCACATTTGCTCACCCACTGTAGTCCTTTTCCTCTGGCAGAGGTACATAGGAAGGCCACCATTTAAGAAGTGCGGTAAACTAATTCATCTGGAATCTGTGCAGAACGAACAAGTTGGTATGGCTGTGTATAGGAATTAAGTTTTTTCTCTCCCCTCTTCCAATTCATAATCTGCTACGCAGGCTCATTTTGCCATTTGCTCCTCTCAAACAATAAATAGGAAATCACCAGTCTGTTTAAACACTGCAGTTCTTCCCAAAACAATAAACCTCATTAACATACCGATTAGCGCTGCTTAACGCCCTTTAAAACCAGGTTTAAAACACGGTCTTTCTAATGCAAAGCTCAAAAATAACTGTTATGCATGACCTGGCCATTGCAGTGACGGAGGCACTACCCAGGCTCCTACCCAGCTCCTTCCACAAGTCCCCCATTTAAGCCACGGTCACAGCCCATAGGAACACAGTCAGAATTTTACCCACTAAGTTTAAAATGAAGCAGCACGTAGAGCAGCCTTCTGGGATTCAGTATCTTACTCAGAAGTGCAAGTGCACGAAGCTTGATTCCACCTTAATATAAGTAAAAACGAAATGACACATTCCATAATAGCAGCCAGGGAGGGAGGAAGGGAGAAGGAAGGAAATTAGTCAATGAAACATTATGGAAAAAAAATAGATGGCATTCTATTTTTGGATATACACTCAGCTCTTTGGGGAAGCAGGGGGAAAAAAATGCACAAATGGCTTTCATTCTGACAGTTGTAGGTGATCGCAGAAGTAATATTCTTTATGCAATAAAATGAAGCAGCTGTTGTCTATCAAAAAAGGAGTGAGCATTGTCTTGTGCAGTAACACCTGATCTATTATTAATCCCTATTTCAGAATAGACTTTAAATGTATTGACAACTTCAAACAGAAAATGACAACGTAAAGGCTCAAACTCAGGGGAAATCCAGAACTATGGGTAAAGCTACCATTAAAGAGGAAAAAATAAAACGAAAAACACACTAAATTATGTTTCTTTACAACTGCCCTAAGTTACTTCTCATTAGTTAGCTACTACATATGTCAGTATAAACAAATTGTTGGGTCCTTAATGAGCTCAACTCCGCCAAACCTCTGAGAAGCCTGTTTGGAAAGGGATACCCCAACTTGGGAGCATTTGGAAGTAACCCTCAAATCAGCTAAGTCAAAAAGATAACTCACTTGAAAATGATATAATTACTTTCAGTTTGTTCAAAGCCAAGGAAAAGTTGACACAGTGATAAAATGGAGGTGGGGGGAGGGCAAGAGAAGGAGGGAGGAAAAAAAGGAGTTACTTTATACTGCTTGAAATTGGGCTGTTCTGAGGCCGAGGACCTGAGCTTATTTGAAGAAAGATTATCTTGACAAATTGGATAAACATTTTGTGCATGACAGGACGCTGATGGAGAGTCTGTTCTGCAAGCACACCTGGGGGATAGTTTGCTCAGTGTGTGACCAAGGTGTTCGGCTAACCCCAGTCCTCCCAGGGCGCTTTGTTTACCGTGTGACAGGTACAGGCAGATCCCAAGTCAGGCCCTGGTTCCCGCAGACCTTCCAAGATGCATTTTGCTCTCTCCCCTTGGGACGGATACCTCTTGGCTAGACCAGGCCACAAAAGACTCCTCCAGACTTCAGCAAATAGTTTGTGTTTAAGGAAACCCACGGGCTGGCGTGCCCCAGGCCAACAAGTGAAAAATGCACACGAAGCATCTCATCTCCAACCCTCATCTGTCAGCATTCACTACAAGGAACCACCCCGAGAGAACCCAGCGCCGAAAGAGAAAACCACCTATAATCAAGCTACCAGTTAGTTAATAGGGCAACAAGCCTTGTCTGTGTAGGTTCTTCACCTTCGTGCATCAGAAAATGGGGTTACAAAACAATGTAAGGTTTTACTCTGCCTTCACTTTCATGTCAGACAGCGATGGCCACCATGCACATTTTTGATTCTTCAAATAGAATTGGTTCGATCAGGAACTAGACCTACAGCTTTTAATTGCTTTCAATTTCTCTGGTGTGTTGAAGTCATCCAGCTCTCAAGCCCCCAAGTGTTCTGGAAAGCACCTCAAAACCCTCCCTGCACCTGCTGGGGTAGATGGGTTTCCCACCAGAAGAGCTTTTGGTCATTTCCTACCTCCAATGCATGGAGCAGAGCTGGGAGGTCAGAAATGGAAGAGATGAATAGTCTTTGGGTGAAGGAATGATCAGTGTGGGATTCAATTCACCTTAGGGTGCTATGAGGCAACCTCCTGAGGAGGTCAGTAGGCAGCTGGTCACCGCTGAGATGGGACACCTAATATTTGGGTAGTATACATCCCCCTCCAATTTAACCATCTGCAGTGACCTGAATCAAGCACACCAGCACCCTGCCTCCTGGAAACAAAACCAGCACTGAATTTAGAGAATTGGGGAAAAAAAAAAAAAAGAAAAATTAAAAAAAGAACACCATACAAGAAGAAAACTGGATCAGAAAGCAAGATCTACTGCATGTTCAGCATGAAGAGCAAGAGATGCAAATGTGCAGCTAGGAGGTAAAACAGTTACATCATTCCAAATCTTGACCTCGCCAAATCTGTTCCACGTCTGGGGACAGTTTACTTCCTTTACCAATCTTACTCATAGAAAACTACAAGGGAAGATTAAAATTAGGTATTGAAAATGAACAACTTTGATTTGCACCTCAGCCATCAGCCATAGGGATGGCTGAGGAGGGGATAACTGATTTAAATGGGACTAGCCTTCTAGTAGAGCTTCTACCACAGAGGCAGTAAGGCTCTGGTGACTTGCCGTGTAGTACAGGGAAGTCAACACTGCCCACTGGCCCAAGGCAGGACTAGAGAGCTGTTCCCAGTGTTTATCATTGCCAGTTTCTAAAGCAAGTGTCAGCCACTGCTACCACTCTGCAGTAAATTATTCTTCTTCCTTTCTGAAAAGTAGTGACTAGTAAAAAAATCAAGGCAGAGCAGCTCCGCAGTAAGGCTGCGTCACCTAACACAGATTTGATTTAAAAGCCACAGAAGCTGCAAGGAAACACTGCCAAATACACAGAAGTGTTTGAGAGTATTTTTAACTGGGGTAAGGAGGAACCTTCACTGATTTTTTTCTCTCAAACTTGCTGAACCTAACCTTGCAAAACAACTGTGTTTAAAAAGAGCAAAGTAGTAAAAGGTGCAGCAAAATTACAGCATTTTTGTCTAGGTAATTTACATTCCTACGTCTGCTCAGGCAGTGCACTCCAAAACCAGCATGCATTTCTCTTGCAATTTAAGATAGTAACCCATAAAAGTATCAGATAGTGCTCCCTGCACGAGATAAAAATGAGTGGAGAGAGATAAATAACCTCCATCCAGAAAGAGAAACGTGAACCTTTGTAAGTAGGTTTGGACTCAGCAAGCAAAAACTGTCATTGTAAAGTGATTAGAAAACAGAATTGAATGATAGGAAACAAATATTTTCCAGGATGTAACAGCCTGAAGAACACTACCACAAAGCTGATGAGCTCCTGAAAGTATCTGTGCATCTCCAGCTTGCCCCAAGGTATATTTAGCTGATGGGAAATGTTCCTGTGATGCAATCCTAGCAGCTTCTATTTCATTAGTTGAGTATGTTGTCAATATCCTGACAGGAGGGATTTTTCTTTTCAGGTTGACTGAAACAGTTAGGACACTATTTCATTTCAATTCATACAGCTATTAATAAAAAGCAATTTTCCTTATTTGCCCATGATACTGTACTGCACACACAAAAAGAACAATGGTTGTCAAACCCAGAGTTGGCCAAGCAGGAACATTCCAACATTTAAACACACATGACGATGTGAACCATTGTGCTCAACCATGAGCGCTCTGCAGCCACAGCATCTCTGTTTACAGGAAGAAATCCAAGCTGCAGAGGAAACAACAGCTTTGCAGTCTTACAGAAACTGTCAGGCATAGATGAAAAAATAGAAAAAAAAGACAAGGAAAAACCATGCAAAATCATTCTGAAGATAGAAGTGACTCGAGTCTTCACACAGAATTCCCCTCCTACTCCCCTTCTGCAGTATCCTGACAAAGCTTCCAACAGTAATTAAAGAAAACCAAAGACATTTTAATCTCTGGAATAGTTTTCCCTTCCCTTCCAAGCGATCTCCATCTTTCTGACAAACACACATTTGTGCTCAACAGGAGCTCAAGTTGGACCACAGTAACTTGTGGCCTTGAACACCGATTAGATGGGCTTGAGCATGATGGGACCTTCCATCAGCACAACCCACCAGACTCCAAGGAAACAATTATATTTTCAAAACTAGGTCTTACTTTTCAGAAATAGATCTTACCTGATTCCTAAAAGTAGGACAAAGAATGATGTCAGCAGGATGTCTGCAAACAAGCTCTCTCCATATATTCCAAGTGCAAAGACCAGTGAAGTCACAGCATCCCAGTTTATTTTCAAAGTTCTAAAACAATATTTTTAAAGCCTATGTGGGACTGCTGACTCCATTTAGTCAATTAAAATAAAAAAAAAAAAAAAAGGAAAAACGACACACAACCTTCCAATTCTTCTGCTGCCTGCTCCAGCTTAAGTTAACTTGACAGTGTCTACTTGCACTGCACATCACCCCTATGTAATTTAGAACACAACCTGTACCAACCTCACCACAAGAAGGTTCATTTCTGTCCCATATTTTTTCCAAACACTTTGTGATTGTAATCTTAAACACAACATTCATGGCTTCAATTGCTAACTGCTCTCCTTTTACTCTATGGGTGTATCATTGCAGAATATCTATCCAAGGCCAAAGACAACCCACCTTTTACAGCAGAAGCAGCCCAAGCCCCATAAGCTAGGTAGGCAGACACTTTTTGCACAGAATATAGGGAAACCACTGCTTCATTTCTGAACAGGCCAGAGGCTGCACTGCACAAAGTTCTGATGTGACGCAGATTTAGAGGAAGAGTCCAAAAGAGAGCAAGGGGCAGCACAGCTTCTGCCAGCAGGATAAGCCCTTCCTCCCCTGAGCAGGAGATGCCTTCTGCAGAAGGAAAACCCTCTCATGGTGATCACCAAAGACAACTGACTGGTGAGACAGAAAATGTGGGGACACCTGGGAAAGCATCAGCTCTGAGTACAGAAAGAGACTCCTGCTCTTGTGACCAAGCACATGAATATATAGATATTTATTTTCACTCACAGTGCTGTTTCACGTTCTGATATTTTGCATCTAAAACTACATAAACAGTCTGTAAACCACTCTGTAATCTTGGTAACAAAAGCCTACTGTGAGTCAATGCTAAAACAGAGTCCAAGCAGAAATATTATATGGTGCCTTTAAAAGCCAAATGCCCTGATCTGATAAAAAGCCACACACATCCTCAAGCAAGTAGCTCAGTTTAGCTTATTTCCATGTATGGGACAAGATGCTTTGTACATCTCTGCAAAGCGAATACTTGTTTATGTCAGGTCATGTTCTCATTGGAGTGCTGGATTAATGCACGAGTAGGATGGGCAACTTGGTGCTCTAAGCAACATCTCCCCCATCATTTTGAGATTAACAGAACTATTAGGCACACTATAATTTTGTAATGATACAAGTGAATTCATTCTGCATAATTTGCAGACCATGAATATTAAGCTATAAGTAGACAATACTTCTATAATAGGAAGCAGAAACACAAACTCCAATTTAAGCCAGAAAACTTTGAACCAAGAGCAAGAATTTTTTTTTTTTTTTTCCCCCCCAAAAAACAATGTCTGCCATAGGGAAGCTTCTTTAACACCTCCAAATACATCTCTCCAATAAGCACTGAGATGTCCTCTGAGATACTTCATTAATAGTAATCGGAGCCAATGAGAATCTTTCACTCTCATTTTCAGAGGAGCCATTTATTTCAGCTACGGAGCCAAGTTCTATACCCAAGGCCATTTCATTTCTTGGGGGGGGATGAACTCCTCAGTATCAACCTACTGCCCTTCAGAACCTGTTCTGGCACTACTGCTCAGCCCCCAACAGAAGCTCTAATAAGTTCTAATAAGAGGCTCAATGAAAAACAAGACTATCTTTCTATAACACTATCTGAAATATTGACCCACAAAGTATTCATCAATACACATCAGACCCCTCGGCACAGAAGACAGCAGGAGGCCTGGAGGTGCTGAGGAGAGGCATTGAAGCCAGCTTCCAAATTTCACATTGATAAATCCTAAGAATATCACACAGCCACCCGCACACATGTAAATCACATCTGTAGGCCCTACAGAGGACTTGCAAGAAGCTGAGCAAGGCTCTAAAAGCAGGTGAGCAAGCCCTCTCCTCATCTCTCTACACCAGAATTTCAGATCCCTCTCACTCTTCTATGCTGGCCATGTGTATCAAGAGTGACAACTATGGTAGGGGAGCAAAGATAGAACCAGGCATTTCATTCACTAGCACATTTGACACTGCCTGCTTGAAGCTGCAAACCAAGCTTTACCCAAAGAAGTCCAGGGCCCAGACACAGCTCTCAGCTTGCTTTGCTCATATCCCAATACCACAGATTCTGCTTTCTGCAAGTAGTCAACTCTCACCTCCAGAGGATAACATAAATGTTAGAATAGTCACGTGCGGTTCTCATTAACAAAAACAAGTCCATATAGTAAGCTCGCTTATAGTATTTAGTGCACACGTACCAAATGTCAACAAAGCACTTCAACACACACTGAACTCCTTTCCTTTTCACCAAAATTTAATTTCCATATTTAACTTCAAGCAGTGTTAAAAAGTTCTGCTATAGAAGAATTAGTAATTTAAGCCACGTGTATGGGGGCACTGGTGAATGAACACCATAAGGCTGAAATCTCCGAGACTGACAGAAACTGGGCTTTGTTGTTTTTTCCTCCAAACCCCTAGATTAAGTTCCCTTCAGATAAAAAACACCTAAATGAAATATAACATTTGCCAACAGAACCCACTTCCAGATTATTTTGTTTTTCTTTTGCATAAGCCTGTGACTTCCACATAATCCGCAAGCAAATAGCTCTATTCTGTAGATTAGAAATTATAAAGGACCATGTAATCAGCTGACAAAAGAACTGAAAACAACCCCAGAGGAAACACAGAGCTGCAGGCTCACAATGTGCTGCTCTGTCAGCCGCCCACTCCTGCACCAGATCCTCCTGACGTTTCTTGTGTGACGACTGGACTTCACGAATTGGACTGTAGGATGTTTGCTGGTGAATAATCAGCAAGGGAAGGGGCATGGCATCACGGACAAGGGGTCTGCTTCTGTCTGCTGACCAGATCCAAGCAATTCCTTCACTGCTTGCCCCTGCCACCAACTATGAATCACAGCTCAGCATTGTAGTAGAGGCTAAATTGTTGCTCATCTCTGAACAATGACACTTAAGAAATTAAGTTACTGTAACCTCAGACAAACTGCTTGTGCTTTGGTGGTTTTATTTAGTTCACATGTATCTAAATGTTTAGGTTCTTACACAGTGTCATCAACACTTCTACCACCAGCTCTGACTCACAATTCAACATCTGTCTGTTGTTCAGTCCTCAGAACACAAGCATTTCTCCTCCCTCTGTATTTTTTTTTAATCTATATAATCAGAAAATATTTTCACTTTGCCCGTTCGCCTCACATGCACCCAACTACTGATATTTCTATTGCAAGTGAAGCTGAAATCCAAACCAATCCCATTGTAAGCAAAACTTCCCCTAATCTGATGGCAAATAATGAGCATTTCTCCAGCCATTCCTCCTCTGACTTATCAGTCAGGCTGATGGATGTTTAGCACTTACCTTAATGCAGATTTTTGCTTTAGCTAACATTTGTAGAAGCAGAATCAATTACAAACTGGAGATTACAGGGCTGATGAGCTTTCACGCTGTTGCAGTTGACCATGCAATTGGGTTTCTAAGTGACAGACACCACAAGACCACCTCAATTGGGCAAAATCCTTCTCACATTTCCACATATCTAACTTCATTCAGCACTCATTTCCTACCTTTTGATTTGTTTAATGAGCTGTTTGAGTGCATACATGTACATATGTATGTGCTTTCTCATCCTTACTGAAGGGATTCCTGCATCGGGTGCTTTCAGCACCACATCTGCTGGCACAGCTTCCAAGACAATTGCAACATTGCCCATGGCCTGAGAATGTTCAGATGTGGATGCATTACCCAAAGGAAGCCTTCAGATATGAGAGGTGGTAGAGAGCTGTTGGTCTCCATGAAACAATGCCTAGCACTCTCAAGAAGTGCAAGAGATCCCAAATAAAGCTTTTAATCAGGAAGATCCTAAGCTGAAAAGCATTGTTACAGGTAATTATTTTTAAATATGCAAGTAGAACTGACTTTTCTTACTTCAATGGACTGCCATTGCCCCCACCCCATCCAGCAATATATATTTACTAGCAATTATCAGAGCCATGTCTTTATCGGGATTCCCTTCCAGGGAATTACTTATACAATTAGCAGTCCTTGCTATCTGTATTAAAATCATGGTACTTGAAAACAAATGAAAAAAATCAAGCCTATACCTGAAGATCACCAGCAGGAATGGGAAAGGCCCAGCAGTTGACAGAATCAAGCCCAGCAATAATGGTAATAAGAATTTAACTCACCCCAAAAGGTCTCAACCATAGAGCAAGTGAGTATCTCCAGGGAGAGAAATCCTATTAAAATTTAAGCAGGTAGATGGCATATGAAAGTAGGAGTTTTCTAATTAGCTAACTGCCTCTAGCCCAGAGCTAGTCTCAAATATTTTTTAAACGGTGATACTCCAATTCACATCTGCCAGCTGGAATATTTACAGCTTTGTAATTATTAAAACTGCCTGATCTCCAGAGCTGCAACTGGGTTGGGGCACTCTGAGTCTCTTCCATTCCATCAGGGACTGGTTAGCTTCAGAAAGCCGAAGAGCTACAGATGCCATGCTTCTCACAGTTGATATCTTCTGCTCGTCTTCTCTCCAACCATAACTATGACTGGGTCGTACCATCTCTTTTCCCCATCTCTTTTCCAAATGGCATCTCTTTGCCGTTAAAAGTGAGCTGGCATTATAAATCTTTCCTCCTCTTCACTGAGAGACTTCCAGAACCTCTGTGCCCTACAGTCTGCCACCACGAGCCTTGTGGAAGCTTGAAGCTTCATACCACTAGGGGAGCTTTGGTTGAAGTTGAACAAAAGCATCAGGAGTTGCTGAAAGAAAAAGAGATGCAGATACAGTATCCTCACCTGGGTCTTAGCCACAGAGAGCTGTGCTGGAAATCCAACCTCTGCAGCAATGCTACTGAGAACGATAAACTCATTAAGGCTGCAAGAGATCACTAAAATCACTGGGTCCAATTGTCAGCCCACCAAACTAGCATGGCAAAATCATAACCAGCAAAAAAGTCAAGAAAAAAAAAAAAAATACATGGAATAGATTTCCAGCAGTTCTTTTCATAGCATATTTTCTCATTGCATCACCAGTTCCAAGGTGTGCACCTACTGGGGGATCCGGGCTGGTAATACATCACAGTGATCAGGACAACCACATGGAGATGCTGAATCTCCTGCGAGTTATATTAGCAATGAAAAATGTTTACTCTTTGTGTGTTCCTCCCCAGGAACAACACAAATGCGGGCTCGGGTTTTTTTAAGACACACTTGGATAAGTGCAAACACATCTCTTTTGTAATCAGCCCGGGCTGACCCTGTTTAGCCTGAGGTCAACGACCAGTGGCATCTGACCTGCCGAAGTTAATGCGGCAGAACAATGGGAGAGGGTTGGCAAGGCCTTATCCTATTACCTTTTTGATACCAAATTAATTGTTTTTCTCCTTCTCAATGATTCTCTGACCTTTCAGCTATATGCGTTGCTGGCACAGTGATAGATTAAATTTAAGCAACTACATTTCTCGACATTTTCTCACAGATTTGGAAGTTATTTATGTCTTCCTTTCAGTACTAAGAGGTTTAAGAATGTGCTTATAATTGCAACCCCACTTGATAGTTAAAGAAGATCCAAAATATTAATTAGTTTGGAAGTATTAGAAGAAAAAAAAAAAAAAAAGGATAGATTGCACATAACCAAAAAACTCACACTAATAGTGAAGAAACAGATATCCTCCATAAACCACAGGTAGGCAATTCCAGATGTCTGATATAACCATAATTGATGATGCTTTGTTAACTGGCAATGCCTCATTAATTGGCAAACCCAAATGATTACTAGTAGAATAAATTTAATTAGTCAGACTAATACCTTCCAGAAGGAGAAAATCCCCACAATATCACCATTGGGTGAGAAGAGCTTGCATGGAAAGAGCTTCTGATCCTGGACACATCTTTCATATGACTAAGTTTCTTTTTATTTCCTAGGAGTGGGACCTCTTCACAGGATGGAAAAATTGAGATGATGCAGCGTGACTAGCACCACATTATAAAATAAAGGTGAAGATCAGTTCAGGTTCCCCTATCGCACCCCCATTCCATGCATCAGTTGCAGTGATCAAGCCTAGAAATATGAATCTAAAACTCAAGATGTGACATTTGCCTTGATGTAAAATATCACGGCATGGAGGCCAAACGCACATTCCTCACTTGGCTCAATTTGGTGTAGACACATTGGTCTCCCCTGCCTCACACAGCACAGGACCCACAAGTTCAAATAGTTCACTTCAGACTCCAACTAAAGGAAACAGAACTTTGTAGTTGTCTCAAGACAACACAAAAGCTTTTATTTGATTATCTCAGCAGGACCTCAGAATTATAACTTTGGTCCCTCGTGCTCCTGAAATACACATTATTAAACCAATAAAACAAATACACATTATTCTGATTTAAGCAATATTAGTTAGAACAGGATCAATAGGAGGGTCACACTGGTGGTACCACTGGGTAATTTCATTTATTCAACACACTTAAATATTCTCTCAATTCATGCTTCAAATACAGATGATTAAGCATACATATTAGCAAGATGAAGAGCAAAGGATTTCCTATCATAGCTCTGCTCAAAAGTGACAAAAACGACTTAAGGAGAAATTGGGAGAGAGGTAGTAAGAAGCTAATCTTGTTATAACGATTTAGCATTCCAAAAAGCCTGTGTGGGGGGAGGGGGGAAGGGAAATCAGTCTCAATGTTCTTCAGCTTTTCCAAAAACACACATACCTACACTTAACCTCCAGTCAGAACAGGCACAGTAGCTTCTGTTTCCAGAACAATTTACCAGACTTATGCCAGAGCACAACTTCACAGCAATATATTCAGAAATGCCAGAACCAAACTAATGTGACATTCATAACTGATAAGTAAGAGGAGTTTCACGAAGAGGCAAACCATCACCTTTATGTTTGTCTTTTGGATCAAAATGCACAAGCAGTCAACACAACTGCCAGCCCACGCAAGTCTTCGATATACTTAGGAGTCAGTATGTAATGCTGGTGGAAGGCCAACTTAATCCCCTATAAATAATGAGGTGAACACCATCAGACTGGACTTTGGAAGAAGTTTCCAGTTGAGATGAGTGGCTTATAGTAAGAGCCACTGGGAAAAGTTCTTGTAACTTAAGTCATTATAAAACATTTCTGAAATTAAAAAGCTGGACTAGACTTACCAGCAAATACATGATGCACAAACTAAAAGTAACTATCATATGACTTGACAAATACCCCATATTATTTTTTAATTTCATTTTTAAGAACAAGGAGCTTTTTGGTAAAATTACAGTCAAAAGGATTGGCACCAACATAACCACTGTCCCAAGCACATGCCTTCCTGAACCACCACAAAACCCAATATGTAATGACTGACAGCTGTGAATGACAGCCACAAGAGGAGTTGCTCCTTCAGGTCTCACACCACACGCAGCAGATTTCCATGCGGTTTCTGTCGCAGATCCAAGAAGAGTGGGAATTGACACGAGCACTGCAGGCAACTCATCATCCCCAGGAAGCACACAGAATCATAAATTCACACAATACATCAGAACATTCACCCTTCTTCCTTTGGCAAAAAGTCTCCCCTTCCAGAAACCAGGGAAGCCACCACAGATCACACTACTTTCCTTATTCACAGAATGAGGAAAAGGGGGGAAAATGAAGTTACAAAGAAAAGGAAGAGAAAGCTTCTCTAATTACAGCTCTCCTCAGTGACAGCACTGGGACAAAGAATTGACCCAGCATCACCCACTGGAGATGGCCCAGGAGCTGGGCAGGCTGCACCAGGCTGGGATTGCACACAGTGAGCACTTCCCGTGGGAGAAGGGGTAGCCTTTAGGAAGAGGTAAATATCCTGGTATAAAAAACTAGCAAAGCTAAAGAAAACTGTGCTCATGTCACCAGATGATTGCTTGATCAGATAGAAGAACAACTCTATTGCTCAGTTTGAACATAAGTTCAGTGACACCACTGCTTTCTTGGGGTCCATTTTAAAATACCCATACCTGGTCAACTCTGCTTACGATCATTTCTCCAGTGCAATAAAAACACCACAAAATCTTCTGGCGGAGTTTTGGCTAAATACACAGTTCAGTCATTACCTTCACATGCCACCACCAGCCCAGGAGCACCAGGGCCTGGGGAGGCACCACGTCCCTGAGCTCCTCCATTCATGTTGGTTCCCCTCCCACTGCCCTTCTATTCAGATCACGGCTCACCTGGCATTCAGCATCAAAACAAACCTGCACCACATAACCTCCCTGCTTCCCCTGCTCCTCAGCTTTCAATTACTGACTTTAAAAGTACAATCTGAATCCATGTGATTCAAAATGACCTTGTTACACCTCCCCTTACCTCCCCTTGCAGGGCTCTTGTACTGCAGCTCAGAGTATAAAACCTCAAAACATGACTTTGCTCTAAGCCCCCGCAGCAAGGGACAAGCCACAAGCTGTTTAAGTCTATAAAGGTACATCCAGAGCCAGTGCAGGAGCTGCAGAGAGAGATCGGGGAGCCTGGCTCCAACAGTTTCCAACAAAGTATTTAAACCTACCTGCCTGTTAAATGTTTTTAATGTTCATTTCCTGAACTCTGAGCAGCAATAACCACTCTTCGTTAGAGCACTGCATTAGTCATTATTAAAGTCATTACAGAAGTTAATAAGGATAAGTTATGCATAGATGAAGAGCCCACCACAGCTCACATACTGCACTTAATACAACTCTTTTTCTTTAGTTTCTTCCCTGCTGCTAGGAAAGACAGGCACCCTTATTTCATACGGCCCTGATTCACACATTCACATGGCTGCCTGGTGCCCAGCACAGAGCTGTGTGGAGGAGCACTGCAGTGAGAGTTGGGGCAAGATGCTGACTTCATCTCCACCATCCCCACAGCCCTCCCTTGGGGTAGGGGACTGCTCTTAGCAGTCTTCTACAGCACAGCCCGTTCCCACGGAGGGCAATGACACAGTACTAGTGTAGTACTAGTACAGTACTAGACACTAGTACAAGCCTAGGCATAGATGCTAGTTTAGATGTTACCAAAGCAGCAAACATTACCTTACTCAGAGTTAGTAACAACACAGCACTGCCCCTCCCAGATGAAGAACACTTGCTTTCCCAGCACAGAATTCACTTAGTAGCCATTTGCAGCTTAATACATTGTTCCCAGCTTCAACACAAACTTGCCACTTAAACCAAATTGTTTTAGAAGAACCGGCAGATTTAAGCACACTTAGTCACACAGCACACAAACAGCAACGTTAAACAAACCAACCGACCTCCTGCAGAACAGCCCTCATTACACGCCCAACCCTCTCCTCAAGCAGATATATATTTCCCTTTTCCCCAAAAAACAAACAAACTGCATTTCTGAAAGTACTTTGAAAATAAAAACAACAGTAAAAGTAAAAAAAAAAAAAAACCTTACCTAGAAGAAGAAGCAGCAACTGCTGACCACCAAACAGATTCAAAAAGAGAGGCAACCAGCACACAGGTGGCACAACTTTTAAACTAATTACAGGCACAGCTGGGCCCTACTGTGTCAATTAAGCAGCTTTTGCACTGCAGAAAAGGTTACCTATGTGTAGCCTTGGGTGATGCACTAAGCAGTAAGGCCTCAGTGTCTGAAACCAGAACACATGCTACACCTTGTGCACAAAGTGCTCACACTCATAATTAGGAGTAACAGGACCACATTGCGTATCACCCAATGAAATAGTTAGTTAGTAGTAATCTTACATTCACCTTGATTGTGGGCAACTTCAGCGCTACAGCAGGCAGCCAGGCTGGGTCAAGTTGTGAGCACATCAGAGGCTGCGTCCCAGCTGGCTGTTGTTATGGAGTTAGAGAGGTTGGGAGGGGTCTCTGGAGCTCACTGTTGCACCTTCCTTGGAACCTGCCACCATCTGAGGCAATGGGCAGCCCCAAATGCTGCCCCACAAAAGCAGTATTTACTTGAAAAAAAATACATAGTCCATTGTGGTTGAAGCATGGGCTTACTTGTTGGTATCCCACTCCACCTGATGGTGACCTCTGTAAATGAGGTGGCACAAAGGCCAAAATGGCTGCAGATGTTGGCCCATGCAGCCATTGGTGTTATACAGGTTCTGAGAAGCTAAGGCTGCCCTTCAACACCAGTCTCTACATAAAGTTAAATGGTAAGGGCCAGTATACAACACACAATAAAACCAGGGGTTGTGTGGCAGAGACCTCTCCTATGCAGAAAATAGCACTGCCTGGCACTGCTCAGACACTGGGAGAGTTGCACAGAGGTGCTTATATCAACTCCTGTTTAAAAATTCAAGCCCAATTTGGGCCATGTTTGCCCATTCTGTGAGGATTTCAGGCTTTATTTTCAATTGTACGCCAACGCATGAGGAGTTTTAGCAGAGCAGCACCATAAAGCCGTGTGGATCTGAGGGCTCTGCCAAGCGTGACATCAAATCTTCCAAAGAGTGAGGTTAGATAAAGCACCAGATAGCAGCAAATTCTTGATTGAAATAAAACACCAAACATTTCTCCTTGGCTGGCAACAGGTGAGTTCACAGGAAACATTTCCTTATCCACAGAAGTTTCTTTTATAGCAAACCCACAGGTTTCTCTGCCTCCCAAGAAAACTGTCTCGCAAAATGTTTAAAATGTTATCAGCTTAGAAAAAAATAACACTACTTTTAACTGATGGGAAAGGAGCCCGTTGGCTCTAAAGTTTCCATCTCTGAGTCGGGCGCTCAGTGTTGTTTGGGGCCTTTGTTCGGGGTAAATCAGCCATCAAAAATCCAGCCCTGCTGCTCCTCGCATGTGCTGGGCAGGATGACAGGAGGGATCCTGCAGCCCAGGCACTAATTACCTGTCCAGACACCTCAGGAGCTCCTTCGAGCAGCTGGCAGGGGTTTTCCCCATTCCCTCCACATCCCCTGTGGCTGTTGTGGCCACTAACTACCATTTACAAGGATGGGAACCACTTCATTGCCACGGGGACATGGGCAAGTTTGGTGTTCCCTCCTTCCCTGACTACTTCAATGATACATTCACGTGCTGGGCAGATAATGTCCCAGTGGGGTTTTATGGATGCTGAAGGTGGGAGAAGCACTGGCAAACCCAGACCCATGCCAGAGAATCTTTCATAGCACAGAATCACAGCATATCCCGAGCTGGAAGGGACCCCTGCACTGTTTTTGCTGAGGACTCATATTCATCAATGGCTGAACTCCAACAGTCACCAACTGAAACACGCTCAGAGGCTGGGGGAGATGAAGGCATCACCTGAACACTGAAAGGTGAGCGTTTATCCCAAACAAGCACACAACAATGACAGTGCCCCAGCGGGCTTTGTTTCTCTTTTTTACACCCTCTCAGTAACAATAATAATATAGAATTTCCTTGAAAAAAGGGCAGAAGGAAAAGTTTCCCGCTGCTCCATGAGCATGATCCCCCATGCACCCCGGGACAAGGAGGGTTCCCCAAAGCAGCACCCAGGGCACTGGGCTCACTGCACTGTGGGGTCAGTGGCTGAGAGGGAGGAAAAAAAACAAAACAAAACAAAATAATAATAATAATAAAAAAAAACTAATAAAAAAGCAAAGTAGGAATAAAAAAAAAAAAAAAGAGCTTAAATTTTTGCAAGAGAAAACAATCCTCCTGCCGGCAGCTGTAAATAAAATAACAGCAGTGGGGTGATTTGCAACCATGTAACGGGCTTTTGTCTGCGCCTATTTCTCTCTGCCTTGAGGGTTTCTGTGTTCCTTCGCCGCAGGATCCCAATGTTTCTCCCTCCGGTACAAAGGCGGAGGGCTGCAGCCCCTCCCCCGGCTGCTCGCCCCCAATCTGCCCACGCTGCGGCTCCGGGGGGTGCAGGGCTCCGCAATTTAGGATTCCTGTTGGATTTTCAAGAGCACCGCTCTAGGACGTGCCAGGTTTAAAAACGGGTTTACTCATCTTTTTAACTCTTTCTTTGCCCCCAGATTTTTCACGAAGCCCATCGGGCATTTTGCTCCCTGTAGGAAAGTTAGAGGTATTTATGAGTCTAATTAGAGGCATTTGTAAGAGTGATTAGTGTGAAGTATCAGCTGCTGGTGGCTGCGTGTGTGTTCACACATGGATGCAACGCCGCAGTTCACAATTTGTTTCTGTGCCTGAAAGCTGCGAAATGCCCCGAATTCCCCCAGGCAGGCGCTGTGCACGGCTGTGCATTGTGCTGTGCATTGTGCTGTGCTTTGTGCTGGGATGGAGCAGCACGTGGCTGAGCAAAACCAAATTTTTTTAAAGTACATTATTTTTTATTTTTTAAGAAGAAAAAAAGGATATGAGTGTTGGAAGGCAGTGTTTGAGTCCTTGGGACAAAGTCTGACATGGCCCCACTTGTGCCTTGTGATTGCCAGTCACACAGGTGCAACATCCTACCTCCCTCCTTTTGCCATCCTCAGCTCCAGGGCTGTAGTTCTCCAGCACAGCAATCCCTCATCCACTCTTGTCCCATATTTGTCAGCAGCGCATCACAGGAGGTGCTTTGGGGACTAAACACATCTAAAAATGAACAATGAACTCAAACGCAACGCTGTGTAGTGGGGCTGTGCACCCCTGAAGTCCCAGAGTGAGGGATGCTCTGGGGCCAGACGTTCCACAGTCACTGAACATCCTCCAGAGCACAGTGAGTCCCAGAGTGCATGGACAAGACACTGAGCCATGCACGAGTGCTCACAGGGACAGGCCCTCAGCACCATACACCTTCAGCCCTGGGGATACTTGCTCGTATTCTTGCGTCTCCCCAAACCCAGTCAGAGCCCCCAGGTGGCCAAGAGCTTTCTGACGCCTCTGGACAGCTTGGGTCCCTCCATCCAGGTTTATTTTGGCAGTCACCATGTAAACACAGTGGGAAGGTGAGCGCTGCTGCCTCCACACACTTAGAGAAGCTTTTAGCTGGAATGGCTTGGGGAAGGTAGGGAGAAAAGTAGGGAATATTTTAATAATAGACTTATTCTAGGAAATTGAGGTCTGTTCCCTGTCACAAAAGCTGATTTCCCAATGGTGTGTATAGCAGTGGGTCATGCAGTTACACTGCACTAGAACCCAGCTGCCCACACCAGCAGCAAGCAGCAGCCCCAGAGCGCCCAGGACACAAAGCTTGGCCTCAGCAGATGGAAGGCCGTGGTCAGAACTCCCCCCAGGGTCACACTACAGCAGTGCACACAGTGCCTGCCAGGTAGACTGCAGCAGCAGGACTGTCTCTCATCTTTAAGGAGGATTTTTTAGGGTATTTTTTCCACACAAGAGGGTTTTGGCCTGAAATCAAGCTTATCCAAATCTCTGTCCACATATTTTTGCAGCCCATGAAGGAAATTGCCACAATAAAATTCATTCTTCATTGTGATCTTCGCTGGAGACTCTTCTCGAATGCTCCCTTTAAGTACAGTGCTCCTCCTTTCCATGTTAGCATGTCCCGCAAATGCAGCCACAGCTGGAATACAGGCACTTCAGGGCTTTGACAGAAAAAGAAATAGCTCAAAGACAAATCACTGATTTCAGAGAGAGCAGCCAGCAGCACTGGGGTTAATGAACAAAATGACACGTTGGAGAAGTAAGAATATTGATCTCACTTTCCTTAACCAGCCAGGTAATGTGGGGGCAGGCACCGAAATCGTAACTAGAAACATACAGATGTCATTAAAACACACAAAACCCATCACATACATATTTTAATTTTATCAGAACTTTTGTTTGCAGAGATACAATGAATATAGATGGCACTGTTACTGTGTAAACATCTTCCTTCAAATCACTGAAATGTCAATGTAGATTTTAAAACACAGTTGTATATACTTTCTTTTTTTTAAGTAGAAAAAGAGCAAATAGTTATAACAAGTAAAATGCACTTGAGAAAAGTCCTGAAATGAACTGAAAAAGGATGAAACCATATGAGAGAATACATCTGGAAGAATGGCATTTTTGTTTGCTTAACAATAATCAAATTTGCCTAGCAGGAAAGCTGGATGGGAACTCCTTGTACCATCCTTCATTAGTTTCAATTAATAGTTTATTTGCCATTAGTTAATGTATGATACTGCTGGGTCTTTTTACAAGCAGCCAGTGCAAGTTGAGAAGAAAGTATATTAAACACCAGAAGGAAAATGAGATGATATAAAACAGCCCCTGATCCTGCTAACCCCTGCTCCTCGGAGCAATCCCCTTTCTTTCCTACTTACTGCACAGTGCAAGAGCCTCGGGATTAAGTCAGATCTTTGAACCATAATTCCATTTATTTGGAGAGACAAATGTGCCTTTCGCTCAACTTAAACGTTTCCTTTTAAAAGAGGCTGTCAAACCTGAAAGCACATTAAATTCACGTTTAGAACAAACTTTGTTCTTGCATGGTTCCAGGCACAGGACACAGACGCGGTGCTGCCCGAGGTTCAGGTGCCGGATGGACACCTGCAGGAAGTCAGGGCTGGCAGTGCCTCACGCTGCCCCTTCACCACCACAGCTGCTCCTGTAGGTGAAGGAGGCAGAACAGAAGGTGATACTATTCAAACATTTATCATACAGCATTGGGCACACTGTCAACAACAAAAGACATGTAACATGTAGCCCTTCTTTCACATGCATTAGTGAACAACCAGTCACAAAATGTTATTTTATTTGCAAGACTGAGTTCTGAGTTTTTGGTCTACTTCTCATTCTATTTTCTAGGACAGTTTTTGTAATGGTTTGGATCCAGCTGATAGATTAGTATCACTAATTCACCCTTTCTTAAAGAAAACTAGATTGAGTCATTTAATAATTCAACATTAGACATCTTTGAACCCAAAATTATTAGACTGCCTTATAGACCAGTAAAGCACATTTTGCCTCAGTTTAGTATGAAATATTTCATTTCCCCCAGTTTCATCTGGTTAGACACAAAAACTTCAGGACTTCTGAGCTATTTGCAGTGTCCCAAGTGTAAGAACAAAACTGGGTTACTCATGTTTACCTCTGTCCAACAATGGTTAGACTACATCCTTATGAAAATATAAAAGCAGTAACAGATTCACAGCAAACTCACAGAACATCAGCTTCCACTGATTCAAGGTATTTGTGCAGGAAGCCTATTTATTATTTTTAGATTGTCCCACTGTTTGTCCCATGGGGAAATCAAAATGCCAAATGACTTTATCAGAAATACCAAAATGCTACAAGCAGAGCTTGTAGGGCTGGGCCTCATCCTGGCCTTGTACAGCTTGGCAGGTGAGCAACCAGTTTCAGCTCCTTCACTGCCTAAACCTTTGGTAGAACTGGTTTGTGCTCAGATCTAGCACAGGATTTGGCCAGGTCTGACTGGCCACCCATTACCTGCACCCATTAGGTACTATGGCCAAGGTGTCAGAGAGACACCTCCTATTGAAGGGTTAAGACTCAGGCAATGCCTGGCACAGGTCTCCAGGTCAGGGAAGAGAAAGCGAGTGGATCTCCTGCACTAAAGTGAAAAACTTTGTGTCTGACACTTCGCCTGTCTACATAAAGAGTACTTGCAGTTTGGCCCAAGCCTGAAGTTGCTGTTTAAGTAGCCCTTGTCTATAGAAATGTTAGGAGACAGTCCAAGCACCATCACAGCCTGGCACATCACTGAAAAAGCAGTCAGTGTGATCCTGCAAGGGTATAATGGTCCTTCTGAGCAGCATCAATCCAAAATCAATTTCCCTTTCTTGTGACAGTACAAGCTCTAGCACAAAGGTTTGGTCTATGAGAGCAGTTGTGAAACACACACAGTGATTTTAATTTCTAGTTTGAAATATTGTCCTATGGGCAGTCAGGTCTGGGGCTGAGCACCAGCACAGTCACAGCTGAAAATCCACAGTTACAATTAGTAACTACTGAGGTCCAAACAGGTGCAACAAGTTATAATTGACTGACATCTTGATGAACATACTTACAAGCCATTTCCAATGCAAGGCAACGTAGAAATACGCTTATGTAAATACTCACTGGAAATTGTGGAAAAACAGGAGAAATTAAGCCAAATGATTTTTCAGTTACAATCAATTTGACGTTTGTTTTGTTTGAGCTTTTTGAGGGAAGTTCCCGAATATCCCACCAGGCTCTAACAACGTTTGGAATACGCTGTCCCTCCGGCATGCTTCATACACGTATAGGTCAGCCACGCGCCTCGTGCTCAGCCTGCAGCCCATGTGATGCCTTGTTTACCCACTGCACAAGCAGATACGTGCAGCAGCCATTCCATGGCAGAACTTGCCTCGAGTCCACCACTTTGCTGTGCTGGAGTCTGCAAACACTGGGTGGCTGTGTTCCCCTCCTCCTCCCTGTTCAGCAGCGTCCACACTTGTTGTTTGGAGTGAAACTATTCCAGATTCTGGAGAGCAGAAACATAGAGAGAGACACCGAGGGCACGAGCACATTATCAGAAAGAATTTGAGTGCTCCCAGCAGCCCAGCAGCAAATTAGAAAGTTTTGGCTCCCAAGAATGAGTTGTGTTGTTTGTTCCTGCACACTGCAGCTGCTCTTTCCCTCTCTTCCCCATCCCCCTCCATTGGGTGGTTTATTACACACAAGCCACTAATGAATGGGAGCCGCTGTTTTACAGTACACCACACTTACAGGACTTATCTCTAGGCCCACCACAGATTTGACTGATCAACAGCAGGGCACCACCATCATAATTCTTCCTAGAAACAGGAGGATAAAAAGGGGTTTGTTGGAGGTTGGCTGCGTCTGCAGAGAATCCTGCCTGCGGGGCCTGCTGATGCCATCGCTCGCTGCTATGGTCTCTGGCCTAATAAGGTACAGAAACAAAGATTGTTCACTTGTTCAAGAACACTAAAGCACCCGAGTGACGGAGAGTGGAGGCAGCGGGGCACACATCCAAGTGGGATTAAGGCCACAAGTGCAACTTCGCAGGGCTGGCTGGGTGGCAGGGGGATATCTGCCTCTGAAAAAAAACACCCAGTTCAAACATAATTTATAATGTGTCACTCAGTCAGAGGTGGCTGTCATTAAGAGTTAAACGTCGCATTGTGTTCAACTCATTCCGATAAGAATTCCCTAAGCTGCTTATATGTTATCATAACTCATGAGGAACTGGAGCAAGAACAGGGAGGGGGGAGGCTTTAAGGGTAGGATGAGACCCAGCTGAGGTGCAGGGACAGGGGAGCAGTACTGGATGGCCGCCATTTTGGTGTGGTGTGCCAGATGCTGTGGGGCAATGCTGGACAGCCACCATTTAGGTGTGGTGTGCCCATATACTGCAGAAACACTGCCACACACACACAGTTTTGCTGCGGTATGCCCACACGTTGCAGGGCAGCAGAGGACAGATAACCATTTTAGTGTGGTGTGGAGTGCCACATGCTGCAGGGCAGTGCTGGATAGCCGCCATTTTGGCGTGGAGTGCCCACACACTGCAGGGAAGTTCTGGAGAGCCGCCATTTTGTTGTGGAGTGTCCTTACACTGCAGAGCAGTGCAGGATGGAAGCCATTTTGGTACGGAATGGTGTGCCCACATGCTGTGGGGCAGTACCAGATGGACGCCATTTTGGTGTGGTGTGGAGCCGTGTGCCCACACACCACCAGGCCCAATGTAGTACACAAGGTGCAGGCCCTGCTTCATTATTACCTCAGCTGTGGAATAAGGGAAATTCACCACAGCTGGCAGCTTAGCTGCTGACAGTGAAGAAGGAAGATATGTTGTAGCCAAGTAGGATGCCCTTCAGTTAATATCGCTTACTGGACATGGGCCCCAATGGCAGAGCAGGCAAGCAGCTCTGGTGGGCAGCACTCAGTGCTGCTGGCTGGCCTGGCAGCTCTGAAGTTTTTTCCTCTGGCCTAGGGAAATCCAGCAGTAGGCTCTCACGGAGAGCCCAATCCCACTGAACTTCAGAGGCCTGGTAGAGAAACTTCCCCCAACAGTTTTTCTGCTGTCTTGCGTTAGGTGTTGAGGGAAATCCTGTGTGGAAAAAGGACAACAGCCCCATGAGATTGTCCATTGTCACAGCTCTTTCCATAGCAGCTCACTGACCTAGCACAACATCCAACCCAATCCCCCGCTGGGAGAGGCTCTCTGGCACAACCTGTGCAGAAAGGCCGTTTGTTTATCTGCTAGCTGCGACTGCTGGATCGCGTTACACCTGCTGGGGCTGCCGGTAACGTGGGAGGTGGATGTTAGCTTGGCACTGTTGCTTTTATAAAGCCTTTAATGTAACAGGCTCTGGCTGTGTTCAGGTGCTCACCCATCAAGTCAAGGCTTAGGGAAGCTTGTGCTGAGACATCCCAGGCTCCCATTTCCTTGTCACTCAACTCAACAACTGCAGTCTGGCTGCGGTAGGTGTAGGAGAAATAGTTCTTCTGCATCTCATAGTGAAACAGCCACCCCCATCTTCACAGCCACGGATTTCAGCTTTCCTTGGCCTTTCCAATTGCTTGTTGTGATGACATCTTACACTGAGCATAACTGGCTCTCTGTGCTCAGCCAGGCACCAGAAGATGAGATGCGATCATGAGGGTACAGTGAGTCACGAAGGACACACCACTCTCCAGCAGGCTGAGATGGGAGCATGGCAGTGTCAGTGATGAGAGATCTTCAGCCAAGCTTGGTTCCCCAGCCTCCCCCTCTATGGCTTTCAGGTTTGTTCTTGCTGAGGGAAGAGGAAGTCCTAAACAACTTCCTTGCTTCCCTGAGGCATATTGCTGTGTTATTTCTGCCTGGTCTACCAGGAGACCAATGTCTCCAATTTGTGTGTAACCATTCAGAACCATTCCAAAAGGTATCCAGTTTTCTGGGTACTGCAAGGCAAACATATCACCAGCTCCAGCTGTCCTCAGACAGGCATGAGCTCGGATGAGTAAATCACAGCCAACTTTGCTGGCTACCACACAGTGGTAACTGCTTTGCTGCTGCTGCTGTTTTGTGGACACCACACTACAGGTGTGGAATCCAAAGAATCTGCACCTTGTATGTGCAGGTATGGACTCAGGTCGGCTTGCACTTATGGAGAGGTTCCTGTGCCTCTGGCTGAGGTGTTACAGGCTATCTGGCAGCTGATATCTCAGAAAGCAGTCAGCGTGCTGCAGCTGTCCCTTTTCATGGTGAGCAAAACGAAATCAAACTGCATGCGCCCATTCCTCTCATGCAGCCCAGCACTGTATGGAGCACAAGCACACATGGGAGCACACACACACACGACTTACTATACATATAATGGCAAAGATTTCTTCTAATAAGTTTCTCCTTCTGAAGTCACTCAGGCTTCATAGAATCTCGCCTGAAAAAGTACAAGACAAGTTATAAGTCAAAATGGAACTCACTCGTTTATCTTCCCTATCTGTATGGAATGCAATCAGACACAATAAATAAATACTGAAAAATGCATTTGTTTTAAATGTCTGTGAACAAAGGGTTTGACATATTTGCAGTATGTAATACTGTTTTTAAAACATTATTTTAACCACCTGATACATTCAATTAAATATAGAACACTACGCAAGTTGTATTTGCATTCTGGAAGAGCAGCTCTGAAAGAAACTGGAAGTGTGGCAAACATTCTGAAAAAAAAGTGCTTTGAACAGGGATTGAGATCTCCTTGAAGGGCTGCAACAGGACTGACTTTATAGTATTACTTGTAAAAGACAAGTGTCTTGTTTTTCCTTGCACGACAGAGCCACTTTGAGAAGGACAGACTGACAGCTTGGTCTGTGCTCCAAGAAACAGAAAAAAAAAACCAAAAACACTTATTGGAGTTCCTTTCTCCAATATTCAATGAAATTCCTACTGCAGTAAATAGTTTTTAAACAAACAAACAAACAACACAGAAAGCAGAGATAACTGATGGGAGAAAACAGAGGCCGTTTTCCAGGCAGTGACACTGCCACTTTAACAGTTTCCCACTGTACTTCAGTTTAGCTGCCAGAGAAGCCTTGTTCAGCCTATTTGGGGGCCCCATGAAATGCTGCAAGCGTTACTGAAATGAGCACTTGTCTTTTGTTGTGCTGCATGCTAGCACCATACAGTGCTGAGCTGATAAATCCACTTTTTCTAGCACAAGCATTTTTCAAACAAAACTGCCATGAGACTGATGAGTAATGCCAGCTTGCCAAAAAAGAAAAAAAAAAAAAAAAAAAAAGAAACAAAAAAAAAGAAACCACACCAGCACTGCTGACAATGACAGCTGTTAAATTCACATATCCACAAAATGAGATGGGTTACATAACTGGAAACTACACGAGCAACTAAACAGCAAGAGGAACTGCTAAGCAGAGCGCAAATCGGGATCAGGAAGGAGCGCATCACACGTCCCTGTGTACTCTGCCCACCAGTGATTGCAGACAGCAAAACTTTCAGGCATAAAAAAGTACTTTGTGAAATTATTATTATTTTATAGACACAGTGCTGAGCTCTAGAGAAGGTCTGTAACACACACAAGGCAGAGCAGGAAGGCAAAACATCATCCTGTCACCACATCACCTGCCTTTATTTCAGCTAACCTCAAGCAAAATTGTACAAAATCAAAATAATCTGCGCTTCCATTTTGTTTGCTCATGGCCAGCTTCATTCCCATTATACGGTAAGAGATACTTTAATTTAGATTATAAATAAAGCATTTGACCTGGTGGAAATTTAGCGCTTACAAGTTTTTGTTACAAGAAGGAAGTGTATTCATGTGGCTATTCTTCAACTGAGAACTAAACATGAAATGAGCAACTAAACACATAAAGTTCCTCATGCTTTACCACATTACCTGTAATAAATGAGGCTAATGCAAAAGATGTGAAGACAAATCAGGAAAAAGAAATGAAACGCTCGAATGAATATTTTCAGAATGATGTCCCCTAAACCAGTGTGTAGGTACAGTCTGCTGTGTAGGAGAGTAGTGAAAGCAGAAGCAAAATATTAGATGTGCATTAAGCCACAAGCTGAGATTGCTGCAAACAATGGCTAAGTCTGTTTGCTCTTGGAAGCCTTAATGTAAGGAAACATCCTTATAAGAGATGAGACAAAAGCAGGTCTATAAGTGACAATCCCGTAGGCAGTGAAGGATTAAGAACTTCCTATAGCTCCTGGAGTATCAACCTACATTGTAACCCTTCCAAAAAGACTGCCCTAAGAGCTTTCTCTGACTTAGTCTGCCCAGAAAAGGGAAAAGCATCAGAATTAGTTTGACTTTCCCTCTGCGTGCCAGCCATGCACACACTTAAAGCAGAGAGGAGAGGTGAAGAAAAAGAGAAGGAAGTGCAGCACTTATTCGGCATCTCCTGGCAGCACACCTGTCAGCCCAGCTGCCCACTTGCCCTCACTGCTTCCTGCAGTGAATGCAGAGCTTCTCCATCCCTGCTCTTGGCTGAGTAGCGCTTCCCACTCAGCAGCACTGGAAATGTGGTTTTCATACAAAAACAAACACCAGCTAGGCTCAGGCTTCAGTGTTAATTTGTAGTTTTTATTTTCTTCATTTTGCTTTGAAGTGCTTTTTATTGCTGTTGTTTTGTTTTTCTTCTGCTTGCTTGCTTGCCTGAGTGAGAAAGCATGCTCATTTGCTACACACACGTAATTCATTTGAAAATATTTTCTGCTGCCGATGGACCACAGGCTGAGACACAGTCCCGCAAAACAGGCATCCTCAGACCTTTCAGGTCGGCAGATCACTCTCAGCTGTCAGACTTGAGTGCGGGCTGCCACACACTCTTCTCATCAAAATTTTAATTGAAGACCATGAGCGTTATTATTTAATACAGTTCCACAGACCACCTGCAGCAAACTCACCAAGGCCCCATGGATTAGCAGTGATCCATATGATAGAGGCTGGGAACCACCAGCTCAGCGCCCTTGCTGATTCCGACTGCTCGTCCCTAACGCTGTGCTAAGCCCATTCATGTATATCGTTCTGTTCAAATGAAAGCAGCCTGCACTTCAGAAGGTATTTAATGGAATCAAATGATTGGGAGTGAGAACTTCCCAGATCTGGAGTGGCCAAAGAAGATGAGCAATCCCACTGCAGCAACCACCAACACACACCACATCCCAGCTGTATGAGATGAACAATTAAAAAAAAAGGCAAAGAGTTACAAAAGATGCAAACCCAGAGGCCTCTTTCAAGGTGGCTTTTGTGCACCTGCAGTTGATTATAAATTGGACAGGATCTACAGTGTTCAGCTCAAAAGAATTTGCAACAAGTAAAAGGTCTCGAGATCTCTTGTTATTCCCTCTGCTAATGATTCCTCCTCCCAAGTCTTTTGAGAAAGTTTGGGGTAATTTTTACAAAGTTCCAGTGCAATGGTTGGATTCTCTGCTTTAGATGGTTGGATCAACCACCCTGCCTGTCAGGTTGAACTGTATGCTCACTTTACAAAGGAAATATGAATATTTAAAATAAAAAAATAAGTAAGTAAAGCTGCTAAAAATTCTGCAGTTGCTTTTGAAACCACTGAGGATTCACCTTGCAGCTGCTCAGAATTCCTATTTTTAAATGCTTTTTCTGAAAACCAAGCAAATACGCTGATGCTGATCCTCATCAAGGACTGCGAGCTCTGCCTTGCCAAGCTTAGTCATTGAGGGCACTCCCCTGAACTAACATGCTTGCTAATGCAAATAAATTGGTTTTAGTACAGTTCTATCAAAAATCAACAGCAACAAACTATGGGCAGTAGTGAGGATGGAATTAGAGTGAGTGTTGTCACTGACATGCGTATGTAAGTGCATACATGATGATGTGCATATGTAAGTCTGGGTCTCACATTATTTAGGGCACAGTTCTGCCCCTCTTATTAGTACCAATTCATCTCCTGCTCTTCAGATAACCCCCACGGGCAGATTATGGCAGCCCTAAGAGGCAGAACCTCAGCCAACAGGCGGCCCCGGTTCTGGGCTTTGTGCAGAGCCAGGCTTTGTCCCAGTCCAAGCAAGAGGCTCTTGCTGTTGCAGCGGATGGCACTGCCTGGCCGGGCGATGCCGTTTAGCACAGGGAGCACAAAAAGTCTTTGGGCAGGATTCCCACTGGGATAAGTTTGTATAATTTTTCCAAGACTGGGAACAAACATTAACGCAATTTTCTTCCTTCAGAGCAGTTTTAAAGTCACTCATAGTGTGAGAGCATTTTCCTCCTTGGAGACTGGACTTTGCTCCTCCATGCAGTTCCACTTACTCACCTGGTGACTGTGATTGTGAGCACGGTGTGCAGAGCTGGGGGCTTGCAGGGCTGATAATCAACCAGGACAGCAAATCCTCTTGCTCAGAGGACAAGTTTATAGATTTGTTTTAAAAAATTAAGCCTCTGCAGCAGCCTACCCTCATCCCCATCCCAATGGTTTGTTGCTTAAAATCTTACAGGAAAAATGTAATTTTCTCTATTCTCTTCTAGGAAGATGAAAATTTTCTTCTGCAAAAACGTGTATACCCAAAGCTGTGGCTTGTCCATTTGAATTACAGATCAGCAAACAAAGCCTGAGAAACTCTCCTACTTTCATTCCATTCTGAGTGTGACTTGATTTCCCAGCTTAAAAATAAATTTACACCAATTAAGAGCTCCTTGAATCTAGAAAGAACACATACATTAGAGATATTCCTCCCTAAAATAAACATACTGCTTTAATGAGCTATCTCCTGGGTTTTAGGATCTTAAAGCAAAAGCGTGCTTCCCAGGGGCCTGTCTCACCACACGTCAGCCACCTTGGTTTATAAGTTAAAAATCAAAATATGAGTTTTGTTTGAAATATATAAAGTGCTCATTTCTCCTGTGTTCATGCTCGATTTGATATTGTTAGGGAGAAAAAAAGGGTCCTTGACAGAACGGTTTATTTGAGGAATGGTTAATGCTAATACAAACCTTCCACTAACGAGGATGTTTAAAATTGTTTTTTAATATGCCTTTAATGACCTCAGCTCCTCATACCTACCTCCTCGCTTCCAAAACTGTTTGCACTGTCCCCAATAACACTCAGCGGAAAGCTGTCGCTCCTGCCTAAATCCTTACTTAGGTTGGATGCTATGCCTCCGTTAGACAGGGTCACGAGGTCACGATCGATTTTGGAGGCCACCTGGAGAGCCCAGGCCGTGAACTGACTCAAAAAATTTATATCAGAGCGGGAGCGGCCCACCTCCCAGGGCTGAGCCCGTGCTAAGGCCCGGCCGTGGGACGGAGCCTGCAGCCCCAGCGCGGGGAGAGGCCAGAGTTGTTGACCCCGCGCGCTGACCCCTTCAAACTTCAGGAGAATTTTTCTGGCAGTTACCACGGTGACTGGGCACTCCAAGCTTATCCTTCTTACCACAGGGAAAAAAAAAAAGTTAAGAGGGAAAAAGAAAACGTTAAAACCTACCTCGTAGAGATGTCTATCAAGAAGCAAACATGTAAATGTTTTAATTGTTTGCTTCGCTCCTTGGGCTGCTCTGGTTCCAGCTACAGCATCCGAAGCTGCCGGCAAGAAATCGGTTTGGCTGAAAACATTTCGGCTTCTGGAAAAGAAACGTTGAATGGATTTAGCTCTTCTAAAATCTGCCTGTGGTCACGAGTGGCACGCTAAGGGGCTTATTGTGAAATCATTCTTATTTTTTCTTTCTATGTCTGTCCCCAAATTATTGCCATTTTTTATCGAATTCAGAACAAACTGAGGAAAGGCTCAGGAAGGGATTCCAGCTGCCTTCAGCTTTTCTCCAGTTAAGAACCAACAGCCTGACGACAGCACTGAACACGCAGCAATATGCTGCTGTGGTCTCTTCAGAAGAGGCTGCATAACCCACTTAATGCACCATGAAATATTATTTAACAAGTGCAAAAGAAAAAAAGAAAAAGTTGTCAGACACCTTTACTGTTGTTTTTTTCAGGTACTTTGAACATGACCCATTTCTCACTTACAAAATGTCCCAGGTAAGCAAGTTCCCATGATGCCGACAGAAATGCACCGAGGGGTCAAGAAGTGCACTGAGCAAACAAGAACACAAAATGCACCCTCTGTTCCTAAAACACTAAGTGAAAACTGCTGCTGCTTAATTTCCTAGCAATCCTGTACAACAGATGAAGCTTTTATGCAAATTTTTCGATTGTTCCTATACCTAAAGAGCACTTTCTGAAAGGGAGTGCAGACCAGCACGCAGTGTTAGTGGGGAAAAACCTGCTTAGGGCTTCCGATGGCCAACCTTCTGTCAGCATCCCCAGGCTGCTGTGGGCTGCCCGCTTCTGGACTACAGCTGAACAGGGGTTTAATGGTAGAAAGTTTCACGTCATCTGGTCTCACACGCAGTCTTGGAGTATCTCTGTCTGTTTGCAGAGCTGAATAGAAATATCCAGATGTGTTCAGCCAATGCTCAGGGCTGAGGTGGCCGAGGGGTCTGCAGAGGTGGCCCTGGCACAACACAGTGCCTCAGCTCCTGTGGGTGGAAAATAACGCAGGTTTGTGTGTGAGAAGCAAACCGCGCACATCTGCTGTTTTGTCACACATTCATTTTTCATTTCCACTACAAGGAAGAGAACAAGGAAGGCCAGCATGTGTGCACCAACCAACATTTAAAAAAAAAAAAAAGTGAATACGGAGACTGCAAAGGACTTTTCCTCCACTCAGAACTGGTTAAATTGCTCTGAAACATCATATGCTTCAATGCCAAATAGATACATAGACTTGTGGTAATATCATTCAGCAGTTTTGAATTAACCGTGAAAACAATTTAAATTAAAAACACTTAGAGATTGTTTTCCTATTACTAGACAAAGGCTAAGCCTCTCCTTAAGAGATGAATTTTTTCATTTGTGCTTTCATTGTGGCTAAACAAGGTGGTTTCACGTTTTCCCCTTTTTTTTCTGCATGAAATAATCTAAGTTGGAACAATCAGGTGGCTGATTAATAGGCCAGAGGGAAGAACAGAAGTGTCTGTTACATTTTATTTTTTGCACTCTTTTTCAACAGCCCTGTATATACAAGCATGTGCTTTTCAATTAGATAGCATGATTTATGAAGTCATGCTCAGGGCTCGCCAGGTTGTTGACTCAGATTAGAGCTATGATGCCAGCTCACTCCCTGGTGACAAACACTGACTGTCCTTCCCGCAGCCAGGCACCCCTGGCAGCCTTACTAAAAGACCTTGTGGTTGGCAGAGTGCTGAGCAGGAAATGAGGTCCCCTCCGGTTCGGGACGGAGATGACTGGAGTTACAGAAAGCTGGAAAGCAAAACCAGGACCTCCTGAGTCACAGCCTTCCAGCTCCCAGGACCCCACGGCTCCTGGCACACCTGCACCCCCTGTGCACCCCCTGTCTTTCCAGGAGCCCCCGGAGAGCTTTGGGTCCGGCTGAGACCAGACAGCAACTCCATGTGGGAGAGGAGAAACGATGGCACAGCTGCCCCTGTTGTCCCCCCATGTCCCAGCCTGGCCTCAAAGCTCAGCACCCTCCACAGGGACACTTCCCTGCTCGGTCCCAGCTGGAAGGTTTTGGCACATCTTGGGGTGGTTTGCTAGCTGCATTATAGCAAGGCATTTATCTCAGCCTGTGGCTTGGGGATCTTTTGTGTGGCCTCCTCTCTTCTAGGAATTCCATGTATAAATCACTGGAAAGCAGGAAATCTGTAAGCCGTGGTGGGAAGCTCACGCTAGGTTTGGCACAGACAGCTGCAGACCACAGAGCATCCAGAGCTGTAGGTGATGTAGCAAGCCAACACTTGACCTGAAATGGGGGAACCCAGCCCCTATTCCCCTAAGCCATCACCAGGCCTCTGGAAATCAGTTAGAAACTTGCTGGATTTATGGGAAAGGACTCCCTGATGTTCCCTATATAACATTTTCAGTTTGAATTTCCTCAGTGCAATAGAAACAATAATATTTAGACCATTTGGGGCTGAGATTATTGCTCTAATAAATTGTTTCGGGTTTCTTTTTTTTATTGGTTCATTGTGGGAAATAAGTCCCCGATTGATTTTTCTCCTAATCAGCATGGAGAATGCATTTCGCTGTAATTAAATCCTGTGTAACTGGGCACTCTGTGTTCACTTGTCTCAGAGCTCGCCGTGCTACGAGATACAGCACATCAAACACCGCACTGTACACGATAGGCACCCTGCCAGCCCGGCAGCGATTATGCGAGCTCGCCTTCCGTGTGCTTACAAATGTGCGGAGCCGGAGCACGCATGGAGCAGCGCGCATCACTTGGGAGATGTAGGAAAGTTATTAGGGAAGGAAGACGGACAGAGGGAAGGCTCAGCCCTTTCCCATCCCAGCCCGTCCCGCAGTACCAAGCCCCGGCTCCGGGCTTGGATCGGAAGCCTCAAAGTGGGGAGCGAGCGGCGGCCGCGGGAGGGGGGGCGGCGGGGGGCGGCTCTCGGCCCCGCAGCGCTCTGGGGAGCTCCGGCCGCATCCTGCCCGCTCAGCGTGCTGCTGCTCGTCGCCCCCCGGCCGCGGGGAAGCAGCCCGGCGGATAATTACCCCTCGCTGCAATCCGCAGAGCTGGCCTAATCCGAAAGCTCAAGTGCCCGTAAGTAAAACTTCAGGAAAAGTTATTGAAACTGACAAATACAGGGTGACAAATAATCAATAAAAGCCCAGTCCGACATCCTTTATTGTTTCCAGGCACTAACAGCAAGTAATGAAACCTCGGCGAAGACGGGGGGTGGGGTGGGGAGGGAGCAGCAGAACCCGGAGCTGGGCTGCCGCTTGGAGGGCCCCTAGCAGACCCAGCACGGAGGGATCCCTAGGAAGGGGCGGGGAGCGGGGGAGATCAAAGTGTCCCCCGTTCCCCGAAAGGCGCCGGGACCGAGCTCGGAGCGGCCGATGCTCCGCGCGCGCACCCGCGCGGGTCCCCGAGCGCCGCGATCCGCTCTCGGCAATAAATGACAGGAGCGGGGACACGACGCGCTGCCGCTCATTAGCATCTCGGCCCCGGGTTTGCAACGCCGCAGTTTCTAAAGTTTCAGCAGAAGACGCAGGGCAAGATAAATCTGTGCTGTCGTTTCTCTCCCTTTCTGTCTCTCCGAATTAAGTTCTGATCTATCAGTTGAAACAGCGGCCAGAAAGTTGATTCGCTTTCTGTTAGGATTTCGGGTTCAACTGGGGGCTCCTCCCGTGGCTTTAAGCTTTTGAGCTGTGTAAATGAACGGCAGTGTCACATAATCGATAGGAAAAACTCAGCTGTCACAGATCCGAAAGCAGCCTCCCGCCACAGCAATAACGTGATTTGTCATTTCAAAGTTTGGGAACGTGCTGGCTGTGTGCGGGGATGACGTGCAGGGCGAGGTGGGGGGGGTACACTGACCCCAGCTCTGCCAGCACTTCCCCCCTTCCCCTCCCTCATCCCCCCCCCCTTCCCCCACACTCTCGCTCCTGCACTGCTGGAGAAATTTCTCAACTTTGTCGTTGGGGGGGGGGTGACCCAGAACAAATCCCAGTGTCATCGTGGCCTCACCAAAGCACCCGTGTCGTCCTCCCCCACCAAGCTTCCATCCCCACCCCACCCCCCTCCCCGGCCTCCAGGACGTGCCCATCTGGAGCACGCACCGTGAGAGCAACTGTGACCATCAGTCACTAAAAGCCACACGCTCCAGTGGGCCGGGGATAAAACGAAGTCCTGGTGACGCCTGGTTAAACCACTGACCCTCCTGCCAGTGCTGGAAAGGGATGGGGGGGGTGGGGGGCGTTCGGGCAAGTCCCTCCCAGCAACCCCAACTTCGGAGAGATCGAGTTGGAGCTGTGCGGGGAAATGAGCGCCACCGGGCAGAGAGGGCAGTGCCGGGCTGAGGGACCACGGAGCTGACCTGCAGGGGGACAGACACTCGGCAGAGCCCCCCCAGCCCCCACCGCGCCCCAGGCTCCCAATGTAAACAGGGATGGCAGAAAGAGCCTCATGGGCACAGATTTTCCACTAAAACCTTTCCTTTTTTTTGATGGGAAGGACCAACCTGTGGCAGGGGATGCAGAGCTGGGAGGTTTCCCTGCTCTCAATCCCCGTCCCGTGCTGCACAGCCCTGTTTAGCTGCACACACACGCGAGAAAACAACACAGGCAGTGCACAGCTCACATGCACTCGGGGAGGGCTTTAGCTTCAAATTAGGAAGCTCTCTCAGATGAGCGATAAGTTCTCTTTGGTCAGACAGCAGCGTTTGATCGTATCTTTGTGTTTTTGTCCCCACCACAAAGGGACCTGCAGGCTGAATCAAGAAACGGGATTTCAGATCCTTTGATTTGACACAGAGAAACTGTTGCATTTGTAATATTATAACACTCTAAAGGGAAAAAAATGAAACCTCTGTAGCTGAGACAAGAAGTGTGCTTAAGTACCACTACATATCAATCCCCATTTGGATATAATTTAAGTCTCCTCTGGCTTACAGTAATATACTCTACAACCTTGAGGCTATCCAAAAGGAGGGATTTAATGAGGCCGAGTTTATACACGTATATAATTTAGAGGCTTCGCCGTAGCTGTAAGATCACAATTGGTACATGTGTAGTGCAAAGGAGCTGAAATCCCATCCAGGGACCAAGTTGCTTATTTCTGAAGGAGCTGTCATTTCCAGCAGGGGGGACACAATGAGAAGGCCAGGAGCGATGGAGCTCTGATCTCCACCAAGGAGAGATAACCACCTGATTAAAAAGGGCCTCTTGTTCCCTCGTCACTCGATCGTCGTGTGAACTTCCCTTATTTACAATTATAGGCAATGAGAGAGTTACCCAGACTGCAGTACACCCATAGCTTGGGGTTTATCCCTCCCTTTGTTATCAGGACCAGCTCTAGGGCAGCTTTGTGGACCACTCACAACGTGGGAGCACAGAAGTGCTCTGAAGAATGGAGGTGATCCGTACATTCAGGGCCACACATACGAGCACCACACATACAGCCCCTCTGGGATCCGAGCGAAGGGGCTGGGCCCAGGTACGGCCCAATCAAACCAGGCTGCTCACAGCCCTCGAATATGTGTATGAAAGAAAGCAAAGAAAGGGTCATCACACTGAAATGCCACATCATGCTCATTTTGGGGCAGTCCGAAGCACAGACGGGGACCAACAGTCCTAGTGACAAACATCTCCACTGTGATGTGCTTACTTCCTTTTCCATCCTAATATTAAATGGCACAGTGTTTGCCAGATTATTATCCCACTATTGCTTGTGCATTTGTCTCTTATGTCTAGTGTCTGTCATTACACAAAGCATTTTGAAGAGCTAATTTCAAAAGACAGAAAGTCTACACTTACTATAAAAGTCATTAAATTAGCATGACAAGCATAAAGTTCCTAGGTTATAATTTGGTTATGGATCTGAAATCTCTCCTGCTCTCTCTCTCCACTGAAGGATGAAGGCTGCAGCGAGGCATGGACACCAGTGAGGACAACTGAGCCACAGTGTGCAAATAGGGAACAGGGGAGAGGTGCAGGTTCCTTGGTACGGCAGTGGCGAAAGAAAGGTCTCTCATTTCCATCATGACTCCCAGCAGACAGAGAAAGGGCTGATCTGATGGTTTCCTGGCACAACAGGTGGGAACACAACGTAAATCCACCCTGATGAATTTCACATTCATTAACAGGTTGCTTGAAGAGCAGGCAGCACTCTTGCTTTTCAGATGCAACTAAATGCTGAAATGGGAAGATGTGTTATTCAAGCAGCCATTGGCTGCTTGTGCTAAAGCTGCAATGCATCCCATTTATTTGAATTGCTTCTTCATTCTGGAAGAAAGCTGAGGAAAGGCGGGAGAGAGGAGAGGTACTTCTACCATCTCTGTGTGCACCTGCACTGCCTGAGCACATCAACCTCAGAGGCTGCAGAACATCCCCAAATACTGCCAGGACCACGAATGCACACAGTGCAGCCAGGCGAGAGCACCCAGATCTTCCTAGATGCACAGGCATCTCCAGGACTCATTGCATTTCAACAACCAGAAAATGAGAGAACAGCCAGGGCACTCCAACCTGGTGCTGGCAGGAGACACTGCTCTGGTGGTGATTTAGGCACAAAATCTGCTGTCAACTTTTTTTCCCCACCATCACGGTGTGTCCGTGAGCTGGTTTGTTTGCTTTCAACCAGGCACTGCGAGTCTTGGAAGCCCTACACTTATCTTTTCTTCTTTAAGCACTTTAATTATCATTGCTGACCTGTTGGGCATACCTACAGTATCCATGTCCTTTTTACATCGTTGCCTTCCCTTTCTCTGCATGTTTCTGTCATTTAACACTTGCTACCTTTGCCATTAGAGTCCTAGAGTGACCCCCATGGGTATCTTTGACAGAAAGCCCCTCTGCATTCCTGCACTGTCTCCTTACCCAAGTAATAGCAAAGGACCATTCACACACATGGACCACACTGAAGCATTAATTAGGCTGATGAAATCCATAGAAATGTATGGATTCAGCATAATCGAGTTTCTTCTGCTGACTATAGTTAAGGAATACGTGAGCAGCTGGGAGAATAGAAAGTACTGTTAGGGTGAAGTCATGCATGTAATTGAGTATATTTAACATAACCATTTTAATGATCGGTGATTAAAAGTGCATCTACTTAAATTGTATACCTCTGCAATTTGTCCACATCAACTTTAGAGCAGGCACAAAGGAAAGGTCGTCATATAAATTTATAAACAAGATCCCTCCCTCGGCTGTGCAGGGCCGTGGCTGCGCGGTGGCAGCGGCAAAGGGCCTGAGGCGATGTGATGTGCGATGTGAGCGAGCCCTGCCTCGGCCCGTCCTCTCCCAGGCACTCACAGCTCTGCAAGTGCATCAGCAGCAAGTTCTCATCCGTAACTGTTCACAACAATTAGTTCCTTTGGGGGAAAAAAAAACAAAAAAAAAAACAACAAAAAAAACCCCACCACCAACAGCAACGGAAAAACAGGGTTTCTTTCCTTCATGTACTAGAGGAGTGCCTTTCCCCTCGCTTGGCAATATTAGGGGTGTGTGAGTGTGGGTATCTTTCAATAAAACCTCGTCAAAAGCTGCTGGACATCCAGCAAAGAAGTGATGGAGATCGATGCTCCAACCTGCACTGAGCAGAGGCAACGGGGCCATTCATGCCGTGTGGGCAGAGTGGGCAGTGAGGGCAGTGAGGGCAGAGTGGGCAGAGAGGGCAGAGCGGGCAGAGCGGGCAGAGTGGGCAGAGAGGGCAGAGAGGGCAGTGCGGGCAGAGCAGGCAGAGCGGGCAGTGCGGGCAGAGCGGGCAGTGAGGGCAGTGCGGGCAGAGCGGGCAGAGCGGGCAGAGAGGGCAGAACGGGCAGTATGGGCAGTATGGGCAGTGCGGGCAGAGCTGGCAGTGCGGGCGCCCTGCAGACCCCCACCATGGGAACGCGGGGAGTCGGTCCCCTCGGGCCCATGCGCTGGGAAGGCCGGGAGCCTCTCTCGCCTATTCAGCCTGCCCGGGCCGGTCGCAGCGAATAAATAGAGTCATTGTGGAGCCCATCCATAAACCGACCCGGCTCCCTCCCCCATCCCCTCTCGCCCTCCCCCTGGCCATTTATGCCCAACAGCACACGAATCCGCAACCGCTTTGCTCCGAGCGGAGCCCAAACTTTTCTCCCCGTCAGTGCGCGGCGTCGGGGGGAAAGATTTCCCCGCGTCAGGACGGGACGTGAACCGGTGCGGAGGGGGGGCAGCCCGGGGCAGGACCCGACCAGCCGCAGATAGCGGTTCCTGGCGGCCAGATGCACTCGGCAGCCCAAAATCGGGGGCAGAGCTTCACTTAAGCCGACGGTGGCGAACCGAAGGCGCGGCGGTGCCCCGCTCCGAGCAGCGCTGGGAGGGGAAGCGCGGTCGGGGCCGGCGCTGGGCGTGCGGGAGAACTCGCTGCCTTGAAAGCGTATTTTCCTTCCAGCGATGGTGGCACTTAAATGATAATGTGGGCAATGAAACCGGGGAGATTTATATCTTTTGGAAAGTAGGACGAGCCAGATGGTAATAGCGCCATTAACAAACAAACTTCGGATCCGCAAGTGAAGCTTGAAATTGGGAAAGAGATCTGGAGAACAAAAGGAGCTGCTGTTGAGGGGGGAAAAAAAAGAGTCCCTCTTCTGCCGGAGCACATTCTGGAGGGGCTGCTCCTGCCCGGCGCGAGATAATAAACGACGGCTTTTTCCTCCCCTGTTGCGACTGAGAAAGGACAGAGAAAACTTTTGCAATAGGCAAATGTGGCATTTATTTATGTGTAACCCTTTGTAGTCTCAAGTGTCCCAAATGGGCCTTTAATTCAGAGCCCCGGTTTGATACGGGAGGGATTGGTTCTCCCGAGTTTATTTTATACAAACAAAGCGCCGTTTGTGGAAGCGGAAGGGCCAAAAGTTCAGTAATCATTTTTTTTTAATTCGGAGTAACGAATAAATATGAAAGGATAAACGCTATGTGAGAGGACAGTAGAAGCGTCTGCGGGATTCAGCGCGTCCTCTCTCCGCCATTCGTCCCTTCTGCTGCCACCCCCGGGCGCTGTTTGCTGGCAGCGGGGGGGAGGGGGGGGCAGGCAGGAGCGGACCCCCCCGATCCCCCCTTCGGGTTCTCTCCCCAGGCTCAGCCCCCGGCACGCGTTTCCGCGGGGGCGGGGGGGGGGGGAGTAACTCGGCGCGGTCACCTCCCAAAGCCGCAGCGATGCAGATGTGCGGAGGGCTTTAGAAGATCCCCGCGAGCATCGCCCTTCCCGAGTAAAGTTGGTGGTGATTAAATGATTAATGATTTAAAAGATGCCTGTTAACAGCCCCGAGTTGAGAGACGCGGACCCACGCTCTAAAGTGAAATCTAACGTGAGTTTTTTCTATGTGCTGGAGATCTTTAAAAGCCCCGAGGACTTACCCTTAAGGCATTATTCAAAGAAAAAAAACTGAGACTGGCGGTTCGTCACAGGCAATTGTAAAGGGTTTCAAAGGACCGATCAAACGAGTTGGAGAGTAATCTACATTAAAGTCCGGATGGCAGTGTTACAACATGCACCTGCAGGGTATTTGCTATCCGTGCCCCTTACAGAGCTACAAATCACCATTAAAGAAAGCTGCTTAAGCTTCCTCCTCGCTTCTAGAAAGACTTACTCGGGCTCCTTCACTTTGATATTTATACATCTTGTTATTGATAAGTGCGAGGCTCTGGGTTCCCTTCCCCCTTCCCCGCCGTCCCGATACCCCCACGATCTCCCGCACCCCACGGAATCCACGCGTGGCCGCGTCCCGGTCCCCCCACGCATCCCCCCTCCGTGCGGGGAGCAGCGCCCCGCGAGGAGCCGCGGAGGGGGGACATTTTTTTCTTCTTTATTTATTTTCTTTATTTTGTTCCCACCCGCCGGCGCGGCTCTCCCGGGCGGCCGCTGTCACCGGGGAGACCGGGGCAGCCCCGGCCGCATCGGCACGCTGCCCGGCCCGGCGGATTTTCTCACAGTTGCGGGAGGTGCAGACATGGAAATGAGCTCATTACGGGGAGGAGTGGCGGCAGCAGAAGCCCTCCCCGCCCCCGGCCCGGCTCGGCCCGGCCCGACCCGGCCCAGCGCAGCCCGAGGGCTCGGGGGCGGCTCCGTCCCGTTGCTGTTATTCGGGGAAGTTTCACTCACGGCCGCTCTCAGCCCCGCGGCGGGAGCCCTTAACCCCTGGCACGCCGCTGCCATCCGGGACAGCCCCGCCGAGCCCCCGGCCCCGTGGCCCCAAGCCGTTCCCACGGCGGCACCAGGCGGACGCGCTGCTGCCCGCGCCAGGTGATGCCAAAGTTGCCAACTAAACCAACAAGCCGGGAAAGGTAAAACTAAACAAACAACTAAATAAGAAAATAATAAAAAATCAAGATTTCTCCTCCAAAGGTCAATAGGCATCGAGGAGTCCCTTCCTCCGGCCGCAGGCAGGGATTGTGAGTCCGATTCACTGCATTCGTTGCCGGGAATCTCAGCGATCTGTGTTTCACCACTTGCCTCGAGTGGGTTCTCTCAATCAAACAAACACGAACCGCCCCGGGGCAAGGCAGGGGGCTGCGGGCCCGCGTTCCTGGGGCTGAGAACGGGAGCTCCTCCGAGCACGGCAGTGGAAACGCACCGGAGGGGCTGCAGAAGGGGACTGAACCACAGTTTTCCCGGCCTCTTCGTGTCAAAAAAAAAAAAAAAAAAAAAGAAAAGAAAAAAAAAGAAAAGAAAAAAAAAGAAAAAGGAGAGAGAAAATCTGCCGTATTTGTATGTCTGCCCCATCTCCTGACACCCCTGCTTGCGCAGAGGCCGACACACATCGCCCTAATCTCCCGCTGACGGTGCTCCGTGCGCATCAAAGCGCGCATTGTTCGGCGCCCGGGGGGGCAACGGGACGGGGCTGGGGCTCGGCACCGCTGCCAGCTCCCCTAGGCCAAAGTTTTCCAGATCACTCTTCCCAGCAGAACTGCCCTCTGACAAGAGGGCTGGGCGGTAGGGCGAGGGCTCCGTCGCGTAGGGCTCGTCCCAGCCTCAAGCGCGAGGGAAAATTCCGCACAGCGCCCAAAGCGCACAGCCCGGCGGGTTCGGAGGGGATCGGGGCTACGTGCAGAGCCGAGCAAGGAACGGTGCAACTTCCTCTCGGAGCCGTCCCGCGGGGTCCCCGATTGCCCCCCTAAGGGAACCGCGAGTGCAGCCGGGAGCGTTTGGGCCGGTGTTGGGGGGAGGCCAAGCTGAGGGGCCCCGCAGAGCAGAGGGGGAAACTCCCAGCGGGGTTCCGGGGTGCCGTTCCATCGCACACCCCCGGGCCGGACAGGCCCCGCCGTATTCCCTGTGCAACTCGCAGCCTCCTCCAAACTGCTGCAAACTTAGCTCCAGGCACGTCCGCGGGACTGGCAAGAGGGTGACGAGACACCAAATCCCCCCGGGCTCCCCTCCCCTCCGCCGAGCCGAAAAGTGCCCGCAGCTGCCCGGGGGGGGGGGCACGGCGAGAGCAGCGAGCGCTCCTCGGGCCAGGCGCTAATTTGGAGCTCGGAGGCTGCCAGCTGAGGGCTGGGTAGCAACCAGGGGAGAGGGGGTATTGCTGCGGGAAGATTTAGGTTGTTGCTAGGATGTGAGAACAAAAAATCTTCAATAAGTCGAGGAGGGGGGAAGACGGGGCAGTGGGGGAGGAAGGGGGGTTACAAGGTTTGTCACAGGGAAAAGTGCAGACATCTGCTGGAACTTCCATATCTAAGCTGTTCATTTACAGGAGCCAACTTCTGAAATCTCCACAATTAGATCTGCATTGTTCTTTCTCAACAACACTGCCTAGAAAGAAAAGGTCTTCTCTGTCGGGGCCAATCCAACGAAGCGTTTGACGTTATTAAATAATAAAGCGATTGTGATTTACATTGTTGTTCAGAAAAAGGGCCAATTATCCACTGTTATGTTGCCATAAAGATCATATTAACTCGAATTAGTAATCAAACAATATGCTAGCGTTAAAAGTATAGAGCGGGCAGCGCGAGCGGGCTTGTCGCATCCTCACTTGCGCTGGTAAAACCGGAGCGCACAAACACTGCGACAGGCGCTCAAACTTCGTCCTCCACGGGAGAGAAGTGAGCGAGGTGCCGGCGGGCCGGGCCCCCGTGTCGGCGCTTTGCAGTGAATTCGGAGCCACCCAAACCTCGGGCTGGTTTTGTGTTTACAAATTAATTGGCCATGATATCGCAGAAAATGTTCCACAGCGCTCGACGGATCGGGCGCTGTTTGGTCTGCGCGATGTCGGGTTTCGGATTGGCATTTTGAGGGCTGTTGGAGCTGGGTTAGGTTCGTTATTGTTATTATTATTATTATTATTATTATTATTATTACTCGGAACGGTGTTTTTAAAAGATTTCAACCCGAAAACGAATCTCAGCGCCACCCAAACGCGGAGCCAGACGCATCCTTGCACTCCGCCAAACGTACTCCGCCGTAATCAAATAATTATTTTTATTAAAGCAGTTATTAGGTTTATAACTCATTTGCCACTTAAATTTGTGCAACCAACCAAGGCGATCTAAATAGGTTTGAGTTGCCCCTTGGGTCCGGGATGTAAGCGGTAAGCAGGAGGATTAATTACGGGTGTGCGCAGCGCCGGGACACAAAGGCTGTGAGCAGCGCGGGGGCTGCGGTGGGAGCGGCCGCCCCCGGTACGGCACCGCCCGGAGGGCACCGCGCGGCGCTGCGCAGCGCAGCGGGACAAGGGGAGCTGCCGGGGGGGCTCCCACTTGTTGGCTCCCACCTCCGCTGCCGGGTGATGCTCCGGCGGCAGAGACCCGTTGGAAACGTCCCGAAAACGAAGTGAGAACCGTCCGTATTTTTTTTTTTTTTTCTTTTCTTTTCGTATCAATATTATCTTTTCCCTTACGCCTCGCCAAGATCCGCTCTTTTGTGCCCGGGGTGACGAGAGCTGACCCCTGGGAACACGCTGCAGCACCCACCGGAATCTGCCTGATTTCCACCGTCATCTCCCGCGATCACGTCGCGTTACAGCGTGTGTGAGGGGGGTCGGGTTCGCTGTCAGCCTCTCCCGCTTAGCGGTGATCAGGCAAAGAGTGCCTTTGCCAAACGGTTCCAGAAGCTGACGCTGTTTGTTACCACGACTGGGGGGGGAAGAGGGGGGGGAGAACTTTCACAGTAACGTGGCTCTTTAGAAGCAAACAGAGCAATTTTCCCCGGCGCAATGCATCAGCAGCTACAACCAAAAGAGCTTAACGTGCTTCTTGCAGGACGGGTGCGAGGACGCAGCGGGTGCGGGGGCTGCTCCGGGCCGCCCCGAGGAGTCGGCGCGGTGCGCGGCTCCCCGGGGGGGATTGGGGGAGCACAGCCAGAGGCCGCGGGCTGTGCGGTCAGCCCTCACCCTGCGAGTCACTGCGAATAAAACTCGAGGAACCGCGTGTGTAACATCGGACTTCCTCCGAACAGATCGCCGGGAATAAAAAAAAAGTGATAATAATAATCATGATAAAGTGAAGGAAAGAAGCCAAGAAAAACCAATCTGCGCCGAATTAGTAGAACAGCAAAGTTTCTATCCGTGTATAAGGATAATATATTAAGCCAAAAAGGAGACAGGTTATCTCCAAACAGGATTAATATGCGTTCGTGTATAGGATTAGACCATCTCATCCATTTAAAAACAGTGTCTCTCCTCCTCCCCACGCCACTTTATTATATATATTATATATTAAAAAAAAAAAAAAAAAAAAAAAAAAACCCAAACTTTCCCTGTTCGGAGCTCTCAGAGAAGGCATTTTGTTAATCTAGAGGCTTTTGTTCTTTCTTTTTCTTTTCTTTTTGCAATCGGACGCGGCTGATGGCCCGGTCTGAGCTGCCTTAGAAGGGACCAGGCCAGTCTGTAAAACCTGTGATCAAAACAGACCTTCTTCAGAGCGAGCACAGCAGATTTAAATGTTGGTCAAAAGGAGTCACAACTGTTCATTAAAAGCGAACCCTAACTAGGGCTAATGTATAGCCATTTTGTGGGCTGAAGGCTGTGGAAAGAGGCGAAAAAAGTCTGAGTGTGAGCTGATGCCGTGCTGGCTGGCAGTGTGTGGTCTATTGTAGGGAATGTGCTTTTTCCACTGAACAGAGAGCCCCCCTCTTTTATTCCCCAGCTCCACTGCACCTGCACTGGATCAGGGAGCTACTGCCATTCACCACATCAACACAGAAGACATCTCTGACAGCACTCAATTCATTACATTTCTTCCTGCTTTTCAAACCAACACACAAGAAAAAAAAGAAAAAAAAAAAAAAGAGTATTGCCAATCAGTGCAGGGGGGGGTGGGGAGGGGGGGGGGGGGGGGGCAGGAAAGAAATCTTACAATACTTGATATTCGCAACTCATTTCGGATTTCATTAGTCAGAAAGCTCACTCCTCACTCAGCCAGTCACAACTTTTTCTCCTTCCCGTCCCTATGCGCTGTGGGGACGGCAGGAGGACGGGGATGTGGAGAGTGCCGCAGCAGTGCCGCCTCGGTGCCCCCCGGAGCCCCGGGCCGGGAGCTGATCCATAATTCATGGCAGAGGAGCTCTGGGGAGACGGGAAGAAACGGCCCAAGAGAGCAAAGCGTCCCGGAGCGCTGCCGGCAATTCCCGCGCCCGTGTCGCCGCGGGGCACAGCCAGGGGACCGCGGCCACCCGGGGGGACACAGCGCGGCCGGGGACAGCGGGGGGCAAAGTTGGGGCCGGCGGAACTTTTCGGGGGGAGGTGGTGGTGGGAGGCGGGACGGGACGGGGGGGTCTGGGAAACGGTCGGGTTTGTTTCTTCCCAAATCGTTTTTCAGAAGCATTTGCAAGCGAAAGAAATCGAGCCCGGGGTTTTAGATTCAGGCATTTGATCTCGCCGGATCCAGACATCTAATTAGAGTGGCCTCAGCGATTGGAACGGTGTTAATTCCCATTGTTCCCCGCTCGGCTCTCGTGGCCCCGCACCGCTGGGTTACGCTCCTTTTCAAAACCGAGAGAAGAGATCTTTTTATTTTAAACCGATTATATAAATATATATGGATTCCTTCTCTCTTTGCGGCCCGTGTGCCTCTCTCCGACCAAAATGCACGCTCCTGGCTGCCGTTCCTCACACCCTGGCGCAGCCCTTCCACGGGACTGAGCGGCCATAAATCCCGAGGAGCTTCTCTCCTACCTGAACAGCAGGAGGAAATCCGACTGCCTGCTGTCGGGCGTACCGCGCGTATCGATAAGGCGCTGCCGACTCCCGCTCGGGACCCCGTGAACCTATCGGTTTCTTTACACCAAACCCCGCTCGGATGCGTGCTTTGGGGACACGGAGCGCCGCGATGGGAAAAGCCGCGAGCGCAGCGTAACGTGGGGAGGAATGGGACGAAGGCCGCGGAGCGCCGGCCCCACTCGCGGAGCGGCAGATTGCTTTTCGAGCTAAAACTAATAATTTCATAACTGATTCCCATTCAATCTGGCGCCGGTGACGTCACGGGGCATTAGCATACGAGGAGGGATGAAGCAGTGTGGCTGGAGTTGATAAGGTGCCTCCTGAGGAATTCGCCGCTTGTTTTAATACATTAATTATTTCTCTGTCTTCCGCAAGTTTGGCAATTTGTAAGGGCTTAAAGGACCCATCGCTCCGGGAGGACGGGCTGCAGCACTCTCCTGCCTGGCTCCGCGGCCGCTTTCCCAGCCCCGAGCATCCCCCACCCGGGGGGGGGGTGCCATCCCGGTCCCCCCCAGCGTAGGGCAGAGGCCCGCTCCTCTCCATCTACTGGAGGGGTTCCCCCCCCCCCCCATTCATCACGTCTGTCTGCAAAAAAAGCGCCCTCGTGACGTCAGCAGCCCTAACCACAGAGCGATGATGGGGTCACCGAGGTCCCGGGGGGGGGGGAAGGGGGGGGTCGGCGGGGGCCGGGCTTGCCCCCCTCCGCTCAGCGGGGAGGGACGCGCTGCGGGGACCCGCAGCCCCCCAGAGTCCCCGGGGACCGCTGTTACGGCCCACCGAGCTCCGCCCGACGGGGCGGCCCCCCGGGTCCCGGCGGGTACCGCTCGGCCCCACCACCCCCTGGCTTCCCTGAAAGAGTCAACAGCCTTGAAATAACCGCTCGGTTACTCGAGGCCGAGGGGCACTTGGAAGGAAGGAGAGACTTTTTTTTTTCTTCTCAGTTGGGAGTGGGGAGGGGATGCAAACAAAATAACTAGAAAGCTTAGAAGACGACAAAAAAACAACGAGGAAATAGAAGAAATATACAGGCGCCGTTAAAGAGCTGAGCACCAGGCTATGGCACTGAGAGGAGCGGGACGGCGGCAAGCGCAGCCCGACTCGGGCACAGAGAGCCCCGGTGCGTCTCGCTCTGCCCCGGCTGCGCCCACGAAGCTCCACGGGCCCGCGGGACCCCGAGCGCGGAACGACCCGTGCGGTGCGGCCGAGCCCATCTTCACCTGAACTTCTGCAAGTGGGAATAAAAGATCACGGCCCTTCTGGACGCCCCCTCCTCCTGCACGCACAGGCGCACACGCGCACAGATACGCGCATGCAAACACACACACACACATGCAAACACACACACACACACACGCACGCACGCACTCGCACTCTCTCCCAGGCTCAGCCACGCTCCCCCAGCAGCGCGGTGCCCCCCCGCCCCGCTCCGGCCCCGTTTTTTTTCCCGCTCCCCCCGCAGCGCGGCACCGAGAGCAGGCCTGCGCCCAAACAGAGCTCCGAGTTCGGCCCGCTCCGAGCCTGTCCGCTTCTCTCCGCGTTCTCACAGCCACATTTACAACTCCGAGGATTTCCATTCCCGCGTTTCCAATTTTTCTTTTTTTTTCTCCCTCCACTCCCTTTTCCCCCTAAGTTTGTAAGCGAAAAAGCCCCCGCACTCACTTCAGCGCCGGACATCCTCTCCAAGTGAACTCGATTCCTCAAAAGCAAAACAGGACCAAACTTCTCGCATCCCCCGGGCCAGCGTCAGAAATCTGCTTTTAATTACCAAAACCCAACTAGCGGCGGTGCTAACTAGCGGGCGATCAAACCGCAATCAAACTTCAATCTCTGAGCAGTTAGCTATAAACTGTCAGCAATTGAAAAGTAAACCCGGTGCACACAAAGGCTCTGTTTAATTTTCTCGTTGTAATGGCTCTAAATGAGGACCCCATCACTATGCAGTTAAGCGGTGTTGCTTGTCCCCCTGAGGCGCTGATCAGTTCTTTTTAATGTGAGAAAACTGGCAGCTCGAAGCCCGTCAATGGAGCTCCCACAACAAAAGTCCTGAAAAGCTGAATGAATTGGGTTTGTAATTACTGCTTCCCTCTCCCCCCTTGCAGCTTATCTCTTATTCATTCAACATATATTATTGTCACCTAATCGCACACTCCCAACATTTTTTTTACTACTACTGCGGACATGTTTGTTGTAGAAATTAAACAAAATAACCCTCCTTCTGCTCCCCCCCCTTCCCCCCCCCCCCCTCCAGCGGTGTCAGGACCCGGCTGGGCCAACGCGCGGCCCGGGGCTCAGCGCTCCTCTCGGGAATCCCGCACGCACTTTAGATTTTCATATTTGAGTTAGCTCGGGATTTAAATAACTGAAGTGTATCTAATCACACCTATCAGCAATGGGCCTCTTTCCTTCGGCGGACCCGCGTTATACATCGCTTCAATCGCGGAGCTATCCGCCCGCTCTGCTCTGCCGCACGTCGGGGCCGAGAAGGCGCTCACCCGGAGGGCCCGGGCCGCAGCGGGGGTCTCCCGGCGTCGGCACCGGCACCGGCACCTCTCCAGGCCGGCACAGCCCCGCGCTCCGAGGCCCGAGATGCTTCTGCAGCCTCTCCTCTCTTCCCCCCCTCGAGAACCGTCGGTCGCAGAAATAAGCGCCGCTATTACAATCGCATCTCCTAACAGTCTAAATAATTAATTGAACCATTGCTCTTTGACCCTCGGAAAGTCCAGTAGGGACCCGTTTGTAGTAATAATACCCCCGAATGAGCCCTTGTCAAATATTCATTTAGTGGTTAATGTGAGCGATGTCCCCCTGGGACGGGCTGTAATACCAGCTTCCAGGCTTTGGCAAGAAACCCCGCTAATCTACCTCTCCAGTTCCGTAAAATATTTTAACACCCCGGCCCTCAAACAGCCGTAAAAAAAATCACAGGGGAAACTCTAATCTCATCCTCAGGCTCATTGCAGCTCTGTGCAACGTTGGCGAAATGTTACACCGACATTCATGGACCACGCATCGCCCTGGGATGGAGCACGCAGCAGTTCCGAGGGGATGCCCGAAAGGGCTCCGAAAACAGAATAAAACCGCAGCCACGGGCTCCGCTATCCCCATCTCAGCTGCAATAAACGCCCGGGATAATGGCTGAGGTGTGAATGGGGTTACTTAATGCGTTGCATTGAAAATTAGCAGGACAATGGCGTTCTTCCAAGTCGCACTTTAAAAATAAAAGCATTCAGCTGGACCTAGAAAATGCTTTGGGTTATCCTCAGTAAACGGATAAATGGATGGATGGATGGATGGATGGATGGATGGATGGATGGATGGATGGATGGATGGATGGATGGGAGGAATCTGCCCAAGGGAGATCAGGTTTCACCAGCATATATTTTACATCATAGTCCGAAATCTAAGCTCAAACAAATTGCCCATATAAAAAGTTGCTGAAAACACTAAGCCTGAATATGTGGTTTAGTGCCTTTGTTTAATGGTATTACCTCGCCTTCTTTATGCGAATTGTAAAAGCACCAACGATTCCAGCTACCCCCCTCGACTATTCCAGTTAGCACTTCAAAAAGGGGCCCGGTTTTATTGCTGTTAATTGGCTAAGATTCGCTCTAAAAAAATGGGATCGAGATATCGATTGGGCTTTTATTCCCAGTCCCCTTTTCTCAGCGAGGGGAGCGGAGCGGGACTGCGCGCTCACTACCACGTGAATAATCCCCAGTTGCATTACAAACGCCGCACAGCTCTGAAAAAAAATATTTTACTCGTTGCATTAATGCAAAAGAAATAGAATAGGTTGGGAATGTGCAATAATTGCCGTGTGCCCAAACACCGCGACGGCGCGGAAATAAAAGGGACAAAGGGAGCTGAGCTGCAGCACAGTGAGCAGAGGAGCCCCACAGCCCGGCAACGGGAGTTCTCCGGGCACCCGGCTCCAAGTACGGAGGCCGGAGCCGAGCCTGGCGAACAGCGCAACGACACAAACCACAGCGAGCCGGCCAACTCTTCTTTTGTGATTTCTGCCCGCTTTTTTTTTCCCGTTTGTTCCTCCCTGAGCTAAATCGCAATCGGGCGACCGACCAGAAACACGAGAAAGAAAAGCTGAACCACACTCGCACCCGGCCTGTGCCTAAGCAAACCGCCACGTCCGTGCCTCCAAGCACGACAGCCACGAGCAGGACACGCGACCGCTTTGCAATCACGGCCTCCCGCTTCCTCGGGCGCCGCGTTCCTCCCATTCCTACCCGCACCTCCCCACTCGCAGTCCCGATGCGGCCCGCAGACGCGTTGGCAGCGCGGACCCACGCGGGGCCGCCCGGGTGCCAGGGGCAGCGCCGCCGCTCCCCTCTCGCCGCCCCCGGGCCGGGCAGCACCGAGCGGCCCTCGGCGGCGGCGGTTCCGAGCGCACGAAGCAGAACTCTACCTGGCACCGACGGCGGAGATCTCCTCCTACGTGGCGGGCGCCAGCGCTTCTCTTTGGGGCTCGCGACCGGCCGCAGAGATTGTCCGAATTGAGGCTACACCGCGCTGGCAATTTAAGAAATAGGATTCAAGAAAGAGCTGTCATTTCGCGTGCGAGTCTCCGCCGTTCGCCCGTCTCGTTTTGTCCTGCTCGTTTGTGCCGCTTTTCTCGTTCCTTACCTTTGCCCGACCGATCCCCCTCCGCCCCCACCTCTCACCTCCTCCTGCGCTGCCCCGGAGCGAGGAGCGGAAACTTTGGCAAGTGCGGAACAAAGGCAGAGCTCGGGCCCCGCAGCAGCCCCGCAGCCCCGCAGCCCCGCACCGCGCCCCGAAGGCCCGCACGGCTCAGAGGGCACCGCCGGGCGCGTTGGGAGCGCGGATCCCCCGGCAACAAGTGGCCGAGCGGACGGGACCGGGGCCTCCGCTCCGCACCGCCGTGCGTCGAGGACGGCCGTTCCGGTAAAGCGTATCGCGCTGCGACCCTGTCTATCCACACGTATAAAAATATTCATGCCTCGGTATACGGCTGCATTATTTATAACAGTCTGTCGGCCGCGGGGATACCTTCCTCTGATGAATTATTGAAAAATAATAATAATAATTTAAAAAAAAAAAACACAACAACAACAAAAAAAAAGCAGCTTGCGGTACAAAAATAAATCCAACACTCAAACGGAACTTCAGTGTCCATATGTCAAAAATTTATTTATCTCAAACTGTGCATAATGGAGTAAAAACTTAACTTGGATATGTACCTGTTATAAGGATGGTATTAGTTCAAATATATACATGGACTGTCGGCAGACTGATTGCAAATAATACAGAGCCGAATCTTTAAAATACAACTACGGAAACTGAGGAAAAAAAAAAAAAAAAAAGAACTTAAAATATCATCACAATAAATGTACAGAAATATTACAAACCATAAGAAAATATTTCAAACACAGTAATTTCAGGTTGGTGGTTTTTTTTTGTTTGTTTGTTTTTTGTTTTTGTTTTTGTTTTTTTCCCTTTTCTTTGAACGGGATGAAGTCTGGAAACAAAAAAGTTATTATAAATTAACAAACGGCGTGTGAACCTTCATGGCAATTTTTGCTTTTTTAACAAGAAGTAAAAAATAAAATAAAATAAAATAAAAATGTCGTACATCGAAACGTTTGCCCTCACCCAGCAAACCAAGCCCACGGTTCGCCAGTCCCCTTCCTACCGCTTCTGCCTTTTGTACAATTTCTAAAACAATTTCAACGTCCAAATGCTGCACAAGAACTCCCTCTCCTCCCGCAGCTGCCGTCAGCAGAGCTGCCAGGGCCACGGAGCTCCACGGAGAGTCTGTGTGTAAAAAACCACTCGCGAATTCTGGGGTTTGATTTCTCCCCTCTCCCTATGACCGATGGACATTCTGATTGCCATGTTGAGTTTGATAAATACTGTACAAAAGTTGCCTGCAAATATTAAAACATTTCTCCTCTTCGCTCTTTGAGTCTAGCTCTAAATATTAGCGGTAAAGACTTTTGCAAACTTCCTGCAAAGTTCCTACCGTTCTCACTAGAACTTTTAAAAAGTTTTGTGTAGTCGCTTCCCCTCCGAGATCTATACAAGTTCCTTTGTCGGCTTTATTTCTGGCCCCCCTCGCCCCCCCCCTCCCCTCCCCCCCCAGTTTTCTCTGTACAAAAATAGTCCAAAAAAAAAAAAAAAAAAAAAAAAAAAAGTCCAGAATTTCTAATAAAAGTTTTTTGTTGTTGTTGTTTGTTTGTTTTGTTTAGTTCTCCTTCCCCCCACCCCCGCCCCCCCGGCCCCTTTGTCTTACATATGTGATAGAGGGAGTGTGCCATTAATGGCTGTGCCAGGAACAGGTGCACTCTGGTAGTGTTGGGACATATGAAGTCTGCTTGGGGCAGCTGGTTCTGGTACTTCAGCACCTGGTAGATACATGCTGATCATGTCCCGAAGGTCCCCGGCTTGGCAAGGAGCCCTCGAATGAGACGAGGAGGTGACTACGGGGGGACTGGAGCTGGATTCCGTCTTGACCACCGAGCCCATGGAGCCCAGGGCCATGCCCGGGGTCCCTTGCTGGGAGTACGACATGCTGTAGGTAGGCGATCCGTTCATGTACGTCTGCGAGCTGGTCATGGAGTTGTACTGCAGGGCGCTCACGTCGTAGCGGTGCATGGGCTGCATCTGCGCCGCGTTGTGCGCGTTCAAGCCCGGGTGCTGCGGGTAGCCGAGCTGCTCTTGCATCATCCCATAGCCTCCGTTGGTCCAGCCGTTCATGTGCGCATAACTGTCCATCCTCTGGTTCACCCCAGCTCCCAAGGTGGCCCCAACCCCTACCCCGGTCGTCATGGTATTGGTGCCCGGCGCCAGTAAGCCCCCTGGCAACGTGTACTTATCCTTCTTCATCAGGGTCTTGGTTTTCCTCCGGGGTCGGTATTTATAATCCGGGTGCTCCTTCATGTGCAGAGCTCGGAGCCGTTTGGCTTCGTCAATGAAGGGTCTCTTCTCCGCCTCGGATAAAAGTTTCCACTCGGCCCCGAGCCGTTTGCTGATCTCCGAGTTGTGCATCTTCGGGTTCTCCTGGGCCATTTTCCGCCGCTGCCCGCGGGACCAAACCATGAAGGCGTTCATGGGGCGCTTGACCCGGTCCGGGCTGTTCTTCTGGTTGTTCGCGGCCGAGTTGGAGTTGCCTGTGCCTCCCCCCGAAGTTTGCTGGGGGGCGGGAGGTTTCAGCTCGGTTTCCATCATGTTGTACATTCAAACTACTTTTGCCTGGAACCAGCCCGGAGCGGAGAAGCAGAGCGGCGGCGGCGAAGTCCCGAGCCGGACTTTTTTTTTTTTTTTTTTTCCTAGGGAGGGGTATGAAAGGGGGGAGGGGGACTCCCCAAAACCACACTTGGATCGAGATCAGAATCTTCCTCTTCGCTGATGGATTAATAATGCTAATAACTGCTATTATTACCGCCGGAGCTTCGGATTTAAAAAACTTCTTCCTCCTTTTTCCCTTTTCTCTGCCTGCCGCCCTCTCTCTCTCTCCCTCTCTCTCTCTCTCCACCTCGGTCTTAAAGAGCCAGCAAACTACTTTACCCCCTTTTGCAAACACACACACTCTCTCTCTCTGCCTTGACAACTCCTGATACTTTTTTGAACAAGTTAATAGACAACCATCCATGTGATGGGGGCTTGTCAGGGAATAAATGCGTTCGCCCCGGCCAATCAGCGCTCGGCGGCTCCGCCACTGAGGACAAGTCTCTACCCCTGGTTTTGCATGAAACGGGGCGGGGGCTCGCAGCCGCCGGGACGGCGCGGCGGGGGGGGCGGGCCCAGGGCCGGCCCAGGCAGCCACTGGGAAGCCTTTGTATCTCCCCTTCCAGCAACAGGTCACACACGCCTTTTGGAGGAAGTGGGTAAACAGCATTGTTGCTACGTTGTTGTTGTTGTTGTTTTTAAAGTTGATGTTGGGAGAAGCCATAGGGGGAGCGGGAATGGCTTCCCCCCGACCCTGCGCCCCGTTGCGAAGTGTCCCCCGAGCCGTCGCCGTCCGGCCGCGTGTGCGGCGCTCGCCCCGTCCGCCGGGAGCGGAGCCCTCCGACCCGGTGCCGCGCCGCGGAGAGGAGCCGAGTGGGCCCCGCGCAGAACGGGGCCGTGCCGTGCCCTTCTCTCTCCCTCCTTCCGACCCGGAGGCGCCCGCTGGAAGCAGGAGCGGAGGACCCCCGACAGCCCTCCCCGCAGATCGCGGTGCGCGGCCTGCAGCCCAGGGACGCGCCCTCTGTGCGACGCTGGGTGGGCGCGCCGGGCGGGGGGGGGGGGGGTTGGGGAGGGGGCGGCCCGCAGGGACAAATAGGTAGTTTTGTTTCTCTTGTTGTCGCTACACGGGGCCGCACAAAGCCCCGGCTAAGTTTACTTCCACTCTCTTGTCGGGATCTTTGTTGCTAAAACGCACTTGACGACAAAGGAAGGAGGGGAGAGAAAGGGGGGCGGGAGAGGGGGCGCTTCCCGGCCCCGCTCTACGCGCGCTGCCGCGCCCCGACGGCGCTGCTTTGCCCGCGGCCGCGCTCCCCGGCAGCGCCGAGGCCCCCCGAGAAGGGCCCCCGAGCGGCGCGGCACCGCGCAGGGCCGGGTTGGGGCCGGGGCAGTGGCCGGGCGCCCCGCGAGGGCTCAGCCGCGGCACTGCGGCGCCCCCTGCCGGCGCGGTGCGGAGCGGCGGGAACCGGGGCGGGGGGAAGGGAGCGGCCGTGCTCCCCCCCCGTCCGGGTAACGCGCAGGAAAAGTGCGGCGGCTGAGGGTGCATCTCTGGATGATGCATATAAATGCTCTCGGCTTTAACGTGTGTAATTCCGAGGCGTATATACAAGCCGGTATATATATAACCTGGACAGAAGCGACGGGTTGAAAGCGTCGGAAAAGGGGCGCGCTTTGCGGGATGCGCACACCGGCTGACCCCGCGCTCCCAGGGCCGCCAAAAGCTTTCTTATCGGTCGTGCCCAGGGCCTGCGGTTGATAACAACATCCAAAATCATAATGATAATAATACAATCTTGGGGATAACGAAGTTTGAAAAGCGGGGAGGAGCGGGCGGCGGTGGTATAATAAGCGGATACCGGAGCGCGGCCCTGTGCGGGGCCGGGCCCCTTCCTCACCACGTTTATCGCACCCATAAAGGGTGGGAAATGCCCAACAACTGCGTTATCGGGCGGTATTTACAGCTTCGTTTGAACTAACCGCTTTAATTATCGATGCCATCAACTATATGTGGAGCATCTGCATCATAACGCGCTCTAGAAAATGGGGTGCGGGCCGTGCGAGCCTGCTGCGCCGGGGGCGGTGGGCGCGCGGATGAACACGGCCGGACCCCGCGGCTCCGCGCACGGCGCTGGGGGAGCAGAACGGGGCTGCTTCAGCACGAGCGGATTTATCAAACGACTCCCTTTGGTATCATTTATGGAGATACGAAGTGGTCGCATTAAGCAAATAGTCCGCAAATGTCCTCGGTGATGGGCTCTGCGGCACGCGCACTCTTATTTCCAGGTTATGCGTTTCTTTAAAAGAAAATGAACGTTAACGACTTGGATTTTGCGTATTTACTGTGCTAATAATCGCCGATTCTCTCTGAGCCCCGAGGATACAGCCTATCGTGTTAACTGTATCGGAAAGAATATACGCATTTTCATATTATTTTTCCGAACCTGCCAGTAACCAATCTAAGCAAACTATTAAGCGGTCTTGTGGAGATGGAAGATTGCAGCTCCATTTTTTGTCCTTAGCTGCAAATAGAGGTTTAACTTGCAGTAATTAGGTGAGAACTAGCCAAGCATCTTACTATTATGATGCTTGTTAAAAACGCTTCTTTTCTGCATCTGCATTTGAGTGTGTTCCCCTCCACTCTTAATCTTCTTATGGAAATGAAGGCGAACGGCAGGGAACCTGCAGAGACTTAGAGAATGTCCTTGTTAACTGGAATTTCTCAGCATTGCTAATTAGCAGAGTTTGACGACCACCAGTATTGGGGAAAGCTCTGTTTAGCCACTCACAAACCCTTCCGAGGAAGAGCAGACTAATTTTATTTTGTAATTAAAATCTGAAAAGGGCCCTATTTGACAGTTAGGGCTATGAGAGTTTTATCTCCCTGTGAAATAATTACTGCCTTGATAACTCAATTTTCCGCAAAATGTCAACTGTGAGCTCCGAAAGTTTTAATTTCATTATGTTTTTAAAAAAAAAAAAAAAAAAGCCGAAGACGAAAATGTACAGAGAAATTTCCTCTCCCCCGTCTCCTTCTGCAGAGCCGAAGTTCCCCGGGCAGTTCCACACACGACCCATGCCCCAAGCCCTGGGGACCTCAGCTATCGAGGGCGGGAGGAACACCCTGAGTGTCCCCTGCAATCTACTGAAACCATTTCGAGTGGGTCCGAGCCCACGGAAGGGCAGGGCAGGGGGGGCTTCCGCCTTCTTCATGCTCCCCAAATGACGAAAACGCCACATTTTCTCCAGGAAATAATTCCACCACGGTGACGGACAGACCCAGAGACAACCTGAGGGCACTTAAAAGAGGGGACAGAAAAAGAGGAAAAAAAAAAAGAAAAAAAACTCCGCCAAACTTCAGAAGTTGGGGCCGAGTTCAGGGCCGGCCCGCACCCCGCCGGGCCCCGCACCCCGCCGGCCCGGGGCCACCCGCTCGGAGCGGCCCGGAGGGCGCGGGCGGCCGCTGGGGGAACGGGGCGGGGAGGGGGGGGGGGGGACCGAGGCGCTGGAGCAAGTGTAATCCACTCTGCTTGCGTTTGGGATATTTTATTATTATTTAAAACGGTTTAATCTGCTTTTTGTCCCTGCCTGTCCAGCAAGTAGCCCGATTGTCGCTCTCAGAAGTGGCATTACACGTACAAACGATCGAGGGGGGTGAGGCACAAACCTGCGTCCAGCCCCAATTTCGCCCAATAATTTCATTCAAGGGCTCTAAGGACCCTTGAAAGCTGGGGAATGCGGAGGGAGCTCCGCGTTGCTCCCGGCGTCGCCTTTCATCCCCCTTCTCCCTAATGGAACAGCCGGGAGAGCACACGTGCGAGCGGCTCGTGGCCCCGCAAGCGCCCCGCGCCGAGCTCCGGGCCCGGCTGCGCTCCGGGGATCGGGGGGTGCCGGCGGTCCGCCCCGAGCCGCTCCGCGACCACCGCCTCCAGCAGCTCTGCTGCTACTTTGAGCGACGTTAAGGGAAAAAAAGCACCAACACAGCGTTTAAAGAAACAAATAAACAAAAAAAAACAATCGAAAAAGAAATAAGAGGGAGCGGCTCCACCTTTCCTCTGTGGGACCACAAGAGAAATTTAAAAAAATAACCGTAAAGCTGAGATGATGGGACGAGTCGAACGTATACAATAAACATCAGCAAAGCCGGCTCACGCACACACACCGGCGCTCCAAGTCGCTTTCAGAAGGCTTCCAGCAAGCGGAGAGGCCGTGTGTCCAAACCTGCTCTGCTCCCAGGGCTCCAGAAACGGCCCTCCAACTCTGGCTGACTCTTCCCCACATCTAAATACCCATCCCCGGCCCTCCATCCTGGAGCAGAGCAGAATGGAAGCCGTTATTATTATTATTTTACACGACCTTAAAAATAAAACAGAAAACCAAGCAGCAGCGGTGTGGCTGAGGTTGGGAATTGCCACATGCCATGGGGTGAGCAGCCCTGGGCTCAGGCCCTGTGCAGGCATGGCACCCCTGAGTGGCCCTTCTGGGCACTCTATTTCAAGTTATCTTTCCTTCCTAGTTTTATAAGAACAAATGAGTTTTCTTTTCCCATTGTAGTTGAATGAACTCATGTATATTAAACACAAAACCCCTCCTGAAGAACGCTAACTGCTTTGCCTAAACCCACAAAGGCACAAAAATCCAGAGCTGAAGGTTTCCAGTTACTGAATAAGTCCCCTCAACTCTCTCAGGCGCGCAGGAAGGAGAGATTGGGACCTTTTTCTGAAAGTTTTAATGCCTGGAAGGGGCCATCTCGCACACAAATCCATTGTCTTTTACCAAAGCTGAGGTTTCTATTTTATTTCCCTCGTTCCCCCTCACCATCTTTCTATTGACTAAAGAAAAAAAAAAAAAAAGGTGTAGAAACGCATCTGTGCATGGGATCACACGTGTCGCCCAAATCAAATGAAGTTCTCTTTGGCCCCGGAGCAGTTTTGATGGAATTATTCCGACTCCTGCATTGAATTCACCACGTTTCCCAAAGAAGCTCTTGCGGATTCAATGGGACCGCCTGAGGAACAGCCTGGGGTGCTTCAAGGTTGCACCTCAAACCCTGGAATCCCGAGGCACGGTTTGAAAAGTACATTAAAAAAAAAAATAAAATAAAGAAAATGAAAGAAAGAAAAAAAGCAATCTCTTCCCAGTGACTCTCAGATCACTGACACCATCGCCCATAATGGAGCCAAGACGGTGACTTTTATCTCGCTGTTCCTCATAGTCCTTAATTTGGAGCTCATTGACAGGACAGACGGTAATGACACTTTCAGAACTGTTATGGTCTGGAGTGACAATCTCTCCATCTCGCCCGTGGTTTATTGACACCATGGGCTCATTGTGACAACTTAGGCTTGCGATTTCAGAATTCTCAAGTGACGGGCTCGTTGGGGGGATTTTAATTCAAATTATAGACTAGCTGTCCATATTGTGAATTCATATTTAGACGACGCTTAATCAGAGCAGAGAGACGGTGTTATAAATAATGCCATCAGTGCTTCCCATGTGCCTATCTGCTGTCCTCCGCCCCAGGATGACCCCAGAGAGCCTTTTCAGGAGGGAGCCCGGCTGCTCCCCGGCATCCCCCAAAGAGCTTAGGCCTGTGTGTGTGGACAAGGAGAGCCTGAAGGGCACATGAAAAATATGAACCCTCAGGGATGGGTTGGGGTGTGACGCTGCAGGGGAATGGGGCTGCTCCCAGCACCCCTCTGCCCTGGATGGGCTTGCGGCGGCCGTGCCTGGGGATGGAGGAGGAGAAAGGGAAGGGAGAGCGAGCAAACCTGCCCTGCATCCCTGTTGCTTTTAGGATTTATTTCCTCCACTCTTCTGCTCCTCGAGAGCTGGAGGAAACGCGGACACATAAAGCCTACTTCCAAAAGACATACATAAAGTAAAACCGCTCTTCACCTCCAAGTGGGGACAAGTGCAGAGCTGCCTCCCCTCCTCCCCCCCCCCGTTGCCAGGTGCGTGCCACCCCCGGCTCCCTCCCGGCTTTAGGACCGACCCGCAGCTGGCACCGAGCAGCCCGGGAAGCGCTCCTGTTTTGGTTACAGCCTCACTCAACGCGCCAACTTCTGCCCCTCGGAGGGGGAACTTTACGAGCCCGTTACAGCCCCCTCAGCACTGCTGTTCTGCTGTTTCCAGGGGAGCCCAGCAGCCCCGCTCCGGGTCCGGGTTAATCATTCACACTGCTGCAGGAGTTACTGCGTTTTTTGCAAAGCCTTCCTGACGTTAGAACGTGTGTACCAACCGCTCTGGATTTTTTCCGTTTCCTGTGGTAATTGACATATAATATCTCTGTTTATAGCTGGCTTGACAGATCCATACAGATGTGTATTTTTGCTTAATTTCAGAGTTATATATACCCAACGCGCGCCGAGGGAAGAAACAGTAAAGGAAATCTGGGAATTCCGTTGTGCAGAAATCTGCGCAGGGCTCTTGCTATTATTTATAGAAGACGCGATGTCTTTATTTTGGGACACATTGGGAGTCTCAAGCTGAGATCAAACCGAGAGAACGGAGCGCGACCAACAGTGATCCTTAAAAACCCCAATTCATACATAATGTCTAAAGAGAAAAGTTTCCTGTGAGACGCACGGCCGTAGGAATCATTTCATAGAAGAAATGCGGCATTAGGACTTTCAATCAGGCTGCCAACAGGAGCGACAAAATCACCCCAATTTAGCAGAAATCATTTGGTTCCCATTAGCGTTCCTCCCCGCACAAATCGCGGTCAGTTAACACCGCACCTCGCAAACACAGCGCAGATGCCTATAAAATAAGTGGCGAATTCATGTCCAAGTTGGCGACAATGCGGCACCTCGCATATTTTGGCTGATGGTTTTGTAACACGCAGCTTTCTTTTAAATCTGTCAACAGAGGGGGAGAAACCCCCGCTCTACGCATTCACTGAAGATAACGCTTCTCCTTTTCCAGGAATCGGGGGAGGGGGGATTATTTTGCTCTTTTTTTGGAAGGGAGGAGGAAGACGACTTCATCGCTTCGCCTTAAAATACGATATTTGCGAACATTCTGCCTTAATGAAACGGAACCGCCGAGCTCTGCTCGCAAGTAACACCTGTCAGTGCGACTTAGCGCCGGCGCCTCGGGGGGAAATCACAACCACTGCATCCGGAAGGCTGCAGCGTCCCGACAGCAACGGGAGCTGGGACGAGGGATTCGCCCAGTGCCAGCCGCTACCGCGGCGCTTAGAGCGCGGGCTGTCGGCGCGGTCCCGCAGCAGCAGCACACTGGCCGGGCGACAGCGGCATACGGGGACACTTCTCCAGGGACGGGGCTTTCGGCAGCTCCGCTCACACGTTATGTCTATTGACCGTACATCCACACAGCTCAAGCTGGAGGAGGCTTCCCTTCCCGTGATTTCCGGGCTCTGTCTCACCTTGCCCATCCCCACCTCCCCACCCAGCACCGCCGGCCCGGGGGGCTCCGCTCCGCTCCCCGCCGAGCCGCGGTTTCTCCGCCGGGTCCCCGCGGGCGGCTCCGGGCGCAGCCGATAGGGGGCGCCGCAACCCGCGCTCAGCGCCGCCTCCCGCCCGGCGCGGCCCCGGAAGAGGGGGAGAGCCCGGAGCGGAGCGGGGTCGAGTGCGGATCTTCAGGCTCGGCAGATAAAAGAGATTAAAGGCTAAATTCTCTCGCACTCTTTTTTTTTTTTTTTTTTTTTTTTTGGTAGCAATTTTAACCAACCACGAAAACGCAGAGCTTTTATCCTTTGATGTGTCTCAGAAAGAAACTGTTACATCAGTTGTGAAATTACATCGTTTCGGAGCCGGCCGTGGAGTGGGAAAATAATTTAATTAAAAATAATCATAATACGAAGACCCGAGCTTCCGCTGAGGCACTTAACGGCTGACACAAACCCTCCGTCTCGTCTCTCCCAGCGCTCCCGATGCCGTTGCACGGGAGGCATTAAACCCACATAACCCGGCGGGTCGGGGCTGTCCCCTCGGGGCCGCACAAAGCAGTGCTCGCCCCGCGGCACACGGTGCTCTCTGACCACATTAAGCAGAACTAAAATGGTACCCGGCTGCCCACTTTCCCCCCGCTACAAAAACTCTTCACCTGTATTTAAATAGCACGTCTTTAATTACAGCGGTTGGGGATGTATGAGGCTGAAATGAAATTAGCAGTCATTACCAGTCCTTTAACTCCGTGGTGCTTTTGATCAGCACTAAATTAGCTTTCCAGGCCTAACAAAGGCTCTATAGCAAGCAGTGGGCTGTAAATAAGACAGCTCGACCTGCCCTCAACACCTTTTCTCTTGTCAATCACAGCTCTATCATTCAGCCCAAGATTAACCTTTATCTACCAAATTCTTACCCCAAAAATCAGAGGAGGGGGCGGAAGGGGGAAAGGGGGAAAACCCAACCTTAACTTTGCTACCTGTAACTAAAAAGAGCCTCCCTTTAAGCGGCATTATAATGACCCAAAATGTCAAAATCGATCATTCCCAGCCCAAATCGCAGTGCACCAGGAGGCAGCGAAAGGCGCAGGCAGTGACACGCATCGATTGACTCGCAACTTCCCCTTCGCCCATCGAGGGTTCTGCCAAGGGACGCCCCGCGTCTCTTCCGTCGTCCACGTACCCCGTCTCCCAGCGCACGGTTCTGCACGGATCCCCGCGCGGCCGCAGACCCCCCGGCGTCCCCCCTTTCCCCGGGAGCGGCCCCGGAGCCGCCGCGCAGGAGGGGAGCGGCGGGAGGGTGCGGGCCGCGCGCCGCCGGCAGGGGGCGCCAAAGCGCAGGCGCCGCAGGCGCCGCGCCAGCGCCGCTGCGCGCCCGTTGCGCGCCCAGGTAACCCCTGCAGCGCGGCCGCCCCCGGCCCCGCGGAGCGCCTCGGCCGCCTCCCGGACGGCGCAGAGCAGCGCCGGCGTGACTCAAACGACTGCCGCCCCGCAGCGCAACCCGCCCCCGCTCTGCGGTTCGTCCCGAGGGGCACCGCCGAAATAGCAGCCCTGGCCGAAGCGGCCCGCGGGGACCCCTCGGTCCGTACGCGCCGGCGTAGGGGCGGGCGGCGCGGGGCGGCCTCGGGCGGCTCCGCTCCTGCCCGGCGCTCCGGTCGCAAAGCGGCTGCCGCGCAGTTGAGGGCAAACCCAAACCCGCGCACGAGTCCCTCAGTGTAACGCCGTCGAGCTCGGAGCGGCGGGTGCTAAGCGGCAGCCGTATTTCTCCATCGTTTTAAAGGTCACGGGGGAGGAAGGGGGAACGCCATGAATGTCAAAGTTGTGGTGCAGTACTTACATGTCGGTGCCGGCGCAGGGTGGTGGCGGTTAGCGGTTTGATTGGCAGCTTAGAGCGAAAGTCCGCGCGGACTCCTGAGCCCGAGTCAGCCGCGGGGCTGGGAGCACTTCTCACCGGACAGAGGCAGCTGCAGGCAGCCCGCACGTCCCCGCTCCTCTCCTCCTCCAGCCAGGACGGAGAATGAATCCATTTCGGCTTTTCTTCCCCCGGCTCTCCTTCCGTTTGCCTACACATCCTCCAAGTCCTAGCCCTAGCTTTTAACTGCGGTCCCTGGAACAAGAGGGGAAAAAATCGTTTATGGCTTAAAAAATCCAAATGGCTGATTTTGTGTGTGTTATAAGAATGCACCCACGACAACAAAAAAGTCACTTCTCTGTCCCCCACCGTACAGCAGAAGAATAATAAAAAAGCTTTATATTTTTGCAGTGGGTATTCAAAGATAATTTGATGCCATTGTTTCTGCTACAGATGGTTCTTTTTAATACAATAACACTGCTCTTTGTGCATACTACACACAATAAAAATCGAAAGCGTTCTCTTGAATAACCATTTTGTTCTCGCTTGTATACAGGCCAACAAAAGCTGCCGTGAGGTAATGGGTTCTGTTTATTGAAGCCATAGAATAGAGGTTTGATAAAGATTTTTGTATATAGGGAGGAAAAAAAAATTAAAATGAAGACCTCGCAAGGTCGAGCCGATCCCCGCGTATTTACTACTACTGAAATATTTTATCAATATATTTCTTTGACTTGCAGCTGCAGGGTTCCCCCCAACCTCCCCCCACCCTCAGCTCAGCCCAAACATTTGTTTCTCCGAACGTGGGGAGCTCCGCAGCCGCAGCGGCCCCTCCGACCCGGACCGTGGGGCAGAGGAGCCGCGAGAAGCGGGGCCGAGTAGCGCGGGTGCGCATCTCTGCGCGCGTTGTTCGGCGAGCTGCCGTCCCCCCGCAGCCCGGGAGCGGCTCCCGGCGTGGGAACGGGGCCGACCTCGTTCCGTCGGTTCCCCGCTCGTCCCCGCACGCCGGGAGCCGCAACGACCTGCGGCCGCCGAGCCGCGGCCCCGGTGCGCGCCGTGCGGGTGGAGGCAGCGAAGTGCAGCGGAGTTCTCGTGCCCCGCCAACTTTGCGCCGAGAAACGAATACACGGGAAGCGCTCCCAGGGAAAATGGATAGCGCGGAACCGGCGAGAAGCGCAGCTGGGAAATGCCTTCCCCGGGTCCGGAATCGCGCGCCCAAAGCGCTGCCCGCTGCCCGCTTCTCAATGCGGTTGAGACTGTAGCGAGCAGAGGAGAGCCCCGAAGCCAAAGAAAGTGCTTAGACAATGGGGCTCTGCGGGAAAGTTGTTAGGCAGTGCCTGTGTTTGTCTACCTTTCTATAGGAATTAATGCCACAGTGCTCTGTGCCTCTGTAGCAGGGGCTGACAGTAATCCACCTCTGTGACTTCTGCCCTTTGTGTTTTCACAAAACTCGGCTCACTTGTAGCACGACAACAGCACGGAATAATGACTTTAACCTTCAAACATTCTTTAATTAGCTTTTTCAGCAGACGCAAAGATGCCCAAATGAGCCCTTTGACAAAAACTGACCCACGCCTTCCAATTCTACTTTCACTTTTGGGACTAAGACGTTATTGGTTCCCAACTCGTCTGAAGTCATCTAATAAGGGATTATTTAGGAACTATTACCCACACGCCAATTAAAGCCTCTCCGATGAAATTCGGGAGACAAAGATAAGCATCAAAACGGAAAATTAAACTATTTGCGCATAGCTTGTTTTTCAACAACCCATTTTCTATCTCAGGATAAACATCTTCGTGCCGGCTCGCCCCAGCCGAGCGGGGAGGGAGCGGGGAGCGGCGCTGAGGCGGCTCCGAGCGGCCCGGGGGCGGCGGCCGCGTTCCCTCCGCTCCCCGCACGGCCGCTCCGATCGCCTCCGGGCCTCTCCGGCCTCCCCGTGCCGCCCCCGGCCCCCAGGCCCCGCTGCCGGCGGATGGAGGCACTGCTCTGCCCGGGCTTAGCGCCCAGAGGGCAGCGGAGCGCACACGAGAGAACTGCTATCACTGCACCTCTAAGCGCGAAGGAAAGAAACACCAGTGGCATGAGAACCCGAACGTGCCAAAGTTGGGGAAATCGTGCAAGTGCTTTCCTAAACACTGGGCAACATTAGGGAAGAAAGTGCCGCTTCAATAGAAGAGGTATTTTGTTACTCACAGCGGTGAAGGAAAGGGATTAGCAGGAAAGGCGCGTTTCGCTACCTATAGAGGTGCTTTGGGTTAAATGGGAACCGGGCTCTGAGCAGTTTAATGCGGACTTAGCGAGGAAAGATGATTTTTTTTTCAGACAAAGCATCCCGATGGCTCAGAAATTATACGTCGTTCTTAACAGCTGCATACAGCTCTTGGAGAGAGTTTCCGAGCAAATTACAGCAGCGTCCTACAACAAGCTGACAAAGGGATTCCGGGAATGCCAAGCACCGAGGAGGGAAACACGAATCACTCTCTTTAGCCCGAAGCACGAAATTGGCTTAAAGCACATTTTGCTGATAGCCGGAAACGAAATGATCAGTGCGTGGGACCGGGAGGCTGCAACTTTCAGATGCGCGGGATCAACGTGTGCCACTTCCTCGGGGATGGGGGATAATCAAGAAGCAAAAAAGAAGGAAAACGGGTGAACCACTAGTTGGAAGGGCTCTGAGGGAAACTCACATCCCAACACGCCTTTCTCACCCCGCACGGCACCGATACACGTAAGCTGTGTCCCGAAACCGCTCCCACGGGACCGGGAATTGAATGTCACAGAAGCACAGAGTGGTATCATGCGCCGGATTTCGGCTTTCACAATTCACTTAAGACTCGAGAAAACAGAACGGAGCAAAGCACCCGCATCTAGCAGTACAGATGAAATAGCAGATAACTCCAAATTTCCGCAGCAGATCCCTATCTTATCTGGTAGCGGATCCCCGAGCGGTGAGGATTTGCCCAGGGGCGCTCTCCCTTAGAGGCGCTGAGCGACGCCCGACGCACCGCCGCGCCCGGGGAGCGAACAACTCCCGGAGCCGGGCCGCCCCGCCCGGGCCGAGCAGGGCCCCGCACCAACGAACATCTCGAACATCCCGGCACCAGGCGCGCTCTGCCCGCCGCCCGGCTGGAGAATGCGCGCTCCCGGCGCACACACGGACGCGCTCTGCTCGCCGCTGGCTCGGCTCGGGACGCCCACAGAGAACGCGCGGCCGTCCCGCAGCCGCTCCCCGCGCCCCGAAGGACGGGGATAGAGGTGCCCGAAAGGAGCCCGGGCCGCGGGGTCGCTCACTCGCGAGTCCTTTCACTGCGTTTCCCTCTTTTCACCAGGGAAAGTTCTCCGGTGCGATCGCTTCCATAAATTCTTGGCAGCACGCTTTCAACTAAAGCACGTTTGGGTTTTTCTGTCCCCAAAGCGTGCGGGGCAGCTCAGCGGAATTCACACCCGTCCTACGGACACACGGTCCTTCCAAAAGCTTCCCACCACCTCACGGTGCTAAAAGAACATCTGTGAAGTACCGAAGCAGTTTGTTTGTTTTGTCCTGGGATACGACAGTAAAAAGCCCGCTTAACTGCAAGCAAAGAACACGCAGTCTCCTGAGGAGCCGCAGGTTTGCAGGGCGGGCAGGCCCTTCGCTGTGCCGAAATGTACGTGTGAGCTTCAGATGTGTCTCCGAAATCTGGAGACTTTTCAGTTTTTTTCCCTCCCTGTGACTGCTCTAAGAGATCTGAAATTGTTCATTCATTATCTCAACACTGACTGCAATATTTTTGCTGCCAATTGCTGTGGATAGCTGCAGTGCCAAATACATCTTTACTGAAAGATGAGCACAGAGCAAAGGATGCATTTCTCCTGCAAAATATTCTGTTAGCACTTTGCTCACACATCTCAAGGACTCGACATCTTCCTTTTTTCAGTCCTCAGATGGCAACTTTCTCTGGAGTTGGGCTCCTTTCACGTTCTGAAGATGAATTTGTCACGGAACTTAGACTTGTCTGCAATAACTGACACCTTCCTGTGTATGAGATGGCAACGTATCACAAACAGATTGATGCTGAAAAGACTCTGGCAAATAACAACAGTAATTCAAAGCAATTTAAATAGTCAATGCGTGTATTTCTGCATACAGTAGGCACGTGCTTCACATACCTGTACATATGCTACACACTGTGACAGCACACAGTCTATATATGCATGGCACACGATAGCTGGCATTCAGAGGACTGGGGCTTTCTGCACACACACTTTCTGCATGTCTGTGGGATATGCATGTGTTCTTATATCCTAAGTCATAAGAGATCATTCTGAATGCTGAATTCTGAACATAGTGCTGTGAGTAAGGTGGCAATCCCACCTTTTCACAGTACCCCTGTCCCATTACACGCTCATTGCTGCTGTCAGCAGCCTGGGACTGTGAAGGGACAGAGCCAACCTTGGCAGGGGGCTTCCAGCAACACCCAGAGAACAGTTTCCTGGCACTGCGCTGCCTGGCACTTTGTCTGTCATCACTCACTTCAGCTGCAATGTCAATTTGGAGAGGTTATTTTCTCTGTGGCTTCTGTATGGTTTCAGGTAGGCCCTCATCATCACCACCTCATCACAGGGACAGCTGCTGATCTTTAACCCCATTCCCAACAGCCTGCTATGAGCAGTGACTAGGAGACTCCATGACTTAAGGAGGTATGATCAGTTTATGAGGAACCACCCAGACTTAGAGAGTCTCACTGCAGCCATCACAGGACTCGAGACAGCAATGAGGGTCCAAGGTGGGCCAGAACACACTGTGCTCAACACTGTGCTCCAAACGTGGGCAATGAGTATGAATCCCTCCATGCAATTTGAAACCCTCTGCCAGCGATACAGGGTAGCGGCTCTGGACAGGTCAAAAATCCAGCTGAGGGCTATTTAGGAGAATGTTAACAAATGAGGATATGCAGAAATGAGGGATATCTGCTTGCAGCAGGAAAAGGGCAAACAACTCACACTGCATCTGGCACAGAATGAAAAAGTGTACAACGGATTAGATATCAGCCACTTCTATCAAATCCATGCCCAGGAACCTAGGGGGAGGGAAACACGGAAGAGCAGATGCTTAGAAGGTAAAACACCCCAATTAACCTCATTATCTTTTACAAAACTGTACTATTAATATTCAGGGGTTTTCAAATTACTGTTGTTGTTGAAGAGAATCTGTTGACTGCAGCATGTGTTTTGTGTTTTGCTGTACTCTCCCAGATCAGCACTGCCCTTCTTAAGGTCAGGGGAATGTATCTTAAAACATTCATATATTTAAAAAATATGTATTGTTATTTTAATAGGCACTGTGGATAGTTTAATTTGTATCTGTATTAAATTAAACATATGGTGAACAGGGTATAATAGATTTTCTATAATTTAGCTGCCAATGTGGCAACAGAAGCCAGTTACTCTCACCAGCAGACTTGTCAGTGGTTTGTTTACTAGCTTATTTGAATTAAAATAAAGCTTTGCTTCTGCTGACTGCACATCATTATCTATGAGACCATAATCCTGCTAGCAAATCCTATATCTTCCAGAACTGGCTCTTTTGTTTGGGATTACTGAGAGCTTAGCCTATAACAAAGAGGAATAAGGCATCCCTCTCATCCTCGTAATTAAGTGTGGGGAGTAATTTAGAAACAAACCCAGGAAGATGTACAATTTGGAGTTCTGCTTCCATACAGGATTGGGGAACAGAAGAGGCCAAACACTGATTATGGCAGCGCAATGTTAAAGCTATTACACTGCTGTACAACAGGAACCCAGCTTTTAAAAAGAAATGGCAACTATCAATAAAGTATTAAGTTGTTTTATACTACAGACATTTTTTGCTTATCTAAAGGTATGCTGGAAAATTTGGGTGGAGCTTAGAGCCCAAATCTCGGATTTTCTATCTGCACAAATTACTTACATGTCACCCTCATAACAACTCCATTTTGAAATAATAATTGAAGCTTGAATTATTTTAAAGTCTCCCTTACTGACTTCACTATTTTTAAAGAGAACACTCTCCAGGAATAGAAATAGTTCCAGCAGCTGAACACACCTGCTTAGGTGCTAACTTTTTGTACCACCAAGATTCATATTTTCCTTTGGGAAACTGAGTAGGTAGTTTGGAGATGTCAGCATTTTCAAATCACCTTAGAAATGACCACAGCATTGGGGTTACAATAGAGAATGTTTCAACATAGGTGCTCTGAGGTCAGTCAAATGTACCTGGGTGATCTTTAGTGCTCATTCATGTAATCCATTTCTCTTTCTGCTTGAGACATGAATTATGTTATATACAAGTAGTAGCAATTAATAATGAGGTCACAAAAAATAGAAGTCTCGGGAGTATACAGATACACAATACCTATTTGCAGAGGGCTAATAAGGACAAGGGTTGATTTATAAAAGTCTTCAACATTAATTGTCACAGATGGGAATTCTGAGGACCTCTGCGAAATCAAATGAGGCCCCGGTGAATTATAAAGCAGGTCCTTAGACTTTAAAAAACATTTAGGCAAAGTGACAGTTCAGAACATCTGTTAGCCTTCTGTCTGAGGATAAACTGGATGTCGTGGAGTGCACAGCTGTAGGCATTTTCTGCCTCTTTTTGCCAACATCTGTCACAGCGTTACAGTAATATAGGTAATTATCAACACCTCATATAAACTGTTTGCTATTTTAATTTCTGAATAAGTAAAATTAGCATTATACCCCTTGGGGAAAAAAAAAATGTAGGAGAGGAAGAATATACGTTCCCTTTTAAAGCTGAATGACAGATCTGATCATTTTAGGAGAGCTGAAATGCAGAAAAAAAATCTCTACTACAAATAAGGTCCTTAGGATAACATAAAAGACTTAGGTGAGAACAAGTTTAAATATCCTCCCTTTCTCTCCCTGCCTCTTAAAAAAAGACATCTGAGTCTCATCTGTCATAAGCAAAGAAGATCAGTAGCAAAAAAAGACAGGAAACCCTTAATCATCTATGGTTTTCTCCATGCACAAGCAGCTGTCAAATGATGTGTGTTTTACCACAGTAACAAAGCCAAGGGCTCATCAGTACCAAGCAATTTTACTGTCAGTTGGTCATCCTTCCCAACAGCTGCAGTAAGAAAGAGATCACCTTGCTGTGACGCCCGGAGGCTCAACCTCAGCAGCTGGTGAGGGGCAACAAGCTGTAGGACTTTCAGAAATAGAAGCATGGGCAGAGGTCCCCAGTAACCAATGGAAAAGGGTGCACTTGGAAGAGACCCTCCAAAGAAATGCCTCAAAGCCATATTTCAGGATGTTTGGTCCCTTTTCACAGCTGGAGATAGAAACCACTGCCCTCTCCTCAAAATCATCTACCTGGCTGTGGACTTGGGCTCCTGTGAAGATGCTGATTCCCAAATCATCAACCAGTTGCCCACTTGGTGGCTGTCGTAATGAGAGAAGTGCACCCACAGGCTCCTAGAGCACAGGATAAAGAACAGCAGAACAACAAAGCGATGCTGTCAAACAGCACTGGAGACCACGTCAGTCTCAACTTGCAAGTATGAGCCTAGTGTCAGAAAATAATCAAGTGGCAATCACTTTTACAGCAGTATATGGAAGTAGCAATCACATCCAGTTCATACGTATTTTGCTTTCACCACTAAAAGAACAGCACCTCTGCTAGAAGTTAACATTCCAACATGGAAAAAGTGCCTTTAGCTCTTTATATAAAGAGGAGGCACATGGAACAAAGTGGTCACTAATACGCTATTTTTAGTGCCTGAACTACAGTCCAGAAGATAATACCCAATTACTTGATATAGTGCTCTATCCACTCTCTGAACAACAATAGTGGACTGAGAAGCAAGAGAAAGCACCAGAATATGGTTTTGAAGTCATTCAGATTTCATGTATTTTATTTTCTTCTTAAAAAAAAAAAAAAAAAAAAGGCTTTGAAAAGAGGTGCAGTGTTGTCCAGGTTGAAGGAGGGGGGCCAGAGAAGAGTATAAAGGGAGATGAGAGCAGATGGAGCTTGAGAAAGAAGAGAGAGAGAGACCCTGACTACAGGAAAGGAGAGCCAGGGCACAGACAGCCTGAAATCTAGAGAAAAGAAAAAGAATCTGGGGTGCAGTCAGAAAAGGCATCGGCATCGCTATGAGCACGTCATAGGCCTAACTGTAAGAAAGATCACACCCAGGACAATCTATGCAGTTGTGACCAATACAGGATTTTACCAATTCTACTGGCTACCCTGGCTTTCACTCTGCTGGTGATCTGTGCTGACTGAGCTGCAGGTTTTTTTTTCTTTTTTTTCCCTTCATAATCTGTGCTAGCAATACAGCATTTTACTAAGACACAGAGAGGACAGCGGTGGATCCATACTGGTTGAAACTGACACTGAATTTTTGGAAGGGGATGTTGAGAACCATTCTTGTCTTACTTTTATTCTTATTATTATTATTTGCCTCATCCTACTGTACTCACTATTCATATGTACCCTTTCTTATTTCACATGCAGTCAAGGCTAGCTGGAATTGTATGCATACTCCATGCAGCCTGGGATCTGGCACTCCTGCGCATGACAATCCAGTGAGGACCATTGCAGCTGAGATCCTGAACCACTTGGGAAAGGTTTGTAGACTGCCCAAGACATAGGTTGGGACTATTTCTAGATCTCCATGCCTTCAATGAGCAATTATTGCTCTGCTTTTTCTTGCCTACCACGACTCCACATCCAGGTGGATGCCAAATAGATTTTACCAAATTACAAGCTACAGGATAAATATTTTCCTTTTAATTTTGGTTTCAGTGCTAAGGTTCTTAAACATTTATTTTAACGTTCGCAAATAAAACTGTCTTAGTTATTCTCATCACCCAACTACCGAAAGGCATTGTTCGAATGCCAAAGAGTACATGAGCTACTGCAGATCACATAATAGATGCCTACACATTCTCTACACTAGTAGCATTTATTACTGAAACAGTGTTTTGTAAAGAGCTCTGAGATACCTAGGCCATAAAAAGTGTGATATAAAACAAAATGCTATTCAGTTCAATAGACGTCTGATAAGAAAAGAACCCTAAAATTTGAACAGTTCCTCCTCCCCTTAATCAGCCCTAACAATGGTACCCCAATCCTGGCACTCCTGCACAAAGCAATATCTGTCTTTTAGAGAGGAATAGGAACGTGCAGCTAACAGAGCGCGCTCATTGGTGGAACATTGTTAGGTGTTTTATAATTGATAGTTTTCAGCATCAGCACAAAGGTAAGGGCTTTAGCCTTGAATACTACCCACTAACAATGTACCCACATACGGAAAACTAGTGCTAAATGTATTTATTAAAATAAATGCTTGAAAATAGTCTGCTTTTCATACAAAGTAATTATCTTACCCTATGTGTAAAAGGTACTTTTGTAATCAATGGTATACAACCAGCTTCAGATACAACCACATGCATACACCCATTACACACAGTGATGCTCATCAGATTGCATGGGACTGAATCATTTCATTATGTTCTGTAGCTCAATTCTTCAATTCCTGTAACTTCAGCTGGAATTCATCCAGATCAGCCCTGTATTCTAAGATAAAATCAAAATACTTCAAGGCCACAACCACCAAGAAATACAATCAGCTCTCAACACAGAATAAGATATTTCGTACTTCTCACGCACGGTTCCCACTCTAACAGTGTCAGGGCAACAGATTTTTTTTTTTTTTTTTTTTGGCACTTCTAGCCTGTTCATTACCAAAGGACAAGAAAAATATGCTGTGGGTATGAAAGAATTTTGTAGCAGTCAAAATAGGAGTAGCAGCCAGCTGGAGAATTTTAAATGCCCTAAATCTTCACAAGTCCTGCCCAAGAACCTAATCACTAACAAGCTAACACACTGATTTTTTTAATACCTTGGACAGAGCAGCACAGTAAAGAAATAAAATCCAGGAAAGAAAAAAAAAAGAGCAGAGGAAATGTAATATAGTCATGAATTTTACACTGCGCTAGACAAAACCAACCTTGTTAGTAGAACTAGGTGAGTAATCATATGGGCAAAATGTTTTAATTACTAAAAATGGTTAGTTTTGTTATCTGGAGAATCCTATCATCTCTTAATTAATTAATTTGCAAGTATTTGGATGACCATCAATTTATTCATGGAAACGTTTGAGAGTTGCAAGCTATGCAAATTCTGTTGCTAATTAGTTAATGGCTACATTCACCCTGTCAGGGGCTGACAATCAGATACTTGTGCTTGTAATTCTTACACCCATCATCATTTGCTCTTAACAATACACCAGAATGCTTCTGTACTTGCGTAGAGTGGACAGCACTGATCCTGAGTGGCTTTCCCCCCAGGATCAGTGTTTCCATGGCAAGTCCTGTGCAGAACCATCTCGTCTTTTCCTCCCTGCAGTGGATGCTTAGGGACAACAAAACAGAAGCGAAGAAATAGGTTCTACTCTGTTATTACAGAAGCTGATAAGAGTCACCATTATGGTCTAGACCCAAAAAGGCACTGGGGAAATAAAGCATCTTATGCTCCTTGATATGTTTGTGTATGAACCTCCAGCTCTTATGTAACTGATTCATTCTTTTACAATTTAAGAGGGACATAGAATGAAGTTAAATGATGGAAGATCTCTAGATAAGATTGAAATACTGTTGGCTGATCATTGAATGACAGTGACACCATTTTTCTACCCTTGATTTTATTCATCATCTGTAATGCACAAGCCCAATATGGGGCTGTTGCTGGGTGTGTGGTGTATCCAGGATAGTTTTTATCTCTCAGAGAAGTAAAAGGGAACAGTGCCATTGTTTATATTTTATTTTTAAGTAACAGAGATTCCCTTAAAAACCTGTAATAACATGACTCAGGTAGCGACCCACGCTAAATTAGAAAACCAGAATCCTTCTCTAAGACTAACTTAGTCCCAGCATCATAAGATCCCAGGATCCTATGCAGCTTAAAGTTTTTAAAACAGTTATACAGGAAAAACTCACATATGTGACCTTAAGCACATCAGTAGCTATTGGACTGGCGCCATTGCTGCTCCCCCAGAGCCATATGCTTGAAATTTGTCTTTTTATATCCTTTTTCTACATTTACTTACACTAATAATCTAATCTGTCTTCATAAATGACACAATATCATTTAGGATGTTCCAATTATGGGAAAAAAAAATATAATCTAAGTGGAAAGTCCTTTGCAACATGTATGTGTTCCTTCCCCTCCTCTTCCCTGCCACTTCTACCGCCATTAAAATGTTCAATTTCAGAGGAGCTAGCATAATTTTCTTCCTCTTACACTCTTTTTTTTTGCCATTCATTTTATTATTGTTACAACTCTGGAAAAAGACGCACTTCAGTGGATGATAACCAATACTACACAGTTTAACTGATGAAATAGCTGCTCTACCACAGAATGACTAAAATAAGTCCTGCTAGGAATGCAAAAAAATTACAAAAAAATTATTATTATTATTATTATTTTTAATCAGTTAGGACAAATTAACTAACCTCACAAATTAACTACCTTACACTGCTTTTCTCAAAGGAAAGTGAAGAACAACATTTGTTTGATATAAAACATCATATTCTTAAAAAGCCAAATTACAAACATAACCACACATGAACACACACAGCAGAATAGAAAGGTCAAACACTTCAGTGGTCAAACCACACAAGCCCTCATTTGAGCCAACTTACACTCCCATCCCTCTACGAATTAGCCCCCAAAATGGAAGTGCTTTACCAGGGAGCACTATGTATTTCCAGTACCTGTAAATAAGCCACAGAACTGTAAACAGACACTTCAAGTACTTTCCACAGACTTCAGAAAACGTTAAAAACCTCATTTTTTAAAGAGGATTTTGATTTTTTTTGCTATTGCCGTGAATGTTGATGGAAAAATAAAAGAAGGGACGAGTAAAAAGGATGACCACTTGTTGGCAACTTTTCACCCAGACCTACAGCACGTTCTGAGCATTAGGAGGTAGCAGCACATTCACCTCTGGGTTTACCTGCTGCTGTGACTTTGGAAGCCTCTGATGAACAAGCCCACTGAAATGTCCATCACACAGCCACGCTGCATTACATTCTCAAATTTTATTCACAATGCTTCACTCAAGAATGATTTTCCAACTTTCTCCTATGGTCTTTTATGTGCCAGTGCACTTCCACAATATGAAACAGAAAAAAAGGAAATACTTGTCTTCAACCCATCTCACCCACTTGTCTATTTCTGTTCAGCTTCATCTCCCATGGAAACAAACCTTCTGTGACCCTGTGGGAGAACCAGCCATTTCCTCTCCTGATAACTTCTGGATCCATTGGCCAATTTTAATCACATTTTTCTGAGGAGTACTGAGTCCTAGATACAAACTCTGTAAAGATCAGAACTGCAAAGAGGAAGGAAAAAAAAACAACATTTACAGTGTAGGAAAGCTGGAACACAAGGAAACTGCAACCTGGTCTGGAAGGTGCCCACTAGCCAAGCATCATGTGTCCGTGCAGCACAGCCCTGGCTCAAGAAACAGAAAGGAGCTTCTCTTTGTCCCCAGTTGTCAGAGGACAATACTGTATGTCTGAAATGCAAACAAGTGAAAATTTGCATGGAACTTTACTAGATGAGTGGAGGAAAAGTAGCTCTGTAGCTTACTGGGCTGGAAACAGGTGCAGGATATATGGCTACAGCCTGGCAGAAACTATATGTCTTGATCACAGACTGGAAATAAATGGTTTGTCTGCCTGTACTAAATGAGGGTAAATAAATAGACAATGGAATCTTCAAAATATGTCTGCAATATATTGCACGTAACGCTAACATTCAGCTGTAGAAGCTACCTCTTCCTCCCTGTTTTCTGTATCAAAAGTCTAAGCAGAGGAACTGCCAAATATCATTTAGCTGTTAGACTGTACAGGTTGCACTGGACTTGTCAGAGAACCCTCTGTTTACATCAGTGGCCTGAAAAGCCTCAACACTGAGAATGTCACTGAAAGCTCACTGCTCAGGGCACAGAGTTCTGCCAGAGCTGCAGTGCAAATTCTTTGATCCTTGTTCCAAACTACTGAGAGCTTGCTGATCCTTCAGAAATATGACATTATTCATCTTATTCATCTTTGGTTCATCATCTATTCAAAATTTTGGGAACAGAGGAGAAGAGTGGCTTTCATTTATGGCTAAAGGAGTGCCTAGCTTGAATTTCACTTTTATTTTTGACTGGTCATTTGGGTTTTGAGATGAGAAGACGCTGCAGGATTTAAAGGGTTGGAATGGCAAAAACTCACTGATATCAGCAACGTGTTCTCAAAAGTTGCTTTGTCTTTTTCCTCTTAATATTACATTTCAGCCTATGTGCCAGCCTTGCTCCTGCCAACATCTGCTGGAACATAAAGGATTCTGAAACAACAATGATCTGTCAGTTACAAAACAATAGCTGGACTCTTTTTCACGTTATCCTTATACAAAGTTAGCCATGTCCACCCAGAACCATTTGAGTAATATAAGTCAAATTAAATAAAAGGGTGAAAGTAAATTTAGAGCATTAATTAAAGTAAAATAAATCTCTGTGAGATTACTTTCATTGCAGATTAACTGTTTTTACTTTGTCTCTATCCCTGCCCCATTGAGTTTGTTACTTTTTCTAATAAATCTTGTTTTTATTAAGTTTATTGCTGTACAGATCATGTCACAAAAGTATTTTCTCCAATGGAACTCTTTTCTCTTAGGAAGAAGAAACACTGGGGGATAAACCAGTGCCTTGATCACATCCTCCTCCTGCTGGTGATGTTCATATTGGTGGGTGTGATGCAAATAAAAATGTGTACTTGAGCATAAATGTAATTACAGCATGGCTGTCCTATAATCTTAAAGAAACTTTGCCAAATACAATATACTGCAAATTTCTGGTACCTCTGTTTGTTTATACTGCTCTTATTATTAAAATAAATTATCTTCTCACTCACTACTGACTGAGATCTGCAGGAATTTTTTCATAAGGACAGACTAATCCTATGGAAGGTGCTTTTTGTATAGTCTAACTTTTGTCTTCTGATGAGCAGTCACTTTCCATCGGGTTCGAGATTATTAACTCCCAACATTTTCCTAGAGTTTCAAGGGATTTTCTTTTCAGTTGTCTTGTCCTCAGATAACTGAACAACGTGGAATTTTCATCAAAATTTGTGATAGCTTGCATTCAGCATTCAGAGGACAGACCTGAGACTGTCAGCAGCTCATGCTGCAATAGTTTTCTCAGTAGTCACGCCTGTATGTGCTGCATCACAGCACACTGGGTGGTGATTAAGGCACAGTTAAGTAGCAGTAGAAAACTACAGTAGCCAACCGAAGATGGAAGAAAACATTATTCATAACTTAAGTTCAGTGAACTGTCCTGAATGACAAAATCATTCAGCCACTGCAGCCTAACAGCAACCTCGCGTCCTTGCTCACAAGAGTGAAGAAGTTACCTCCACTACAACTCCAGTGACAATTTAGCACTGCAACAAATTTCTCAGACTAGAACAACTACATGGAACAGAGAACTCAAAGCCACTGCTACAAAGTGCCCTATATTAGAAGCATTCTGCAGTCATTTCATAGTCACTCTCCTATCACCTTCAGGGCCCATAACCTGGTCCTCTTGAGAGAGAGGCTGAGGTCCAGGGAGAGCCTGCAGCAGTTTGCAATCAGGTTTGCAAATCTCACCAGCTAGTACACATTTAACTGTCTAGTTAATGGCTTCCAGCTGCAGTTGCAGTGTTTGCTAGGAAACACAATACAATTCCTTCCCGTCCTTTCTTCATCAAACCTACACTGCTTGTAACTCCTCCATGACTTCTTTTGTTTATATGGTCGGTGCATATGACTACAAATTACACAGTTGCGAGTGAGAATACAGTCCCATGCAGAGACTACTCCAGTCTGTCCTTCGCTAAGTAGAAGGTCAGGTGCCTGGCATGATGCAAATCATGTCAGAAGTAGGGATCTCTCAGATACCCCAATTTCTAACCGATTGGCATTAACACTTTACCCAGCCATGTCCCTACAACATGCCAGTCAAGGGCAGAGGGAGAGCACTGGTTCTGACGAGAAGTAAATCGGGCCCTGCAGGCATCAGGCACAAGGAATCTGCAGGACCCAGAGTCCTGCTTTTCCCAGAGCCATTTCCAAGCTTGCACAGGCCAGAGAAAAGTGACCGGCAGAGGCAAGGCAGTAGCAGCCTCTCTGCTAGAACACATCCCTTCCAACGCTGCCAACAAAGAGGGAACTGTTCCTAGTTTTCTGTTTGTGATTACACTGTTTTGTCATTGCTGTCAGGATGTGCCTATGCAATATGTGCCTCTCTGATGTCTCGTGCCTGTATGTTTCATTTTTAGCTGAGTGGGATGTGCAGTAATTAGCCACTCATTCTCCTTGTCTATTCTCTGTGTTTTGTTTCTTTTCCTTCACTTAGAGGATTTTGGCAAGTCTGTGGCCTTACTGGCAACTCCTTCCCTCCTCCACCATCTGAACCTCCTCTGTCAATTTTCTTCTCCCCGCCTGGGAGATGACAGTTTATATATTTGTAAACACAAGTGAATATGCAAATATGCTCCAAATATGGACTATGCAATCAAATTATCATGGGTTTGGTGGAACTCTTTCCTGGATTATTTCCTCTAAAAGTACAGCATCCCTACTGCAAACAATTTACAGGCAACAAAATACTGCTTGAGTCAAACATATGCAGTGGAGTTGATGAGTTTTTAACTCAAGCTGGAAAATTTTTGTTCGTGGGCTTTTTCTCTTTCCTTTTCATTATGAATTGTTGCCTTCAGGTTGATTTTTGCCTTAAGCATGCAAATTGCTCTCACCAACGTTATGGGGACTTACATGTGCTTAAAGAATTGAAAATGAATAGCTTCTAGGGATTTTGGGTTGATGAAGCTATTTCGTTCCTTCAGTTAATGCTGTGCAGCACTTCATGAGTTTTTATCTCATACCTGAAGTTTTAAAGCTGTAGGGATTAATTCAAAGATCTCCTCTGGAATTCTTTTCCCTCAAAGGAACCAGTGGCAAATTAGCATAAAGGACACAGAATCGGGTCCACAAGCAGCAAAGAACAACTATTTCAATTTCTTTTTATTGGTATTTTAGCTTTTGAATATTTTATAGCTTTCTCAGGTTACACATATATTTGGATTTAATAAACAGAGCATTAAATTTTTGCATGTTGTAAATAAAGAAATAACTCATCTGGTACAGCAGAAGAAATTTGTAGTGTAATGGTTAGAGATGTTTGGAAAACACAGAGCAGTCTATGATTTTCCTCCTGTTTTGAAAAAATAATTCAATCTCTGTGTAGAAATTGAGTGAGGGTCTTCTGTTAAACTCCCTTTCTCAAAATGATTGGTTTGGAATTACTCTTTAACATCAGAACCCACTGTTTATGGTTATATACTTGTGGCTGCATGTTCAGCTGATTAAGATGAAAACCAATATATAACTCTATATCTGAATGCAGGTATTGCTCTCATTACAAATAAAATTCCACCAAGCGAATATGAAGCGACGAAAGCAATAACACACCACTACAGTAGCTAAACTTTGGTCTGAGTCAGTTCAAGCAAGCAGGACCTGATGTCAGCACCCTCTCTCTGTAGCAAGGCACTGGAGCGATGCCACAACTGCCCTGCCAGCTGCAGGCTGCATGCACTCAGCTAGCTCAGCAGGCACACAGCTGCACGACAGCCATGGCTGCACAGTACAACACGCACACACGTAGCAGCTATGGGAACAACACTGTGCTGATCACTCTACTCTGGATTATGTGTCAGGCTAACGAGAAGTACTGCGTGCATCATCTTCTTTGTCTCAGCATCATTTGCTCCCCGAGATGCAAGCACGGCTGTCTGGACACTACAGCATTTTGAACTGCTGGTCCTCAGGGCCCTATGAAGCAGCTCTTACATCTTCCACTAATCTTTTTCCTGAGTACTATACATTTTAAAGAGATGCCATATGGCACTTAAACACAGAAATCATATGGTGTTTTGCCCTCTCTTTCTAATTCCATTGGCTTTATATTTCTCAAGTTGTATTCCCAGTTGATGAACAATGTCTTTAACCTCTTGAGTGGTCCTGGTCCTAGAAACACATCAACACGATACTTGTGCTGGCTTCTAATGCATACTGGATGTCAACAGTGCTACTGTCGCTCATTTCAGCAGCTGATTTTCATCTAAGCATAGTTGTGGGAACTCCATTACACCACCCAAGAGTAAATGGAAAACAGCATATCTTCTACTGAGGTACCATAAAGCATTTCCAGTTCTCAGGCAGAGAGCAGTCAGAAGTCATGGAGTTAAATGGCTACAGTTTCACACGCAGGTTTGAATTCTGGAATATGAAGAGCACATTTTGTTGATAACACCCCATCCACATGCATTCTTTCTTCAAAAGAAGTAACCAACAATTGCTTTGTAAGCTTTTTTTATTGCCTAAGGAGCAGAGCTATGGTGATTTTGTGGAAGTTAAAGTTCCTTTTCATATGAATTATTTGTGTTTCATAAAAAGGAAGGATCATTACCACTACATAGTATCACAGGTGGTGTTAGAATACAGACAGGCATTTCACGTATGATCATGTACCCTTCATGGTCTCCAGTCATACGAAACTGAGTTCAAAATTATAGAAAGAGAAAAGGTTAAATTAACATCTCTCTTTTCCTTTTTCCTCAAAGTACAGAATGAACCCATCATATACCCTGAGAAAGCAAATAGTGCTACTGTTTGGTCCACTTAATACCAACCATTTCAAAATGCCAAATAAAGGCACGACACTCACTTGTGCCTGTGTATATTTATCTATAGAAATAAGGTTGAAGAATACATCCACAAGTATCACTTGCATATCAAAATAATGGTAAATGCTCATCTGTAGGAGTGACTGGATACAAAAGCAATTGCAAGTGTTTATGCAGTACAAACATGGAGGTGAAGTTAAAACACCTTTGAAAATCTGACCCATATTATCAGCAGTAATAAGGAAATCCTCCCTCTAAAGATAAAAGAGAAAGTACCCTCATTATTTAGTCAGACCTTCACACCACGAAGACCCAAACACAGAGGGGTTATCAAAATGCCCTCAGAATAATAAAATCAAGCACTGACACACCACGAGGCAAAGTTTTAAAGTGGAGGCCCCCTGACAAGGCTCCGCTTTACTCATAGAGGTTGGCTGGGCTGATTACCACATCTGAACGCTTGTAGAGATACAATGCTGGATGTTCATTAGCAGAAACTGCTGTCCTAACAAGAGCACTACTAGAATTATATCAATTAACACCAGCTGGGGATGTGTCCTGTAATTTTTAAACGCAGCAAAACTATAAAGAGACTTTTAAAGTTTAGCATTAGGATTATGAATTGCCAGCAGCGCAAGCTGGATGTCTGTAAGAGCACCAGCAGCCTGAGGACCACGTGCTGCCCATCCCCTGCACATCCAAAGCCTGAAGGAGGGAGACGTGCCAGGAGGTCAGGGGAGGGGTGAGACCAAGCAGCAGAGCTGCCTATGTGAAAGCATCCCTCCTAAATTTAAGGCTTATACTCTCTTCCCTGCAAATACATTTTCGGCATCCTTCACTGCAGCCATGACAGCAGCCCTTGCCTATGGGACCCACACACGGCATGGTTTCCCTGGCACTGTGCTACAAGCAGTATCAGTTACTGCCATTGGCTCCCATGCCTCGCACAGGCTGGATCATGGCTTTGGAAGTGCAGGCAGGTTTCAGCAGCGCTGATGTCTGCACGGACACAAAGTCAGACTCCTGGCTTCACAATCTTAAAGCAATTCTAACTCTGTGGGCTACAGAGACTATTGTCTGCCCATGAATGATCAGTATTTAAAAATATGGTAACTTAAACACATATCATCAGTAATACATTGTTCACAAGTGCGATAAAAGCAAACTAACATTTGCACATGTAGTCTTACCTTATTTTTAAAAGTTGCAAATGCATTTGCTTTCACCTGAGAAAACACCAGCCTTCTTCATGCTTAGTAAGGAGTGCTATCAGTCCTGTCACACCATTTTTGTCACCTAAAATCCAGCAAATAGTTTACACCTGAATTACCTCATATCTGCTAATTAACGTGGACATTTTCAAAGGTGGCCAAGATTTCTGTTTCATATTAACTATTTGAAATTGGTCTTCTTTCTTTTTAATTTTAAATAAGACATCATTTGCAACTTGAAAAGAGTCTGCTACTCAAACGCCTAAATGCAGACTCAGGTGTTCTGCAGCTGAGCATCTTGATCTTCACTGCATGTACTGCAATTGATTTGAAATAATTTACTCACGATACACACGGAGATCTCAAAGTGCTTTTTGGTGCTCATGGAGGCGTTCTGAATTTAATCTGGCATCATCCAGTATTCAGACAATACCAAGAACGCCATTTAAAAATGTTTACAGCTCTTCATTTCAGTACAAATGCAAAAAACATTCTCCACACCAATATCAAATCATCATCAAAATAATCATTTGAAGATAAACCAACAGATGCCAGGATGTTATGATTACTTAGTGCTAACTTTACTCCACCAAATTAAAACTGGGGCTGGAGATCACAGACACAGATTCAATTGTGTTTCTATATTTATGCGTTCATCCTGATTTCAAGAAGCTGCACCTCTTAAGTTTTTCCTTGCTTACCATGGAGTTCAATTTAAGCTCTGTTAAATCTATAAAAAACAATATTGAGTATATGTATTATGTGACAGTTCCCTCTAAAAGTACTGGGCATGGAATATGGGCCAGATACAATGGAGCAGCCAAGCACGTGTAATTTACCCAACAAATCTAAAGCACTCCCACATTGATTTTTGCAGTTTTTTAGCCCCTAGTCACAGTGTGGAGGAAAAATGGCTTACTCACAGAGTGTGTGAGTACTTGAGGCTACATCACATTCATCTTAGAGCCTGCGATTTGGGTTGTCTTTTTGTTACCTTTGTTGATGCATTTTTTTTAGGTCATTTCATATAGTTTTCCGTTCTAAAATATTTACTTCTCCAATAGGAAAATAAAAAGATTTTTCTAGATTGTTCTGATCAGTTGACAATTTTCACCAAACTTACAGTGTACAGAGGGAATATTGTACCATTTTAACCGTTCCATAAGGCAATTATTTTGAGTGTAAACAGAAAATTGTATAGGAGTAAGGAGATCAGTTCTCAATAATGTACATCACTCAGGAACCAGAACGAAGGGATACAAAAAAATTGAATATACAATTACAATTTAAATAGACATTTTGGAAATGATGCATTTATGTATTTGTGTAGCATAAAATATCTACTTTAGACAGTTATATTTCTAAATTATTTTAAATCCTGAAAGAATATTTATATATATCTTCATATTCATTTAGAAATTATAAACAAGAGATTTATCAACATATGTTAAAATTATTTTACTGTCCAGAAATATCTTTATTAACCAAAGCTTTATTAGCCAATTCTTAAACTATAAATTCTGTGATATGTTCTAACAGCAGTTGGACTTAGATTGCAATCTATAATATATGCCCAGATTCAAAACTTGAAACTCCAACTTAATAAAGAAAACCTACAGGATTTACATGTGTTTCATGTCCAGAGGTTTTTTTTCCTTCTTTTATTTACTCATAAGTATCATTAATACCAAAGATCAACAACCTTTGCTGCCATGTATGTCACTCTCTCTCTTCAAGTCTTTAGTAGTTGCATGCTTATCTGTTTCAGTCAAATGTATTTCTTATCGAAAAAAAAAGAGTGAGCAACCTGACAATACAGTGTTATCGAATTTCTTCAGCTGAGACCCACATGTCATTCAGCATTCAGACATGCTTGTGCTTGATTGATGGATGGGTTTGTGACAAATAAAACTAGGATCAAGAGCTTTGCACCTTTTCCCCCATCAGGAACCAGAGTAAAGCACAACTCTATAACAATGGCAGGATTAGGGATGCATTAGCTCTCCATCGACCAAAACCATCCATTCCCATCAATACTTTGCACTTAATAACCTGAAGCTATGATAAGAAAACAAAAGAAGGAGAAAGGGACAGGAGAAAACAAATCAATAGAAGAAGGGAATGTCTAAAAGATGCTCTGTCCAAATGAAGAAAATTTTTTGCTGAATTGCTAGGATAATGCCCCTTGACAACAGAACAATGTACTGTCAAGGTTTATCAGAGAGGAGGCCAATTGGCACAATGTTAAGCACAGGTTTGGCATTTGAGTGGTGGCACTTACTGTAGAAATAAAATACATAATGCCAACATGCAGATAATAACTACTCATATTTGTTTAGTACCAGCAGTCTGGATACCCCTAAGGAACACAATTACATTTCTAGATGTGCTGAAACATACGTTATGAGCATAAGGATGGATTCAACCCCCCCGATGTGCATGACTGTTATTGGGCTGACGTTTTTCACTAAAACTTTGAGTTAAAATTTTATTAATTACTACTTGAAATCATATATTTCTCTCTTTATTATTAATTTATATCTTATCCGCCATAATAAACTGGCCTGAAAGACCCTGAGCAGTCTCAGGCTTTAAAAGGCCAATAGATTGCATGCTGCCTCTTGCCTATTCGAAACACTGAAATTTAGGAGCTAGACTAAGACTGAAAGCAAGAGATAACCTCTCCTCTTCTTCAGGATTAAAATAAGAGAAAATATATGTATTGAATATTTGCAGCTTACACTGGAAGATAATGAAATATCAGTTAGGAGACAGCTTATCTCGTAGATCTTAAAATAAACCGCTCTCCTTACTGCAAGATTCCATGCTTGAGTTTGTTGCAGCAGTGAGCAAAACTAGAGAAATCTATTTCTCTAATGGTGTATCTAGTGCTGAAGGATGGAAGATCTAACAAACCTCTTCTGTCAAGAACCAGAAAGAAAGGTCATTTTCTGCACAGTGCCCTAAGAGCTCAGTTACCCTGCATTGGGCTGAGGCCGGTGCTGGATGCTGAATTCCCTGCCTTGCTGCTGACCTTAGACAGAAAACTGCCCGTGTTCATTGAGGGACTCTCCTTCCTTTAATATGTTATGGATTTATTTCATACTCCTTATTTATTCTAAATACTATTAGAATAAAAGTCAACAAAGAGCACACAGATTGGAAAGCAAGAATGCTGCTGATCAACACTCACTGTTTTAATCAGATAACTTGCTTTCCAGTAAGCCTCTGATATAAAGGTAAAAGCCCTAATATCCAAGGAACTAAACAGCATTACTTCACTTTAGTCTTATGAAAAGTAGCAGAAAATATTTTGAAATGTTTCCTCTATTACAACTTTTTTTTTTAATATCAACCTACAATTACAAGATTCTACTTACTATATAAATATACATATATTTTAATATCTCCATTCAATATCTACATTAGTCATCTGATTGTCAGCATGTACTAGGAAGGACAAAGACAGCCAAACAGTAAAAACCCAAGACAATGGAACAGGCAGTAGGGATTGTGCTGCTGGCTCATCACACACATGAATCTCAGTATTCCTGCACTGTTGTATGTAAATGATGATTTTGATTTTCAACTTCAACTCGGCATATACACTTGCTGTGATCACAGGATGTAATACAAAGAAGAAGCAATAACGATCTAAAGGAAATGCCACAAGGAACAAGCATGTTCCAAGAAGTCAATACAATCTCTACAAGTTCCTTGACGACCACGTGAAGTTACTGAAAAGATATGGAATTAAGTAGAAAGAGCTACCGTGGCTGTGCAGAAGCCAAAATGCATTCACGGGAAGTGAGATAAGAAGACAGGCAAAAGGATATTACTAGGACGTGTTAGAGGGTACCCTGAGTAAAGAGCAGCAATAACTATGAAAGGAAACAGCTTACAGTGATTTTTTCAATTCAGTGTGTATGACAGAAGTGGAGTTAAATGCAGCATAACATGTGCATAAGTAAAGGAAGGAAATAAATTTATAAGAGCTAGAAAAGACGTGATAAACCAGGAGCTTTCCAGACAGCAAACACTGCCTATTTTAACTGCTTCTAATGAGTTAGGTTGTATTGCGTAGTATGAAATAAAAGTGTTCCTCCCCATCTGTGGTTGTTCTTCATACCGTAATCAGCACAACTTCTGGTTATTTTAGTTTAATAATTTTGTTACCATCAACACATGTTATCAAAAAACCCAAAAATATAACATAGTTCAATGAACACCTTAAATTTCAGCACCTTCAGTTGCTGATTCTGATAACACAACCCAAGCCATGGTAGTGCTTTTCCTTTACTTTACTGACTTTGTTAGAGGGTCTGTCCAGGTGGAGCAAACACAAACCCACAGTTCTGCAGAACTGCAAGAAGTGAGGGGCAGATAAGTGATGTGCTCCCTATAATATACACCATAGAGTTACAAAAATGATTTCAATAACACTTCATCAGTAGAAAAAATGAAATGTCAAGGGAAACATTTATTTCCTTTCATTACAATTCTGAACAGTCTAAATGCTCATCTACAGTTGTCATGAAATTTTCAAAAACCTGTTTGCACTGTTTCTACTGAAAGGATCCAAGTATTTAGAGTCTGTCCCTCTGTTCACTAACACAGCCAGCAGTCTTAAGGAGAAGTGCCAGTAACTAAAACAAATCAAGAAATGTACTTGAGAAGTTCTCCAAACCAGTAACTTTCCGTTCCACAAATAAATAACTACATTTGGCAAGCATGTCATATAATTCATACACAGTGAAGAAGTGAATATCTGTTTTAAGTGCAAATTTCAAAGCTATTCTAATTACAGAGCAGCCAGAGCACTCCCATAATTAATTGCTTATTTATTTCACACCAGAAATAATAATGATCTGATCAAGATATCATCAGTTCCAATCAGCCTGTTATTTCCTAGCTGATTTCAGGAAGAGGATGAATGAGCAAGACTGAATAATAAAGGCTCCAATTCTGCAGGGAGCCATATGACACACAAGGGGGGTGAGAAAGCAGTGTGTGCTCCGGGATGTATGCAGAGGCAAACAGTCAAACATTTTGGCACAGCACAGTGATTATTTCCAGACCTTATAATAGAAGTGAGATGCAGGTGAGTTTTCAGATGTCTCATTTGCTTATTCCTTTTCTTCCTACTGTCTCTCCATAGCCATGAAATAGCCGTGGAGTTATTTCTAAGCGGTAACTGAAAGCACTCAAAGTTACAGCTAATTGCTAGTACAGTTTTAAATCTAAAACTATGGACCAAGTTTTCTTCCAAATCCAATCGACTGGACTAGGCCAACATTCCTGCTCCCCAGTGGTTCAAACGCTTCTTTTTCTTTCTGATAAATTTGTTTGGATCCATGTTCTACAAGGACTGATTGGAAGACATTCCCAAATCCATGTTACGTCTGTTATTATTTTACACGTTACTTAATTCTGATGTGATGGTCACAGTCTGAACTGAAGAATACACAAAGCTTACGCTAAGCAAATATTTCCCCAATAAAACAACTCTATAAAAGTAAACAACCTTACGCCAGCACTGCAAGCTGAGTCACACTGTTTAGAGCTCAGTGAAAGAGTACACTGTTTTGTGATGCCTTAGGAAAACATAAGTGCAGGTACTGGATATAACACTTAAAATAACTGTTAATGTAATCAATTTAAACATTTGACCTTGATCAGTGAGCTTGATAGTTTACACATAAAACTGTAGCTTCTGGATAACAGAATGACACAGTTTTCATGTGACATTCATCACTTGCAAAGTATTTACAAACAATTCTTTTCTTCCAGCTACATATCTCCTCACATTTATCAACACAAGACAATTGTGTGAAGTCACAATCGGCGACTCATGTCTTAATTGCATAGATATGCATGGGTAGGTCCTCTGTGTTCTCCTATTTCCAGGCATTCCATGAATTAATTCTAGGGGAGTTGTAAGTCAATGTATTTATATTCATACATCAGGTATGTGCTTCATGAGGCTAAACATTAAAAGTTATTTCTTGCGATCAAAGAACAGAACCCAAAATATCTTTTAGATGGCCATGAGAAGGTCCATCAAGTTATGAAGCATTTGCCAGCCAGATCTTCAAGTCTTCATTTTGGAATCAGTTCTTTTTCTTTGGTGAAACTAAATGCATATGCTCCAGAGGGTTTGCCCAACTTCTGAAGGACATGTGCCTATAATAGGCCTTTCTCATCTCTGTCTTGTTAACAAGTATATAAATAAGAGAAGGCTTCAGTAATTGGCTCAGAGTTACTAATGAATTAATTAACTTCAGTCTATTTTACCTAACCTTTAATAATAAGAATCTTTTTTTTTGGTCTAGCAATAGGTCTGACAGGCTGAAAAAACAGACATGCAGCAAAGCTCTTGAAAATTAATGAGAAACGAGGAAAGAATCAATGTACATTCTGCTTGCAGAGAACTGACACAAAAAAGACACAATAAACCATGAACAAACACAGTCAGTTTAAAAAATAGGTTAGAAAAAGTGGGCAAATTCAATTATAGAAGTAATTAGAAGATATAGGGCAAGGCTGCCTTTTGGGACTGTGCCAGAAAACATGAATTAATAAGAGTGAATAGAAAGCGCCCATGTAGTAATTAAGAGGCAATCACCTATGGCAATGAATACCTGAAAACAGGCTGCAAACTATTAATTCAGTGATCAAAAATATTTTTAGATGATTAATATGGCAAATTTGTTTTAAAAGACTAATTTCTGGAAAGATATCAAGACAATAGCACATTATTTGTTCCTTTGGCATTTATATAGCTAATTAAATTTTATAATTTGCAACAACATTAAGCATTATCTGAAAACAGTAAAAGCAGTATTTCCTTCACTAATTCTTTATTATAGTGGCTTCAAAATCAATAAGTTAAGAGTAGCTCAACTTTTTAAAGGGAAATTCAAGCACCCAGGGGTGACTGCTTCATTTATTTAAATGAATTTTTTGTTGTTTATTAAAAAGACACCATGCATTAATTTTACGTAATTTTGGCTCTTAAAAATTATTTCAGAACCTGTTTTAATTATAATTCAGGGGATTATAAACACAATTCCTTGATACTCAAGTAAGCCATCATATGTGGCCAAGAGAGATTCTTCGTCCAACACAGCACATCTCTTCCTTTTAGATGCAAAAAATGAGCAAGTAACAGAAAAGGTGTTGCAGCACCAGGTGGCAAAAATCATCAGCTCCTAAAGACCTGCTAGCAAAATCTCTGTAAGTTATTTATTCTTTCAGGCTACTTCTTTCTGTCAAAGCTACCTCTTAGGTCACTACCAAAACAATACAGTTTGTTGTCACATGGACCTACCCTGCAAAGTAAGTCGAAATGGAAAGCTTTCATATGAGGAGCAAAACAAACTACAGAAGCAGCTTTAAAATAACTTCAGAGCCATAGTAAAAACATAAGTTTATTTTTGTAAATAAAGCATTTTTCACTTCAACTACTGAGGATTATAAAAAGACAGAAGCTTTAAAATAATGACCAAGAGGTAAAGATTGGTGATAAATTTCTGTTCTAACACTGACCACAGTTACTATTACGTTCTACTGGCATTGCTACAGAAAGGAAGAACCTGCCTGAGTGCTGTTGGCAACAAATGCATGCCTTACAGCATTAAGATTTCCATCTGTTTTGCCTTTCCAGTATAATTTTAAATAGTATTTATGCTCCTAATTCATAAGTATTATCACAACTGTAAGCAATATAAAAAGGACATGGCTCCGAGAGATAGACAAAATTGTCTGCAGTAGATTAAACACATTTCATGGTTCAAAAGTCTGCCCTCATCACAAACTTCCCTGCCCTCATTCTCTCCATGGGAAAGATTGTGGTTCGAGACTTACCAAAAGAACTACAGGGAAAAGGGGCGAAAAATTACCGAAAATAAGATGGTGAGAGGAAATGAACTGAAACAACTGAAGGAAGGTAATCGTAAAAGAAAGAGAGCGGGCAAATGTTACTCACAAAAAAAGGCAATTTATTTCAAAAACAAGCTGTTCACCTGTGCCAGTATATTTAGAGACTTAGGGAGAGAGTGTTCCCTCACTATGTATTAGCTGCTGTCTATTTTATCTAGAAAAACAGAAAAATTGAATCTCTGAAAAACACACAGCTTAAAGCTATGGGTGAAAGAAGTTAGTGAACTCACACTGGTTTTATGAATGCTTCAAAATGAATCACAGTTTGAGACATTGCTGCCACACCTTTAACTCCAGGTAGCCTCCACAGGTCTCAGAATGGGTTGTTTTCTTCTGCAGTACTCAGACAATAAAACAGAATGTGTCATATCTGGAGTGTGTCAGTTCGTAACGCTGCTAACAAAAGCAGTCCCTGGCAAATGGAATATATGCTGAGTTGCAAAGATGCTCTTTTAAAAGAAGAGACAAATTATTTACAGTCTAGTATAGGATAGAGACAACTGGTGGTTTGATTACAAAGTTGATTATGACCATCTCAGTGTAATTTTACAACGCTGTTCACTTGGAACCAAATCCTCAGTCCCTGCTCACTGTTACAAAATGCCACAAGAGGAGCCTCTGGATGGGCTTTGAGGTTTTATCCTCCACATCAATCCATTAACAGAATTCATAACATGACAGCAACTCCTCCTTACAGGACAGTACAGCTTATGGTATCTCTGTCACCCAGTGTTAGGTACTCAGCTTAATTTCCTTGAGTTACCTTGCTAATTACTGGACACAAAGTGTCCACTGAGGCCAAGTTCAAAAGAAAACCCTAATTCAGGTGCTCTCCAGTGCCCAAATGGAGAGACTTTATCTCCCTATGGATTGTAAAGGAAACCTAAAAGAGCTAATGACATTCAACCAAATTAAGTGCCTTGTGAATATTCCTGTGCCCTGTTTCTTATGCGTTACTACCTTCTTCATCTACCATTCTGATGCTGTAGCTCAGCAAGACACACATTTTAATTGCACAGGAAGCTTATGACTTCTGTCTCATTCCCATTTTTATACTCAAAGTCCACCATCCCATCTTTTATGACAGCAAATCTGTTTCTGCAATGGTATAAAACAAGCCACTGAAGGGGCCAAGATAAAAAAAAAAATGTATCACCTGCCCTGGTCTTCAAGGAAAGAAGAGACTGCAGCCAGACAGTGGTTCAGACCACAATGCCATCTGACCAAAAACATCTCTGGCAGCCAACAATCAATGTTCAGAGAAGAATAAAAGCAGACGTACTTCTCTCAGATACACTTCTAACCTCCAGCAATTTTCTGTTTACAGTCCTTTTTAAACAGAAATCATCTTTACATATTTTTCCATGCATGTTTTCCATATTTTCAAAAATCATTTGCTGAATTCACGTGAACTTTCAGCACCCACTATGTCATCTGATAGGGAGTTCCACAGCTTTACTATATTCTGTGCTGAGGAGTCACCACTTTTCATATTGAACATGAACTACTTCCATTTGATATCCTTTGGTTTAAGTGAATACAAAGAATCAGTACTTGTCCGCACTTTCTATGGCATGCAGGTTTCATAGACCTCTATTAACCTGCCCCAGCCCTGGTCAGATCCTTTCCTTCTGAGTCCTGATCATATTCCTTGAACCCACTCTATCATGGCAACTGTTCTTGTCACATCTTTCAGCTTTCTCCGATTTTACTCAGCTCTTTCTGAGTTGAGGAGGCTGGTAATGCACAGAGTATTCAAGGTGCAGATGTTCAATGGATATAAATAGCGTTATAATGATGGCTTTTATTTTGTTCTCTATTCTTAAAATTTTGGTTTAACTGTTCTTGAGGTGACAGTTTCACAGAACTATCCATTTAATTCAAGATCTCATTTCTGAGAAGTGATGGTTAGTTCCTAGCCCATCATTTCATATGTAAAGATAGAGCTATTTTTCCTGTATGAATTTGTCTGCACTGAATTTCACATCATTTTTTTGCCTATTATCACCAGTATTGTAAGATCTTCCTCAATACACCATAGTTGGTCCTTCTCTCAACTCTCCTGAGTAATAGCACTATCAGCAAACTGTCCCCTCACTATTCACCTTTCTATTTTTTATCCCAATTGCTCGTATGTTGAATAGCACAGACTTCTGTGGGGATTTCAGTGATGACTGACCTCTGCTGTGAAAACTAACCATTTTTTTCCTACACCCTGCTTTCTACTGTCAACCAGCTATTTATCGATGTGAAGGTCTTGCCTTTTGTCCCAGTACATCTTATTTGCTTAAAGACCCTTAGGGGTGGACCTCTGTAAACAATCTGAAAACCCAAGCAGGTGATCTCACCCGGGTTTCCAGTGTTGGCCTACTTGTGGATTGCACTAGAGAATTTCAGTATATGATTCTGCATTTTCAGGCCATGACTTCTCTTTCAAAACCCATGTCAACTTCCCACAAAATAGCATAGTTATCCATATCACACTAATTTTATTATCTGTTAGAGTTTCTACACATTGTCCCAGCACAGATATCGTGTTTACTAGACTGCAGCAATCTGGATTTGCCTGAATCCTTAAAATCTACTGCTGCGTTAGCCAACTCTTATTTATTACTGGTTGGACTCAGGACTCTGGTTTGTCGTGTAGACATAGAAGCAGTACACGTTGGGATGGGCAACTTCATGACAGACATAGACTTTCCCAAATCTGAGTTACCACCTTACAAAAGGCCACCTTCCCATCTCCAAGCCATGGCTTTGCTCCAGCGGCCATGCATTTGCACTAGTGCTCAGTTTGATCAAGGAGCTAGTAAAGCTGAAGGCTACCTCCATTAAGCAAGCCATTATCTTTCTCCAATTGCACACATCCACAGCACTTATCCCGTCATAGGAAGCAGGGAAGACACTGATAGAGCACACTGTGTGATGAGCACTCTTAACAGCAGTGAGTATCTGGAACAAATTAATTTGGAATCTGCACTGAAGCTAGGGGAGCAAACCTGGAGCATGGGCCTAATAGTAGAGGGTGGTTGGGTGGGGATGGTAAGGTGGGAACTCCTGAGACTATTGCCAAATCCAGCATCTCATCAAGCCACACACTGAGTGCAGCGTAGAATTCTGATGCTTGGGGGCTACAGATAATCAATTACAATAATCAAGTGAGCTTTTTCTAAAGAGGCATTTAGGAAAACTCACAGGGTGTATTTTCTCTCACAGTGAGGTTATGTCTCGATTTTCAGATTTAGGAGTTAATTTATTGGATGAGTAGGAGGGAAGAAAATCAGGGTCTGGGGAACTTTCAATACTATTACTAAAATACAGACAGCTTGGGGGGTACTTAATCCCTATTCGGCACTTCTGTCATCAGCTAAACATTGTTCCCCATTGTGCACACAAGGAGAAGTGCAAATCTGACCCAGCAGATTGAGATGTAAAGATTAGAATCAGAAATTAAAGTCTCCTGAAAAGACTGTTCAGCTATTATATACTGATACATTTTTTATGGATTTCCCCAGGCTTTTAAAAATCATACTAAACTGAAACTTTAAAACTTTAAAAACATGCCTCTGATTGTGAGCATTTCCATCTGATTGCCAACTAGGTGCACTGTGGAAGACAGATCTTTTCTTAGTACAGCTGAAGAGGAAGGGAGAAGCAAAGAAGATCAGAAAGCCCAGTTTTCAAACTAGTTGTCCAGGCTGCTTCCACAGCATCTGGTCTGCCCTTGGATACGTAGAGGAATGTGAGCTCAGAACACAAATATTATCATAAGAATATATAACGGTTGTACCAGGTCAGGCCGATGTTCTAGCACTATCTCTATTAGCAGACAGAAGTTAATGCCCTGAGAAGAGCAGAACAGGCATATGATAACTAGTATTAAATGGGGAGGTTGGAGGCCCTGCATGCGGGTTGTAGATTCATGATCCTTGAGGCTCCTTCCAACCCTGGCCATTCTGTGATTCTATGATAACACTTCCCCTGCGTACTCTTCTGGCTCCTACCAATCTGAGTCTCAAAGACCACCTGAGCCAGATAAGGTTCATGTGTACTAACCCCCATGAATTTCTCTTTTGGGAACTTGTTCAAGCTTCCCTTGAACTCACGTAAACTTCACACTTTAACAGTATCCTGTTGAATTCAGTTACATCTAAAGAACATCTTTTGTCTCTCCCAGCTGTCATATCTGTCACCCTGCCTTTGATGATCTTAAGTTTTCGCCCTGGCAAAGGCTGTGCACAAAGCATATACATGCCCATCTTTGTGATGATTTCAGATACCTTTATAATCTCCCCCAATACTCTCCTTTTCTAGGCATACAGAATCTCCTTTGCTTAGCATTCTTTTTATGGAATTCTGTTCCCATGGACATAATTACCGCTCATTTTTGAAAAGACAGGGAAGACAGGATGGAAAATGTGGTGCACCATGGATATATACACTGGCATAAATACTCTGTCCTTATCTTCTATCTATTTCTGATTTTTCTTCATAATATTTTTCTTCTTCAGCAACACTGACCACTAAACATATTCTTCCATGGACCACTTTTATAAAACTAAGATCACATTCCTTGGTGGTAACACAGACAAAAGCCTGTTTTTTTTTTTCTTTTCTATTTTCTTCAAAGTTTTGGTCTTTCCCAGACAAACCTCTTTAGCTCATATCTGAATTTCAGTTGATATTTTAAGGACAAGTTGCTGAGTTTCATCTCCAGCCAGTCATGTTAAATGCCTTTGCCTTAACTGCCTGAAAAACCTGGCATCATCACCAGTCACTCTGCTTCCATTTTGCTTATGAATCAAAGAAGGAAGTTTATGCGCCTCAAGTTATAATCTCCTCTTTCAAACTGAGATCCCAAGATTTCCTGCTGCACAGTGATGCCTCCTTCATTTTATCTTGACAACAACTTGCTAGAGAGACAACAGCCAGTTTTGAAACTTTACGTCTTTTAGCAGCACTCAAGTATCTTTGGCTCATCAGATGATGAGGTTTTCAAATCACCTCTCTTAGAAGGAAGTCAGAACTCTCTCCAGCATTCCTGGCATTGCACAGTTTAGAAACTAATTCTCTTCTTGATCCAACATCCAAGGTCAGTGACAAACACAGCTTTGAAAGAAGTGTACATTTGCATCCACTTCTCTTGTCAGATGAATATTGATGGTAAAGTGATGCATTTTTAACAAAAGCCTCTAATAAAGGTTTTAAAGCACAGTGATCATGGGAATTAGCTTGGGAGAACATGCAAAGTGTGGATCCAACTTAATCTGATTAGAGCTCTAACAGAAGTATCACTTCTGGTGGAAGTCGTTGACTAAATATCCTCCTAAAGAAAGAAAAGGGAAAATTGGAAGCGCTTTGGAAGTTCAGATTTTTTTTTTTTAAATTGTAGCACAGTGTTTTTCTGAAATTTAAAAAACTATTTCTTGAATATTTTAAGCTAAAATTGCTTAAAAATGACATTTTTTAATGAAAAATACAAAGCATCTGAGATTGTTTTTTCCATTTCAGAAAAATATGCAAATGACAAAACAAAAATAGATGTTTTGCTAAAGTATCTGTATCTGCATTTGAGGTTTCTGCCAGAACAGCGACATGGATCAGGAGCAAAATGTTTCCACAGTCATCAACATATTCCTGTTAGTAGATATCTAGAATCCTCCAGACGCCAAGGGTCTCTCTGTGCTTTCTCTGGTTAGTGCCAGCATAGCACAAAGCAACACCACTTTTTAGACATCTCCTCAGTACAGAAACTGGCACAAGGAAATGTCAGTAGGGTCCTGATGATAGCAAGGAATATCATACTGAATAAACTGAAGAATTAAATAATCTGAAAGAGGAAAAATCCATGGAACTGAAGTGAAAAGATAATTACAAGTACAGAAGGAAAAAGAAAGAAATTACAATCAGATAGGGAAAAGGAACAATTTAAGGATTATTCTAGGAAGTGGTAAAATGGAAGTGAGGGAGCGGCCACCTCTTGAATTCGTGTCCTCATTGCAAGGCCATGAAACACCTAAGACACCAGAAAACGTCTTACAAAAAAAATTGCAAAGTATCCATATTCTCTTGCCCCAGATACTATTTGTGCTTGGCTCACAATGACTTTTTAAAAGTAAACTATTTTACATTGCAGGAATTACCCCTTCTTATTTAGCCTCATTTGTCAATGGCATCACATCTTCCTGTAGAGTAGTGGGTCTCTTCCTTGTTATGCTATTATTTGAATGCTCGTACCATGCAGTTTCATGCATCTTGCTGGTCACATCCCATTTTTGTGTCTTGATTTCTTGATTCTCTGGAGGCTCATGATATACCTTTAGACATGTCATTAATTGATTCCTGTAAAATTCCCTTCTGAGTCTTTGGTTAAGGCTCCCATGTTAACAAAAGATATTTCTCAGCATACAGCCTGTGATCATCTGCAGTGGCATAGTTTGTGCTTGTACTTTTGGTATCTGCCCTTTGAAAAACTGCTATCACCATGTCTTTACTAGTCATTTTTTCCTTCTCCTTTATATGAAACCAGTCATTTTATATGAAATGCCAATTGCTTTGTATAAAGTCTTGTGAAATAGATTGATCCAGTCTCTTTTTTTTTTCTTAATGTTCATCTCAGCCCACAACCAGCCAATGCTCACTCGTTCCATAGCACACTGTATGACCAGGGACAGGACATTTGCAATAGCATAAAGGAATTGGGTACATTACTCCTATACTGAACCAAAAGTCAGTGGGAACCAGGAGCCTAAGCCTCTGTTATGCCTTTAAAGAACTCATAGCGTTTACTTATTAGCTGCTTTTCCCACCCCAGGGATGAGTACAGGGCTGAGGTGGAACTGTCATATGAAAGGAATATTTCCAGGAGCAGGAAAGCTGGTAGGTCACAGCTTAGGCTGTGCTTAAACTCTCATGATCTTCCACACAACAAGTAATCTGACACGTTTTGCTACCATATTTAGCCTGATTCATTTCCCACACCTTCAGATCCAGCCATCAGCTGCAGGTAACTTAAAGCAGAGTAAGGACATGTGTATGCACAAAGAATTCCGTAAGTTCAGAAATCCATCAGAAAATGAGAAGCCAAGAACAGAGGGAGGTCTCATGTAGTTACAGATATTATCTATGTGAAACAAGTTATCCATTTCATTTTCATGACATCTCCTATGGCACAGAAGTATGTTCCAGCTCATCTCTACTGACATGCTGCTTGATTTTCAAGAACATCAGTGAAACCAACAGCTGAGCCAAACTTGTTCAGCAGGGTGAGAGAGCAGCAAGCAATGGCTTTAAGGATCTGGACAGTTGTGGGGCTTAAGCATTAAAGCCTTATCATCAACCCATCGAGATGAGAGAACTGTAACATTGAAGGTACTTAAGAGTGGATCCTGCAGCTGGTCAGTTTGTCCAGAGCTCATTCAGTGGAGATGGCAGTGACTAACACTGAAGGACAATCTAAAAAGCACATCAAATCCAGAAAGCAGGTAAGTCACCACCGAGCAAAGCTGTTGCAATACACTGAGATAGGAAACCTGACATATTCCAAACCTACAGTATTCTCATATGAAGAATACTGTGAAACAGAGCTGGGGGCTGCTCAGCCTGGAGAAGAGAAGGCTCTATGGTGACCTGACAGTGGCCTTTTAGTATCTAAAGGTGAGCTATAGGAAAGAAGACAGACTCTTCTAGCAGGGTCAGGACAAGGGGAAATGGCTTCAGACATGAAAAGGTTAGATTTAGGTTGAATATAAGGAAGATATCTTTTACAGTGAGAGCAGTGAGGCACTGGAACAGGTTGCCCAGGGCTGTGGCGGATGCCCCATCTCTGGAAACTTCCAACACGGGGCTGGGCCAGCCAGGCTCTGAGTGATGTGATTGAGCTGTGGATGTCTCCATTCATTGCAAGGGAGTGGAACTAGATGACCTTTAAAGTTCCCTTCCAACTCTAAGATTCTAGTATTCTATGAACTATTTTTAATTACATAGAAATATTTTATAGACATACTAGTGTTTGAAAAAGATTAGAGGGAAAAATGAAAATGTGTACAGAGATAAAAGAGTTCTATAGTAGAAAAGAGAGGAAACCCACAAAAAGATACTTGTTCAATTGAAAATAACAAATACATGAACTGAGTGATTCACCATCAAAGCTCGCAGCACCACTAGGTTTGTGTATTACTGACATGAGGACCAATAGTCTCATGACTGAAGAGTAACAAATTAAGACGTGGTAATCCACGTTTCTTGGTCACTGAAGATAAACAGAATTTGAACAATGGAAAAAAAATCAAACTAAAGTGTATTTAGAGTGTGTATTCTTCAGTGTCATTACTTATTATCCATTGAAATGCACATAATGAAAAATTTCAGTTGTTCATGTGTCTTCATAACAATCCTTTGGTCCAAGACAAAATTAGTTATCATTTTCTTTCCCCTGAACTACAATGTGTATTACCATTTGGTATGGGTTGTGTTTGTTTTTTTTTTTGATAAACAAAAAAATTTTTTTTCTGTAGGATTCTTATCAAAAGCATCATCAGTGCCTCCTTTGGTGATGTGCTACCAGAAACCAGATTAGATTTGAACATACACCATGCTACCATCTTCCAAGTAAAATACACAACACTTTCCCACGCACACTATCAAAAGGTCTACAAGAGAAGCTACTAATTTGTTGTTCTATATAGACTTTCAGTGCAAATGACCTACTTTGGAACTCAACAACACTGTTGACATCTTCACAGGAAGTTCTTTCTCTTTCCAGCCAAAGAAAGCCATCGAGTGACAGCCATCAGTCAACTGGGAAGGACCAGTGATAAACACAAAGACAAGAGATGCCTGATTGAAGTGGGCAATGTGCTAATCTTGTCATCACACTTAAAGCCGCTGCTACTATACTGCTTGCCATTAATAGAGCAAAAGAGCATTTAACTATCGAATGGAAAATTTTCTCATCGTGTGTCTAAAGCCACCTTCAGGGATTCCCACAGTAATGCTATGCAGAGACAGAGAATGAAGAAAAATGCCAGCATAAACTCTGAGAATGTGTTTGTAATATTTCACATATACGTATGAAGATTAGATCACACATTTACTTTTTTTTTTCCCCAACTACAAAAGACAACATCCCAAATACACAGCTACCCAAGCATAAAACAGAAACTGCTGACTCGTATGAAAACAAAAACTCTCACAAACAAAACAGTATGGTTATGGTTGAATGCCCGATGTTCCTATTACATTGGCAACTGCTGGCGCTGCTATCTAATTATACTCCGTTTTAGTTCTGAGCAGAATTTGACTGAGCTCTGCCTTCCCGCATCCAGCGAAGTCACCGGATTTCTTGGAAATAATTGCCTAAGTTTTTCTTTTGGTACAACTGGCTCTTCCTCTGAACTACAGTCAAACTTGTACTGGGTGTTTTTTGCTCTCATGCTACTACAGCTACAGACTCAATGGCAACTCCTGAAAATGCTGGGTTAATACGACATGCGCTAAATTCTGTATGCCATTTTTAAACTATAATGTTTGTTTCATTATTAATTCTCACTTTACAATCCCAGCTATTGACAGGTTCACATATATGTAAACATCCATTCAATCTTTGTAATATCAGGAGAGATTAGATGAACGTATTAATGAGTTTAATTATGTTTTACTGTAATGATGTAACAAACAGAATTTATGTTACAATTTATTTTAGAAAGCGCTAGATAGATAAAAACAAAGGTCAAAAGTCATAGTGGATAATAGCTGATGGTTTTGATAATGCTAATTATGTATTACTAGAGAATAAAGGTAGAAAGGGAAATATGAGCATTAAAAGAAAGATAAACATCCCAATGCTGAATTTAAAATGGAAAAAAAGAGAAAACTTTAAATGTCTTTGTAGCTCACTGTCAGAAACCAAAGACATAATGAAGCCTGAATTAAAAATGTCAGTTTCTGTGAATGTTGATAACTTGGTTCTTTGTTGTACAAGTCAAAATGTGTCTGTTTGATGGGTTAAAATGACAGTCTGCAAATGGGAGAAGCTAGAGCTAAAAAAAGAAGACCCCCCCACTTCCCAAAAGACTTATAAAAAGTAGGCCCGTAATGCAGTACTTTAAGGAGAAGACCTGTAGGGTAGAAGAGCCAGTATCTTTAGGAAGTAACCAAGCAGCACTAAAAGGCAATGTCCATGGCCAATCAAAACTATTTCTCTAGCTGCTGGGGCTCTTGCATCTCTGTCTTCACACTAGACTGGAAACCCTTTGTACTAATTGCCAGACTGTACCAGATTTTCTGGTTCAGTTCCATCCCATAATTGACTGACAATGATGGGCAAGGAAGGGGAAAAATTCAGGCTCACCACTGCAAGCAGAGGGTCAGAAATGGTTTCATAGGGAGCACATCACTGCTTGGCACTAAACGCAGGGTTAAGCAAGCATCATCTGTACTTTCTTCTAATTCCTGGGTTAAAAGGGGGATGGGAAAAACATTCACACTGCAGCAGGGAAAAGATACGCTGAGAGCTGGCAAACATCTGCAAAAATCTTCCAGAGAGAAAGGGAAACACACAGAGGATTTTTTGGAAGCTGGTCACTCATTATTGAGATGTCAGCCCATTACTTACGTTAAAATAACTAAATCAGGGTTGTGGAGTTTGTTACTCCATAAAAGCAAACAACCTCCCACATTTACAGTAAGCAGGAAAGTATTTGCTTATAAAGTCACTCTTCCAAGCAATTCAAATAATTCGCAGTCTTATGATCCAAACAGAAAATAATTTGTAAATAAAAAGGTAGAAATGCTTTAAGATAAAATGCATGCATTAAAGTTCAGGATTTAACAATACAATTTTATGTTCATAAATCAATATTTGCTGTGCATCTAATCTAGTTCACTGCAGCTTAAACATTTGCATGCTGATTGCTACAGGATCTTTCACTTATAATTATTAAAGTTGAATTCATTTAAAAACCTTAGAAAACCTTGAAGACGGAAACAGCACAAATTCTTTCAGAAACTGGACTACTGACAGCATCTTTCTGATGTGAATCTTATTTACCCTCAGTTGTTCTCCACCTACTTTATTCCATGCAAACAGCACCCCCAGAAGCATTTCCACAAAGCATTAAGACAGTTCTGAGACCAAAAGAATGAGAAAAAGAAAGCAAGTGAGAAAGAGGAAGAGAGAAAGAAAAAGTGAAAACAATCCAGTGCATAGCAGTTCAAAAGCAGTAAGTGTCTGCTCTGTGCCTGCCCTGGAAATACCATGCTCACAGGTCAAACACTTTCCCTTTCACCCTTATGCTGCCTTTGGAGCATATGCATTTGCAGAATACCTGCTCCCGAAGCACCTCATTTTGCAGGTAACGCACTCCTTACTTTCAATACTTAGTTACAATTTCGTTTCTTTAAGATGAAAAGCACATTTCATTCAAATCCATCCCCTCTAACCCCACCACCTCTCGCTCCAAGAACGGTTATTTTCCCTGTTAGCAAGAAACCTGCTCCCCTCGCTCACCCTCTGCAAAAGCTCCAAATGAGCAGTAAGCTGCAAAGTTTCAGAACTAGGCCAGTAAAGTTAGCATCCTAAAGCACAGACAGCAGAGGACTTAGGCAAAAGCTTACCTTTCAAACCCAGAACAGAGCTGCCTTTTATGAGGCCTATACGGCTGTCAAGTCCTGGGACTTTCTCAAACACAGTACCCACACAGGTGAATTCAAATAGGTGGTAAACACCTGAGAACTGGACAAGAAGACTATAAGAAAAAAGAAAGCAAATGAGTAAAATGCCTTCCCAGAGCCACAGTCAGCTCTTGTGCATGGGGAGTTACGAATGCACTGGCTATAGACTTTTGTCCAAAGCTGTAGTTTTTTTTTTTTTTTTTTTTTTTTTTAGTGAAGCTAGATTAGTTCATACAAAACTCAACAATACAGCACTGAAACCCATTGTTGATATTCAACATTTTTCACATAGCGGAACAGAATAGACAATACGGTATCTAGGAAACCATGGGCTGGATTACAAACTGATGATATCTCATCCTTCTGGAGGGCCTGTAATCCTTTTTATTACCTACCACAGAAGGGGGGAAGAAAACCCCAAACAAAACACCACAGCATAAACCACCCCGTATCAGTAATGTTTGAACTCTTTTCATAAATAAATGAATTAAAGCTTTCTCTTACTTCTGTTCTAAGCTTGCCCTCCCCACTGCAATATGCATACGTAATGAAATAGATGTCTTTCATGCCACTTAAATAACAGCTAAATCGCCGAGCATTTGTGCTGCCCTGCGCCATCAGGCTTGTTTTAAAAACAACTTTCACATTACATATTTAAAAACAGCTCTACATCTAGCCTCATTTCTTTTTTTTTAGTAACATTTTGCAACTTGACAGTGTATCTCCTATTCTGCAACAAGCTCTATTTTCCTTCACACACGTTCCTAACTGCAGTTACTGCTGGGCGTACAACGATATCTGAAATAATTTCGATTTTTTTGGCTGAAGTTTTACAAAACATTCATCCATCCTCAGAGCAACGTTTAAAAATCCCCTGTACTCACACATCAGCCCTCAACACACGGTTTAAAGGTCCTTCCATGCACACTGAGCCCTGCTCTGGTTCTGCAGCACTTACACGCTGTGTGCACACAAAACAAACACAGTATTTCAGCGATGCATTTATCCCCACACAGCTTATTTTTTACTTTCCAACCTCGTTCCACTTCTACGGACTCCAGTTCCCATATTTTCCTTAAAACCCCAAATAGTCTAGGTAGCCACAGAAGTGATTGTTCCTACCAGTTTCTTTTCATCACTTCTGCAATTGACCAATTGACAACTGATTGATGGTTATCTTTTCACTTCCACAATGAAAGAAATTACCATCACTATAGCTATGTACAGTAAATGCCTCCAGAGTAAATTACATGATTCTAAAATTCTCCTTAGCTCACTTAGTAAAACATCAACACAAAAAGTTTCTTTTTTGCCTCTCTTCCTGTACTGCAGATTTGGCCTTTCCTGTCAGCTTCAGAAAAGAACTTGACAGCTTCTTTAAAAAGAGGAGTATAAAAGAACTTGAATAAGGGATGGCACAGGGCCGGGCTAAGGCTCCCATTCTCTGCAAGTGGCTATTCTTTGCACTGAAAAAAAAATTAGGCATGTGAGCACAGATAAGCCACATAAGAATACCCCAAAGAATATTCCCAGTGACCTTGAGATTCTGCTGCAATTCCGTAACCATTCTCTGCTGGAACAGCTTCATGAATTCTGAACTCTTGAATGACTAACTTATTTCCAGAATGTGTAATTTATTCCTTCTGGGGGAAAAACACTCCCACAAAATTAGGAGGGAAAAGCATTTGTCACTACAAAATAAAATAAATTTGTGCTTGTATTTTTGAAATAGTTGAAGTGCATTAATAGGAGCTTGGCTCCATTCCACAGCTGGTTTTAGTGATGTTGAGATGGAAAAGAGAGGCCATTCTGCCTAAAAGCAAAACCCTCTTACTTCTATCAGAATTTCTAGCTCCTGCGTGGAAAGATACTGAAAACTTTTGATTGCTGTACAATTAAGTGCATTAAATGTGCATTAAAGTGCAGAGCATTAAATGCAGTGCTCAGAAAGACAGAGAATCACTCATGGGTTTTTGTTCCTTCCTGGAAAGTACTTTAAAATTGGAAAAAAAAAAAAAAAAAGATTCATTATTTCTTATTATTTAAATAAACACTGAAAGAGAAATCTAGCTCTGTTTTGGTGTTGCTGAAAGTTTTTGTGGTGCCACAGAAGTTTATTTAGCAATCCACAATAGCACAATCGGCAGATCCTCTCCAGTTCCACTTCTGTCTTTGAAAATTTGTATTGTTTTCTGAAAGTCATCCATATCCTGGCTTTTAAATACAAGCCTCCCTGTGTTTTGGTTACAAACAAGCAGCAGGGCCAGCTAATCTTCAAGTCCTCTTCACTCATTTATTCATGAAAGAAGTTTCCAAGCAATTTAGGTAATGCTGGTCAGATGCATCCATCCTAAAAAGATGCACCCACCCCGGAGGACACTTTCCTCAGTATCAGATGTTGGTAATGTCAGATCTGAACAGACGGTCACATTGCACAGCAAATGCTTTTCCAAATTTTCAATTTGTTTTATCCCTCTGAGCCTTCTGGCTGCACTTCTGGATATCACTGCCCTGTTTTAGTATTCAAAAGAGATGGACAGAAAAAAATCGGAACAGATTTGTTCTAACTAGACAAAATGAGGACACCTGCTATTAATGTATAGAAGATTTGAAAAAAGAAAACAGAATAAGAAGGAAATACACTGGTGATAATTTCTAGCTGATTTAAAATTGCACTATAAACAGCTAACCACAATTGTAATACAAATTTGTGCTGGGAAGAACTGCAACCAAATGCACACACAACTGTCTTAAAATTCACTCTGTCAGATTCATAATGTTTTCTAAGGTGTACCTTCATCCCATTCTTTAAAATTCCTCACTGCAACATTTCAAACACTGAAAAATGGCTCTGTTAATCATTATGGGACAAATACCCCAAGCAGTTACTTGCAGCACTCATTGAGAAATGAGTATAAAATCTAATACTTTTGAAACAATATAGCATTCCTCCCAGCAAGAAATCAGTTTCATCTTTACGTATCACTAAGCTAATTTCTTGCTGGGAAGAAGCTATATTATTTCAAAAGCGAGAGGTCAGTTTAGTGATGCAAAAAGATGAAACTGATTTTGCCACAGAAAACTTGCAGCTGTAGTCTCTCAATGCTGCTGTGCGCTGTTACCAACATGTCCTTAAGCTTAGCTTCTTAACCTGAATATTGGTTTGAAAACCTAAACAAGAAAAAAGTAATCAAACACAATTTTAACTTTTGTAAGAATGATTCCCATTTCTTTTTAACAAAAAGACCTATTTCAAACCATCTTGAAAGACATCACTAGATGTCAAGACGACAGCTTTCTGATGCGTGACATGGGTTACTCACTTGAAGGTGAGAGGAAATCTGAAGAGCAACCTTCAAATCTGACTGTCATAGCTCCTTCCCAGGAGAGGTGAAGGAGATGACAAGGACTACATACACAAAATCACCTCTTGTTTCTTTCTGTTGTCTCTGGGTGCAAGCTTTTAAGCATTTGTATAATATAGGATGCCTGCCTTTTTGTTAGTGAGCATTCATAATAAGTACTCCACAACATAACAGGCGTTTTGAATAGAAGCCAGAAAACCATCTATCAGCTCTGTTTTATTTTGGAATGTCTCATTTGGTTTCATGGTTGATATAAAGTGTATACATCCTACAAAACAGTGAATGCTTATATACAAACTAAATATGTAATGTTTTAGCATCAAATCTGGGAAAAAAAAATAAGCAAAACCAAACCTGACTATTTATTATGGCAAAATGTAGTTTGGGTTTAATTCAGTCAATTCAAGGGCTTGGTCACTTCCAAGAGTCCTTGTGCAGAGAAGTGCTGCAAGAATAGCAAATACTTTAACTGATTCTTTGTGGAGTAGATAGGTAACTTGTACAATGACTGCTCCAAGTAGCATTCAAGTGAACTATTTTATGTCAAAACGATAAATGTACACAGTAGAGCTTTCCATAAAGGGTGCCAAAACAAAAAAGGCCTTGAGAAGCCAAGGCACCACCTTCTGAAAATGCTTTTTTTAAAAATAAACAACAGTACAGATGATTCTGTTAAACAATTTTATTAACACCCATCAATTTGATTTTAAAAAGTTTTACAGTCATTGGCTCAACTGTGACACACTAATGAAAAGATTTTCAATGTAGGAAAGCTTATGAACTACAGACCACAGTTGTAACTCTATTATTTTAATATGAACTAAAATTTTAATCATACTGTAGTACTAACAAGTCAATATACGTTTAAATTCCCTTTTCCCTGTCACTATCTCCATCTAACCAGCTACCAGTTGTGTTTGCACTGTGCTGTGTTTGAGAGCACAAACAAGGAGAACATGTGTAGCAAGGACTTCACAATGACAACTATCACTGGAGAGAGAAGGAACGTCCTCTGGTCTGCTGCAGCTTGATTGAAAATATAACAGCATGTTGCTTTGCCTGCTTTCAGGGAAGGAGCCACTGCAGTTTCACACCACAGCCCCTACTTGCTCAAAGAGCTTAAAAACAGGTCTTAAAGACAGTCTTTCCTCCACAGATGTCAAGTCAAGGATGACATAGCAAGGGGTTGTTAGTTCAGTGTATTATTCACTGGCACTGATTGTTAAGAAGTTGAGACATAGGTTTGTGGAGAGGACAAAAGTATTTCGAACTTCAGTTCAGAATCTACAGTGTGCCTTTACGAAAGAGCAACAGTTGCAACCACAAGCCCTAAATGGTTCATTTTTGAATGCCATGTATGACAACCACCAGAAAACACAAAAGGAGAGCACTGAATTTGACAGTGCACCCTACAAAGGTGCCCATGAGGTACTGAGCTCTGAGCTGCAACAACCTCAACAACTGACTGCTGATGCTTTGTTCTGGGGAGTAACCTATACAAAACAAACAAGACCAAGACAGCATGCATTCCAACTTCAGAATGAACCTCCTGATGAGGGACAGGATGTCTCTGATGTACAAAAAGATGAGGAACTTCAATGTATTGAAGCAGAAAACTTGAGCACGCTCAACCTAACTTCTGAAACTCAAAAGCAAGGACAAGATCATACGAGCTCCAAGACTTAGGACATCCATAGTGAGGAGGAGTGTTTCAATGTGTCACTGCAGATAGAATTACTGAGCATTTTGCCTATAATCACCATGTACCACAGGGAGAGGCAACCTATGCAACCTCTAGATCTGTATGTGGCCAACAGTCCCAAAAAGTAACTTCTCATAAACAGTAAAAGCTAGAAGGACAAGATCATAGGGATTTCACACACATACACACACACACACACACAAACACAAACAGTTTTGAAGAAGCTCCCACGGCAGAGAAGTAGCAGCCAGTGGGAGCAGAAAGTCACTGTCTGTGAGTCCCAGGAAGCTGAAGAACAGTAAGAAGGTGCCACCTGTGAGAACAGGATTGATGGGACAGAGACACTTGCAACTCAGAAAGAAAAAAAGAGTTAGTAACTCAGCTGAAACATAAGTTATCTGAAAATCATACAAGCACACGTTAAGAAGATGGAAAGTAGAAAGAATTGCAGCCAATAATTCTACCACATTACGTCATCTGAGTCAATCTTTTCCTGAGCAATAAGACTGAATATAAACACATCCATAGCACAGGCTTAGTAACAGATGTGTTTCTAACTGTGAACATTTTAGTAGCTTGTCTGAAATACATTGCAGAAAAACTGATCTGATTTTACTGAGCATCTAAGAATCCCACTGCTCTCAAATGGAAGTATATTTGCAGTCTGAAACCTGAAATCAGACACCTTAATCCATATTTAAGAATAAAAATAAGCATCTTGGGATCTGAGGAAAGCAAGCTTAAAACCAGCCAATATAATTTATAAACACATTCAACAGGGATGAAGAAGAGAAGCAATAGACTAACATTGTTGAAAGTGGAAACTGAGACCTGAAGCTTAATCCAGAACCTAAGAAAACAGTGACTTAAATATGTAGCATAAACACATGCATAAATACATAGAGCACAAGGTCTGCTGCACACTTTTTGTCCACTGCTTTAAGTGGAAAAAAAGCAAAAGGACAGCAAACATACATATATTCCCTGACTGTGACATTTTTTCTAATGCATGACACCGTTTCCCTGTAACTTGTCCTGTGATAACTAAGAACACATAGATTTACACAGCACAAACAGTCATATTTGCATTCTATACAGCAAAATGAGGCAGTTTTGCTGTTGTGTACTTCAAAAATGAAATTTTATAAGCCTAATACCATGTAAAATATAACAAAAATAAGGCTTGAAAGAATGCTTACCCTGCAATCTGACATGGCAAAAAATGTGTAAAGAAGAAGGTAGAGTTTCTTTTATAGGAAATAGTAGTATTTCATAAAACTGCCCTCAGCTGTTGTCTCATAACTGTGCACATTTATAACTGAATTATTCAATAATCTAAGGCAGTTTCCTTTACACAGCTGCAATCATTCACACAGCTCACTTAGCAAATATTTGGCACTGAACACAAGCTCATTTTGTTTCTTTGGGAGCATTTTGCACTCTTGGAGTACATCAGCAGTGGCTACAATGTATGATATAAGTGTATCTTACAATGTGCTTGTTATGGTCATTTCTCTCTGTAGCTGCTACAAGGGGATCCCTTTGAGGCTAGATAAAAGTTTGCCAAAAATAATATTCAAATATCCTTTTAATCAAAACAAGATAAAGAGGAGATTAGTGTCACCAGTGTCAACACCACCACTTCCAAAACATATGCTCAAATAAAACATGAAAGCTTTAGGGGATTGCTTTTGCAGGCTTCAGTAGCTTACACTTCCTCCCTCTTCCAACACTATGTATTATTAAAATGCATCAGCTGATGATGTGTGCTAATGACAAGCTCCAGCCTGAAAAGTCTCTAATTCATTAAAGGGAACTGTCAACCCACAATTCACAGAATTTAGAACAAAATATATCTATTTAGGTTATTAATTATTAATTTTATTTCAATAAGGAAACCTTGATGCTTTTAAAGTCACTTAAATTATCTCACTGATATAAGTGTATCCCTGGAAAAAAAAAACACCTTAGCAGTAGGGCTCTTTCTGTGTAAAATGCCCATTGCTCATGGATACTGTGCCAAGTTAAAACAAATAAACAAACAAAACAAACCATTCTAAATCTTGATGTTCTTCTTTTTGCTCCAGATTAAGTAACAGCAATAAACTACATTTTCTTCTTTTGCTTACAGCCCATTTCACTCTTGAATTCTTGAAGGAAATATAGTGCATTCACTTATCTTAATTATGCCCACCATAAAACTCACTTGTATCAGAGTATGAAATTGATTCTAGTATGGATCTCCCAGTCAGGAATTATCCATGATTAAGGTAATTGTAAAAGGATAACGAAGTTCACACTAAACTCCCTGACGTATCATGCCATGAAAATCACTGAAAAACCATTCACTTACATCTTATATCATTTTAAGCACTTTTTTATATCATTTTAAGCATTTTTTTTTTCATATCATCAGCACTGATATAATATATAATAATATATTTAAAAATATAATAATATAATAATTAAAATGAGCTCAAAGCACAAAGCTGTCTTTCACAATTAAAGCAAAGCAGTCAAACCTCTGGTGCTACTGATACGAAGGCAGAAACAAACTACAGAGTTTTAAGAAGGTGGAGAAGGTACATAAAGGTACATCACAGCAAAGCAGCTCAACAGTGAAACTGTGTATCAATGACAACAGACCACTTAAATTCACAGGATAACTGACAATTTATTTTGAGAACGTACTACAACAATTTATTGTGCAGTATCCCTGAGTTCTAGTTCATCTTCTCACAGATAAATAACTGCTTTACTCCTACAAGGAATAAATAAAGCTTAAGGTTGCTTATAGGATAAGCTCATGCATGTACCAAATCAGAACAGATCATTTACTGCTGAAATGTCTGTGAAAATCCAGTCAGCTTAGGTAAGCAGAAGAGGCTAAAAACCACATTTCACCAGGTAAACATATGATGTGTATGCAAAGGGACAGACTTGCACAGTTTCCAAACGCTGTCCTTCAGAGTTATTCTTCATCCCATACTTTCTACATAAAAGATGGTATCCTAAATGTAAGTAGTGCATACTGCCTGGTTTGGAGCCTGAGTTCACGTTTATTATTTGCACAGAACAAACCATCTCATTCTTCCTCAGCGATGCTTCCAACAGAAGACTGAAGAGCTTCTATTTTCCCCTCAAGTAGTGACAAACAAGATGGAAACCAAGCCACTAATCTTTAGCAAAGTGTTTGATTTAGTAGTGCCACCAGTGCATCTCAGAGGTTTAGTATGTATTAAGTGCTCCAAATACTGCTGAGTTTTCAGCTTCTAGGTAAGTTAAGATACCAACTTATCCTAGGAGACTAAATTTCTGCCCTCATCCTGGCAGAGAGAAAATACAAAACGTAATCCACTGGACTCTACATGTTTGGAATTTAAAAGGCAAATAATTAGAAATGTTGCTGTTGTTAAAATAAGTCGTTATTAACTGATATTGTAATTCTAAGGAACAGAAAGAACTTTTTCAAATTGTTCACTTTGTTGGCACAAGCTTTTACAAGCAATACAGGCACTGATTAAAGGAGATATTTCCCCCTCCACAGTGTAAAAGAGTAGAAAGGAATTGTTTTTATTGAAATTCTCTCTGGAGAAAGTTAGCAACTTGAAAAAATACTTGTAAGTTAAAAAGGTTTTCTTTCCAAATGGATCCATTATTTACTGTGAATAAATAGGAAAAAAAAAAAAGCATAGCTAAACTGGAGTTAAACAATCTTAACCAGAATTTAGTTCTATAGTCTGTCTTACTTTCCTTCTTTAAAAGTGTGCACTGATGTGGAAGCTTAAACAAAACATTCATTTTTTGGTACTTTCCAGTACTTTCACCACTTGTAATTTTTCACTGCAAAATTTGCAGAAGATCTTTCATCTGTTCCTTCAAACAGATGGACAATAATTCATCCAAATGACTACTCAACTAAGTACTATGTTGGGAGTTTATCAAATTCTAACAGGTATCCACAACCTGTATCACGTTATGCCAGTGTGCACATTTTGAATGAGAAAAACTGCACTGAAATGACTGACCTTAAAAACCATAGCAATCAACTGCTTATTTTTTGCTAGAAACAAAACTCATCTCCAAGAAAACAAAGAACACTTATTTAAAAAAACAATACTGTTATTATATGTAAAAAAGAAATTTAAAAAGTCTTTGTATATTTTGACACTGAAGAACAGTAGAAGTTTACTTTCTACAATTTATACAGCTCAGTCACTCTACTGCAAGGTCAATCATTGCCTGCTTTTACTTCCGAGTCTATTTTCTCAGGAAACAACGTCTGCCCTACAGAAATGGTACAAAGACTGTTCAAGTTACAGGCCTGCATCATGCGTACCTTCCCCATAACCTCTGTGATTCCTAGTCTTGCCCAACTCTGGGTACTGCCAACTGGAATTGAGATGTAATGCTATACATCTCAGGAGCCAAGATGAAGAGATTTACCAGCACAGGAAAGTGTTGCAGCTACTTGGGCATCTCATCTTGAGTCTGTTTTGAGAAATCAATATTTCTCAGTCTGATCCGCTAAAAACTGTTTTGAAGAAATGAAGAAACCCAAACATCTCGTTCAATTCAAAAGGCAGTAAGAGGACTTCTATCCCTACCAATTTAAAAATGGAAGTATGTCTCCTAATACAAGTTTTAATTACTGTATGGGGTGCAATCAACCTTTTTCCAGGCAGTTGAGGGGCTCCTGTGTTAAGGACCCATTTCCCATGAAACCAGCCTCCAAAGATTTCATCAGTCAAAATGATAATGAGCTATTCCAGTTGAAATGAGCTGATTAGTTTTCCCCCCAGCTGCTGTTCAATTAATGAACCACTTTTAAAAATTTTGAAGCGAAGTTCATGAATCATCTATTTTTATTTTCTTAAATTGAAAACTGAGAAATGAATTCAGCCTTTTGGTGACACAAACAAAAATAGTTTGAGTTCCAGATCTTGAAGGAGTGTTGGCAATTTGAAAAAAAATAAATTAGACACAGTGTGAATATTTAGCAGCAAATATTCCTAAAGAACTGTTAAAATACAGATGATTGAAGTAGCAGCCAAAAAAAGGGATGCAAATGACTCTTAAATGAAAGGTTATAGAGCACGAGAGGTGTTTAATCCAAATAACAAACTGTTGTTGTCAATGAAAGATCTGATACTAACCGATTTAGATAATACAGAAAAATGAACACACAATTTGACAGCTACCCTGGATTTACAGAATCATGGGATTAAATGCTTTCCACTTATTCAAAGAGGATTAGTCAGGATACATTTATTTATTTAAAGCAGATCTTTTACAGAACTAAAGAGTTTACAAATGATATGGAGTGATGGAAAATAGAAAATCCATATCAGCTTTAGCTTCTATCATTCAGCCACAGATGTGAAACAGCTTACTATCAAATATGGAATATAGTGCATTAACAAAATAATAATATTAATAAATTTGGTGTAGTCTTAAACTATTTAGTCAAGGAAAGAGAACATTGAAATATTTGCATGGGCCATTTGCACTGAAAGCTACTGAAATGTTTCTTCCTGAAAAAAACACAACTAGAACTGATCCTTGGAAAACAGGTGCAAGCCCAGGATAATACCAGTGGAACAGCTACAGCTCGTCAGTTTGTGATGAGAGTGGAAACAAGATGCTCGCACACAAATCCAGGAACTGCTGAAGACTCAGTACAGGACACTGATTAAGTCACTTCATTTTTCAGGTCCCATATCAGTTAAGCAGACAAGATTTCCTCCTCGCATACTACTTTTAATTAATGTCTAAAAAGTGATTTAGTCTTATACTAAAAGCTCCTCCTCATAAGCAAAATAATAAAAGCAACATTTTTGGAAGTTTCTGCTTCTGCCAGAGAGGTAGTACAGCTTAATTCGCATTTGTGTTAAAGGATATTTATATACTCTGGCAGCACTTTGCTATGCCTCTGGAGTCCCCTTCATCAGTGAAGTACAAACAGTTAAAATGAGGCAAATTAAGAAACATATGTATACGTATAAACTGGAAGATAAATATATCTATTTAAAAAAAATCTGGAACTAAGCATTAGAGGCCAATTGAGTTTAAGAAAATGAACGCAATGGGATCAGTGAAGCATTTGCAGATTCACAGTCAAAATCTGCGTAGTAACAGTCGCTTCCAGAATTCAACATATTTAACATCACTTTATTGTCATCTCTATATTACTGTGCTTCTAGCAGTCCCACTTCAAGAATTAAATCACTTTTCCCGCATAACTCTCCTACTTACAGCTGTGAAGAAGTTGCATAATTGCAGCTCGTAAGGACATATGTTTAACTGGACAACTCTTCTTCCCTTCAGAACATCTCCAATACAACATGCTCATTTCATCGCCCAATCCCAAATTTGTAAGAACTGGCAAAGGGATCAAGAAATGATAAAAGACAACAGATCTCACACCTACTCTCTACTCTGCATGTGGCTAATACCTGAGGTACTTCCTTTAAGACAGAAGGATGAGCCTTTTAATCTAAAACCAAAATTGGCCAATGAGAGAGCCTTTGCTAAACAAACTATCTGCAGTCTTAGCTGCAGTGATGTACCTGACTTCATTTGCATCATATGAAGTGATCCAGATAATGACATTGACCCCCACGCCTGCTCATTTCCCCAAACTGCTGGGCCTATCATTACCCGAGACAAAGTAAGATAACAGATGGCTCCAAATTAATTCTCTCTTCAAATATCAAATCAAAAAAAGGTGTCTCAATTAAGACAAGTTAATTTGAATTTATCATTCTAGCAATACGTTAAAATACATCATGTCCACTTGAAGGTGGAATGAATTTGTAAATAAACTCACTGTATTTCTTACTGATGAGGCTGTCAATAAGGCCAAAGATGCAAAGCTGCTACAATGCATTACTTTAATCACATTTTACTCAGATTTCAAAAAGCAGGTATGGGTCAACCTGTAAATTCATTTTAAGTCTGACCCAAACTTCCTGATCAGATGTAAACAAACAAAACTCAGCAATGTACCCACAGCTGTAGGGACACGATTGTCTCATTAAGACCACTCCATGAATTTCCTATCAAGCAGACCTCTGAATTCAATCTAACCCTGGACTCCTATAATAAATCCTAACGTATCTAGGGAGTATGTACATATACATATGCAATATATACATGCAGACTTTGAGGGAAACTTGAATTTAACGTCAAAAATACATAGATGATACAGACATCTACCTTCTTCTCTGTGCCACCATGCTTCTCCCTTCAAAATAACTCCAACAGTGGATGACATCTACTCAGGATGAAGAATGCAGAGGTAAAACTCAATCAAGCATGTTTTTGTGAAAAAGGAAAGACATCAAGGACTTGTTCAGACACAACATATTCTTTGGAACAGATTATGTCAAGATCATATGCAATTGGATTCAGGAAAAAAGCCTACACTGCCTCCAGTTTACTGAACATTGGAGACTGAAGCCTGACTCTTCTTCACTGCTAAGCAACCATAATTTCCATTATTTGCATCTCAGTTTCTTCCATTTGTCATCAAAGCAATAAACCAGCCATCAAGCCATTGGTTTTCAGGAAATTCCAGGTGGAGTTCAAACATTTGCAGTGTATTTTCTCAGAAATACGAGATTTCACAAGGTTTCACCAATACAATGTTCCATACAATGTTCTCCATGCTCACTTTCTACAGAACATAGATCAAAATTCAGTCTCTGTCCCTGTCTCCATAATACTAATGGTCATCAAGTCAAGATAACCAGAATACTGTAAAATTTCAGGATGAATGACAGATGAGCATACCTTACTGCCTGGGAAGTTTTATTACTTCCAGCATTGCTGTTCTTCATTTAAGCCATTCCAATTTGTTGTTTCATTCTTCTCACCCCCTTCTTGTTTCCCATGCCCCTGTACTATCGACTGTTCTCGGCTCATCTTGCATTTCATCTTCTTCAGGCCATTTATTTTTATTTTACAATTCATCCTCTTCTATCCTCTTTTTCTCCTTGCCCATACGATTCAAGTCTCCACATTTCTATTACTGCGTTCCTTTAGCCACCACTTGTAGAATTGTGTGATCAGTTATGAACAGACACTGAATTCAGCTAAGCTCAATATCTTATCAATATCTATCTTGTTTAACACAAGGTCAATTTTCTACCTCAAGGAAAAAAGAAATCTTCAGTGTTGACTCAATCATGCAAATAATACAAGTACTTCATTACAACTGTCCAAAAACTTCATCACTACAGCAATTGATGCTATGGACTTTACCTATAAAAACAGCCAAAATAAAAACATAACTATTCAAATGATGTTAGTTAAAATTACAGAAAATAAACTGTTACCTATAACTGGATAAGGATTTTCCTCTTTCCTGCACTGGAGTTTTTCCAGATGGATGTTATGTGAGAGCCCAGTAAGCAAGTCCTATTTCTTATCAGCAGCTATCTGATCATAAATACCACATAAGGCCTTATTTTGAAACTGAAAAGCTAGGTACATGTAGTCCATAAAGCAGTGTAAAATTTCTCTTTTCCCACATCAAAAATAATTTTTTTTTTTTTTTTTTTTAATGTATTCCCTGGTAAAAGTAAAGAAAACTCTCCGAACTTTTTCAAGACGAAGACATCTTCAAATCTTTAACACAATGGAGCAGCTGCTACTGAGTCTCCTTGATGGGTATATTCTGTCATTAGGGAAATCAGAGACCCTGCTAAATACCTTTTTTGTTTGGTCGTTTGTTAGCTCAAATACTGATGAGGTTTTCTGACAACCACATTGTTGGTTTGCAAAAACACAGAGGGAAAAACCTCCACTTGCAACTTGCATTCTGTAGAATCTATGAGTACACTCAGAGATACTTTGTTGTAATCAATTACAGTAGGAGATTTTACAACTATTCAAAAAAAAAAAAAAAAAGAAAAAATCAACAAAGAAAAGCCCAACTTAGATGATTCTTTCACTGCCAGTATGCAAAAATGATACAGAATCTATTTATTGTACACAATCTAAAGTATGTCTGCAATTTTTAACTCAGGAAATATTAACTTTGCAATCAATGCATATTTTGAGCAAAACAGTACTGAGTTCTGAAACTAAACACAGTATTGAAAAAAGATGAGTCAGAGTACGAGCTATTTCACAAAAGAAACTTCAACAAAGAGGAGTTTGTGACAGAAGGGTAAGGGCCCTTTTTTATCTTACCATAGACTTGGATATAAATCAGAGCTGACCAGAACAATAGTATTTACATGGCAAGCTGTGAAAGCCTAAAGAGAGATTTCTCTACCTTCATCTGGAAAAACCCACATCCAAATACGCCATCTGCCATAGCTTGCCCAAAGCCAGTGTATCGTTGGGTACTGTGGACATCCGCAAGCACAAGCAGCATGCAATTATCTTGTACCTTGCTGGATGAATATTCAGTGTAAAGCAGGATGTGTGTGCAGACATATTACGCATACTTACACACAGCCACATACTAAGCTGTTATCTTAAACTGCGATACCAATAGAAAAGGTAGCTTATGATCAAGAGGTATCTTGATTTTACTGAAACAGTCTAGTCAAAGTTACAGTAGGAAACAACAAACTTAATTATCTGGATACCAGATGACAGTACAATGATATAATAATTTGGACAACACTGCTTTTATTTAGAACTTAGCTAAGAACAGATCTATAAAACGTTATGCATATTAAATATGCTTTGCTTTAACTTTTGAAATCTCCAGTGGCAGAGTTCTAACAGCAGCTGGATCTTGCTAAAACTTCTGACAATGTCAATATGTGCCTTCCAGAAAGACAAGAGGGAGAGAGTAGTTAATGCTGAAAAAAGCTTCTTTGTTATTTTATGTTAGTGATCGGAAGTATATATCAACATGATCTCTCTCTCTCTCACTGGGGGAAATAATATACTGCTTGGAAGAAACAGGGGGTTTCTAAACTTTACTAGAAAAGGTGTTCAAGCATGTTTTAAAAGAGGGACTCTCAAACTGAAAGCTGACACAGAATTAATTGAAAGTTGCATAGGACAAGGTTCTGCGCTTAGGAGGAACTGCACTGGGCATTCGTCACACAACAGAAAAAAGGGAGAGGAGGAAACAAAACCAAATGAGAAAAGAGCTGAAAGAAAACTCAGCTGCTCAGGACTGCTAAACCAAAACTTATTGACTGAAGGTAATTGGAATACTGCAAATATCGCTGAAGTTGGTGTTGACATCATTAATATAAAGAGAACAGTAAAGGAATGGAACAGCATTGTGGTTAGACTGATGGGAAAAGAATCAGATAGAAACATATCTGTGTAATGTGCAGCAAGATACTAGAAAGAAAAAAAAAAGGCAGAAACTTTGATAACTCGGTCAAACTAACCTTGTAGTTTTCACATAAATGTAAGAATGGTGGCCAAAGGACCTCCTCCTATTTGTACTGATCAGCTGATTCACATTATTGGCTTTTTCCATGTGGAGCCCCACATTCAAATCAATCTTCTCTACTCCTCTTGGAGAAAGAGAACACCAATTCCTTGCATTACAGATAGAACATCAGTCCCAGTTTTGGATATAAATATGTAACCATATCTGCCATAGAGTTTCAGCTTTGGAACCTCTAGTTAACATCCTGGTTTTCAAGATTTTCTGTTCTCACTGTTTATGTGAAGTAGTAGAACAACACTACCTAGAAAAGTTTGTCTAGCTTTATCCACAGCAGTAAAAAAACGGGGGTGGCAGCAACGCCAGCATTACACATTTTCTTTTCAAAGGCCTCAGTCTTGTCTTAAGAGTAGGACATTCTCTTTGTCAGGTCAATATTTGACCTGTTTGTTAATCTCAGCAGGAGTCCACAGCAGTGGCCATTGAGAAGGTCATTTCAGATGCAAACATCTGTCTGGTTTACACTAAAATAGTGTCAGGAAGAGAGAATCATTTCACAGTGGCTAAGGACTGATGTTTTGGGTGGTCAGAACAATAATGTGTAAAGCAATAATAATAATAAAAAACCCCAACTTTTTTATTATTTAATTCAACAAACAACATATCTGTTATCTGCACGGATAGCTTGACAAAATACAAGTGATTTCTCCAAACTCCTTACATTACCTGCTTGTAGAATTACACATTCAGCAGAAGTGTTGAAAGGCAGCTAAAGATGTCAAAAACATTCACAGGCTAAACAGATCCCAGCTCAGATAACTCCATTTCAAGTAATCTAAATTCATCCCCATTATCACTTAAGTGAGCATTATGGCTGTTAGCGAACCCCACACAAATATTCAGATTTTTGTTTTTCCTGTCATGCTGAAGGTTATCTCCCCAGTTGCTCTGAAAAGTCAGGTGACAACCATTTCCCATGATGCTCTAAGGGCTGTCAAGCTGTCCATCAAGCTGTCACCTGACCAATCGTTCCCATGGTTCTTTTAGACTTCTAGTATGATAAATTGAAAGGCACTATTATCTGCCTGTTGTGAAGAGGAACTGCTTAGGCTTTGATAAGATATCACCAGTCCCAGGTGAGAGGAGGCTGACAGCACATCAAGACAAGAAAACACATGGAAACAGTGAACACAGGAGCAAAAGGTTTACAAACATCTGTTGTCATTATTTATTACCCCTTTCCTTGGTTTTAGCTCTATCCTTGTCCTGTGTCAGTTTAAAAAGAAAGACTTCCATTTCTTCCCAGCCAGTCTTAACAGCTGCTATTTTTAAACCAGTCAGCTGCAGACTGAGAAATATTTAAAATATGAAAGGTGTCTTTAATAAAAGGTTGTGTTACCTAGCTTTTCTGATACATGTTGCTCTTACCATCATTGTATTTGAAGTTTTATGTGATTCTCATGGTGTAATTATATCACAAGAAAATGAGAAGCCCTGAAAGAGATGAAGATTTTTTAAGCTGCAGTTATTTTTCATTGATATCTTGAGAAGATTTCACAGTTTTCTTGCTGATATTTTAGATCTGTCCTTATTTGAGTACCCAAAGTTAGCTGAAAAACTCTCAGAGAAAATAATATGTTGTTATTTATCATGGATTGTTAACAAAAAGAAGCTGGTTGCTAACATCACCACCTTGTGTACAAATATTTATTTGCATGCAGTCCTCGATGGCTTCATGCGGTGCTGTAACTTCGATAGACACTGCTACAGAACCCCAGTTGTGCAAAAGAACATTTAAATCATTTTATAATCAAAAGCCTTTAAAATACTATTTAACAACCTTCTTACGCTCATCTGTATTAAAACTAAAAGCAAACTTCCATATACTGTAAGAAAATCCTGTTTGTTGAAAGAAACAGTCAAAAATCAACTGAACAGAACTTTAGTGATAAACATACATAGAAATGTACTAATAAAGCTAAGCTTCATAATTAAAGTCTGTTTAGTCAGTTTCTAAAGTTTCTTTCCCACTTAAATCCCTTCTATTAGGGGAGAAACCAAAGGTTGTTATGTGTAGAGGGACTGCCTTGTTTCTGCCAAATACTTCAATTTCCTCACATTCTGAAAATACACTTTGATTTTACGAGCATAAACTAGTCCACCCATGGACAGAAAGTGCCCCTGGATCGGTATGACAGCCCACATATGAGACAGGTGATAAAATCAGAGTAGGCACCAAGGTGATGGTCAGAGAGAAAAAAGAAGAATGAATTAAGAGGGGCAGCTTCCCATTGCTGAATGAAAACTTCTGCAAGAGAACTAACTGAGCTAGCATGCTGCCTCTGTCCTTGCTAACCTGATGGCACACACAGCTGCACTCTCCAGAGTTTCATAAAGAAATCATACAGCCCCTCTCCCCATGTCGTTATAAGAGAAAGATGTGGAAATACTGAAAAGAGAGACAACACAGACAGAGGGTTGTAAAATGTTGTTATGGAGGCTGACTACATTTGATAATCAGGTTATACTAAAATTGTATTTCTTCTGTTTTCTCTAACTGTAGAAGAATGGATCTTGATGAGGACTGCAGAGGAGGATGAGACTTTTCACACAAGATCGAGGAAAAAAAAGTGCTTCGTGTACAGGGCAGGAGAGGAAATGCTGCGCTCTGCATGTGAGAAGCTGAAAAACAGGCAAAGAGATGAGCTGGGGGAGTAACTGGTTGCCACCGGGCAATAGCAAGATAACTGAGCCAGGCTCAGCCATGGGGGATTTGGCACACAGACAGAAGACTTGAGAGCAGTGGAAGGCTATTCCATGGAGGTATTCAAAGATGGACAGAACAACTGGATGATTTTAAAAGTGGATTTTGCACATACAAGAAGACTTCTAGACAAGTGCTAGTGGGTTCAGGAATCTCCACTGAGGAGGAAGGACCTGCGTGACAAAGAAGGGGAAAAAAAAAGGGGGAAAAGGAAAGAAGTAACAGATTTTTAACTTCCAAGAGTAAGCAGAAAAAAAAAAAAGCAGAAAACAAACAAGTTCTGGATTAGGAACTTGAGTGACAGACAGTTTTGTGGACTTACACTTTGGAGCTAACTTTTCCAATTACATTACTCACTGCAGTATTTTGGTACTACACACAATGATACCTTTAGCATTGATTCCACACTAACAGAGCTCTCTGAAAGTCTTTTGCAATGTAAATACTTAAAATTCCTAATATAAGGACATATTGGAGTTATCTTGAAATGGGGGGATTGTAAAATACTATGGCCAAAGGAGTTCTGTATTTTGCTCTGCTGATCATTTGAAGATACAAGACAAATGGAATACACAGCTGTAGAGCTATTTCTATTAGTAAGTTAATTATATCTATAGTAAAGAGTTATTAGAAGAGATTATGTACCCTTTTTTCTTAATAGTTTGCTCACAGTTTGCAAACTTCCTGATATGGAATTTGCCTGCACAGATTGCAGACCAATGAAGAGCAGGGCAGTGGAAAAGCACCCGATCCCATCCAGTTCCACAATAACCTGCCTCATCCACTCTGCTGGAGTTCCAACACTCCACTTCCATGCCTATTAAAATATGCATCCCTTTGCAGTAGCCAGCAGATGCTCAACGAACCATGACAAAAACATTATCTAATCTCTGTTCTATATTTTATCTCTCCTTTACAAGTTCTGTTAACAAGTACAGAAAAAGTGTCACCAACATGATTATGAATGAAATTGACTTGCTGTTCTAATGACAATAATTGCAGTTGTGATATAGTACAGGCTGTCACTTAATAGTTCCTAGGAAGAGGGAAGTTAAAATAGGACAGAGATGAGCATACTGAGGAGGAAGAGCAAAGAAATCACTAACTGAACTGGCTGAGAAAGGGTTGGATCAGGTGAACCTGAGAGACAGAAACTGACATGAAGAGAAAACTTAGCACAGCAGTTGAGTTTTCCTTCGTTATGAGAAATGTTCATGAAAAACTTTCTTAAGGTAATCTCATTTACTGTAAATAGTTTCACAGCATGTTTTCACAACTGAGAACCTCACAATCTTCAAGTACTTTACATTCACTAGAGGGTAATGGTGGGGAACATTATTGAAGACGACTGAAAATCAGCTTTACTGATACTGAAGGAAGTTCAACAATGTCTTGCATGGGGTTCAGAAGGTGACCCTAAAGAATTTGGGTGCAGTCATGTGGGAAAATTGTCATAACCAAATTTCATCAAGACTGTTCCTAGCCCTACTCTTTGGATCACTCTGCTTGTGTTTAGTGAAGAAGCTGGTTGACAGTAGAACTATAGAGAACTATATCACATTTGATATGCTGTGTCTAACCCATACAGCAAAATATTAGCAAATTGCTTTTTTCTGCATGAATAGTAGACCACCTTGAGGAAGCTCCTATTTATCGTGGATAGTAAGAGCAAATAACAGTAAAACATTTCTGAGCAGCCAGTGTACTCCAACTTGTCATTCTTCATTAATTTTTCCAAAACTTTTGCGTGTGAACACATTTTTGCTTGAATAGACATCTCCACGTTTACAAAACCTGCTGGAAGCCCATACTTACTACTATCAAATGCTTACCTAGTACGGTAAGATGCTAACCATATCATGGAGGTAGGCCAAAAACTTGTAAGAGAAACCAGAGTATCATTGAAAATATATGAGAATAAGAACTGTCAATCCAGAGTAGCCTAAAAACCTTAATGTTACTACTTTTGCAACAGTCTCTCCTTCTGGACCTTGGCCCTGCCTGTGTGTACAAGTAACTGAATGGAGGCAAATGTAATAGGACTACTCATGCATAAAGCTAGTCACATGCATTAACGTTGGCAGGAACAAGGACTTTCTTTTCATACTAATGCTGGAGGATAGTAAAAGAAATGCTGCTCAAAGAAATCCATCAACTAATTCAAACTCTGAGCTAGCTACTTCAGAACCTAGGACAATGGCCACACTCAATGAGTCCATTGAAGACCTGGAGAGGAAGTAAAAACAGGTTTCTTTTTGAAGAACATTATGAGATCAATATGGTGCTGTGGATGTTAGGAAAAGTCACTTTAATAAAAAGGAAATTGCACATAATGTAACAAAACAATTGCTATTCGGAAGGCCCTGAAAAAAATTAAACAATGTAATTTGATCTTCCTTAACTTCATTTCCCATGAATTGCAGAAATCATAACAATAAAGTTTTATACACAAGCAACTCTATGAGCTGAAAGAAGAGAATATATCATTCCTTTCCATGGACTAAGCCAAAAGAAATGAAGAAAAAATTGATTCTTCTCTGTTAGCCTCCTGTGTAAAATTTTTCTCCTTATCATCTCATCTAGTCATATCTTTCTGCAGTTTGAATTACCCTCTTTTCCTCAATCTAGTAAGGCAGTGAAAGGATGTTTGTTCTGCTAATTAACTTTATTACCCTGATAACTCCCTGCAGCCTTTGACGAAAACAATTACCGTTCCTCCTTTTTTTTTTTCCCACTGGCGAAAAAAAAAAAAAAAAAGAAAAGAAAAAAAAAAAGATGACTATTAATTAGAAACGAGGCCCCGGTCCCTGCCATGTTAGCCTGCCACGTTCTCAGACCCTCAAGCGGGATAGCATTACATTGTCAGTAGTAATTTAGCTCTCATCTGTCTCTGCTAATTATTGTCACATTCATCAAATTCATCAACAAAAGTGCTCTCAGAAGGATTGCATATTTGCAGTTAATACAGCATAAACTGGTATTACCCATCACCACATTTGTGATGATGAGAGGGACACAACTTATTCATCCCTAATTAGAGCAAGCTGGGTAATTAATTATACATTCCGCCTTATTACTTCTGAGTTCCCAGATATTGTTTGTCTAAAAAGGGGGAGAGAGAGGAAGAGAGAGAAGCCTGAAAATGAAAAAAAAAAAAAAAAAAAAAGAGGGGGGAGAGAGAGAGGGAAGAGGGGGAGAGAGAGGGAGAGAGAGAGAGGGAGAGAGAAATGTGTGATGTGTTTTGTCACATGTGCTATGCCATAATTCCCACCTGACAAACTAGCTGAATCAGTAGAAAATTGCAAGTTGTCAGCAGCAGAATAAACTGCTGTAATAGCTGATTAATGATCAACACCTGTGACAGGTGCTATACGGGACTGTAAACTTGGTGTGATTAACAGTCACTGGACGAATAAATATTAGTGACAGTCAGTGGAGAGCGAGTTTGCGTGTCTTAACAAATCTCACACATTACAGTTATTGATATTCCCAGTGTAGGCACTTTTTTTTTTGTAATTATCTGACAACATTGGGAGAGTGTTTTAATCTGGTATGTTTGTTTCTCTTCTGTTCATTTATTTCAGAGCTCAAAATTGTGTTTTGACAAGATGACCTGGCAGAGTTCAAAACCGCAGACAAACTCAGCATAGCCACATACAGGTTGTTTTGCTCCGTGTCCAGCTCCAGCAATGCTCCCAAATACTTGTTTCAAGGAGCTTAAATATACACACATAAGCCTGAATATATAAAAACATTATATATGAGTATTCATAAAATGCTTACAGTGCATTTTCAAGGCCTGTAATTCTAAGAGTCATTTCTCGTGTCAGAGGCCACGACACAGACCTCACTGCCAAATCAATATTTCCCTGTTTTCATCACAGAAGGTCCATGGATTTCTTCTGAAGAACACTGATTTCATTACGTTAGACTTAGAAAATTCTCATAATACATCATAAAAGGGCATGAAAAGTATCCATTTGTGGCACTGATCTATACTCAGCACAGCAGGGTCTAAGCAATTCCCAGATACACTAGAGCTACATTAGGATCCTCTCTGGCCAGTGCAAAATACGTATTTCATCCTCACTCATGGTTACAGATATGCTGATTACGTAAAATACATATTCTTACACTAAAAGCTGTATATCAGGAAGCCTACATGTAGCAAATGAAAAGACATGCATGCTGACTTAGAATACAATAATATGAACATGCCAGCTCATCAGAAGCCAGTAAATGCAGATTCTCCCACTGATGCAAAGGCATTCTCAAAGCCTAAATATAAAGCAACATCATTGGTTTCTTTTAACAAGTCCTTTAGTGGGACAAGTGGAAATGAAACAAATCTGAAGCCATGACTTCAGACTTTCACATGTGCATGTGATGGAATTGAAAGGGTGGTCAGATACACCTGATACCTCACAGTGCCCACACAATCACCCCTTCCCAGCCTGCCAGCTAGAACCAAAACTTTCAAGGCAACCTGCAAGCTGAGAAACTGTAACTCTACTGAAAATGATTCAGTATTCTCAGCTACAAACATTTTATCTCAAAGAATGCCAAGTTATCCATTAAGTTCTTTTAGAAAAATAAAGACTACTACTTTCCTTGGAACAACTTCTCTTTATAAATGCCATTAAATGTATTATACAGATATTTATCAATACCACGTAGCACATCAGAAGATGCAGGGAGGAAAAAAGGCAAAGAAAAGTTACTACTTGTATCAGTTATCCGAGAGAAACAACAGCAAGTGCCCTTGCCTACAGCAGGAGAAATTCACCTTTTGAAGCTTTAATTGAAAACCCAAACACATGGAACTGACCTGTTGCTTCTCCTACCAGACTCACACATGTCTATCTATATCCAACAACTGAATGTTTTTTGCATTTTGGTGTTTTTTAACAACAGCACTGAAGAAAAGCTTTATTAATTAACACTGCCCAATGACAAACATGCCCTTAAGCAATACCTTTTTCCTGGAGCCTTATTTAGATATAGAGAACCGTGGGAAAAGACTTCCTATACAAATGGCACTGAGTGCACCAGAAAACCTGCCAACATGAAATAGTTTTCCATGAACTTCGCAGATGAAATGAAGACAGTAGAGGATTTTAAAGAGAAAACAAGACAAACACACAATGCACAAGTCCAGCCAGTGCAATAATAGTTTAAGTACCTCTAATATCTGCCCTTTAATAATGGAAAGAAGGTGGACACAAACTCCAGTCTATAAAATAGATATACAATTTTGGCAACATTCTCTCTAAACATTTTTATCAGTGTATCATCCTATTCTGCATTTTCACCCATTCCTGTACCAGAAGACAGAAATGTCTTGAATGATTTCTCTATAATAAAATGCACAGAGATTACAATATATTTTGTGAACAAAAACTTAATAGGTAATTTTTTTTTTTGATTAAACTCCAGTGTAGCAGTTTGAAACCTGAAACAGAAGTAATAGCTTGAAAGCTTTATGCAAAACGTATGTAAATTTGTCATGCTTTAGTACAGACACATCTGAATAGGCAGCAGTGCAGCTAGCCAAAAGCCTAGGAAGGAGGCCAATCTCACATCCAGATGCCACTGACAGAGAGACACTGTGTAGCATTGACGCTCCCAGCTGCCAGGCTCACCAGGCATTTTACAAGAGTTGACAGTAGCAGAAGGAGACCTTGTAGAGCTCTATGCTGATAAATAATAACACGCAGATACACTTCCAGTGAGTGCAAAAATCTCGCAGTAAAAATGTCTTAAAAGAAACATTTTCCTACAAGCAATTGCTAGCTATCTGGAGATTGCATTATCTTCTCTGTATTGCAGTGAAGGGAGAGCTGATGAAATTCTCAATGTGTTGAATTTGCTATCAACTTTTTAAGTGATTTTGCCCACCTTCAATACTATGATTTCATGTAATTTTATTAAATGGAAATAAATTCCCAGCTATATATGCAGAAACCTGCTTAATCTTTGAAATTGAGGTCAGGTAAAAAGCAAGTAAAGGGATCTATTGACTTTAATTTACTGTGCTTTAGAACAATTCATAATTGAAGAATGAAAAGAATGAAAAGAATGATAAAGAGAAATAGAAACTATCAGAAGACAATTGTAGAGCAAATTAATCAGTTCTGGGACAAGGAGAAGAGGAATTACTTATTCCTCCATTAATTACAAACCTCGTTATTACTTTTCATTTAAACAATATACGGCAAATAGAATTTAGCAAGTAATCCTCATTTGTTCTTTAAAGTAGTGCACAATAAAAAGCAAGCAAAGGTCACCAGGACAGCAGCCATTGATGAGATTCGCAACTCAATTTAACTAAAATGAATTTGGAATTAGGAGTCAACATCACTCTAGTTCAACCTGTTCAGCCCATGAATCAGCCATAGCCAGGCTCTGATAGATAGCTCAGTTCACAATAATGTTCACAGCAGCAAATTCTGTAAGAGAACAGCAGATTATTCACTAACCTCAAGAAGAAGAACAACAAATTTCATATTTAAGTGACTCCGTGTGAAGAAAAAACACTGAGTTCTGAGTCAAATCCTTTTGATCTTGAAATAAAACAAGAGCAATAAAAATTAAAATAAACTACAGCCAACAAATCGACAGTGTAGAAACTGCTCTGCTTCCATTTATTTCCAAATGCGAGGGAAAACTTTCATCAGATAAGAAGTTTAACGCCGCAAATCTCAGTCAGAAATCTTACTTGATTGCCATAGCTATTTCAAGCACAGCAGAGCAAGGTCAACCAACATAAAATCAGAGCAGGAGGAACAAGCATGGCTCTCATATTCTTTTGCTCAGATCACTGTTTGGGCCTCTTTGAAAAAGAAATAATCAAAGCCTTTAGACTGGGACACGTTGGCTTTTTCTGTGTTCTGTCCTACACTGTTAACCATACAAATTTACCAGCATACCAGCATCACATATACACATTTCTAAGATATTAACTTGATTCTTTTGTATGATTCCTTTTCAGAAGATATTTGCAAAGCATCTGCATCTACTAAAAGAAAAAATTTGCAATTCACCTGATGAAGATAGAAAATTGTAATTATAGATCATCCAACAATTTTGATAATTTCAGCAAGGCAGCTGCTGAAAACTATGTCTTTTAGTTTACAAAATCATATAGAGCTTCACTGTGTCCCACGTGCCTGTGTTGCAGAACTGTGCAGATAGGAATCAGGAAGATGAAGCAGCAGTGTTGGTACATGCTGGCCCATTCTCAGGACTTTACTGATGCTCGTCATAGGCTGAGACCTTGGGGTTGTGGGGCCACATTGTTCTCCTCACCAGAAGCCTTTTTTCAGGCAGGTGTTCATGAAGTTAATACCTGCTGCATCCCAGGAAACCTGAGCAGACAGATACATTCCAAAACCACAGGAAGGAAACACTCAGGAATACACACTGCTGCTATGGAAAGGTCTCCAAAGGAGGAACGCTAGGGAAGAAACTTTGACAGATTACTGTGCAAATGTTGCTTAGATGGTTGTCTACTTTCACTGCACAACATCTGGGCTTCTTAAACAGTCTGCTAGTTTCCATTATAACAGTAATATTGTTCTGCATAGGAACACATAATTAGGAAGTTAACTGCATTTTTCCCCTTAGATTTTTCCATTAGAAATGACAGTTCAGTGGATGCTGATGTCTAGTTTGAACTTCTGAATAACTCCTAACTAATTTAAGGAGAGAGAGGTAAAATATATAAATTAATTTTGAACGACTGGTCACTCCCAAGACAAAATAAGATGTTAGCATGTTTTAGTGTTTTTCTGTGTATCTTCCATCTGCTACAGGAATGTTGTCTACAACACTTCAAAGTTGAACATTCAAAGAAGGATTTTTAAACAGAAGGATCAGCAATTCACCACAGATGTCTTCATTAAAGAGATGCAAATACATTTGCTTTAACAGCAGCAACATTAATTGCCCTACAAGCTTCAGTATAAGAGTCATCATTGATGCATCATTCAAAAAGAGACATGAACAAACACATGAAATGCTCATCAATGTAGTCAGCAGTTAGACACTCTAGAGAAGGAATAATGCTGCAGACAGAGCGCCCGAATGGCACGGCACTGGTGAACGTCCTGGTGAATGCACGCACCATTGCTAAAATGGCAACGGCATATCTTGGCTTTGTACAAAACACAGAAACCAGTGAATGATCAAAATCTAAACCTAGTTGCATAAACATGCACTGGAATAATACCACCAACTTCAGTGAAGGTAATCTGGATTTCCACCCGCACATCTGGGGCCCCCATAGGCATTTAACCTCTGAAAACAAATATTAGTCACCATACGATAAATCCTCCTACTTCAATTCCTCAGGACAGTGTGAGAAATGCACTGTTCAAAAGATGGATTTTCCAGAAGTGAGTCATGCTGGACACCACAGGAAGTCAGCGGGTCGAGTGACTAACACTTAGAGAAACTGTCTTACCTCTAACAAATACTGATCATACTATCCTTCTAAGGGAATTGTTTTTATCAAAAGCAATACATGGATCTCTGGAAGCTGGGAAAAACAGAACAGCACACCTCTGACATGTACTAAGAAACTAAGACACTAAGACAGTGTCTTTGCTTAGGAGATGAGAAATGCAAGACAAACAAATTGCAAATATGAAGAGTCTTTAAAAATCCTAAGTCGGATCAGTCAAAAATATGACCTTTTCCTATTTTATGAGTTCTTCACAGCACTTCAGAATGACATTTGTGCACACACAGAGCTAAAGAAAAGTTTATGCATTGGTATATATTTTATACACTCATTTCTCCTCTCTCCCAACACCACTCTCGTTTTTTTCCTGTAAGTGAGCAGGTCAAGCATTCTATTCCCTCTCAACACGCATTTCTTGAGTCTGGGGAATTTGGTGTTCATTTCAATCAAGGATTCCTCAAATTTTTGCTGTATAACAAAATAAAGACATTAATGCAGATTTTAAATCATTTCCCTAGTGTTTGTTCAGAATCAGGTTTTAACCTTATTTACAATCATACTTTGGGAGATACCAAAGAAGTCAGCAAATTACTGTTGCTTAGATTGTAATTAGACTTGGTTAATTGCTATTTACCTAAAAATCACTAATATACTTGAAAGCGCAGGGAGTTAAACGAATTCCAAAACATGCCTTGATAGTTACAATTTTTTAGCATTGAGACTTAAAAGATGTCACAAATATTAAGTTGTGTCCAGTAATTGCATAGGTGCACAAGGAGTCAGAGAAGATGTAGAGAAACTGGATCCAACAGTGAGGAGGCAGTTCCAATGTGAGCCCTCTCTGGGCTGAGGCACGTTAGCTATGGAAGAGTTAGCCCCTAGACAGCCATGCTTCTGCTCACAACTCAATGATTATTCAAAGAGAAATCCATTTGCCTCATCACCCTGGGCACTTCAAACCCTCTGTGTACCCTTCCAGTAGAAACAGGACTGGAGCCAAATTTTAGATCCTGTTTCACCAGATACTTCATGTGATCTGTTTCTACCTTCATAGAAACCCTTTCAATGGCGTCACAGTCATTAATGCTACCTCGTAAACACGCTACTGAAATTAAAGGCTTTAATGGAAACTTCCTTAATATACAGCATAATTTGGCTAACAGAATAAAAGTTATGCAAGTTTGGTGCAAAATATTATCATAGAGTGAAAGGGACCTTAAGAGGTCTACTTAGAGGTCTACAACATCTACTTCCAGCTTGTTGGGTTGCCACCCACCAGATTAGGGTCCAGAGCTCCATCCAACCTGGCCTTGAGCGCTTCCACAGATGGAGGGCACCCACAGCTCTGGGCAGCCTGTGTCAGTGATCCACCTGCCTCCTAACATCTGAACCAAATCTCTTTTCTTTTAGCTTAAAACCATTCCCCCTTATCCTGTCACTATCAGACCAAATAATACCACTACGTTCCAAGTAACAGAATGCAGGGATTCAAAACCATGTATAGAAAGATAATAAAGTTTAGTCAAAAAATGAATACTTCTTAAACTATCCTGGAACACTTAAGAGAAATTGCAGATTCAAAAGTTAAGATTCAAAACCTCTTATTAGAGATTAACTGCTTTCATTATCACATTCTTGATTTTCTACAGTAACTTCCAAAAATCATGCTAAATTTCACTGGAATACTGTTCCATGCTTTTCACTACTTAAGATTTATCTTGAATAATAGACATACAATATTTAAAGCAAGTTGTGCTAATACACATTTTATGAGCATGACTCAAAGCTGCTTTTTTTTTTTTTCTTCAGTAAGCCAAATCTGACCTTTCTGTATCCAAATTCCATTTTCTCCAAATAAAAAGTGGTCACAGAAGTTCATAAGAATGATAAAAGCAAACAGATGTAAAAACAGTTAAGAGTTATTTCAAAAATGAACACTGTGGTTTTTAACAATACTAATAAAAACTTCTGTATGAATGTTTTTTCCCTACCATATAAAGGTGTTTATGCATTAAGCCAAGCCACTGCATATTCACATTCCAGCTGAAGGTACCAATAAAAATGTTAAATGCAAAAGTTACGGAGTTTTAAGATGGTATTCAGCTTGAAACATTCCAATGAGAGTATTAGGAACATCTTTTTGAATGAAGGCCTAAAAGTGATGTTTTGAAGAATGACAGTGTGACCAGTCAAAGAATCTGATTTTCTGAATTCCTGTCCAAACAAGTCCAATCTACATATCGTTATTCCCTTCTCAAAACAGCATTCCATGGTAGCTATGCCTCTGTAAAAACTGAAGAAATAAGCAGTGTAAGGTACTATTCTAAAACTTTGAAATAATGAAGACAAACACTGTTTTTTTTTCAAGTCAGCATAGTCCAGAGCTTCACTCTGGGCTCATCCGCTGGCGTTACGTTGCTTTTACAGGTCACTCTGAAGTTGGGTTCAGCCCTTGGAGCTCATGAATAACTTCTGGAGATGCTGAGTACAGTCGTTCTTCTGGAAGCCAGAGACAGAGGGAAGGACTGCACACGCTCCAAGATCTTTGAAAGCAAAATTCACATCTGTCTCGGTTAAAAAATATATTAAATTTATTTTCTTTGGAAAGCATAATTGGCTGTTTAATTTCCCGCTGTGCAAAGTCTGAAAGTGCAGACAAAACAGCTACATAGCACTAGTTTGCTATTACCAGAAAAAGCGTTGTACCAACATGCAACTCTCCAGTAGCATAATTAATGCAACCCATGAGACAGATCTCAGGTAAAGGCCACCTGGGCCCAGCTATGACAGGTATTTTTTTTTTTTTATGAATATCAGTAACTCGTGAGTGTAAACATTACAGAAAAATAAAATTTCTAAAACCTAGGTCTGGGAACAGAAATCTCAGAGAGATCAACAACTCCAAAAGAATCTAGTGTCACATTCCAAAGAATGTCAGATTAAACTAACATGTGCCAGTCAATATTGGTACACTGTGACCCTTGATGCCTCCTAAGCAAAACTATTAAGTCCAACATTTTCTCCTGTAAGCACTTATCTGTAAGGATGGCTAACATGTCCTCTGAAGCAGATATTGAAACTGATTGGACAATAGGTAGATACCAGACAGGGGCCTGGGGGCCGACCTCTAGAAATAGGGGGAGAAAATCTTAATCTGCAACACAATGCAGCTCTCTTGAAACCCTATCATTTTCACTTCCCATGTGTCTGCTGCCTGACTGTGAATGGATTTGAAAAGGAATGGTTAGTGCTGAAAATTGGATCAGAGCTAACATTCTCTCATTTTTATCAGCAGCTGCCAAAGGTCATCTGACATAATAGCTGATGAATTCAAGCCCAGTGGATTTCATTTGCAATTTTCAATTTACTGAGGCCTCCAAACCCCACAGTGATAAAAGCTTCCCCTATCGTGGCCTGTCACAAACATCAAGAAACTGCACAAACCCACAAGAAAGAAATAGGAGAAAGCTGTGCATCATCACAGTTACAGATAAGGAGAACAGGAAGAAACAGTATCATGTAGAAAGGTGTGGAGCGGCATGTGTGGTTGAGTTTCTAAATGCCAATTGTAATGAAAAGACTATGAAGAGCAATCAAATAACTTCTACAGAATAACATCACCGTTCCCCTCCCCCACTTCAGTTTGAAAATTGCCTTCTAATCTCTTGCTTGACATCCTGAAGATAAAAGTGAAAGTGAAAAACACTGTTTATTTACACATGGAAAGTATTGTACAGTTGATATATTTACTGTAGTTTTGATTTACAAATGCATGCTATTAGGAGGCTTATTATCAGAGAAACAGTACGTCAGTGCAAAACAAGAAACATGTTTGTTTGCTGGCAGGTCAACTTTAGATCTTCACTTCTGACCCACTGGGAAAACAAACAGTCTCCAGTTCACGGGTGTTGGAGGTTTCAAGAGTCTACTGATCCATGTACATACATCCACTGACCTTTCCATAGACTTAAGCTACACAGAAACTAACCACATTTGCTGTAGATCTTTGCCAGATCAACACTGTAAGAAACTGCACAGGTTCCTATTCCATGTCATTAGCGAAAATAACTAAAGGCATCAAAAACAAAGCCCTTCACATGGGAGGGAACATAGTTTGCTGAAGGTCAAGGAGCTCATGTCCCTTGTTTCTCAGTGACTACACTGCGAAAGAAAATGTTCAGAAAGAAAATTGCTGTTTCACAAGGTAACACTGAGGAGAGTACTTCCAAATGCTAGTAACTAATTCCAAAGTACCTACTTAATCTTATCAGTAGCAACACATGAGGCTGTGATGTGCTACACTCATGACAATAACTTCAACTCTATTATATATTGCAGTAGCACAAACTCATGTTTCAGTGTCTCAACAGTACCTCCAAGTCAAACATCCAGGACACAAATACTGCCAGTTGGATTCTCCTTGGGCTCAAAGCCAAGAACGTGACAAAGGTAGTTTCAGCAGTAAAAAGCACTTGATGCAGTGCTAAACAAAGACAAAGGACCACCAGTGACCACATTTTCACCTCACAATTGATACTGAGTAAGGATTACAGATATTGAGAGCTCACGGCTAATCACAGAACTTAGGATCATAAGAGAAGATAATACAATCCTAAAATATCTAGGGATATCTTAATGCTAAGTCACCTCTGTCAGATGAAATTACTAAGAGACAAGGACTGTCTCATTAATCTGCTCTGCTTGCTCACTTAGAAGAGCTTTCATGTTCATTCACTGGCTCTATGCCCCAGTATTCGTGGCACTGCTTTGGAGTTCGGAAAGGGAGGGAGAACGAAGGAGACTTTCTCTTGCTAGGAAAACCAGAAAGTCTTCATTGGCTGAAATCATATAAATTAATACTTAAATAACTTTCTGTGTTCACACATAATATGACAGCTATGATTCATTTCTTCCCAACTTGCAATTTCATCTACAGAAGTATTCTAATTCTACCTTCATTTTTTATTGCTTCTGGTATTGAATCTTTCAATTCAGTTTACTGTATTTTCAAAAAAGAAGTCCCCAGAAGTCTCCCAGAGAAGTGGGCAGTCCTGGTACTACTATGTAAAGCATAGCAATGTGTTTTCAAGCAACTGCCTTTTCTTCACAAGATCTGCCACACCTGGTGCCAGCAAAGAAATGAACACCAGCACCAACATATTTGCTAGCATCCATGTTGCCAGCAGGGAAAAAGGATCTTGTCATATCACAGTTCCATTCAGCACTGAGTCAAAGTGGTCAGTATTGACCATTATTGACCATTATTATATTCAGCTCATTCTCACAGAATATTGCAAACATACTACATGTCTGTTCAGTCAGTTGTCCTTATCCCTAGTATTGTAAAAGTTTAAGTGTAAGGAACTCCTGGGATGTAATGCAAGCTCTGGCATGGTTGAATGTACTGCCTTAAACTTTGGGCTTCAATAAGCTCTCTGCAAACTATGAATAAAGTAATCAGTGCACTGGTAGAATTAATGCTTAAACAACAGCTAAAGTCATGCAGGGGTTAAGAATCCCAGAGCATTCATTCACAAGTCATTTGTAATGATCACAGCAGAGGCAGTTTCTAGTTTCTTCTTCTCCTTGGAATCACTCACATCTCAAGTTCTAGAATGGTGTCACATCTCTTTTGAAAGCAGGACACAGCTGGAAGGAGGATGTTAATTCTTGGGGAAGAGAGACCTGTATCGATGGAGTAAAGTAAAATATGCAGTCTCACCTGCTGAGTCTCAGTTCAAGAGAAAAGACAATAAGAAGACTGAAAATATCAAACTTTATTCATCATCACCAAGTTCTCAGTTGTTAACTGAGAAGTTCAGACATCAAAGACCGCGCAATAACATTTGACACTGAAAAAAATCTGATATTTCTACTATGCAGAATTAGCAAAGGTAATATATTACAGCAAAAAAAAAAAAAAGTGATTAGGCTCACTGATGTCTTCTATAGAGGAAAAAAACGCAAACGTTAAACGAAAACTGGTAAGTTAAAATGTACTTTTCATAGTCAGCTATTATGTTATGTCCAGAAGCTACAGCTGAGCCGATTAGAACATTTACTGACATTAAAACAATGTAGACTAATACATAGCTGAAGAGTTATTAGTGTACCATAGCTGAACGCATTATCCAACAATAAAACCAGTCTATTTATAGTAATTCTATTTGTATTAGAAAGATGTTTGAAATTGTGTGATTTAACTCACTCTTCCATCACTTTCCATTTTAACCAGAAAAGTATTATTTGAAAGCATTTTCCATCCATTTCAAATAAATCTGCAAAAAAAAATTAGGGCTATAATTTGCTTGAATTCTGCTTCTTTTAAATGCATGTTAAATTTTGTTTATGAATAATAACACCTTATTCTATACAGTAATTCTACATAGATTGTAGCATCATTTCTGTTCATATCCTATCATCTGAAGATGATGCGTTATCTCTGCAAGAAATAATACTTGCTTCACTAGATCAGGGCAGAAACATCGGTTTTGCTCACGGTAAAAAAACAAAGCACAATAAAAAGGTCCAATCCAGTAATAGGCTGAGGGCTCTCAGCTCCTAACGAAGCAAACAGGAACCGAAAATACTCAGCCATCATCTTGTAGGATCTGGCCCTAAGCACTCGTGAACATGCTGTGGAAAGCCTCTCTGACTTCAGCAGAGTAAAATTGGAAAGAAAACAATTTTCTTGTACCGCGGTCTTCCCTGTTTCAATTATCAGTGTCTGATCTCGCAAGGCATCAAGCACCCTCCTGTGAAGCCCTCCAGTTCCCACAGAAATCATCAAAGGGAGCTAAGGGTACTCACTGCCAGGCAGGACTGGACCTGAGAGAGCAGAAAGCCATGTGGAAGCACGGGCTAGCTCTAGCCAACCACCATCCCCTCAACAATAGCATCTTGTTTCTGACACCAGAGAGTTACATTTACTGTACTTTGATATTATACTTTGGTTTAAGTAAAAACACACTATGCTGAAACTAAACATATTATCACTGCACCTTCAGTCTTGGAGAGAAATACTGGTAAATGCATGACCCACATAAATGCTGCATTTAACTTCAGGAATGATATGTAATATTGTTTACAACAGTGGTATTAGAAGTAACAGTCATCCAACTGATTAACTTGAAAATGTTGTTAAATTGTCACCTAATTAATAATGTTTATCTAAAGTAATCTGAATCTGTTTTTACATATCCAGTAAAACAGTGATCTGGCAGGTTAGAAAAGTAAGCATGCAAACATGGCTTAAGGTAGGGAGACTGCATGAGGCTGTCCAGCAAACAGCTCTGAAGTATAAACTAACATGTTTTCAGGTGAATTTTATGAAATACTTGGAGAGTTTTGCACACAGAGTTGTTAAGTTACCTGTGCTATAAAGTCAATTTAGCGCTGTAGACACAAGTATGCCAAATTATAAGCAGAATTACTTATGATACACTGTTACACTCCAGTTGGATATGGTTAAGATGAACAGATTCCTTGAATTTTTCATTGGTTTGGCCTTTCACCACAGTTGGCATAGCACAGAATGCTTTGGAAAATGGGCATTTTATTTAATCTGTTCTTTTTTTTCCCAAAGATCCCTTGGAGATTCTTTGGAGTGAGATACATCCCTGGAGAATGCTAGTGAAGTAGAGACCACCAAATGGCCTCTGGATTTTCTTGTTCCTTCTTTTATTTCAAGTAGAATTGTTTTGATTATTTCAAAATATCGAAACCTTTAGTTTCTACATTTTTTCCCACCACTCCATTAAAAAAAACCAAACAAACATAAACACCCCATAACAACAAAATACTGGAAACTTTTTAAAAAAAATTTGATTCTAGCTCAGCCTACGGGATTTTAAGGGCACTTTTCAAAACGCTGAAATACACTGAAGAAGCATATGAGATTTCACAGAAGTTTTCAATCCAGATTTTAAGCTCCTTCCATTTCCTACAGTCAGCCATTATCATAAGATGATGGTCAGTACTGCACGCAGAAAACCTATGTCACAGTCAATTCCCAAGTGCGCAAAATATAGGGAAATATCAGTGTTAATATTTATCCATTAATTCCACTGAGATTATGAAAGTTGTCGAGAAAAAGTAACAAAAACCACTATATCCTGTGTGTATCTTTTTGTTTATCTGCATTCACATTGCTGACATGAAGCACACGTCACTGTACCTGTACATAATTGCATAAAATCATGAAAGACTACTACTAGCTTTATAATCATGATATTTAAACATTACAGCTGCTGGCTCATTCCCACAATATAATGACTGACTGCCACTAACAGCTGATTATTATCATGAGACTGGGGCAGCTACTGCCATGAATCCAATTCAGCAGTGCTTAGAAAGAGTAAAAATCCAGCTTTACTGAAATTATTAGGAAAAAATCAATGCAAATTACTCTCAGCAGCAAGTATGGAGCTAAGGTACTAAAAGAAGCAAAGTAGAATTTCCAATACAGCTATTACGTATTACAGAGGATGACTGCAGCAAGGCAGAATGAAGTTTTCCTTTCCTCACAGAAGTGATCAGTGCTGTTTGGGTTTCTTTGCAGGCAGACAAAATTAAAATGAACTCTGCATTTATGGATGAGATTCTCAGATGGTGGAAACTATCTGACTGCTTTTTACGACAATTATCGTATTTGAGTCCCTCAAAAGAGCTAAAATGCAAAAGATAAGCGTACAGCTGAAACACTGTTTAACAAAATCAGAAATGTCACCCAGTTGATGGCTAAAGCCCTTCCACTGAAACACCAGTGAGAACGCTGTGAGGAACCCTCAATAAACACATTTTAGAACTCATATCTTTTTGTTCCCTAAAATTCACCAAGAGCTGCTAACCTCAGGTGTCAGTTCAGCCTTAAGAGGACCCTGCAAAACGGTGGAATCTCAGAGGAACGACTGGCAGCAATGACAGTCTGCTCACCTTGCTCCTCTGTTTCTCCACACACGTTGGGCAGAGCATGCTGAGCACTGCAGGCCTTAAACAGATCCATCACATCCTTAGGTACATCTCCCTATTCACCTAATATTAGTCTATTTATTCTAGTGTATTTCCTAAACAGCTCATGGGAGAAAGCGATCTCTGCCCTATCTCTGAATACTTAATCTGCTCTACCTGTTAGGACTCTACTTTCCTGCTAGATTTGCAAGATCTGACAAAGCTGACAAAGCTTGCAGAAAACAGCAGCATAATACCTGCCATCCTCCTTGGACATACAGTCTGCATCCACCTCATTTGTCTCACAAAGTGGTGACACTGCAATAGCATCTTTCAAATAAAATATAACTTACTAATAAATCCTTTTCTCTAGGAGTCCTAATTCTACATTTCATTAGTCAGCTTTACGCATTTGTTTCATGGAAAATATAGCCTAATTTTGTTGTTTTTCTCTTTAGCTCCCCTTTAAAATATGCTACATACAATGTTTATCTTTGATCAGACTTATTCAGCAGATAGTCACAGCTTTTGTTTTTAAAAAGTGACCAGAGAATTGGTTTGCTATCAAGCGTATAGTTAAGATGCTTCATACAGCCCTGTTTTTCTGTACTTCTCTCATTCTCTGCCAACTGGTACCTCAGTCTTATTGGTATCCAATAATAAGCCCGATTACAGCTAGCCCTAGGAGACATGACAAAAAGAGAGTCCTCATCTTGCATTAATTGCTCGTATTGAAACTATGCCACATCTCTCGAAGCTAGATGTTGCTTAGTATCCCTTTGATATGATAATGACATGCTTCTTAGCAGATGAATATGCAAATTAAAAGCAGTAATTTGGTGGCATGCACCTGCTGACACTGCACTACTATGCTTATGTGCTCCTCTGTAACACTGCAGCTACACAAAAGCATCACAGAGGTAAAATTAAATTCTAATGTCGTATATATTAAACAGATGCTTCCACTTTTCTTTGTATATCTACTTTTTTTTTTTTTTTTTTTTTTAAACAGAATTTGCTATTGGAATCTCAGTTCTCCCTTCATGCAATTAGTGGACATTTATGTGTCATACACAGAAATGTACTTGGAGCTATTTAAGGGCTCTGTTTTTAAAGAAATGGTTTACACCAACTGCACTCTCAAAGAGATTTTTTTCTCTTCCTAGCAGAGAGGCAGAGGATTTTAATCTTCATGCACAAAAGACCTTCATTCATAAAAGAAATGCACACTTGAACGTGGTAGCTTGTGACAGAAAATTTCTGTAGTCACGATACCGAAGATCCAAACTTTCTGATACCGATCATGGAAATTTTCTAGCAGGTTCTCTGAATAAGCAATGTGCATTAAGCACACCGAGCCAGCTCATGCCCTCAGGTGTGTGCTGGAAGTTTTTTTGTATATGTTAAGGTGTTCAACATGAACACCAGGCTTCTGCCAGGCTGCTCAGGATCACCGTTAAACTGAAGGTGCTGGCCAGGAGCGCACAGCTAACCACAGCTCCATGAGCTCACTGGCAGCTGACAATGCTCACTCCTGAGAGGAGTACTAAATGACCCATTGGAGCCACTCAGAAGAAAAAAACTACCATTTCCAGACGAGTAAAGATACAAGTACTCACATATTACCAAGCTCAGTTAAGCCTCTTTACTATCACTAGGCAACTGAAGGAATTGAACTGATATTTCATCGGAATGCAAAAGACTAAAGGAGGCCAGGAAAAAAAAATCATTTCCTATTAATGTATACAATGCAGGAAACACATACTGTGTGTTTTCCAAAACAGAGAAGTAACACAAACTCAACAGAAAGATAACTTTGGTTTTAAGAGGTTCCTCAGCTCTTTCTTGGGCACATCTACAGCTGACGGCCTGAATTCCTCCACAGTTGCATGTGACTGGTGTAAGGTGAGCTCTTTCTCTGGCAAGTGGGCAGCCCATCTCTTATGGCTGTTGTTGACTGTATGCACACAGTCACCATTTGGGTGTTAGAAAGAATGCTCTTCTTGTCTCTTTGCCAGAATACCTACATCAGAGAAGTAATTTTATTTCTCCTGGTCACATTTTGTTGCCTCCAGACTTTAATCCCACTTTCTTTATTACTTAATTTGCTATTTTTATGTCATCAATGTAAAATAATTTTTAATTTAATAATTCTACTATAACATATATACTAGTTTCCTCCTGAACAAGACTGCAAGAAAGACTGAAAATACGAGGAATTTAAATGGGAAGAAACTGTGTGCTTGAGATGCATACACTAAAAGACAGTTACAAAATTAGCAAACTTTATGCACATGAGAAGGGTGTCCTCGTGTCAATAGTGACATTGTCACGGGCAGTGAGGCTTCTTTCTCTTACTCACAAGAGAAATAAATGGTATCAGATTTCTATGATGATTATTTCTATGAAGACTAGAATAAAACAACCTCACACAAAATAACGCAGTTCATACAGAAAAACAAATGAGAGTCAAGAATAAAAGAACTTGTGTTAAAATAGATCACAATATGAAAATAAAGGAGAATTTAGTAAAACATACAGTTTTCTGAGCAATATTTAGATGCAAAGGGCCAAACTCTGTACTGATTTATGCTGGATGCAGCCATGCTAAAATGAATGCATCTACATAAGGCTTCATACAAACAGTAAACAAACTGTTGACCACATCAGATAAGCAGAAATATATACACATGTTCAGATACACACATACAGAGCTGTGCACCTGTGACAGAAGTAACAAAGGCCTAATAGGAAATTCTCCTAAGGACATTAGATCTTCTTTTCTGAGAAATACTAGATTACTTCTCTCTTTATAATTTTGAGAGCTTTATACAGAACAGAATCTTACTCTTACACACACTGCGTCAACTTTCTTCAGATGACTGCTATATATGACCACAGCACTACAATATCTAATCATTATTGTTGACCATTATGTTTCTTTGCTAACCATATATAATTTTCCTTGGTATCACTTCCAAGGTTCTCTCTCCCAGTGAATATTCACTAATGAATCATCTTTCTCTTTTTTTTTTTTTTTTTCCCAGCAAGTGTCATTATTCTTGGGTTTTACTTAGATCTACATCATATCTACTTACTGAATTTTTAATGGTTCATTATACCTTATATTTTCTATGATTCAGTGTGGTTTGTGATAGCAGTGGCTATGGAAGGACGGTTGAATTAGATGATCTTGCAGGTTGTTTCCAACCTTGTGATTCTATGACCTACAGCCCTTTTTTGATTTTGTACAATATAATTTCATTTTACCTATCTTCAAGTAACAGTGAAGTACTTCTTCAGGTCTTTAAGTAAATCCAATCTTACTCAAAGTCATTTCTAACTCCTTATATCCTTATGATGATGCTTCTTATTTTCTTTCTATTTGTCAAGTATTTTTCAATCCTCGTGAGAGTGTCCAGATTACTAAATTCAGAAAAAAATATATCCTGTGACTAAAAGTTTTCTGTCACACATCAATTACATAACTTCAACTTTTCATTCCCTTTAGAGTAGCATACTGCTACCAAAGATGAGCAATTCGTATCTCAAAGAAGGCAAGACAAGAAAACAAAACTCTGGTATTCAGACAAAGCAAATAAATTAAAAAAGTAGGAAAAGTCTCTGGAAGTTCTTCCCTGTAGCCTCATTTCCACAGATGAGCCTTTGTCTTTTTCTAAAATTGTTCCACATCAGCCCTTCTACCCCATTCCATGTTGTCAGAGAAGTGTAAAGTGCTTCATATATAGAGAGAATCTTCCCACAGCAGTTGTGCAGTTGAAGCTATGTCTTACTATCCTTTCAGTGTATGTGTCTACTTCATCCTGAAGATGTGTACAAATACAATAATATCCACTTGCAATCACAAAAGACTGGAAGTTATGCTTTAACATTTGTAATTCCTTTTATAAAGCACATGTCGTTAACTCAGCAGCAGGGGGCATTAGAATTAACAGAAACAATAACTAAGCCAAATACCTCATTATGGGAAGGAAAGGCTGCAGTAAGGATGCTGAAATTACAGCTAGCCTTTCACCATAACCTAAACACAGCCGTGAGACTAACATCATCATCCCTAAAGCCTCAGGAATCACTACTGAAAACATTCCTTATGGATACACCACTTGAATTAAAGTCTCTGCTACAAAGAGCTTTTAAAGATGCTCTGGGAGGTAAAACTTCAGCTTTGCTGGCACCCACAGAGAAGTGATCCTCAGAATATCAAGAGTTTTCATGCTGTTAACAATTTGCCAGCAAAACAGAAGTCTATTAGCAAAGTGGCTTAGGGATTGATTCCCACAAAAATCCATGAGGAAAGACACTACTTTAACATGCCTGGGACATGATCAGATAGAGTACCAGGTCCCTAAATCATATTAAGAAATAAGCAAGCGCTCGGCTCGAACAGTTAACGCTGAAGTCCTTTGGCACACTTGTAAAATATCTCAAGACCTCAGCTGTGTCCTTCTGCAACAGCTTAGGGCTCCAAGAAAACATGAAATCATGTAGTAGTAAATCTAAGTCAAAAAGATGTGCATGTCATGCCACAGTTGATCATCAGCCAAGCTAACATTATACCTGCAGCCAAAACTGGGAAAAGGCACTTCTTGTTGCTACAGGCACTTAGGAGCCAAAAGTAAACTAACAAAGAATCAAATTGGAATACTTCTTTAGATGCATTACTTTGAAGATGTTCCATACAATACTTGTATTTGCAGGCCAGTGGGGGCAAAGTATACTATTTCATGTGCCTATAGACAGCTTTGCAGGGTAAACAAAAGTTTAGGTTCCTTTCAGCCAGTAATGGAATTTCGCATTAAGAAAGAATAACTTGAAAATAATCACATGACTTCAGTAGAAATGCTTATGTTACTCAAGAAATCAGTCTTTAGAGACTAAGAGCCTCGTAATGTAATAACACTACTTGGTTTCAGCCCCTTATCTGTAGATCTTTTCTGCAGTAAAATGAAAACAGTAAGAATGTCAGATTGCCATTATCTGTCAGGAATTTGAGCAGGAAAACAAAACAGGTTTAGCACAGTGATGAACAGTTGTGACAAATCATCAGCATTTTCTCTAAATCCTCATCTCAAAGCAGTTTCATATTTCATCTTTAGACACTGCATTCCCTCTTACATGAAACAAAACTTATCCAGTATTTTGCACTACGCTACCTTTGCACAGCTTATGGAGCACCTCAAGAATAAGTGAAACAGCTTCACCTTTTTTGTACACCTCATGTTGACATCAGTCACAGTCTTTGGTTCAAAGCAGTTCATAATAACATATTTTTAATTACCATTATTTTAATTAACAGTACTTCTCAAAACTTCAGCCACATTACACTGCTGTTGACCTGGAAACTGAAAAAGGACGTAATAGAAGGATCCACAGGGACTGTTGTAAAGTGGAAATGTACAGAACACGAGCTCCTTAAGGGCAGAGAGGGTACAGCTTCAGCTTCACCTTGTAAGACACCGAGTTTGGGGGTATTAAATGTTAATTTTCTTTTTCGTGTAATTTTAGTCCCTGTTGACAAAAAAAAAAATCACTGAAAGAGATGCTTCGCCTCTATAATCCACACTGCCTCAAAAAGCATTCTGCTGGGACTTAGGGATTTCTGGCTCCAATGACTTCAGTGTTTTAGCCACAACTCCACACTGCAGTGCAATCTAACAGCAGCAAATAATTCTCTTAAAAGAAAAAAAACATGCCTGCACTGCATATCCCTAGCATACACCCTCTTATTTCTTCTGCTCCTCATTTGGGATGCGCAGAAAGGTCACAGTCCGAACAACAACATTATCTTTTCAGTTTATCTAAGAGTTAGGGCTAAGCTTCAAGAGAAACATATAGAGAACAGTTGGGATCCCTGGTCCCTTTATGTTAGAGCCTTCAGTAAAATATAACAAAAATATCTTTTTATTGACTTAGAAAGAAGAGGAAACCACCAATATTCTGATAGGAGACACAGTACAGATCTTACCAAGCTCAATGAATTTCTGAACTTCCTTTATCAAAGCAGTAAGATATTTCCCTGTTCTCACACTTCAGCAAACCCACTACTGTTCAAACTGTTTTCTTTTGGAATCTAACAAACTTCTGAATGCAAAATCTAAATTGTCACATTAGAATTTCCATGTAGAGAAGCACAGAAATCTGCTACATTCCTACTTTTACAGGTTGCAGTATCTATGAACACTATGCCTGTTTTTTGTTTTTTTGTTTTGTTTTGTTATGTTGATGTGAGTTGTAGTGTTTCTACTAAAATAAAAAGGAGCTTCTTTTATGGAAAGAAGCTTGAAGAAGAAAAGTTGTGTTTTCATTATTGCAGTAATAAAACTGACCGCTATTTCCATACATCATAAGAATTACAAGCATTTGCCACATAAACATATATAATGCTATTCTGTGCCCCTTGATTTTGAAACTGCTGGTACCTTACTAACTAACCATACTGGCAGGAAGTTTGTAACAGTAAACCATACCGCATTAATACAATATTAATTAATGTAAACAGCTTAGCCTCAGAGCTGTCACCTAGTAAGTGAATGCACAGTGACACACTGCTACTAATTCACTGTCAGTAGCAAAGCTGTATACAAATAATCCTCTAGGCTGTTTCTTATCGCAAAAAATGAGAGTAAAAACTGTGTGACCACTCAGTCGACAGCAGAGCGTTTGTCCAACATGATGTCAGATTCTGTTATTTGTCTTTTTTTTTTTTTTGGCACCCTTTGCTCAAACTAATTGATGGTGCTTCCGCTGAAATGTCATAGCCTTGTGATTTCTTGTCAGCTTTACTGACCTCTTTTTAGCTTTGAGTTTCACATTTTAAGGAGTGAGAATTAGACAAGCATGCTTCACAGTTTAGCCCACCCACACATCCCTGAGCCAACAATTCTTCAAGTGTGTGGGTTCACCACACATGAGCTCCACCTGACTGATTTTTACCTGGTGCGTGACCTTCAATTGAAAATTCCAACAGCATGCAACTTGTCTTTGGCAAATGAATTGTAAGTACGCCAGCTGCCAGATGTCTTCATTTTAAAACACCTTCAAAACTGCTTTCTGGCATTGATCCATAGGCAAACAAGCTAAGCTGTAGCTGTAATTTCTATTCTGTGTGCAAAAAAGGGGAGGAAACCTAAGATGTGTTGCTTTACATCTCTAAGAACAGTACAAGGAATGGGGAAAAAAAACACCGACTCATTACCGATGTGCTACATATTTTCGGGAAGAGTTTTTCCAGTACACAGAGCGTATCCAAAATTTACATAAATATTCACCCTAATGAAATGGTTGCTTGAAGTAACATAGTTCTGAACAAAGGGATTCTCTTTGTACCATGAAAATTAATGCCTGTGCTTCCAAATGTGGCCTAGCCAACCTATTTTGCCTAAGATTTACAAAAACTGCTTGGCAAAACCATTTGAAGGTAGAGATCTTAATTAAATCTGTTCACAAGACTTGAGATCACATGTTTTCAATTACATTTATTCTATTCTGTTTTTCTGGCTGTTTGTTTTCTTTCAGAATCTGAAATTCATCCTTGTTCACCGTAAGTTTCAGTGCCATTGGCAGATCTTTAGAACAAATCTGTGCATGTTTGTTTTTTGCTTGGAACCATGACAATTTCCTATCATGAAAAATGGCAATTTCCATTTACTCTCCTTTCAATACCTAGATTTGCCATATTCTACATATTGGATCACTCATACAGCCCCGGAGCCTAAAATGATTGCGAGTCGTTCCTTCTCATGCCAAACAAATTCTTGCTGCACACAAAAATCTCTACTTTCTGCCATCAGACCATTAATTACTGGCTCACTGATCAGTGGCCCAGTCACATATACACAGCTTACACGTGATGTGTTTACTTTTGTTCTCTACTGCATTCTTACGGCCTTAATTCTACACATGGTCATAAATAAAAGAGCTAGGACTAAAAATTACAGTGGAAAGACATTAAATAAGATTCAGAGTTGGAAAGCAAATTTTTTAATGGTAATTAACAGCACTGACCATCACAATAACAAATGCATTTTTTAAGAAGCTTAGCACACGTGGGTTTTGAACCCTAGCTGACATTGCAACAAAGACCACTTCAGTACATACAACAAGGAGCTGCCATCTATGGCCAACCAAAGAGGAATGCAGAGCAACATAACCAGACGAAGTGGCACTCTCTGCTGGAACTCATACTAACTATGATAGCATATAAATGACAAAATACATTTGCCATGCCTCTATTTCCCTTGAGTCAAGAAGCTGTAGATATGCTAAATGAAAAACAAACAAACAAATAACAAAACAAGGTATGGAATTTCATGTACACAACACCTTGAAATACTCCAGCTACGGCAGAGTAAGAAACCTCTTTCACAGATCAGCAATCTACCAAATGCACGTAGTATGAATGAGTATCTCAAAGCAACTTCTGAGATGCAGAAAGCAATATTTTGAAGGCCAGGTGGTGGTTTTGGTGACCAGCATCACCATCTTGAACTTCTGCTTCTGGATAAACAAATTACGTTCCCTTAGAGCCAAGCTGAATCACCATCCTCCTTCTTCTTTGGAATTTGAAAATAAAACACAGCAAAATGTCATTTCCCCCCCAGTTTTGATAAGGAACATCCTCTTCCTCCCATCCATTCACAATGGATGTGAATCAGCATAGTTCCACATAAGGCAATGGAAGTAGTCTGATTTACTCCATTGAACAATTAATATCTCGCAGATGATTACAATTTAAAAGCACAGTTGAACAAATGCTGCCATACAACTTCTCACAGAACGCAGGTAGCTATTTCAGAAATGTTTCAGCTTACATTCAAATTATACTTGAAAATACTAAGACCTGTTACATAGCCTAACCTGTTTAACAACACCCACTAGCCTATTCTGCCAGCAGAGCAGCCTTACAGGAATACCTCTGCAGCTAAGCAAACTGTTCTTGAAGTTCTGTACATGCTGGCACACTCCTTTTCATTTAATGAAAATAAATCCAGCTCTAACAAGAACCATGTATAACCTTGTCAGTGGTTAATAATAGACAAAAATGTTTGTTTTTATTTTTCCACATACTTGTTCTTCATCACTGTCTCTCTATGATGACTTAAGAATGGCTGAAGGCAATACGCTGCTACAACCAGCTAATATGAACCTCAGTATTCTTGATTTTGATTTCTAAAAAAATCATAAAAATAAATAATAACATTACTGTGTATATATATTTACAAAAAGATATTCTAAAACAATCCATACTTGAGTTCCAAGTTTATTTCCTGATCTTTGACTGAATAAAAAACACATTTTCCTTCTCTCGGTCACATTTACACATGCCAGTTAATACTCCCTTCCTTCAGTCCCTTTGCTTTTTCACTGCCATCCCCACTACTGATGGAATCCTGCATTCTTACACTTTTCCTGCAGCAAGACTGCAGTCAATATCTAAAATGCACATTTTATGTATCTGCCAATGGAGCGATATAAGTCATCCATTTTCAGGTAGATAAAACACATCTGTAAGATACATAGCTTGATGGCACTTGAACAACTCACATAGTATACTACCTTGTCAAAAGTAACCATGCATGCTTTCTTAAAATCATAAATAAAACGAGAGCCCTAAAAGCTGAGTTTGAACCTTTGTCTACTAATGCTTTCTCACTGCTTGCCCGTGAAGATGGTCAACCAAAGCAAAACTTCTGTCATGATCTATTAATAGAGAATAAGGATTAATGAAGGATTATGTCATAATGAGTCTGCCTGCAGAGTTGTTTCAGTTCTTGTCCTTTACTGCCAAAATACAGTTCTCATTTCCAACAAACAAAGTCTATCTGAGAGAAAGCACAGAGCTCCTTTAGAACTGGAAAGTCCTGTGCATAATAATGAATGACTAACTCTTCTTTTGCCGAAGCGCTTCAGCACTTTCAGTGTCATAGGTCAAGGCAGTGATTCAGAGAGGGCCTGATCCTTATCTAAGCTTTTGCAACAAAATTAGAATGTGTTGTAGCCTTATTAAAGAAATGTTTGTTCCTCCATCACTGAAATGAAAAGAAAGCAGCTCAATGCAGTTTTGCAAATCACAGCAATACAGTGCTCAAGTTAACTGCTTTATTACAAATATTTAATTATTCTGTACGTTAAAGATCCTACCTTTATAAGACAAAATAAATAGTTTGCTTGATAATCTTTTGGATCTGCACGTGTATCAGAGGGCATTTTAATAAACAGACTGACACCAACAGCCTTCATGTCGAAAACGTTACCAGAAAAATCATCCTTTTGCCAAACTACTTCAACTCCAACAAGAGGAATAATAAAAAATGAAAAGAATTTTTTTCCCAAAATTAAGGAAATATCCCTTAAAATTTCAACACACAGTTCCCCATATATTTTCAACAGATATTGCATAAAGCGAATTTACATTCATAATGAAGTTGGTCAAATTATACGCAGTGTTACTGTTTGCAGTAATTATCTGCATGGTGAAGCAGCATTTTTTTCTCTAAGCTGTAACTGCAAAACTCCTCACGATTGAATTTAACTGTGCTAAGAAAATCTGTCTACACAATCTGCTTTTCTTTAAAGCATTTAAGGCAGTAGGGAAGGCTATTTTTAAATACACGGTAATGATTTAAATAATTAATTACAAGGCAGGTAACACAAAGTAAAAAATGAGACCATTACATTACTCACTGAAGAGAGAATGGGCAAATTGAAATTCGATTTTTGTTAGATTAGCTACAGCAAAACAAAAGAAAAATGTAAATAAAGTTACACCTCATCTAAGTTGAACGTCGAATAAAATGCAACCAGAGAGTATATTAGCACTGAAAAGCAGAATACTAATCTCCAAAATTAGAAGACTGATCAACTGGGATATGCATCAGAGATATTCATCAAAGCCTTGCAACAGCCTATCTCCATTTACTGTTTAGATACAGCTAATCTACATCATTAAATTGACCATTCAGTAACTGAAAATCTGCCATGTAGGTCCCGACTTTTCATAGAAGCTTTTAAATATGTATTCGGTAACTACAAAGTCCTGAATATATTTTCAGTCTTTTTATACTAAGATTTACAACTAATGACCTTAAGCAATGTCATGCATGTAAAACAAAATTATGAGACCACCCTGGTTTGAGCAGAATTAAGGTATAGAATCATACTTCATTCTCATTCAAATTTAGTAGGATAGAACAAAAAAAAAAAAAAAATCCATAGTAATATAGCTAAACCTATTTCATAGTTTTACTTTGTAAAACATGCCTCTTCACTTGTATTTTGCTATTACAGGCTCAATATAAGTAGACAATTATCTAAGCTTAATGCCAAGAATGATAATGCATTGAGCACATGCAAAATCCTTGTGCAACATCAACTACAGCCCGCAGGGATAAAACATTTATCAGTTGCTCCTTAGAGCACTAGTGGCTTGAAAATTTGGCTGCCCATGCCGACATTTAGTGAAATCATAGTTTTAGCTTCATTCAGAACCCAACACAGCGAAGCCTGATACCAGGATGACTCTGCTGGCAGCCTGCCTCCCTGTACCCACATGCACTGCAGGCTACTTTCTGTCCCACTACTTTCCATGAAAGAAGTCCTTTTACTTGACTGCAGTAGTTGGCACAGTGCCCCTTTCATGGACCAAACTAATCGTCATCTTGGATGTAACAAATTAGTACATTCTCAGAATAATAATAAGCATGGACATGAAAACACTATTGTTTTTACTTGGAAATGAAGTAACTACATTTTAGCTGGGTGACTTTTTCAGATCAGCACTGCAGGCAAAAATAAATCTTATAAAAAGAATGGACAATTACAGGAGATATGAGACACAGCTTTTGCTGTGGGTTCAGAATTAAAGAGCTGCTTCTCGTGCTGCCTGAAGAATGCGCTGTAAATAAAATCGTGAATATCGAATGATTTGTTCACTTCAAGAAGAACTGGCTTTGGATAGAGCTACTTGGTTTACAACTAATATTTTGCCTCTAAAGTACAGAAACGCTTAACAAGGCTCTATTAATATTAAAATTATGTACTTTACAAAATATATTGAAAACACAAAATACAGAGTAATGCAAGAATCAGGCTAAACATGGAATAAAGTTGCATACTTTCGGAATGTAAAATAAAGTTTGGTACTGTGAAGTGTATCTCTAACTAAAAATAATGTTCATAAATCACAGCACACTCGCCGTTTCATCTGAGCGCTCTGCATTTTTGCTAAGGCCATGCACATTTAATCACACACCGTCCTTTAAAATCAGTATCGCAGATCAGATTTGGTGATGCCATTTTTAAGAGCTGATAAAGTAAATTCTCCCCATTGTTCTCGGCACAGATAGCCTAGGCCAAGTTCTTAGAAAAGTACGAATAATTACAACTTTCCTGTATCACAGCCCAGTACAGTAAGAGCTTTCTTGCCAAACTGTGATATGGAACATTAACAGGGATTTGAATGCAAGTTCCTCCTTTACTGTGTAACTCCTTAGAAGCAGATAAGACTAAATTAGTGTGAAGTGCCGACAAGTATGAAAGATTAAAACAAATATCTCTGTAAATAAGCTTCATATGTTTCCGTTTCATATCACGTTCAGTGTGTGATATAAAATTCCAATATATATCACATATATGTGAAAAATACTGAGCTGGAAACATTTTAAATAATCCCAGCTATTTTATGTGAAAATGTAACAGTTTTGCTAAACTTTCTGGTTCACATGAGTCCAAGAATATCTCATTATAAATGGAGACAGTCCTGAAAAAGCAATCAAGCATGACTAAAAAGATCACTCTTTTACACAAAAAAATAGCCTTCTTATTTTACCCTTTGTTGGAAAGACATTTGGCCAGCCACAGGGGAAATACATAATCTACTTTTATATTCAAATAATATATTTCAAAATTCTATGCATACAAGGACCTTAAAACAATTCTGGGTGGAATACATGAGACATGGGTTTATGCGATCCTAATAACTGAATTGCTGACATGGGCTGACAATTACTGGGAGGTTGTTTGTTTGTTTCTGTTACTTTAAAGCATGCATACGAGGATTCTGTCCATTAGTTATTTCTGTTGCAACTCTGAAGTAAAATACCAATGGGAAGACATTGCAGTAAACCATCCAGGGAGATCCTGACCAGAGAAAGAAGTATCTCTTATGAGCAGTATGCAGATTTTCACAGAGATGTTGATTTTTAGAGTTACATTAATCTGAAGCTAAATTTTGATACAAGAAGCATTCTGCCACAATTCATATATTCATACAACCTATTCAAAGAAGAGAATTTGTAGCTAATCTCTTCCAGAATTTCAAGGGCTAATGAATCAGCATCTTAATTTTAAGGATACTAATATGTCAGTGGTTCTGCAAGAAAATTGCTTTTCAAGGCAAAACTGCCAGGGTAAGAGTCAGGGAGGAGAGATGCAATTGATGTTTTTCACTGTACTTTAAACAAGACGACTGTTATTCAGTTTCTCAATGCCCAGGATTATGAAGATCAGAGTTCTACACACCCCAGAAGAGAAAAGCTTAGAGCAATTACAGTTCCCTTCTAAGTGCTGTAGCACTCGCTGTTGGTTTTCAACAAATAAGCAGCCTACACACATCTTTACTGCTTCATAGCTGCGTGAGGTTCACGCTCCTAAAACTCACCAATATCAAAAGAAACAGCGAATTCAACTGACAAAACACCACCATCTTAAGCCCTGAATTTTATCACTTCTGAAAAGTTGAAATTTTTTCACATATTAGCTGGATATGTTCCCCTTACGCCTTTGCTGAGAAACAGGGAAGTTACAATATCAGGGCGAAGGACTGAGGAGTGAAATGTCAGAGTGACTTGCGCATTCATTGCTTCCTCTGGACCCTTTCAGCTTATACAGCAGAACAGGATGAATATTTGTGCTAACTACACATTTCAGCACAAAGAACCCAATTCAGAGAAAAAAAAAAAATCTCATGCCATCTATGGCGTCTGTGCACTTTAGAAAAATACAATTATAAATGGTTTATTCATTCGCAGGGAAGAGCCTCTATGAGCGCTGTGCGAGCGACCTGCCCTGCTGGGTTTGATGAACCCGATCCAAAAAGCAGCAAGGGCATGGGCCTAACTTGCACCGACTCTTGTTTACCCCCCCAAACACGTCATGTACTGAAGCACGGGCTGTGTGACCAACTTGGAACACGCGATACACAATTGCACTTTAAAACTGGTACCAAGGGTTAAACAGCATAAAGACCCGAGCTGAAGGTGCATGGCTGGATGGACAAGTCAGAATGAAGATAAATTTACTGAAAACCATACTCAAATCTTTTGCAATTACTATTTTTAAATAGCTACTGGTTTAGGAAAACAACGCTGTATGGATCCTACTTGCACAAACAAAATGCTGTATTTATGATTCCTTATCTATTTGTGTATTCTACAAGCACTGAAAATCCCTCACAAATGCTCCTAAAAAAGAAAACAGACATAGCTGTACGTCCACAGCAGTTAATAGCACAGGCAGCTAATTAATTATGTACTTATGCGCGCAACCAGCTATTCATGCAAATTATACAAGCAGTTGAGTACACACTTGGTGCACACAGACACTTAATTGCCCAGAGTGCTGCAAGTCTTACCCAAGATTAAACATGTCATACCTAGCAGTTGCCGTGATCTAGATCCTCAGGACCCACAGATGAGTTTCCACCTACCAGCAAGGCGAGCTTACCAGCAGCATTCAGAACAACCTTTTGCATTAATGCAGGTGCGCAATACCAAAGAAACAAAGGGGTTTTTTGTTTTTAATACAAGTCTAGCAAAAATGATTTCTATTATACTCACAGGAAAACTAATTTGGCTTTTTTATGTCTTAAGTACCATTTGTAGACTTATGATGCACAAAACGCAAAAAAAGACGTGAGGGGAAAAAAAAAATTAAAATGTCTTTCTTTGATTATGTAACAGTGCAGCTCTCTTTCCTTGCCACTATCTCACTGATGCATTTGAAGTGCTATAAAAAGGTACTGTTTGAAGCCCTGCATAATTTTTTCCTGATGATGCCATTTGCTTCTGCAGGGCTAGAGGAAGAGCTGCTCCGTGTGCCCCCTCCTGGCTGCGGCCCCACTGCAGCCTCCAACCAGGGGCAAGGATGGCCACCACCATTTTCAGTGTACTCACGATAGCATCAACCAAAACGATTTTCAGAACAAAAACGTCGATGTTCATGGTTTCAGAAGGAATGCATTAAAATGAAGTTAAGTGGAACTTCTCATGGAAAGATCTACTAACGTTTCATAAATTTTAAAGGACTGTTTTCACTTGCATCATATTAGCAGTTAGACTCAATGCAGGACACATTGTCATCAGTACCAATTCTACCCAACTACAAAAGAAAAAAGCTCCCATTGTTATTAATAAACAGCAGCATTTAGAAGCACAATCTAATGTAGACATCTGAGAGTCATTAGATGGAAGCAATAAGTCTAATACCATAGGAAACGTTGGGGGTAATGGCTCAAGGACAATAATTACATTGCTCTTTTTTGTAATGACTGTATACTTGAGATACAATAGTTTCACATGAAAATGTAAACTTCACATGCATAGCTTGCGTTTTCATCTTTATTCTTTAAATAGATGAGGCAAATCTAGACTAAAGCCAGAATATTTTATGACTACTTTGAGAAAAATCTCTCTTCTCGTTTAGATAAAGAGAACTTGAAAGTTCACCATACAGTCAGAAACAAGGTAACTATTCCTTTGCTACTGGGTAGTGGATACCCAGCATCCGGAATGTGAAACAGAAGAAAGCTATAGGATTGAGGAAAAGAAAAGAGGAGGACATGAAGTAGAATCACAAAAGGCTGAGAAAGGGAAGGAGACTTGTGTACACCTTGATATGGAATGGAAGAGTATATTTTCTCTTTTTGTTGATCTCCATAAAAGAAAACCCAGTTCAACCTGTGTAATCCAAAGGATGAGAGTTAAATCCAATGTAATTAATTGAAATTATTTTATTTGCAACTGTAATTTTGCTCTGAGTCTTTTTCTAGTGCTGAAGCCTAGACCTAATGAGCAATCCTTCTAACTGGTTTTAGTAATAAGGGATATGTGCATACCTTTGAATTTGATATCAGATATAATTGCCACAATGTTTAAACCCCTTGTATACAGGAGTCTTGCTAGAAAATATTTAATTCTTGACCTTTCTGATGACCCAAGTTTGTTTTCCTCTCACCCAAGTACCACCAGAGGAACAAGTACTCCACACAGTTTTTCCAGACCAAAACAAACTGACTTCTAGCTACTCAAAGAGACATAAAATATCCAAAACTGCAGACTTACACACAAAGTATAAAAACTCCTTATGAAAACAGTGCCATCATCATAAATATTATTAACTTATGTACCTATTTGTCAAAGATAACTTTTGTGAAGTGATACCTGGTGCACTGAAAGATGCCACTATCCCTCAAGTCTTGGTTGCTCATGATTAACAGCACCCACACATACAACCAGCTAATCAAGATCTACCTTCTTTTTTTTCTACAGCATGACAAGAAGGATGAAGAGAATACAGCTGAAATGCTTTACTCTGAAGCCAAGCTTTATGAATAATATTTTTTTGCCAAACTTGAACTGTAAAACTTCTCCTTCATCAGTGACCTCATATCTTGACATTTATTCACATTTGCAGATTAGTCTAGACAAAGCACAGCAACAAACACACCCTTTTGAAGAAACGCTAGCACGATTTCCAGACTCATGAGCTATGAATTGATGAATTCATGCTCACTCTACACTCCACGTTACACACAACTGACTACATTTTGTGATGGAGCAGCTTCAGGCTCCTCTCCTGCTTCAGGATCCCAGATGCTAGAGCTGATCCTATGAAGCACCACACTGGTATTTGAGATGCCTGACAGGGAAGAGGCCTTGTGTTGGACAACAGTAGAGGGACGAGGTATTCAGCAGAGCAATTCGTGCCTACAAGCCACCTCAGCATGGCCCCCCAGCTGTGCCTGCACAGCACAGATGTGCTAGGTGAGGAGACCAGCAAAGCCAGCACATGGCACTGGGTGCACCCCTTACATGGTATGTGATAGCTTGGTCTAACACCCAGACACGACACACGATCCACACATGAATTCCTGTATAATGTTATGGAGACAGGAAAAGGTCAAGAGCTGCAAAGTTTAGATTCAAGAACTCTTTTTTTTTCCTGGAGAAATGGAAATTAGGTATTAAAGGAGTAGAGAAGATAAACCACTGCTCCCCTCCTCATTATCGCATGGTTCAGAGCAGCCACATGATTACTCTATGGTCCTAGCACAAAATCCACCTCTTGCAACTCAAACAACTATTTCTGTAAATATTACATCAAATCTCACAGCTGTAATGACAAAATATGAGGAAAAAATACCACAATCTTTTTCTCCAGTTATTTTTTTTGTATGAAATAATACAAAATGAGGGAACACAAAATCACTCTTACCAACTTTATGCGCTTTTGTGATTCCCCCCCCATATTTCAGAAGATCATTCTCCAGATGCCAAGCACTGCATAGGGTTACAGAAGGTCTAGGTGTCTGCATATCCCTCCAAGTAAAATGAATTTGCAATTGAAATTGACATTTTTAATTCTCTAATAGGTTGCTGGGATATTATCAGTACTCTTCCAGATTTAAAATTAAAAGCCGGCACGCTCACAGAAACACTACCTGCCCATACACACTGAGACAATGTTTCATGTGTTTCTACTCCAGGGCAGAAAGAATTAACTTTCAAAATCTTGCTTGCATTGATGAGTGGTCAGGGTGTCTTCACCCCAGTGCAGACATATACATTCTGCTAATACGAGGAAATGATTTTGGCTATCACTGCTGATAAGATTTTATCAGTATTCTCCATTGTTAATGTATGTCATCAGCCTTTGATAAAAATAAAAGACATAGAAACTATTTTGTTTAAGAGCAAACTCAGTCTCTTAACCATCCACTCCTTCACTAAGGGGATACACAGCCATGTTTAAAATAGAAATGTAAGAAAATCTTAGTAGCCCTTTTCTGTGTTTATAATTGTAAGCAATATTGCAGTAAGTTTTCATGGAGCACGAACATTTTAAAAAAAAAAAGCAAACAAACTCACTTTATGTTGCCTGTGCTGACTTATCTGGTCATATGACTTGGCATATTCTCCTTATCAGCTGCAAGAAACAGAGAAACCAAAAATTAATGGCTGGTCTTCTGGTCAGAGAATGGTTATACAAACTGCCTCCTTGCAACAACAAATTGTGCTTGTTTCATATCTTTCATAGAAGGGTCTCAAAGTAACAGATTACAGTTACACCCCATCCTTCCTAAGTAGCAGTGAATCAGCAGATGCTCAGCAACCTTGGAAAAAAACCTCTTTACAGGTTACTTACAGAATGGAGGGATAAAGATACAAGGTTTGGCCCTCTCTTTCCTTTTCTGACACTTTAGCTACAGTCATCTGATGAAGGAAGAAGGAAAGTTCACATTTCTCACAAATTTAGGATATCTTCAGATATTAGTGTTAGTTGGAAAAATTTCTTAACCCTTATGTTAAGGATAATTAATTCTTCTTTTCCTCCTTCCTGATTTTCCATCAGCACCACCCATTTAGTAACACACAATTCCATGCCTTTCTCCTTTTGACTACCACTGCTGCGACACTGAAGAGAATAAGTGAGGGGAGGAGTGAAGTCAAAAGGGTGGGGAATGAAAAGGGAGGGTTTGGATGGGGGAAGAAAGAGATGAAGAACAAGTGGAGGTCAAAGCAAAGGAAGAAAGCAGGAGAAGAAGTGAAAAAGCAAGAGAAGTGACTTCTGGGAGACTTGGAAATGTTCTGGAGAAGTGACTAGTAATACATCCCTCAGTCTTTCCATTTACAGCACCATTATATGCACCTCCAGTAGGCTGAAGGTGCTTCAGGATAGCAGTATTTCACCTCAGGAACTTTTATTTCTATCCTCATGTCTAGACAGGACAACAAACCACTGTACGGAATCTACCAGAGCTGGGCTCCAGTCCCATTACCAGGCCTTTGCAAACACATTTTGCTCCCCTGCATTACTGCAAACCCCCCGATGATAGGATGAGCATCCAGGGCCACGCAGGGCTCCCTGGTAACAGAGAACCAGAGCTGTTCGCCTGCGAGCAGCAGCCAATGTGCTCAGCTCATGCTCATCTCCTGCATGGATTCTTCTAGGCTCACCTGTGGCCTGGGCCACCATCCTCTGGCACAAGTGGCACTTTGCAAAGATAACACGTTTTTTAGATCGTAGAAGACAAAGGCCCCAACCTTCTCATGGCCAAGGAAGAAAGATTGTCTGTTCCACATTAACTGCTAAGAAGTCAGAAGAAGGAGGATGGATTCATGCCGACACAAGCAATGAGTGCTGAAACATTTCTTTCCTTTTCACGGTTTTCTTATGCCATAACTGAAGCATAAGGGAAAAATATCTCAGGAGTGTCTTGCAATTTTCAACCTTATTTATGCAAATTGACAGAAACTGCATCCAGCCAACAGCGCTGCATCAGTAATTAAAAAAATCCAGCCTTAAGTGTCTGATCTGAACACTCCATTGGCCATCTTGTGAATTTGATCACTGCTGAAAAGTCAGGCAATGAATATTACATATCAGGCTTTCCAGACTGATGGACATAGAAAAAAAATTTTTGCTGTTTATTTCTGATAAGATGGAGATAACCCTATATGACTGAATCAAGAACTGTACGTTCATGGGATAACACCTGTAGCAGGACATCCCTCATCCCAGGCAGACTGGGCTACGTGCACTGTAATCTGCCGTCACTGGTACGTTGCTTTCATCCTTTGGAGACGTGTCCAAAAACCCATCCCTGTGGAGAGATGAATAGTTCTACAATACTGGTTTGATTGTTCTCTGCTAGCCCTAAGGTGGCATATACAAAGAGGCATTTTGGAATTCTTTGAAGTGGTTCACAACGCCTGTTACTGACCACATGGTATGTATTCTGCATAGTCTCATCGACCTGTTTGTAAAGACCTCTGCCTACACTGAAAGATGTTTAGGATGGGACTTGGCAGATCCAGACTGAAAGCCTCAAGCCTCTGAAGAGCAGCGCCAGGCTCTGGGTGGGGATGTTTGTGGATGGCTCCCTCTGTGTCTCAGCATGGAAGCTGAGTGGAACACATCTAGAGGTCACTGGTCAGTGCATCTACTGTTTAAAAAGAGAAATTTAAAAGCCCCCACTTTTTAAATAGACCATGGGTATTGTTCAGAACTTCATCTTTTGGGATAATCTACAGGTCCAGCAGATCTGTACACACACAGATTCAAAAGAAAATCTTTCAACAAATGGCTGTTTTCTCCATTCGCTTTCTTCAGCTGATAGGACCCAGCAGCAAGACTTACACTTTGTGTCCAGGACAAATAAATAAAGGTCTAAAATCCTGCTCAACGTGCTTTGCTTCAGCACAGGATACACCATTAAGTGGATAACTCCTTATCCACAAAACTCTGCAAAAACGTAGTTAAGTCTTCCCATATCAGACCTAAGCTTCTAATGTCTCTTTCCAAGCGTAATGTAAAACATGCTATAGAAACCCAAAATAAATCCAATGAAAGCAAAGGGATGCCTCAACATTCCTGAGTTTCAAAACACTTCTCATTCCAAATCTACACTTGAGTAAAGGGCTTATTTTTAAAAGCAAGCCAACAAATAACTTTCTTTTACTGATTCGGCTTTAGTTATCTCAAAAAACAAAAACAAACCAAAACCCCACACACCTCAAAACCAAACCCAAGTAAAATCACAACACTTAAAAAATAAGTTGTATCTGTAGGTTTTTTTTTCCCTTGGAAAAGGGGAATTAAACTATTAAAGGACACCTTGTTAAGTAATTATATAGCAACATCACTGTGCAATTAAATAGCCATCAGTCCCTGCAGCTGAGAAATTTCAGGTAATTATTCGAAGATAATTTAATAGGAGAATTACTGTATTCAAGAAAGCATTAGCTAGTAATCTACCTCAATTAAAGCAACCAATTAATTTCAGCACCTTGATAATAGTTGCCTTTTGCAAAACTATCCTCCCCTACACATACACACACACAAATTGTAAATTTTAAAATAATAAAAAAATCTGAATTTGGTGCAATTCAGCTTCTATTTAAACAGTTCCCATCCAGAGAGTTTGGGGTGCCTTTGTTTTACCTTATTTTATCAGCATTTATGAGTTTGGTTTTTCTGTGGGCAAAACTATACCTGCATCTGTAAGTTAGAATAATGAGGTGTGCGCACAAAATCTGTATAGAAGGAGCAAACATTTGTCTGTTCATACCAAAACAGAGTGCAAAAAGCCACATAATAACTGGAAAAGTGTCTCATTGTGACAATGTGTCTTCAGGAAATTATGGGACTCTCTTGCAAGTTGTGCTGCTGTACAGAGCACTGGAGACAGAAGTCATTAATCACAGAGTTGCAAACAGTGCTTATTGTAACAGATTCTGTGCAAGAATAAAAAATGCACATCCCACCCAGCAGTGTGTTACGTAGCAAAATGTTTTGTCAAAGCCAGAACACACTGGCAGTTTTTTGCTGCAATGGGGAATATCAACAGCTTTCGTACTGGTGAGCTTGGGTTCCTTGAATGGCACCAACATCACCAGAAACATGGAGGCCAAGTGGGTAATTTCCAGGGAGGCACAGAAGAGAATTAGGCATCCAGATCTTACACAGATTCAGTGGTTGCTGAGGTCCTAAATTCCTTGCATTTCTTTAAAAATCAAACTATGTAACAATCAAGGAACAGTTCCTTTTTTAGAAATATCCTGTCATGCAGATGTTCACTATTTTAATTACCATTTTCTCAACCAGAGAAAACCAGATCTGTATTATGTTTTCTTTCATTTCCTATTTGTTTTTAAATAGAAAATAAATGATGGTTGCAAATAAAAGAACACCCATGTGATTCAGATCTTTATATATTCTCCATATATGCTGAGGGTTCCCTTCCCTCCCCCTTACACCACAGCAATGTGTTGATGGTAGACTGAATAAGTGCTCTTTTATCTAAGCCTTGAAAATATGCATAAACAAATACAAAACTCAGCCTTGGCAAGACTAATTCATTTAAGAAAAAAGAACTATATAAATGTTTAGAGGTTTGTTTTTGTTTTTTTTCCCCCTTTCTCTTTCATAGGATGAAATGAAACATAGACGTGAAAATCTCCACAGTCCGGATATGGAATAATCCTACATTGCAATAGTGGCTTTTTTGGAATGAGTCTGGTCTGCACTGTGATTAGAGCCGTTACCTGTTAAGTAACTGAAAGTCATGTAAAATCTGTCAGACTGTGGCCCCTGCCCCACGCCTTTGTTCTGCTTTGGTTTTTATGTCAACAGCTTGCCAATGTTCCCCCTACTGACCCATCCATTTAATTCAAGAGTACTCAGCATTACCTGACCCATTAGAACCACCCCAGGATTTGGAGAGGTAGACTGCATTCCATTGCTTGTTGTGTGGCTATTTTTTTAGCCCATCATTATTCCCAGCATTTTTCTAGAAAATTATCATTGCAAAACATTTTACTGAGCGAATACAAACGGCACCAAAATGCCTCCAAACTCTTGACAGACTCGATGGTGTTTAATATATTCCTGAGCTTTTGCTTTTTGCACTATCTTCCTATTTTGCCTTTTTATTACCATCACTGAGTAACCTTTAAGGCAACAGAGAAAGAAAGCAATAATAAAAACCCCGCAAACAGATCCATTATATGTATCTATTCCAAAATCTGTGTATCACTCTCCACCCTGATAATCAACTAGGCACTTCAGCATATATCTGCCTTAAATCACAATGATTAAAATGGGATTAAACATATATCTAAAGCCAGATTCACTCTTAAGTACCTTGCCTTGTAAGAAAACAAAGACAGGTATTTCACTGACCACTGGTTTTCTCACCTCCTCATCTAGTGGCAGATAGAAGAGCATGTATTAGACAGCACTGGCGCAGCCTCTTAAGCCTTTGCAGGTGGTTGTGATCCCTGTGATGGAAAATCTAATTTTTCTTCACTATTGTAAAGAGGGATGAGAAAGAATATAGCACCACAGAGATTAGGGAAGAACCCTAAAAAACTCCCAATGCAGTCTGCAGGGGCCATGAGCTGAACAGCAGGTATCTTTGGGACTCCTGCTCCCCTTTCTCTCAAAAGAGAAAATACAATGGTTCTTCATACCAAGCTAAACAAATAAACACAAAAAAATACCATATATTGACAGGATTAAAATCAGAATTTATCAGGAGGCTGCAACACAAATTATAAAACCAGAATAAGTAATTGACAGTATTTACTATTGAGAGCTACTATTCTCTTGGCATCCAGAGTCAAATTATACGTGCATTAATCCCCCAATCACAAGTTTACTCTCCGAACAATATAATCCAAGTGATTAGAGAAAGTAGAGATTCATCCAAAATAACTGCAAGATACCTAAAGGATTTAATTTGCTCCATCCCAGTACCACTTGCTGTTCTAATTATCATTTCATCCCGAGTTACTTGTAATTTCCTTTTAGTGCCAAAAAAGACGTACGTTTTCTTAGCATTTAGTAGGAGTCTGCTATTAATCAGTCATTTTTCAACACTTAGAAATTTTTTTTCATGGATTTAATACATATTTATCAATTGATCACCCATAGCAGCATTATCTGCATTGGTAATTGATTAAGAAAACATTAAAGAATTTCAGTCATAATAGGGATGCCCTGAGAAGCTTCCTCATATCCAACAACAGGTCAAATTCACAGGCTCTCAATTAAGCACTCTGCCAAATTGAGATCACTGAGATTCTTCCCTAGGACTGTGTATTATTTTATTACCTGTTCTGCATGAGGAAAAAGAACATCAGCTGAGCCCCTACTGGCAGTGAGGTACGTGACTGAGGGACGTGGTAAGCAAATTTGGTTTCGCCAGGATTCAACACCTGGTGTCTGTTTCCTGTGACTACTTTTAGAAGGCAGGCAAAATGACAGGCTCACCTTTGTATGACCGAAAGCAGAGGTAACAATTTTAAATCAGTGAAGAATGGTAGCACAAAACATCACTCTTCTAGCAGAAAACAAATCTTCTGAGACACAAGTTTCAAAACCTGGGAGGCATCCTCTAAAATGTCTCCCTTCTGCTAAGGCCCGCAGGAGGAACCTTGTCTCTTCCCACAAGCCGGCAGTTGGAGGGATGGCTGCAAGGGCTGCCAGTGGCTCACCCCAGGGCAGCACGTGTGCCCTCAGCATGCAGCAGCAAGTCTAGGGACCACATACATGAGCAGCTTTCTCAGCATCAACAAAAAAAAACATAGCCACAAGAAAATAATACTCCATACAGACAGGTCCCATCTTAACCCGTAAGTTCTTCCCAGCAGCAGCCATCTGTGTCTGTCCACAAAGCCTTTTGTTCCAACACTTTGTACCCCAAATTTAAGAAAAAAGACTCTTTTTTCAGAAAATGAGAAAAATTATTACAGAGAGATTAAAGGTGAGGGGAGAAGGAATATTTTAGGTAAGACATGGTTAGCTACACAGACTTTAATAACCACGAGTAAGGAAAGGAAGTTCAATTTAAATTTCTTGCTGAACAGAACAACACTGGCAGTTTACCATCACTAAGGCTGGGAATGGTTCCCTGCTAACCCCACAGATGCTCGTGCCACCCAGTTCAGTTCTAACACGCACTGCAGGGGGAATGTAGTTCACACATTTAGAGATCTAATCTGAACACTGATTCATTTCAGGATGATGGTGGGATTTTTGTTGCAATAGCAGTTGTGAATCTAAGCATCAGTGAACGCCGAACAATCACCTCTGCTTCAATACTGCCAATCAAGCACATTAAAACAAGTAGCATAAATATTCTTATTATTGGAAACAAATTTGTGAATGCTTCTGTTATTGTTGTTTATGGCTAAGTCACTATTAAAGTTAGTCATATGAGAAAACCAACTCCATCACATTCATTAACAGAACTGGAAAGAGAATAAAATTCAACTTAAAACAATAATTCCAGGAAAAATATTTTCCTCTTGTGACAAGTTGTTAATTGTCTTAATCTACTAACTATCAAACAATCTCTATCTCCAGTGATGAAAAAGAAATTGGGTATCATCCATTTTATCAGCTACCATCTCCAAGGATCTTAGGATGCTGTTTTTAAGAAATGGCAAACAGAAATGAACAGAAAAAGCTCAGCCAAGTTATCAAAAACACTTATATTAAAAAAGCTCTGTAAAATCTAATCCTGACATCAGTAGGTTACAACTTTGCATGTCCCCAGGGCACTAAAATAATACTCTTTAGAACAGCAGGTGGACTATTTTAGACTTCAGCTTTCTAGTTCTAACAAGGCTTTTACATTTTTTTTTCCTAGGAATTAAGGATGCTAATCACAATCTCCAAATGTGCATTGCTGGGTTGTAAAAATATTAGACCACAAACTGACATGGCAGCAATGCATTATGCTGCTGTGAAGGAGTCCTAAATAGGAGGAAAACTCGAGATTCCAGGCCTGCCATCACAAAGGTCAACATAATTGGCCACATACAGCAAAATCAACCCCCGTGTCTTCCCCTAGCCAAGTCGACTGCCAAGGAAACCCTTTCTTCCTACTGGGATAAATGAAGTCTAAAGTAGAAGGAGCAGGAGGCTTGGAAATTTTAGATTTAAAAATGTAAAGAACCCAAAAAGATGGCAGCCAAATTTATCCTTCATCCTAAAAAATGACATCCAAATTTAGCACAAATGACAGTTACAAGTTTGAAGCAAGAAATGCCTAGGATGAAACGTTCACGAAGTCTTGATAAGTACATCTCTTATAAATTTTCCTTGGATTCAGAAACCAGTTAGAGCAGAGAACAGAAACATGCAGTGACTAAGCCCATAACAAGCATAAAGGTCCCTTGACATAACATAACAAACAGGTACAAAAGATTAACGAAGATTAAAGAAAAGTTGACAACCTCACCATTAAAATAACGTGCATTGTGAGTTCTTTAGAACTGAGCTTGGGCATCAGTAACTCATCCAAAAAATAATGGATGTGGAAGCAAAACTTGCCTGGAATATTCCTTCTGATCATTTCAGGTCACATAACCAGAACTTTGCTGCAACTAAGGTCAGCATTTTTGCTAACTGATATTTGTCTCATTGGCAGTAAGAGATCCAGCTACACTATGAAGTAAATACTTATGAAACAAATTTCTTCTTAATACTGCTCCATCTGGATAAATAAGTTCTCCATCAAAAACAAAGCTCACAATTTCTTTGGTTGCCTACAGGCTACCATGAAAAGAATACTAATCCTATTCAACGTACAGCCTCATCTCAGGAGATAAACCTTTTGCTTTTTTTCAGAGATTTAAGAAAAAACTAGCAACATCCACAGACCCCGCTATCCTACCAATATTTTGACCTCGGTACTTTTTCAACCACCAGATCCTGGTTTTACCAATAGAAACCCTGCAGTCTCACATCCCATGACTCTGACATCCAAAATAGGACCGCTGATACTCCCCTCGAGAACTCCGTAAAGCAGCAGTTGTGACAATATCATTTGCAAAGGAAGGATGAAGGATCTCTCTAAAGATGAAGGGAGAAGGATGCTCTTATGCAGCTGGATATGAAGCACTGTCAATAGAAACTACATCTGTGAACAGCAGTAGCAAAGCTCCAACCCAGCTCTGCCTTAGGCAGATACATGAGGAGCAAGAAAACACCCCAAGGAGTTTCTTTTCTCCCACAGCACATTCAAACACTGACAGATTATCTCTGATAAAATAAATCTTGCACTAATTATGAAGAAGATCAGTCACAATGTAAGGACACAGCTAGTTCCCCAACCCTGCTGGTGCAATGCAGCTGCCGGCAGGGCAGCATGGTGAGATATAAGATGCCATTCTACAAAAGGCGATGAGATGTCTTTGGAGTGTTGCTCAAGGCTGCCCTTAATCCCAGTGCTCCTAGCCCAGCCATCCAGATCGCTCCATTTCTGCACACCTTTGGAGAATTACCTGTTTGCAAAAACCTCGACTGTCAAATAGGTTGAATGAAGTACATGGCACAGAAAGCCTATGAATAGTAGGGAGAGAGGGGAAACAAGGAAAGCAATGGAATAAAAACAAGAGCACCACACATTTTATATGCTGAAGAAATGTATTTTCTAAATTACATGCAGACTTGTTTCCATTTTCATATTCTTTATTGCGGTTTTTTTTGGTTTTGTTTTGCTTTTTTTTGGAAGCTACTGAAAATGAGCGTAAGAGACAAAAAAGTACTTTGCCCTGCAGGAATACAAAAATTGTAAAAGCACAGGCAGCACTACAGAGGAGCAGTGCCATTCACTCACAAAGAATTTTGTGCATGTAGATGGCTGATTAATTGCTGGCCTGCCTAGACGAAGCTGCAACGAGCCAGATACTGTCAGCATGCCATCTGTTACCATGGAAATGCACAATGTTCCTGTTTCTGACAAACCCTTGAATACTGGATAGATTGTGCCATATGTAAATAAGGCAAATTAGTTTTCCTATATCTTCCAGACAAGGTTAGACTAAAAGAAAATATATCTGTTTAAACATACTGTAACCTCCAAGATGGGAACTGGGTAAATCTTCCTTCTTTTTCCCATAAAAATCTCATTCAAATTGTTGTTAGAATTGAAGCACTGTCAGCCAGCATTAAGAAGCATAAAATTAATTCCCAACCAGTAATGTTTACAAAAGCAGTGCTAAAAAGAAAAAATACATATGCTGTACGCATACAGCACTCACTGTGGTCATTCTATTTTTACTTCCAAATTTTTCTTTCTTTCCTCCTCCCTGCCCCCTGCAATGGGGCAGTGTTAAAACATACGTAAGAGAAAAAAAAAAAAAATAAAGAAATTTGTATGGTGAGATGCTGTAGTTTGCATCATTTAATCAAAATGCTAGTTTCTTAAGAGATGCCATAGTTTTTAAACAAGAAAGCATTTCACTTAGTAATTTGAATATTGTTACATGTATAGCTGCAGCATATTAATTCTACTTAAATCAGAGGGGCTGCAGTAGCATGCATGTGTAAGGGTCTAGTTTAAGGATTTCAGAAGCTAGAGCCTAAGTGTTTGTTCCATGTTCTCACGTTCCTATAAAAAATTACAAACTCCAGGGTAAGAAATTTAGAACTTAAGATTTTGATTAGTTACTGCATTCTGCAAATTTGTATAAAACAAAAAGCAGGAAGATAAAAAAGAACAACAAAATACACTTAATGCACTCATTGACAATAACACATTTTGGGTAGCTATAAACATCAGAGCATACTGCCTCACTAGGCTGAATTTTCCTTGACCGTGAGCACTTTGCAAAGCACAGACAACAAAATATGGCTTTACACGAAGGCACGTCTATCCCCAGAAGTATCAGGTTAGTATAAACATCAACCCCAAGAGCATAAAACTGATGGAATTAATACCATATACGATCCCTTTAGCCAGATAACAACATGAAATGAGGTGATAAAAAGGAGCATCTCCACAAATAGACTGGAGCCCTTCTGAACCATGAAACAAGTGTGAGTCAAAGAGGTTCTAACAGTGGACCAGCACACATTAGTCATAGGGCCAGAGGAGCAATAGCATGACTTAAGTCACTTTTCATTATTTTCATCGTAAGTGAACTTACTCCACAACTCACATTTTCTATTTTCACTCTATACCTTTATGAGGTAACATAGCATTCTGATAGAGACAACACTATCTAAATTGGGATATGAAAATGTCACAGGTCTCACAACTGTCAATGTGCAACATTGTGAATGCAGGCTTTATGGGTTCTTAACCTGCTTCCTGCCCCCTGCCCCACAACTTCTTTTAGTGCTTTCCAGCACTGAGATTGATGTATGGTATAACAATGGCTGAGCACTAACCTCACAAAATTAGCAGGCAGCTGTGTATGAATATCTACCTGATAAGAGAATTAATCAGTAGCTCCAGTAACAATAAGGTTAACACATTCATGGTAAACACATCCTGTACATTTAATACATTTTTATACAGTCCATTTATTGATACTCAACTTGCAACACTGTGAAATGTAACTTCTAAAAACTGAGCAGCCATTTCCAATATTTGTCAAAACATTATTGCTTGTTTGAGCCTGACACTACAAACTTAGAATCCTTAACTATCCAGAACTTCATCACTGCAACATTTGTTAAATCAAGGTGACTATAAAATAGAGAAAATTCAGATGAAACATATTAGCTATCTTAACTTTATTTTACAAAAATGAGGCTTGTTAGGATTAGTCACTGCTCTCAGCAGCATTCATGGTATCACCTGTGACAGCTGATTCTGTGACACTGACTTCTTCCCCTAGAAGCACATACTGCAGTGCCTTGAAGTTCTGCTCTTCTCCTCAACCCTGAGTCTCCTGAATGCAAGAGCATACAGGGAACGTGACACTCACTGACTTCAATTGTGCTGCCTGCCCAAGTACAAGGAGAAAGTCAAGAATCTGAAGAAGGGAAGATTGATGGGGAGCATGACTGTGAAGTGTCCATTTCGGAAAAAAAAATAAAAATTGTACTTACAGGAAATCTTTCATATTTTTTCTGAACACCTTCCTAGCAGTCCTACTTACCAAAGAGTGCAAAAGCATTCCATGAGAGTCCCTCACATCTAAGCAAGCTGACAATAGCATTCTATTTAATCAGCAAGCAGAGCACTGATTTGCCAAACTGAGCAGCTGAATGGTGTGCTATGCCTGCTATGTAATGTTTTGTGAATGTGAGAGCAGAGTTCAAACTTTAAAAATATTCTATAACAAAAATGAGTCTACATCATACCAAGTAAGTCATCTTTAGCCTGAAAATGAATTAATCCCAAAACAGAAGAGACATTATTAGTTTATACTTCTGCACATTGAGCCTAAGCAACCTCCGTGAGCTATTACACAACACACAAGAAAACTGTTACTTTCAAATTCTTTGCCATTTTTAGTAATTAGGTAAGGTTTTGCAGCAGTAACCAATGAAAATTTGCTTTGTTTAATGTTAACAAAGTCTGGAAAGTCCATACAGAAAACTAATTCAAGTAAAAGTCAACCATAACCTGGTGTGTATTTAGCACTTAGCTTTCAGGAATTCATCAAGCGCAAGTCACTTGAAGTTGAAAAAAGCTGCTTTGAATGTCACTGTCATTAAAGCCATAAGAAAACTCTCACCTATAGTGGAGGGAAGCTATATTAATATATTCTAATAGTTCTGTTGAAATACAGACACACAGTGATGAATATAACTGCAAGAAATGTTTCAACACTTGCAAATCGCATAGAGATAAGAGCAAATGGATGCTAACTAATTGCTAGTAATTCCTGGTTGCGTCTAAGATTCCCTACTTGGATGCTGCCAGAAGTTATCCTGACATGGTACGTTTCTCCTGAATTAACAAGTTTTTCTGGTCGATTCTATCAGATGAATTGAGCAAAAGGGCTGGATGAAAGACAAGCTGGCATTTCTGCTGAGCCAATGGACAGACAGGTTACATACTCTTTGGGAGTATATAGTCAGCATGCATCCGATCGGTCGCTTCTCATCCTCCTGATGCTTGGGAGCTCCTACTGGTACTTTCTACAGCAGCACATTTAAAAGCAGATTCAGGGAGTGGACTTTATTCCTCAACAACATCTATAATTGTAGGAGGTGTGGGTCTGACCTCTGACAAAAGAAAAGGTCCTAATAGGACAAGAGCATTAAATTTTCAGATAGTGCTTCAGTGAGACTGAGTGTGGCCATGAAGCACCGGAAGCCAATTTTCTCGTGAGTATAATATTTTCGGTTCCCTCTAATAATGTCTGCTGGAATAAAGATTAGTTCCTGTCAATAGAGCTCCTGGATATTCCCTGCATACAAAGCATCTGATTCAAACTCCCTCATGCTGTTTGATTTGCAGCACTTCCTCTCTGACATTTGGTAATGAGTATCTAAAGACAATTAACTTTCTACACACGGATTTTACAGTGCAACACACATGTATGAAGTCTCACCTCTTTTGACAAAACTACAGTAAAGCACTTCTGTGGAAATAGTGTTAGAAATGTCATGAGAGATCATTCAATCGAAAGAACCAGAAAATATGTTTTATAACAGATTCAGAAGTGCTGTGCTATAGCACCTGCAGAACAGGAATACAATTGGTGACAACCACCTGCGTGCTGCAGCGCCACATCTGTGTCCCCTGACATCACCTTTACTCCGGAAGTGAGTTTGACAGATTCCCCTAACAGCAGCTTTTGGTTTGTTTTAAAACATTCCTGTCTTCCCACTCATTGGATAACCTGTGTCTTTAGAAGAGGTCAGAGGTATCCAAGGGAATCCAAGCAGTATTTGAAGGTTTCTACCACAGTCTGGGGAAAAATACTAGCATACCTCCAAGTACAGTGTGATGAAGAGTAAGAAAAATTAATTTCAAGATTTCGCTTCATTTTTTAGCATCTAAATATTGATCCCAGATAAGGTGTTGGCCTATCAAATCTAATTTTGTTTTTGCAGTTTTGTTATAAAGAGAACATGAAGGACAGAAGCAAAGCTTTACTGGGGACAAGGCAATGAAGAATGTCTTCGAGGACTCAGTTGTTCTCAGCTGTTTATCACAGAATGCATTTTCCATTACCTTTATTTTGTTACTCTTGTAATTAAGCAACATCCTTTGTGATCTGAGGTAGGAAATCCCACTTAGATATTTCCAAAAATGAATGTGAATTCTCCCAGGTTCAAGTCTGCTGGCACTAAGTTCAGTTCATGATTTTCAGTGTTCCCACATTAATTCTGAAAACTTCAGGTTCTTCTGGAACTCCATGGATGTCCTCTACCATGGCTTTGTACAAAATTAAGACAACTAAAATTAATATATACTATGCACACAGAAGCATATATAATTCCTCTATCACTATCATGTGAAGAACACATGACAACTGCTCCGGAAGATCTACTTAGAAATAACATCTACCCAACTGAACTAAACCCATTCCATCCTTCTTGGTATCATCAGGAAAAGGCAAGAGGAAGTAGAATGGAAAATATGAAAACACTCACGTAAGGCCATACACACAAGGCTATAAACATATCTACCCACAAATTCACCTTAACACTATCTTTTTCTTTTTTTTTTTTAATCTGTTACATGACAGCATCTAAAGGATAAAATACATAAAACTAAAAAGGCTTAATTGAAATCTAAATGGTAATCCACAGTTGGCATATGTCATCATTGTCATTTTGTGCTTGCAGAGTGATGTCAGTTCTTACCTGCAGAGTATTTAACGCTATTTGACACATCAAGGACAGGTATGACATCAAAAATACCCAACAACTTCCTTCTTCAAGCATTTAGTAAGAACCTTTCAGAGATAAGCTAACCATAACATCGATAGAACCTTACTAGTCAGATCCCTAAACTCATTACTTTGAATTATTCCCCACCAAAGCATTGTCACAAGGCTGCATGTGCATACAGTCATAAAAGCATATTCGAAGTTACTTTTTATTTTGTGACTTTTTGTTAAAATACTCAGAACTTTCAATAAGTAAAGCATCTGACAGTATCAGTAAACACCGCTATTAAGCAAACAGCTCTAAATATCAATAAATACCAGAAAGATGTACGTTATGACTGTTTCTATTTAATCATGAAATTTTCATTTTATGCCTCAAAAATAAATATATTCAATATATTAGGAGCTCAGCAGAGAGGAAAAAAAAAAACAAAACAAAACAAGAAAACTCCAAGATTTAAACCCTTTTTCTCCCCGCCCCTGGAACAACAGATAATATTCCTCTAGCAAGAGAATGACCCATAGCTTTGTCTCAATTTCTTCTGGTAAGAAATAAAACCATCTCTTTGAATGCAATGAAGTTATTTTTAATTCATCTGAAAATTAAAAACGGAGCAGGAACATTTGACACACTTTAAGAGAACTTCAGTAGTTGTTTCCTTAGAAGAGCTTCTACCTTTACCTAACGGTACTTTGGCATTCACAGTATTATCCCTACAGCTCTCTTGATGGCAGTCATAGTGAAGGTTTCTTTTGAAACTCGCACAGATTAAATTGACTGTATTCACCTGGTCAGTCAAGTAAAACAATATTGCTATTGAATACATTTTCCATTGTGACTCCAATTTTGTTTCTGACCTCTAATATGATTTTGCCAAATCACCTCCTCTGTTCTTCCACACTTACTGAGATTAAAAACTCCTGGGAGTGGGGCATCTCTGTACAGTGGGCAGTATAATCAGGCTCCAACCAGACAGCACAGACATCTCAGTAACTGTCATAAAAACAGCTGAAAACTATAAACCATTTCTGGAGGTCTTTCCAGACTTTTAACCCACCTAGCATCTCTGCAGCTTGTAGAAGCACTTGAAGTTCTGCTCTGTTTTCAGTAACGTCTTACGTTTTCTCCTCACTTCCCCTCTTCGTACAGCTTCATCATTTTGTTGGTATTGAAACTGAATACACAATGGCAAGGAAATTTAAGGTGGTAACTAAACCTCTACAGAAACTGAGGAGCTGCTAAGCACTTCATTTTATAGGTAGCCATGGACTCTAGGGATGACCAACTGCTTTTAACAGGAAGCACACTGCTCGACTTTCTAGATTCAGAATTTTAAAAATACACACATTGTGTTCATTCTTTTCTACATTTTTGGTTTCTTGAAATGTGATGAAATGCAATGGATAAAAATTGAAGTGTAAATAAAAACTACAAGAATTAAAACAAGTTTACTTTGAAAATAAAAAAATACGCAACAAGTTAAGCAAAGTTACTCAAATCCATAAATGTGGCATGAAGTTGCCCTTTTTGTTGTTGTTGTTGTTTTTAATAACAGGGTTCCCTGAAGCTTTTATACCTGCCCATCACATCTGCCTACCATTAAATTAGCATTCCCCACTTAAAAAAAACCCAAAATACACTGCAGAAGTGCAGTCAACTTGCTCAAATGACAATCAGCTACCGACTAAAGGTTTATCATCCCCAAACCTGGGGAGATTATTAATCTGAATTACCCTATAACATTTGAGGAAAAGAAATGTTAGTAAATCTTGTGAGCTTTTCAGTCTCTTTACATCTGTTTAATGAATGTAGCTTAGTGCCTCTTGAATGCTAACACATCTTTGTTATGAACTTTATGCTAGAAATTGACTCTGTCATCTATTAGCCAGTTAAAACTTTTAATCAGACAAATGATTGATGAAACAAGCAGTTTTTGGATAGCAAAATCCATTCTGATGGTCTAGTAACTGATTTCACGTCATGAAAATTAGCTCCATTATTGCTACCTGTTGTAGCCTATGAACTGATATATAGGACACTCACTAAAGATTTTAATAAAATGCATACTATTTCCAGGGCCAAGCTGCATTTAAGTGTTATTACAGTGCACTGAAAGGAGTTACAACTAATTTGTGTAGAAGGAAGATATCTGGTAATTTCGTGGCTGCATCTCATCCAAGGTTCAATAAGCATTAACATTTTGGCAACACGCTGCCATAAGAGGGCCTGTAAGTGCATCAGGATGGGAATCAAGGCATATTTGCAGCAAATTGGCTCAAAGATAACAAAACGTAAGAAAAATCCCAGCACAAGTTCAGCTCTAGAACAGAAAGAAGTTCTGGCTGGCACACGTGGCAAAGAAATCGATCCCTGTATCGGAAAGACCATTTAAAGTATTTCACCTAGGTTCCAACAGTTCATAGGCCACCTGCTAACATAGTGTGGTTGATCAAATGTCAGCAGTGAAATTGGTGTGAGAACCACCACTTCTCAAGACTACTCCCAAAGGATCTTGCAATTAATTTTTTGTTGCAGTGCAGAGCATTTTTAAAAGAGATATGTCTGGCATCCAGAAGTGATTTGAGAAAGGTATGGATTTCTTAAATATCTATCATTTAAAAGAGCAATAGGAATGCAGTGAATGAATCATGAATATTCCTTGAGAAAAAAGGCTGGGTGATCAGGGGGATTCCCCTACATGATAAGATAAGGTAAATCAGCATAGCTTCATAAAGACAACATGTGGCAGCAATACACTAAATATTCAGCAAATAAGCCTTGAAGAAAAAACTTGGCAGTTTTTTGCACTGCAGCATTTGACAGTGACAAAGTTTCGTGTTACTCAACATCCCTTTGTTAACATTAGATCTATCAGGGGTAAAATGAGAATGGACAGACTTGCACTTAGTTTATATCAATATAAACGTAAAAAACATCTCCAAAAACTGTGCATTTCAAGGCAGCAAAGACACAGATCATTAATGTAGAACAAATACAAATTTCTCGGTGTCAGCTCAGTGATGTCTCCAAGCCTTGGACAAACAAACCTTCCACCAATTGCATCCTGGCACAGAAGTTGGGGAACAAAAGCCTCTGAGTTTTTCCAAGGTCTTGACAAGACTGGCAGTAAAGAGGACATTCCACGATGCAGGGGCTACTCTGTGTGCATTTACCTTTGCTATCCAAACATGGACAGAATCCACAGTCACTGATTTTTACAGAGAAGGAACATTAGCACAAGCCAGCCATTCTACCTTGCTCTAGCTACAAGGTTACTCTCATTGCATTGTTTTTTACAGCAAAAATTTGTTTACCATGGTTACATGGTTCATTGGGTCCATAGCTTGATTACACTGAAAACAGCTCTTTCTGATCTCTAAAGGAATTGGAACTGTGCTTCATAATACAGCTCCAATCAACCACCCCAAGAGAGATGGGCAGGACTTGTGGCTGGAAGGATGCATAGCCAAGGGCCACAGGCAAAGCAGCAGTGGGGAAAATGAAGAGTTTTGCAACATCCAAGGTGAGCAATGTCCTTCTGTACAGCTTCATTGGCAAACCCACCAGCTGATGCAAACAGATGAACAGTCTCTCAAATTTCACTTTTGCCACCCAATTAGCAGATACATTCCAGAGTTACATCACATATCTCACTGACGCCCTCTACTGAAAGAAACAGTGTACTTAATTGCACTGCAGCAACATAAAGCTACTATTCAGTATCCCTTTCCTCATACTCCTGGTATTCACCTAAATGAGCCAGAAAATTCTCCTATCTTGGCCACTACCTGCATTCTGCAGCTACAAAAAGACCACGCCATGGTCTCCCGCACTAAAACTGAATGTTCCTAAACCAAAGGAAATTTCTGTCTCCCCTGTCCCCTGGATCATCGTTTTCCACGTAAGAGTCTATCCTGTGATTTTAGTAGAACCATTTTTTCCCATTTGTCTCAAAATATTTAGATTCGGATTCCAAATTTGCAACCACGTACAGAGACCTGAACCACCTGAACCAGAGAGACAAAGCAAAACCCAAGCTCAGCAGCTTTCAAACATTTACATTTGTGGTGAAAACTTTTGAAGCGGGGTACAATACTGGTTTGTAAGGGATTTTATAATCTAAGAAAGAATTATAATGACATTACCTATCCTTTTCTTATTTTGCTCCCTTTAACTATTTGGACTCCTACAGATGCAAAGCTGGTTTCAGACCCAAAACTCCAGCCCTCCAGTACATACTGTACATACTGTACATCCAGTATACCTGTAAGCAGAAGCCATCAATCAATTTGTATTTTAAAATAGGATAAGACTAAAAATATTCCTTCAAAAACATGTTTTCTTTAAGAAAACATACTTCAAAAGTCTACACAGGATTTCTGTTAATAAAACTGCCTCTATAGGTCAAAGATCAAAAATTAGCGAGGGTCCACAACATGCAGAGCTTTAAAAAATGTCACTTCCTTTCATTTTCAGCATAAGAAATGGCCAACTTGTTCAGGGCAAATACTTGTTTGAACTGAGGATTTTATTATTAATCTCTGAAGACTGCTGAATTTAGGGTCACAGTAAGGGTTGATTAGGTACAAGGTGCACAAAGCTCTCCTCTGTCAATGCTATTGAAAGAAGCAAGTAATTTAGATTCAGAATTGGTCTTGGATTGAAGCTCACTCCATTACCGACCATTTTCAATTTCAGCTATACAATAAACATCAAGCTCAGCAAGGAAATTAGTACATTTGGTAATGTATTGGGAGAGATGGGTGGGTCTTTGACAAGATGACACTTATCACCAAAGCTTCAGTTAATGAAACCCTTGAGTGGTTTCTGCGTTTGACATATTTTGACATTTTTTGAAATCACATCCAGCAGGTTTTTTTTTACCCCACAATGTTCTTCTTTATGAGAAAAAAATCCATCCATCTTTAAAATGAGTACTGAAGTACTGCAATATTATCGGAAAAAAAGTAAAGAGATGCTGACTGCACTGAAGGCAGAGGGAAGAGAATCTGACTTTCTTTAAATGCAGAAAGTATAGTGAGGCACGTAGTATTTAAACTGAGGAAACACCAGAGCTAACACATTTCAGAAGAGAGCTTAGATTTCAACAAGCATGTCTGTATTATTCAGTTTGTACTGAAAGCACTGTGAACTGTAACAGGAAGTCTGACAGCAATGTGACTGCAGGAAGTGTTCAGCCTTAAGTTCTCCTCCTCCTTACCTTACACATGCAAAAAATTACCATGAAGTACTTTAGATTGGCCATTAATAAGATAAATATATTAGACTCTCTATTGAAATATGAACTCGTGAAACAACTTTCCCTGAAATACTTTCACAGCAGAATCGTTAAAGTTTTGTTTAACATGATGTTCTGTATTTTTATTTAAATAAAAAATAATGAGAGCAAATGAGAAAACTTACAGCTGTAGACCTTGAGCAAACTTACTGTACAAAAGACACCAAAATATGTGAAAAAAATAGAAGAAAATTAGGAGACAGAAAGAGAGAGTGAACAATTGCTGGCTCTCTGTAGCTGATGACCCACAACCTCCACAATAGTTCTCAGATCACTTTAAATGCTGCTTTGTAGCAACGTGGCACCTACATTGTAAGACTAGAATTAAAAAGGGTCAGAAGAGACAGAAGACTTAGAGATCTCCAACTCTGAGCGGTTTGATATTTACTCTTTTGCTTTCCTGAAAGCCGAGGGAAATTATTATGGATTCATATATTTCAATCTCACACAGCTCTATTATTGTTCATTTTTAAATTCAGAGCTGAGAGAACAATTAAAACAAAAAATACAAAGCCATCTAAACAGGGACATTCCTGAACTCTGCAGACCTACAAGGCAACACTTAGAGCTCCAGTTCCCAGCCGGGTGGTCCTTCCCAACTATTTTTTTCCAGCACAAGTGGGAGGTCACCTTGAAGATCTCAGGGACAGCAATTGTATTATACAGGATACATACTCCTGAAGGGTTGCATTGTGTTGCAATGCAATTTTTATTTAAAACTTTGCCCTCCCATGACTCTGCTCTAAGCATTTCCCTTGCCTCCCTCAATCAAAGTTTAAGGTGGCAGAGCCCTCTTGAAACCCTAAAGAAGGGACGACAGGAGATGACATTTTCCGAACCAAAGAAATCCTGTACCATAAAAGAGTTAATGATTATTTCTCTAGCTTTAGAGGATTTGTTTTGTTTAAACTGGAATTGTTTCCCACAACACTACGACCAAATCCACCACATCCTCCTGAGTCTTGGGATCTTTCTGACAGTTTCAGACTACACTTCACCATGAGTTCAAACTACAAAATATCAACACAATTACTAAGCCTCAGTAGCACCCAAAAGATACATTACAAAGCCTGGCGAAGTTCAGTAACCCAGCGTGCTTCTGGGATTGCAACAAGCTCTAGTTAGAGCATTAGCTCTAAACAACACAGCAAGCATTAATGTAGGAATGTCCAAAGATCTAGGAGAAATTCCAATAACAAATTAAGCAACCCCAGATCTGCATTTCAATGCTGGAGATGGTTTGATATAGATTTTTTATACGTTAGAGACACGTAAGAACAAGCTAGATAGATCTCACACGGCTGCGTCAAGTTCTTTGTCTTATCTGTACCATTCCTCTGCAATTTCGGAAGGACTGGTAATAAAAGGAACCTACAACTCTACTGGCTACTCTAAAAAAGGGTAACTGAAAATACAGTTCATATGTCATCCTGTAATCTCAGTGAAGAAGTGTGCAGATCTACACATTTTAGTCTAGAAAAGTCTAAACAAATAATCAGATGGAGAGTTTCAAATCACTGGCTATTATCCCATTGAACAGAAGTAAATACTTCCATACCACACATTGTGGTATGTAATTATTTTCTGACAGCATTTAACTAAAAACTGGGTGGTTTTCATACTCCTGACTGGAGAAAACATGTAGCCCGTTCCAGTAATAAAGATACCTGCCAGTTTGCAGCATTTTGGATCTCACACACTGAATAATCCACACTTATTCAGTCAAGCAAGTTTAAATGGTAGGAAAATTCTTGTATGGCCTCAGTTCCAAAATGTTTTTTTGATCCTGTTAGGCCCTCACGCACGCTGCAGTGGCCGTATCAGAGAAAAGAGCAAACTGAGCAAGTCAATTCTGCGAGGGGGTTGAGGAGCTCTCAACCTCTAGGAATGCATGCAGTCCACCCTCTGCAGGATGGGGTAACACTGTGGTTACACACCTCCTTTCTTTTGTAAATGTCCACTTGTTTTGAATATCTTCACATGTAATAGATTTCTGCAATATTCTCTCAAGAGAAGGCGGAAAGAACCAGGAAAATCACACATTTTTTGGACAGCCTCCTAGAGGTGTCTCCATACTAAAACATGATATACAATCCAATGTACTAATCCAAAGTTCTCAGTCATGAAGCTTCTTCCCAATTACATCTTTTCCCAAAGGTTTGTGAAAAGCAAGTATACTTCCTTTAATATGTGCATACGTTTTGTGGATGGTTTGGGATTTTATAACTCAAAAACAGAATTTACAGGATTGATCTCTTTCCACTTGAGCATCTATACAGTATCATAAAATATACAGAAACACCAAAACCCACAAATAATGATACATTATAAGCGTCTTCTATGAATCAATACAAAAGAACTGCAGAAAATCCAAATCAGGATCCATCAGCATGCACACAGGGTATCTGTAGATATATACAACTCCAAACAGAATATTTAGGCTTACCAAAAGCAGAGGGATCATGTGTGTGCATATATATGCGTATAAACATATTTCATATTTTTGTCACTGTCATGACAGAATGAAAATGTTCATCTACTCTGCAATCTTGGCCTTGTAATAAACAATTCAGCAAGAATAACGAGCAGATGACTCCTTTGAAAGACAATGTCCTTAGTTCAACTGCTTAGACTTAGCGTCCACTCAATTTCATTGTGCTCAAAGGTTTACTATAAAAGCTCTTCTCAGAAATAAGTTCAAGGTTGCCATTTTCTCCCTACTTTAAACCGCTCTTCTAACTCCACTGGGTATCTCTAATATCTCTTAATGCCTCCCCTTTGACACCTCCCCAAATGCACCATTTTTCTCAATCACTCTAATGAAAGACTTCTGACTCCCTCTTTCTCCCTCTGTTCATGATTCTACTTTGACTATAAGTTCTTCAGGTCAGGGTCTACCTTTCTCTTCTCTACATACCTTATAGAATCATAGAATCATTCAGATTGGAAAAGACCTTATGTTTTATAAAATGGGGATCTGGACCAACAACTAGAGCTTCCCATATCATAGAATACTAATAGTTATCATAATAATTTTCTTATAAGGAGTTTTAGATTTTAGCAGCATTTATAAGCTTTCTAATGATCTTCACACTTCTGAATTGAAACTGTCCCAAGAGCATATTATATTTAGATCTACAGCTTTACAGAATTTGTTATGAAGCTTAGCCTTGTGGGTTGGAAACAGAACATTACCTTAGTTGCTCTAATAAATTAGAGCACATTTTACAGGTATGTCTGATGAAATGACAATTACAACAAAAAGATTAGAGAAGGAAACAAATATAAGGCTGAAGAAGAGAGTACCAAACACTATGGAGCAGAAGAGTCCAAAAACAATAAGGTAGACTTGGAGATAAATTCAGTAGAACAAACATCTTCATCTGTGTACTTACTTCGTGTACCCCTACATGAAGGGGAGAGTGCGTGCTTATAATCACAAGTGCCAAATGAAGTTCTCCTCAATAGCACTGATCAAATCTGCTTCAGGTTTAGATACTATAGTATAGCTTTTACCATATTGAGTTTTAATACACAACTAAAGTCTTGACTGAAACTATATACTCATATCATATTTTCTGAGACTTTTCTTCATCTATCCAGAAGGGAAGCATCAACATTTCAACATAATCTCTTTATTTAAGGGACACATGTTGTGTGCACAATTTATACATGCACACAAACAATTAAGGCACACGCACACACTGTTTCAAACAAGCCAGATCTCTGTAGGAAAGCATAAATGGAAAAAATGGAAATAAAGCAAAGGAAAGGCACAAAAAAATTCCAAGTTTTAGCATTTGTAAAGGAAACACATATGAAAAGATCTAGAAAGGGATTCAATATAAAATCCTAACATTTTCAAAGCCTTTCTTTCCAATTTCTAGCTGAACTGCTAAACAAACCAAACCCAAAACTTATACATACAACAGCACTGACTTAACTGTTGTTGGAACCTCATCCTCCACACTTTGTCCCATTACTGAAGTTAACAATATACACGGGTTGTTTGCTTTTAGTAGAAAGTAGAAGAATCCTATGTTTAATTAGGTTTGACAGTAAATGGCTGCAAGTAGACTGTGAAGTGCTGAATGTGATGTAAGAACATGGCAGCCTCGCTTTTGCTGCTGTTATTGTTTGTCTAGAGAAAGCTTTCCACAAGACTAAATTCAACATGACAAGGTGTCTGTCTGCACCATGACATCTGTATCACTACAAAAGGGAAAAGAACACAGAAATTCATTTTTAAATGAAAGCTTAAAATGTGTAGAATAGCATGAAGGAATACAGACGTATCAAGAAAAATATATACATACAGCCCCCCTTTTTCTGCATGTTTCTGTAGAACATGTTATACCCAAACTGTTTTCCCATTAATTCAGTAATTTTATTCTATTCTACAGTATTTTTGCTCTGTGGTAGACAAACGGTTTCTTATTCAGCTTCACTGCTTTTGTTACTATGAATATAAAATCTTAACATTTGATTGCATATCATACAATTTGTTTTGTTCCCGAGACGCTGAAAACGTATGCACATTTAAAGGTGGTCTAGTCATTTCAAAGAGAAAACCAAACGGCTTCAATATATAGCCCAATTTCTAATATGTATTTAAGGTATTTCATTTTTTCTTAAAATTAGCTACCAGTTATTTTCCTTCCAGGGCAGCTCCTAAATATATTTCTTCTTTTAATACCATACAGATACCGTAAACAACCAGAAGAATTTCAAAGCATTAAGGAAAAATGGAGATAATAGTTATAAGAGCTAAGTGAACAATGGCAAAGGCTGCCAAAAGACTTCAGCTAGGATGGAATAGGAACACAAGTGAAAAAAGAACATTAACTTCCTATGGCAACAGGAGCATCAGATACGTGAGTCGGGAAAGATGAAATAGTCAGTTTAGGTATGGTTCACTCATTTGACATGAATTTGTTTACATCAAAAATTTTAGAAAAATACGATAAAAATGGAGGACATTTGGACCAAAAAGGATGTCCCAAAAGAAGGAAGTGTTGAAAATTCAACACACAAAGAATTTTGCTTTCCATTTCAAACCATACTAAAATCTTAGCACGCAGAAAAGGACCATTTTCCAAATCCGTCTTTCAAACTTCCTTCCCTTCCCCCCCAACTATTTTAAGTTATTTCCCTGAATTAATCAAAAATGCTCATTTACAGAGGATTGTAGTTGTGACTCAATCTTCTCCCTTATAACCCAGCCAACCTCAACACTCTGAAAAGTTAAGAAGCATTTTGCATCCACTGCCTTGAACTACAATGCAGCAGGAGAGATTTTGTTTCAACTTTCAAATAAAATACAGAACACATCATAGGCTTAGAGCAAAACCACTTGAGCAAAATCTCTGAAACAGCTGGAGTCGTGTGAGCTTGGCAAGTGGAAGAAAGGCGTACACTTCCGTGTTACCTCTTACCGACATCCCATGGTGTTCATTACAGTTAATAGTGAATCTTATTCCACTGTTCTCAAAAACAACTGAATAACCTTCTATGAAAGGTTGAGATCAATGAGATCAATGGCAATAAAAATATGAGAGATGAGCGGAAATTAATTGGAAATTTCCTGAAGCGCTAGAGAATTGATCTAAAGAACTGAAAGAGGTGAAGAATCAACAAGTAGCTTGGTAACTCCAAGCAGGGAACGTTACTCTCCAATATCCTCAGTGAATGAAAAACCTTACAAGTGAGAATAAAACTACATGGATATTGGAGATTTTACCCCTCCTCGGATTTGCATATTTTGTCCACTTACTGCATTTTAAGAGATGCATTATTTTTTATGCAAAAGTTTACACCTATCTAGTTGGATATCCCTCAGTTTGCACTGGAAAGTTAGGATACGTAAACAGTAACAGTGCAGGGATGACCCTGTAACTGTAAATATACATCCCTATTTTGTAGTAGCAGGTAGACCAGTGACAACAGTCTTTAGGATGACACCAGCCTTCAAAATGTCTCCTTCTGATATAGAGATAAGGGTCTATAATGAAGTAAAAGCAGCATAGGCATTAACAGATATTTTGGCATCCATACATGCAAGAACTGAAATTTCAAATAATGAAATAATGCTCACTTGCTCTCAACAACAAATCAGAAGCAGCAAATCATATTTTGATTATAAATAGAATCAGTGTCATGGTTTCACATTTTAAGCTATAAAATTAAAGAAGAATCCACATTTAAGATATATGTAAGTGCTATTGCTTGTGTCTACAGCGGGCTTAGCAAATAACTAAATAAATTTTGAGGAAGATTTTAATCTCATGAATAAAATGATCCCATTCTCAAGACAATTTACATATAGTGAATAAAGTGGCACTCATTTTCATGTTCTCAGCTTAAAAATGAAGCAATCGTATTAATTTAACAGACAGCACTGATTCTTTCAATACTGCGTTATAGAGCAGTACGTAAATTGTAACGTATGCCTGAATACAACTTTTAATTATTTTCAGAGTTGTGAATTATTTTTTAAATTTTAAATAATTTTTGCATTACAATGCCACAGAAAAAAATACACGTAGATGCAGTCATAATTGCTAAATTTTTTTCTACCTTATATAAAACATTTTGAACAGGTGGACCTTAAGAAAATATTTATAATTATTCTTATACTGTTAAAATTATTTCAATTTTGCATCTTAGCAGATACACATCCATACACCAGAAACAGGTGTTCATCAAAAGGAGATGATAAAGAGAGACTGCTGTCTCGCCTTGGAACCTCGCCTGCATGGTGTGACGACAGATAAATTAGAAAGATCCTGCTAAACATCTTTCTACACTTCAGAAGACGATTACACCTTTTTAAAAGGCAAAACATGCAGTTCAATTACTTATTGTCTTGGCATGTGGTTGTGATGAAAGAAGGAGTCTTAAACCTCAATAGAGCTAAACTAACTTCCCAGATGGCCTTCAGAAGAGGGATACCTTTGGTAATCCACCTGCACATACAGTAACTTTCTTCTATTTAAAAAAAACATAAACGTTCCTTCAGCCATCCATCCAAGTAATCCCTTTATTTAAAATGGCAATTTGATGCATACCTCCTTCACCACCACCACCACCATTCCCCTTCCCCCCCAAAAAAACCCAACCCAAAACCAAAGACAACAATCCTGTAGCAATAACAACTTATTGTCTGTGGGATTACTTCAGTAAATTTATCTTTACTGCTCTCCTACTTTTCAGCCAGGTTTCACTGTAGTATTAATTGTAGCTATATTTTCCATTTAATATAAAAGCTATAGCAAAAATGTTGCATCAGTGAAAACAACCATCAACACGTGTGCACATGCAACAGGCAGAATGGTGGATGGTGTAAATACCGACACAGACACATTCTAATATTTGAACAAAACAGGCTCCCTAGAAACCTACAATAAAATTCCGGTTGGAACCTGAAGAATCCAAAGTACTCTTATAAGCCAAACAGGTTTATTTACTGGTTTACTTGATAATGCAGTTAACAGGCATTTTCTGAGATGTGTATAAGTGGCATGTATGACTTCTGGAGACTAGAGTACCCAAAGTCTAACCTTTACTTACAAATTCATACCTAAGTTATTAAGAAATACATTTTAATCTTCAAATAAGGTTAAGGCACAGACAATTGTATAAAGATGGGAAACAGAAGCTCATCTACTGTCTGAATTTGTTACTATAGCTCTTCTTATTTGAACACAACAATTTGGAAATTATTCAAATGGTCGCGTAGATCTGAATGAGTGAACGGTAGGAAAATCATCCCAGGAAGAAAAGGATACTTTTTTTTTTTTCAGTGAATGTTTCTTTGTGAAAACTCAGGTTTCAACACAGGAGTCCTAGAGTGGGTTCAATGCATGCTACTATATTGCAATCCCAAGATTATCCCATAGGATCTTACCATTACAATCTACTTCTCCAGTAAAAAAGGAACTTACTAAAGGCAAAGCTGAAAACTAAAGCTAGTTTCTCTATTAATTTGTTATCAGTTATCTGTGACATGATTATTTTACTGAAAGGGTTGTTAAGCACTGGAATAGGCTTCCCCAGGGAGGTGGTTGAGTCACCATCTCTGGATGCGTTTAGAAACCATTTGGCTGTGGTGCTCAGGGACAGGATTTAGCGGAGGGCTGTTAGTTGGGGTAGCATGGTCAAGTTGTGGTTGGATCTGATGATCTTTAAGGTCTTTTCCAACCTGAGCAAATCTATGATTCTATGCGTTGCCAGTGCTGGCCATAAGAAACCAACCCTTCACATTTCAAAGTGGGCTCTGTTAGTGAACTGACAGGCACAAGCTGATTAAATCACATCATTTTTGACTGCAGAGACTGTTGACACAGAAACAAGCTTGAATCGTGGACTCGGAGCTCATATTTCCTGAAATCAGTAGACATTAAACCCATCAAAGGTGGAAAAGAAAACTAATGATGCTTTGTGATATACACACATAGTCATTTCAATATGAAAATGAATCTGAAGTGCAGGTATCAGGAATGCTTTAATTTTGTGCTTATCATGTTTAGCTGCAGAGCTGCGTTAGAGATGAGGCAGTCCAGAATCAATTAGATGCAACCCTCGAGCCCCAGACTAGATGCCAACACAGCCCTCAGTTGGGCAAAACTTGGATGCCCTTGATTTAAGCTTTCTAAGCTTCCACAGCTCCAGTTCAGGAGATTAATGTAATTCCCACAGCTCATACTTCTGAGAAGATAGTTTTTGTTTGATGCTTATTCTACTACTAACAGAACTATACAAAATCCAACTGTTTTGCTTCTCATTGTGTCAGAGAATGAATTATACATTTTTACAACTCTCACCAAGCAGAACTGGAGCCATGTCAACAGCACATTCCTGCTTACTAGCCATACTTCTAAGAGGCAGCATTTTACGGGTAGTACTTTTGTATCAGCCTTTGTACACAACAGATGCAATTTACTCTGTGCCATCAGTCTATATGGGAACATTAAACTTCCATATTCGTCTCTGGTTCGGGGCTGCCCAGTGGTTGGTTGCCATTTCCTTTTACACAGTGCTGTCTGGTAAAAGCATCCCTCAGATCTGCAGATCTATAGTGAGGAACTGCCCCTGGCCTTTATCAAATTTTTACAAGAGGAAGTTTTAATAAAATATCTTTTCACTACACTCATAGACATATGTTAGAGGATTTGAAGTGAATATACAAACAGACATAGAACAGACAGTTAAATAACTGCATGAATTATATAGAACAGGTTAAGTATTATCTGGAAAGAAAAAGAGGCATCAGTCAGGCATCACTTGGGAACTGGAGAGGTCAGACACTGAAGACAATATTCAAATCACTATAACATTTCAAGCACTCCTTTTCTACATCATTTTTTCCCTAATACACCCCAAAAAGCCCATCCCAGCTGCCCCTCTCCTTCCCATCTCCTTTCAGTGGGAGGCCACAACTCAGCTCCCGTTCTTTCTTTCCTCTTCCATATCTGTACAAACAGACACGTATTATGCCCTGCTTTTCCTTTCTTCATTCTAATATTGATATAAATGCCTTTATTAGACAACAGACAAGTATTGTCCTTATCCCAACAAGGCTGATGAGCTGGGTGTCCACACTTCTGCTTGTTGGCCACATTCATTTTTTCACCTCCAAATACAGATTCCAAAAGAGTAGCACTTCCACAACTCCAAGTTCACATGAAAAAAAAGGCATCAAATCTCCTTTTTCAACTTTGAAGCGTGCTTATAATCAACAGAAAATAATCTCACTAAGAATATTAATGTAAAAAATACCACACAGCAGTACACTGTTACAAACCACACAAGTAATACATAAAGTGGAAGAAGATGCAGCCAGTGTTACGTTTCAAAATGCATGTGTTGTAGAACACTGGTTGAATTTGAATCCCTTTTTAATGAAACTTGCTAACTCGTACATTCACTTCAATAGAAAACTGCAAACAACCTCTTAAGTACCAATTTGTGAAGTCTGCTTTAACTTCAGGGACTGTAATAAGATACAGTAAAGCAAGAACTTGGCCTAATATCATTCAGTGAACAGCTTCTGATACACAAAATAAGCAAGCATTGTATCTATCATTTTGAACTGTACAATATTCCTATTTCTGCCTATTGAGGTGATTGGGAGGCACCCATATAAAATGAATAGACAAATACACACCAAGTCTCCTAACTAGCTGCTGCGATGCAGTGGCTGCAGTGTGCTGTTCCTGTGCATCATTCTTCTTCGGTGCATGAGTAACTGAAAATAATCACCAGACAGGTTTCTTTGACAAACCACGACAGATCAGTACTTCTCACATGCCTAGCCATTGCTCATCAGCATTTTCAGACAAATTGCTTCTCCTACATTAGGAATGCTTCGCAACAGAGGAAACGAGAGACATAATTTAAATTTATGTATATCATTGGATACTTTTGAAAGCACTGTACTGCTTTTGTATGCAAGGGCCACAAAGTTCCTACAGGCTTGGTATTAATAATAAAAAAGCTACAACCATCACAAAGTTTTGAGTTTATTTTACGGGCATTTGGCTTCCCCACCTTTGAACCAATCCACTGGAAGTCTTAAATAGCAGCTCTCTCCACTCACCCACCAGTCGCTCTTCTTGTTCTAATCGAAGCACAAGCTGAATTCTTTAAAATGGTGGTTACAGCATAATACCTGCTGATTTCACAACACCACAGCAGTTAAGTGTAGAAAAAAAAAACCACAGCCTCCAAAGCAATGCATTAACTTTAGCAGATGTTCCTTTACTTGCCAAGTCTCTGTCAGTCATTCTCCTCATCTTGTTTGTTTTCTCTTTCCCAAACTGCTCTTTTTTCAAATCTCAGGTATACGTACAGCTGTGCAGACTTCACAGTAAAAAAATTCTTCTCTTTATGAAAACAGAAACTTTAAATGTGTAAATATTTTTCATCGTAACAGAGGAAATCCTCTAGCCTGGAGTCAGCCTATTTCTAGCTCTCTATGATTTAATGTTTTGGCAGTTTCTCAACTGGCTTGTTCCAAGCTTCACATATCTGATAAATCCCCATTTCTTTGGAAGATTGATGATCTCAAGAGCCTACTTGTGTGTGCTTAAAATGCAGCTCCATCTCCTGCTATTTTTAGGAGTCCAAAAAGCGTATCACGTGTTTCACACTGACAGGGACATTCCCTGTTCCTTACCCACTGAGCTGCTCAGCAAAAAGAAATGCAGAAACAGCCACAGTAGAAACAAGAAAATCTGAGGTGCAAGGCAGTGGAGGGTTGGAAGTCATCTGTAGCAAAGAGGAAGTACTTACAGATCAACTTCTGATTTTGGAGAAAAGGAGACGTTGCATCTCAGGAAAAAAAAGAATAAACAATTAAAAAAAATGATAATATCAAACTTGAGGAAGGAAACAGAAGGAAAAGAAGAAGGAAAAAGGGAAGCAAACAAGAAGAATGAGAGGAATAGGTGTTGGGTCAGTTAAGTGGTGCATGCTTGAGAAGGATATACAAATACGCACCCATGTGCATTTCCTAGAATCCAATTTAACCAGATTGACAGGTACAAGAAGCAATTTTGTTGTCAAAGTCCTGAGATTTTCAACCATTTCAATGATTATGAGTTCTTTCAACTGAGAAGTCAGGCTCCACATTTGATAGATTCTTCCCAAGCACATTAATCAGGCATTTTCCTTCCTTTATCTTTGTTTTAAAGTTACTCATTATAATTGTTCTCCTGCAGCATCTTGTCAGCTCAAAGTTGCAGAAAAGCACAGCAAAATGAAAATATCATACGGACAACAGCTTTGGTTTTGCTTGATGAAACTCATGCAATATTCTATCTTTCATCCTAGACAAGTCCACTGTACCCTGTTCTATACTCAGAACTTTTCTGAATTCCAGGAACTTCTCAGGCTTCATCAGTTTCCCAGGTGTTCCCATTCACAGTACACTTGCAGCTCTCAAAGACAAGTTTACAGTTGGGAGTTGTCACCTGTTCTATAGCCAAGCAACTGCTGACACTCTGGGAAGGTTTTAGGGTTTGTCTTGCAGAATTAAATAATTGCCCTGATACTTCTCTTTGGGACAAGCATTTACAGAAAGGTGTTTGTAGATATTCTTTATCCCTCAAGAAACAAACAAATGAAAAATTAAAAAGGAAAATACATCCTTCCAAAACTTAATTAGTTAGGGGTTGGTTTGCATCTCTGTTTTTAGGAAGAAGTTACTGAAAATATCCTTGCACCTGGAAAACTGAAAACATTTTTTTTTTTTTTTTTTAAACACGATCTTGAATACTGCAAGCTTTCCCTTCCCCTTGATTTTAAAGAAGTTTTGCAATTAACTTAGCATTACCCAGGTTCAACAAGTCAGAAGAAAAGCATCAAGATGCATCTCAAATCCTGGCCTTCAGTCTTACCAACCACCCCTCACCAACCACCTCTGGGTTTATTTTTACTTTAGGCAAAGCACCACCTACCACAGCTCAGAGCAGCATTTAACATTTTAACTACGAAGTTCACTGCAGGCTGATTTCCAGCAATACTGCTCTCATCTGCTGTACAGCAGCTGCACACACCGACCCAGAGCCCATTCCCTTACAGAAGGCATTCCCTTCATCCCTTGATCCAGCATCGTGGTGACTGGTGAAAGGTTCTTCCCCCTTAACAACATTAAATAGCTTTCCCATCTTATTTCATCCTACTAATTCTCAAAAAGCACTAAGACTACTGTTGCATTATGATCCTTTATTTCTCACAAATATCATCAACCAACTCCACAAAGGGCTTCGGGAAAAGATTTTCCTCTAAAGAAAGCTGTGCAACAGCAGTTGCACTGTAACTTAATCTGTCAGTTTGATGATCATCTTGCTATTAAATCAAATTGTAAATAAATAACGATGCTATTGTTAAAAACACATTTACTCATAATAAATTACTATGCAAAATTTCATTTTAAAATAATATATGCATGTGGGAACATTTCTAGAATTTTCTTTAATTTTAATAGAGTGAATGGTGTGGTCACCTCCATTAACACTACAGATGGTATTCAGTTTTGATATAGCTTCCTGTCATTTTGCTGCTGCTTTAAAGAACATTATTTAGTAAGACCTTAATTACACACTTTTAACCTTACAGTGGCAAGGGTCAATTAATTTTACCCTGATGTTTATAGGATGCAAGATTGTTAAATAAATAAAATAGAAAAAAAAACCCTGAGCTGAAATGAAAAGGGAAATAACAGCAGAGCCTCATAGGGCCAATAAAATTACAGCTAATCCTTCTGGGAATCCAAATGGCAATAAAGTGAAAGTGAGTACAGATTAGCACATTGTAAATCCACTTACTACCCAGCAATGTTTACACAAGGATTTGCCATTGCCTGTTACCATTCGATCAGTGTTTAATTGCACAGTTTGCCAAGATTCTACTGAAGAGGTTACTTTATTTCCTACAAATATCATTCAGTTCCTTACAGACTAAAAATGCGCTTCAATCAAGGACAAGAATACGCACTGACATCTGACAGATGATGAAAAAGCAGATGAGATCCCAGGGTTTCGTACTGATGACTTCGTGGAATATGAGCAAGAAACAGAAATATCTAAGGAAAGGCTTGGAGTACAAACAGATCCCCTGTGTCAATATTCCGGAATTTGAAATGCAGGGGAGAGCACTTTTCTCATGCACTTCTAAAAGCTATTTGCTCGAGTCCAAAACAGCTTTTTCCTTACTGCTCACTTCTCATACAAACTGCACTCACATGGAGGCCAACAGCCAGCAAAAACATATTTCCATTTTAACGCCTTCAGATGATCAAAGCATCAGCTTAATATAATCAGCTCAAATCCATTTACCAGTGAGCCTACCACTGTGCCCAGGGACTGTTTTCCTTTCCAGCCCTATCTATTCTGGAACAGGTGCTATAATAGTAAATTAATTAGTCTGTGGAGATGCACCTTGTTCTCCATCTCCACAGGCCTCTTGTGGGTCAGGGCCTTGAGGAAAATGCCATCTGGGCAGAGTTTCCCCCAGAGAAACAATCAAAGCCTACAGATTGCAGACTACAGAGGAGGGTTCATATGACAATTAACCTTATTAGTCTTTTTTTTTTTAATGGTTGATAGTATGTCAACATGTTGGCTCTATAAATAATCTGCTTCACAAAATATCAGTGCAACTAATTCAAAAAAATAACCTAAGAATCCTCTGCAGTAAATACAGATGATCTCGTACTGAGAATATACAGGTAAATGAATATTAAACAATTATTTGTGTACCTACACAAGTATCACACAACACTTCCAGAATACTTGAAAGTTTGATGTACTTTGAAAGATCAACAATTCAATCTGTGACAATTCTTCAACAAACCCAAGGGATTTGTCCTATTAGTCACTTTGGTTCTCTCTTTCCCACTAGGTTTTGCCAAACTTCAATGGAATCAGAACTAACATCTCACAGTAGAGGTCAATGTTAGCCTTGATAAACGTGATGGACGTTTAGTTTAAGGCCCCAGAAATCTAGATTCAGAGAACTGTTTCCACAGCAGACATTGTAAAACAAATGAAAATATAGAAACCCCAAAATATGATATGAAAGCAAAATCTGCATACAATAAACATTACTTGCATTTTTTCCACTGTAAGTTTGGTGAAGAATAGAAATTAAGACTACAAAGCAAAATGAGCATAAAGTTCAATGTTTCAGGCCTTTTAAAAATACAAAGTACATATAAATGTATAAATATAAGGTAACAAAAATAGCATTCCTAATGAATGACTTCAGTGAACAACTCTTTTAAACACATTTTACTTAGATAAATACTACTGAATTTGCATCATAATATGAAATAAAGCCAAATGATTAGTTCCCAAAATGTTTTGATGACTTCTGACTCTGTTTGTGAATCGCATGAATTTCTCTTACATCTATTTCTTATTCAGCTTAGAAAATTTTTATGCAGAGACTTTCATTCCCACCATTTACTATATTTAACATTTGAAAAAGGGCTATTTCAATAGCATACTTTGTTCAGACAGTTTGTTCCTTTTACTCCCATGCACAGGTTTTCAGTGTAAACATTTAATGGGTTTCAATCTACATTTTGGGGGGAAAAATGTGGAATTTCATATATTTTTTTCAAGGAATCGTGCAAGTAAAACCCACATTAAGGTAAAAAGCATAGAAATAAGGCCAAAGCTGTCATTCATGAAAATATATTTTACTTTCAAGTATGATCTCTACTACTTACACTTGTAATATTGTTACTTCAGACAAGCTACCTGTGCAACTGTGCTTTTCACTGCATGCATTCCCAAAAGAACCTTCTAGAAAAAAGCTAGCAACATCTTTATCCGTTACTATAACTATTTCTGAAGTCTTTTATATCCCCCTACCTGAATACACAACAGTATAAATGAAGGTAAAAGATGTCTAGGTAAATGAAGTTAATGGATGGTAAGAAGCATAAGAAGCACTAAGTGAACCCTCCTTGGCTGATAGGAGAGTTACTGAAAATGTTTGCATTCAATTCACTCAGGACATTAAGCAGCAGCTGTGTGGTTACTTCACAGCCTGTTAGAGTTACAGAAAAGTTTCACGTGTGAAACCACTACAGGAGAGATGATCCAAGCTGGTTAGATGTGAGCTGGGGAAGGAAGTCTAGTTCTAAGCACAAGCAAATTCAGCACACTACAACCTCACATACCAAGACCAAATGATGAAGGTGTGCAACTTCCCCTGAATACAAAAGGGGTCTCCTTCCCTGGAGACGTTCAAGACCTGTCTGGATGCCTGCCTGTGCAACCTGTCATAGGGAGCCTGCTTTAGCAGGGAGTGGACTGCATTCCTAGAAGGTCCCTTTCAACACCTAAATTCTGTCATTCTGTTCATTTTTAATACAAAAATAGGAATGGAGTCATAATCAAACAAGTGCAAACATTACATAGCTTTATTATAGAAAAGTCATTCATAATGCTAGAATCACTTCCTTTATCCATTACTGTGCCAAAGGAGTGGGTAGAAAAGACTAGAAGATTAACAAGAATAGAAGAAACACACTAAGAGAAGTCAATGAAGCTGCCTTGGGTATGAAACACAATGCTTGTTCTCACTGAAGCAGCTGAAAAAAAAAAAAGAGCTACAAGGGACCGTATTGAATGAAGCAACAGCGAGAGATGGGATGCTTTAAAGGAACAAGGAAAAGCCCTCAAGTGCTTCCTTCACTAAGACACGCAGGTTCCTTCCATTTTGTTTCCCTCTGAACATAAAAAAAAAAATTAAATGTATTTGGCATTAGTTCTCCCTGTTTTTCACTACTGTTCATATCAAGATAAAAAACATGTTTAAGAGATTATAATAAGCCTTATTCTGACATATTTGATCACAATACGCTAGAATGACAGCTTGCATGTCACAAGAAACATTTAGCATACCAATGCCATGGAATTCAGATAATATAAGTTCATCTACTTTTACAGCACTTTCCCTATCCACTGCTTGAATGAAGGCAAAAGTCCTACCTTGTGCATGCCAGCAACAATTGTACATGCTCCAACAAAGAAAAGCCTTCTCAGATTAACCCAAGAAAGTGGAAAAGAATGAACAACAGTATTTTGCTAGATCTTTGCCATGGTTATGCTAACAAACAGAACTGCTACGCCTTACAGGTTTGAATCAAAAGGAAACTTAAAAGTACATATGCAGGTGTCAAGGAGAAAACTTCAGTAATTTACTACCACTGCATACTCTCATTTAAGCATAACCATTCTTTTCCTATAAGCTACCAAGCACAAACAAGAATGCAATGGACTAAACAGAGCTTTGGTCTGACCCACCACATTACTGAAATGTTGTACAAATGCTGGGGTTCACTTTGGTTACCGTTATCTGCCAAACTGCTCTTTTACTCCCTGCTCCTCTATGTGACAAAAGAAAAAAAAACAACCACAAAACAACATGACTGCACAAAGAGATCTGCTCCACACCGTGCCCATGGGAGGGGTGGGACAGCCTGTTCCACCAAGCTGCAGGGATCTTCTGCTCCACGCTTGGAGCACCTCCTGTCCTCATTATTCTCTGATACTGGTATTTGCAGGTCTGTTGCTCTCACATTTTTTCACTCCTGTCTCACAAAGCTGCTATTGTGTTTTGTTGTTGTTCTGTTTTTAAACCCTTTCTCAAAGACATATTCATAGAAGCACCATCAGCACCACTTCTGGGGCCACCTTTGGCCAAAACTATTATGGAACTATCTGTATCTGACATGGAGGCAGCCCAGCGTCTCTTCTCATAGAGACCTCTCTTACCAAAACCCAAATAATACAAAGATGAAAAGGGTACTGCTAACAGTGTTGGGAGGATGACTGACATGCATTAAGGTGAAGGAGGTATTCACAATAGCATAACCAGGCTGATCTCCCTATATGCATGCAGTGAGAATGGGCAAAAGACAGCCTGCCTGAAGGAACTCCCTTCTTTCTCTCCTGGCCACACAAGAAGCTGGGGAATTGCTTTTACTCAACCTTTGTGAGCAACCCCAGAAGGATGCTTATCTTCACAAGCTGCAGAATACACTGAATGAAAGAAACATGAGTGTGAAGTTCTAGGACACACACAAAGTAATGCTCTGTGTTCTTCGCACTCAGAGCAAAATATTAGTCCCTTTTCAATATGATGTTAAAAATATCAGTATATTCTGCACAAGGTGACAACCAGCTCATCATCTGCTAAAAATGAGACAGCTTGCCCAAAGCCAGCAACTTCCGTATACATCTATAAAGTCAGAGACGCAACAGAGTCACTGAAAGACAGCAGGTACTTCCAATTACTTGCTCACTTTACAAGGACAGGGAAAACACAGTATCTTCCAAATCTCCACAGTGATCTTACTATTATTAGAAAGGATGTTTTGCAAAACACAGAAAATATTTGTATTGTAACTTCAAGAAAATCAGAAAGGAAGAAATCTTCTGTTATTCTTCCACTCCACAGTTGTGTTTCTCCACTTTCACACATACTCAGCATCTTGTCTAGAAGCATTAGTATATGTGGTGATGAGATGAAGGCAGCCTAATGCAAGCCTGGCAAGAACTCCCTGTAACCAGTCCTCCTGGGTCCGGAGATCAGCGTTCTTAAAATATGAGGATTTGATAAAGTTCACGCCATCCCCTCGAGCAGATGGTTTGGAGCATTCTGTCAGGCTGCCACCGATTACCGCAAACAGCCTCGTTACACTGATAGCCCCCCCGGGACCCAGCCTGCCGCTGGCTGACCTCACTCCGAGGTGTAATGGGCCCTTCCCAGGGCCTCGTCTGTGCCACAAAGACACAACACACCTCCAGCAGTACCTCGCACCGCCATGTCACAGCCAGCAGCCGCTCAGTAGCGGTGGCTTTTAGTTTGTTCCATTTGTACTCCAGTCTTCACAGTCCTGCAGGTGGAGATGGTTTAAACACCCTTTCTTTTTTTGGATTTACGCCTCTGTGTGAAAGCACCGTCAGTCCCTCGTGCAGCTTCAGCATTCCTGTCTGCCCACTCAGTGGCAAAACACTTCGTACATTCATAGCCTATTTTGAATCCATGAAACAGGAGCTTATGTATTACATATTCATTAGCAACATTTTCTGCACTTTCTAAATAGATGAGTCAGACTGAAATCACAGTTAACACCACCAGAAGATGCTCCTACAAACTTACTCCAGAGCCTTAAAATGCTGTCTCACGTTAGCTGTACGTTATTCAGAGTATTTCACCAGCTACCAATAAATACCACCTGGTCATTATGGATTTGCTACTGTATGGTTTGGTTTCTTTCCAGCATTGTAAATCAGATCTGAGTTTAAAGTTTCTACTTTTCTTCTAGAAGAAGCTTGGAGCAAAGTTAAGGCAGCTCTTGTGTCATATTTGCTACTGAATACCACTATATGTATTGGTAACAGGAAAAAAAAAGTTCAATTCATGTTCCCATGTGGAAGTCATTCTACAAAATAATTAACTGCTCCAAAAAGGATTAATATGACCTTAGAATCAGGGATGAAAAAAATTGGCCTGAGAAACATAGACCCTACCACAAACTTTCTGCCCTGTCCCTGAGCTAGGGTTTGCACAGAGCAGCTTGGCAAGGCTTCATCAAACAAAGCCCTGTGAGGGGCTCCCTTACTCACTGAGGCTCTCACTGGGTTTGTCTCTGGGTATCCTTTCATGCCAGTGACAAGCTCCAGGCAATGCTACTCCATTAGGAACATCTGGGATCTTAATATCTTGGATCTTTCTTGCTACACAATCCCGAGGTTTTTGAGATCTTGTAGGAACATATGAAGTACAGGACTCCTGAGTCACAGAAGTTATGAGCACTCAGATCTCCATCAAGGCTGGAGTCTTAGAGCAGCAAATGGGATATGCTTCTCTTCCCCAAAGCAAGGTGAAACTATCTGACTCTCTCAAGAAGTGTGGCATTCAAGAAATGCACTGAGACTCTAAGCTCACACACTGCAGTGGAGAGGAAGGAGCATCTCCTTGACCCCAATTACATTCTTTCTACACCCCCCATCTTCATCCCAGTCTGCACAGCTTCATAGAATGGTTTGAGTTGGAAAGAAACCTTAAAGATTATCTCATTCCAGTTTGCCCATGGACCCATCCAACCTGGCCTTGGACACTTCCAGGGATGGGAGAATTCACAGCTTCTCTGGACATCCTGTCCCATGCAAGATGTTTTAGTATGTAAAATCTAAACACTTGAATAAATGAACAAACAACAGCTACAGGAAGGAAAACTCCCATAACACGTGCAGAGTGACATATAAAACGCTGTATTATAGGCACTTTTCTTTATTAAAAAAGGATGTTAACTGACTGTATGCTTAGAAATTGTCATCCTCTGCTGACAGTGCAACAGCTTAACTTGGTATATGGAGCCTAGTGCACAAATATCCACTAAAGCCAACAAGTGAATAGAACAATTACTTTTTGGCAATTCATGCAGAGACCAGCAGCAGGCAGGCTGAGCAAGCTGTGCAACTTGGACAGATGGTCCCACTGACACCAACCTGTGGTTTATTTGACAGGTTACACAGCTGTTTGTGTAGTAATAGTGTCAGAGAGAGTTCTGATACCATCAGTTTCATTTTAACCCTTCTAGGATTTGCTCATTTGATCTGGCTTCCATCAGTAACTGCAAACGTTCAGCCCAGAGACTGTCCATACCCACCCAGCCACAGAGTTGACACAAGGCAAATAAACCAGTGGAGACTCCCACAGCACCTTCCCAGCCGGAATCTGAACACTGCAGCAATATATATAAAATCAATATATCAACAAGAGCATCATTAAAACACAGGCTGCTTGTAATAGCACAGCTCTGCGCTGTGCCTTGCCTCCTCGCTGGGTAATCTCAATAATACGTTTGGCTATTCTAAGAAGATTAAAGTGAGAAATAGAAACAAAGCAAAAAAGGGGCTTAAAGAGAAGGAAAGACGTACAGAAGGAGACAGGAATATGAACAGGACCACAGCAGCGACGCTCCTGGCAAATTCACTAACAAATATTGTAAGATTGGACTTGGCTATTTTGATTTATAACAGCAAAGACAGTATCTGAGTCATATTTACATTTGTAATGTTTTTCGTTAGGATTTACTGCCTCTTCCCAATCAGATCCTCTTTCCATGATGCTCAGAACACCTGCACTATTCAGGTTTTTTACTTGGATCTTTTTTAAATACAAAAAAAATTAACAAAGTAAAATTTGTTGACGGTCCCCACCGTCAGCGCAGTGGGTGTTCTACTGCTGGGCTGTCACATTTGCCATGTTCTTTTCTGCAGGTGCTAAATACATGCTGACAACAACATATGTTACTTAAACGTGGGGCTTTTTTTTTTTTTTTTTTTTAATAATTTTTGTTTTAATAAGCCTTGTAATTAAAAAGTGCTTACAGCTTGAAAAAAAATACAGGTGAAAGCAATTCTGCTCAGAGTATTTAACACACTCATTCTCATTCTCTCGCCCCCTTGTGATTTAGCTGTTTCCCTAATGATATCCACAAAGACAAGGTAGGGTGTGGGGGAAGAACATCTTCCAAATACCAGTTATTCAAAAATAAAATCAAACAAATTTTGAAACTAACAGCATGAGGAGAGAATACTGACTCTCCCTGGGATCGCGCTTCTCTCCCCCGTCTTCTCACTTGTGCTTCTGAGCTCTCTTTCTGTTTACATCCATCTCTTATTTTAATCTCCTTAGTCCCACCAAGCACGTTGCATATGGTCTCCAAAGGAGCGTTTCCTTTACATACTGTTATACAATAGGACTCACCCAGTGATCGGTATTAAGGTTATACCTGCCCTATTAATTACAGTATCATTATTTCTGACTGTTTAATGCATCACTTTATTTTTCATTGAAACCTATGCATTGCTCTTCAGGGCAGCACAACACCAACCAGCACATCTATACAAGTCAGGGGAAAGTGTTCTAATTCAGCAGAATCTATCAGGTTATTTTTTTATATAGCAGTTCTATACATTAAACTGGAATATCTTTGGCCAGTTTTGAAAAAGTTAGATCATGAAATCAGTCAAAATAAATCTGATTACCTGCACGTCAAAAGAGAAGCGATGGACTATTTTAAAAGTCATTCCATTTCATGTATTATCATCTTACTACATATAACAACAATTACAACAATAACAACAATTTTTTTAATAAGAAATGAAAGCCACAAAAAATGTATTTTCTTAGCCCGTTCTACAAACATGATGCAGTAGGCTTCAATCATATTATTTTAGTTTTAATCAAGGTTGAAATATTTGTGGAGAACAATGCCCCTCCTTGCTTTTTGTGCAAAATCTCGCCGTTAAGGCTGAAGACTGTTTCCCTACTTGAGGATGAGAAACACCCGAGAAGAACATTTAAATGTAAGGAAGTTAAGTAAGCTTCCAGCATTTAAGACAAATTACACCACTTATTTTCCCCCTCTGTGGATGTGCCAGACTGTACAGCAGCACTGACAGGCATTTGCGTGCTCCAGGAAGGGAGCTCACATATGTCCCCCACTCTAATAAAAGAAGTGGCAGGTTTCATTTTGGCACACCACTGCTACCGTATGCTGCAATTGATCTTAGGCTTCAGAGGTGGTGGGAAAATACGTGCTGCTCAGTTCCAGGCATTCATATTTTAGCCAGTTAAAAACAAAGCTTGAACAAATACGCCAAATAATTTGCCTTCATTGAGAGCTAAGCCAAAGAAAACTCATGTGCTAAAACAGCCCATCTGTGAATTGGCTCTGCAACTCAGACAGAATAACAGTTTCTGGTCTCATCATTGCCTTCCCTCAGACTCAGGATGATAGAACTCAGTCTCTGAAGCCAGACTACCTCAGTAACATCTCTAACTGGAGTCCAGTTAGAATTCTGGAATAAAGTTTCCAGAATTTTAACAAAGGATGATCAGAAAAACTTGGTCTTCTCAACACTTGTGTCAGACAACAGAAACATCTTGAGCTGTAACATGCACTTACCACAGCAGTAATATCAGAAAATTGTTACTCCATACCAAGCTCCCTTTCATACTTAGCCCGTGTTCCTGAAGTTTAAAAATGATTGAAAACTCCCTGTAACAAATATCAAGCCAGACCTTTTATTAGGTTAAAAGATATTTGCCTAACAAATCTACGCTTAAAGGAACAGCGCGTCACCCACCAAACGCACAGACTCCCTCTGTTAAAATCTGCAGAGTTTTCTTAAGTGTTACAGTCTACTCCAGCCCTTACAAAGGGTTAAAATACAGATGCTGTGAATGGAATGTATAATCCTTAAGGCCCTGGAGCATTAAGACATATCTGCTCCTTAGGGTCCGTCTCTGTCCATAATCAATTTCTTCCCTTGGAGAACATTAATTGTCTCTAATGATAGCTTTCCGTCAATACATCCTTGATCTTAAAAGGCCTGTACAGCTTTTTCCTTTATTCAATCAAATCATCTCTACAATTGCCCTCCTTTAGTAAGATAATACCTTTTAAGCCTTGTATTTTAATATAAAAAAAATAAGAGGTAGCAGCAAATTCTAATGGAAGTGCTAACATTTGAGGACCAGGATGATGGCTTCCATTATCCTAAATAATGTTTGAAGATTACGGAAAGCACTGTGTTTCAAAAGGTGGAAACTAATCCCCCACTTTCAAATTATTCCTTGTACAAAAATCTGTTCTGACATTATGAATTTTTGTGCCCCAACTAAAGCACTGTATATTTAAATATGAAAGATAATTTTCAGCTCTGGAGGGGGAAAAAAGCAAATAATTACTATTTATAAGCATTAAATGCTGAATAATTTGAGAAATTGACAACCTTCAACACAGAAGCCCTTTATTTTTTCATTCTCTGGTACAGAGGTGGCTTAACTGTTCTGTACTGTGGCTCAAACTGTAACTCCCCTGGAAGTTCCTAAAATTATTTAATTTCATGATGGCTCAAAAACTCAATCTCCTAGTGATCCACTAATGTGTCTTGCTTTCCCCACCCCCTTCTCTTCCTTGTAATGCTTTTCAAAAGGCGTGGAAATTCAATTTTTTGCCATTCAACTGATTTGTTCCCATTCAAATAGAGGATTTTTCCTGCACTTCTTTATCTAGATTGCCCAGCACCAATCTGCATTTCCACCCGTATTCTAACACTGCTTTGTGGAAAACGGCACTGCTGTTTGTAACAGCTCAAGGACCTCAAAAAGAAACGTGACGGTACAAAAGCCCTTCAAACCTTTCAAATTCTTTACTCGGTACTTCTTAATATCCAGCACGAACATGTCACAATTCTGGTGCTTCCTACGTCATATCATTTTTATCTTAGGGCTGTCACAGAAAAGATTTCCTGCAGACAGCTGTCATCCACGCTGACCGTAACACCAGAGCCTTCCTCTTACGCAAAAAGCATCACGCACACGTGCTATAAGGAAAGAAGCACAAGACTGAAGATCAGAAAACTCAGGAAAATCTCACAAAGGTGAGCCGTGTGGATTTGCTTTTCATTCACACGCAGACAGTGCCTGATGTTCTTTACACTATTTCGTATCCTCTAAAATACTGATGACAAAAGCAGCAGGACTAAAAATAACGCTAGGAATACGAAAAAACTAAGACGTATAGGTAGTTAGATACAATCAATCCAAAAGCTATCAAACCTAAACCAAACAAAACAGGAAAAAAGAAGGAGACCAGTTAACAACCTAGATAAGAGATGAAAATTGCCAGTGAGGCAGATCAAGTTTATTCAGTGCCCTGATAAGCACCTATTTGCTCTTCCCCATAATGCTCTCTCAGTATTTATAAATTATCATTTAATTATGCTGGCAAGTGGTAATTGTCAAATAAAGCTCAGATAGGCATAAGCCCTCAGGCTGCACATGACAGAAAAATATCTGTTAAAGCTGGGCTGATTCACACGCTTAGGAAATCATTTCCTTTCTTCTTTTTATCCTTGCCAACAAATTATATGAACTGGCACTTTGTGCTTTGTAGGCATTTTGAAGTCTATGCAGATTACAGGAAAGAAAAATTAGTTGTTTCAGTATCTACCATTCCTAAATTATTCTGCTGATTTAAGACACCATGTTCTGTCTTAACAAAAGAGTGCCAAAGATCAATGAATCAGAGCCTTCCTCTGCTTAGAATTTATGCCCAGGGTCACTTTCAATTGGGTAAATCAAGATTTGGGGAATTATCAAATTCTGTGCATAATAGATTTGATACAGAGCAATATTTAAAATATGACATTTATCCCATTAGGATAGAAACACTATGCAATTTTTTTTTTAAAGTCTCTTACTACTTATATTCAATTACAGACCCATTAAACATTCTCAGATACACACTCACTGATACAGACACACACCCACAGATCTGAAGGATTTCCTGGCTCATAGCATATATATGTAACTACCAAAGTACACAGAAAACAACCAATACAAAACACAATTAGCACTAAGTAACAATACTAAAAATAGACTCTTGAGAACTTTGCCCTGGAACTTGTATGTGAACACTGTAAATATCAGATTTACTATGCGCTGCTAGAACATTTGTCAGCAATGCCATCACTGCCACACAAACACTGATGTTGTTCTTCCATTCCACTACTACTGTACATTGGAATCTCACGGTAACATCCACACCAGTAACAACATAATAAGCCTCCTCCCAGGCTGCCCTAATATTGGCTGCTACTTCATACCTGTACTTTTGGCTGTAGGCCCCTTCAGTGGTAAAGGACTTGATGGGCCTTGGGCTTACCTGAAGCCCGAAACAAATCTCAGTCACTCTTGGTACCTAAGCACATATGTATTTTTTTCTCCCCTTCGTCAACAGAACTTCTCTTGTGCTTTTGAACATTCTCTAGATGCAACTAATTTTTATTCAGATCAGAGCCGTTAATAGATGTGTATACTTCCATCAGCAAACTACACAAGATAGCAGTATTGCCTACATCTCAGATCATTTTTACGGAAGTCATTGAGCCTCGTGAAACTTTCAGGAGCAGTTTGCTGATAAAGATTAGAACTTTCCACAGAAATACATTTTTCTTTCAGGCTAACAGCACTCCTCAACTGATACCTTCCTTTAACAAGTGCAGTGCCAGCAACAGCAGTGGCAGCCAATACAGGCAAGAAACACTGGATGGACGGAGGGGCTGTACAGGATAACATTCCAGTTTCACTGGAATAAATGTATGAATTCTCTTCCTCCAGTTCACAAATTTCATAGCTTCAGTCAATGAACAGCAGTGCATACGGACTGCTGTACACAGTTATTCCCTGTTGCAGAAGCACTGCTCGGCAGTGACTGCTCATCACCACTGGGCAGATCTGCTGCAGTTCCCACTGCTCTCAGGAAGCACATCGCCTTCCCTAGGGACTGACAGGGACAACCAGGGGGGCTAACACAGCATGGAGACTGGCCAAGCACCATAATTCACAGGTTGTACAAGACGTCCAAGCAGCAAATAGCCAGAAAGCATTTACTGTTTTGGCTGTGACAGCCAAAATAAATTAGTGTCTTACATTCAGCATAAGCAGCGAGGCAGTTAACAATTCTTAAAGGAAGAGCTCTTAACCTTGTTTACCTATTGCAAAAGATACTGTTTCAGTATCACGTATAGATATTTAAGACCAAATAGTTTTACCGATAGCTACCATTTCCCAGAAACACATACAAGAAGCATTTAGAACATTGAATGATGTGCTTTGTATGTCAAAGAAACAGTAAAAGATACAAGTAGAAACTCTTTTTCAGACATAAAACATCCATTCAGGAATGCTGGTCTTTGACTCTTTCAGGAGAGCATTGCATCCTTCGCCTACAGGTATGGTCAATCAAAGCCAAACCAGAAATATATGCCAAGAAGATTGCATATAGGACAATCTGGAGAACTTTTGCCTTAGTGGTTTGGCTCCTGATCTGCAGGATTCAGCAAGCTGCAAATTCCAGCAGAAAATGACCACTGAATCTCTATCTTCATGAAGGTGTTAACATTTTGCACATAAATGAGATTCTTTCCACTAGCGTTTCCCACCCACAAGACAATAAAATATATAAAAGGAATCTTGTTAGCTCTGTTTATTACAAGTACTATTTTAGGCAATGGCACGTCTTTTTCTCTAAGCAGTGAACTGAATTTTGAATCAATTAAAGAGAAAAAAACATGACTGCTTTCATGACACCCAAGTGCTCAACCAGCTGTGAAGAACAATCATGGAGCTGACAGAGAACTCAGATAACTTTGGTGAGATCTAATACTTTTCTAAAGTGGGCTTTGTGCTGGCAGTCGGCCACTTAATAAACAAGAAATTAGGAATAGGTTCAACTTCCAAAACTACTCAGCTTATCAAGTTTTTTACATCCTTAATCACAAAGTTGATTGTAGGAAAATGCGTTGTGTTGCCAGTCCCAAATAACAACGCAGGGAACTTCTCCAGGGGAAATCTGCAAGTCCACGATCATGTATATTAGGAAAGTATATGACAATACAGTTGACAGTTCTTATGCTTATAAGCCTTTGCTTGTACAGCACTATTCTTGTGCTCACACAGCATGTAACATTACATAAGTTATCGCTGTAACTCCAAGGCATGACAGCACAGAGAGCAGTCCTGCACTGCCTGAATTAGCAGCAACACTGGTCACACAAATTAACTGGTATTGCAGTCGACTCCCAGCCAGGAGGAATCAAGATCTGAGAAGACATTTCTCTTGCCCTAATCCAGCTTTCACTGAAACCACATCTCTCTGGTCACAGATAGGACAGTGCCTGTAGTTTTTGGGAGACTTCTCTTCAGAAGCCCTCACAGGTAAAAATTATACATGGCCCAACAAATATAACTTGATATTCAAATCTGGATGGGTTATTAGAGAAGAGTCTGCTTCTTTTTCCTCAGCTGGCACAACAAACCTCTAGCTGTCCTACGGTCCTTAGTGACTTCCTACATTTTGAGATATAGCACATGCTCTCTTTTCAAGATCTTTCCAAAAATATTTCATCATGTACATAAAGTGCTTTTCAGTTTAATTCTGCTCTCATAAAGCCACTCTGAAACCACACCCGATGTGCACACTATGAGAACACGGATTTTATCAGACCTATATGCTTCAACCTGAAAACTTACAGAAGTTCAGTGCAAGTTCAGATAACATTTGCAGCTCAAGCCCATCTTGTTACTGCTAAAGCAACACAGAACTGCTTTTCTTTCCGTTCTGCAAGTTTCCCACTGATTTTCAGGTCAGACTAATAGAACGTTCATGGTCTGTTTCCAGGACAGCAAAAGCAGGAATAGGGGCTTTTCCTCTGGTAGCCTGCTCCAGAACAGAGGGTTTGAAAACACAAAGCAACACGCTGGCATAGAACAAAATCAACAATTTTGTTATACCAACTTTACTTTTAAATTAACTCCGAGAGAAACCTGTCTCTTATGCACAGGAGAGTATCTCAGTCTTTAGAGGCAAAGTCTTAATACAGAAACTTTATTTTAAAAATGCATATTTCCAATTAGGTTATCAAAAACTGGAGTTTAATTGGTTTACGGTATAAAATTTTTAATTTACGTGGATTCAAAACATTGTACATTGACCAGTGGTGCTATATATTGGAACATCAGCTTTCCTGGAAATAGCAGATATTTTGACATGTTATATTCAGCACCAAGGCAACATACACTCTGTAATTTGATTTCCTCGCTTACAAAGCGATTTATTTTTTTTCTCCCTCAATAAAATATATATCTTAAAACCTTTGCTTACAGACTCCTCCCACTGTAATAATTCTGACTTCCTCATACCCACATTTGTAGGGCTTTCTCAGGAATCAAGGCCACGACAAAACACGTGCCCGCTTGCTGTCACACAGGACACACCAGGCTACAACTTGCACAACTTTGCCCAAGTAAGGAAACCAGCTTGGGCTTCTTAGAATAGTTTAGGCTGGGACCTTAAAGCCCATCTAGTTCCAAGTTAGTGGGTAGAAATACATATAAGAGAGACGGGGAGAAGCTGCATCACTGCAAAACGCAAAAGGATACAACTTCCTAATGGGTTCAAATCAGGAGAAGCAGAACCAACTTCTTGCTTTGTTGCTTGTACTGTGAAGATTAAGACATATGAATACATGAAGTGCTGAGAAACCCTAAGAAAGAAGATGCTGTACAAGCACTAATCCCAGTCTGCTCTTGTTCTAAACAGAGCATACATAAGTCAGGCAGTGACGGTGGCCTTTATGGGCACGAGCATGGGATTCCCAGTCCCTTGCACAGAACTGCATCACACAGTGATACCTACAGCAAGGTGATGTGGACAATCAGGACTCCTTTCTATGCTAGGGACAGGCACAATTCAGGACATGCAGCAGACCCAGGGCTAAGAACACGCAGGGTGTTCACAGAGCAGGCTTCTTGCCACTTCAAGAGATACAAAACTCACTACCAGTAATAAAGCACCTATTTCTCCTTTCAAACAGCAGTCACTGACTTGTCCCACCTTTTCTGATGGATGTTACTTTTGTATAGGTTCACAAACGCAAACTTTGCTTTAATTTCAGACCCTAGCAACTCTCATTGGGTTGCATAGAATTTGGTCAAGATGAGTTCACGCAGCTTCAGGAGTTGCTGGTTTAACTTACTATGGTCAGCCAGCAGGACAAAGCCAAAATGGAAAAGAACTTCAGGTGAAGATGCAAGACAGACTTGTAAGAAGGTGCAGACAACTCAAGGGAAAACTCCACAGGAGCAGGGTGAAGTTGTTAGGGCCACGCTTCTCTGTGAAGTTAAAGAATATTACCACCTTGCATCTTAGCAAGTAAGTTGCACAGTGTCTTTACTCTTTGAGATTGTAATAGTTTTGTGAAAAGCAACAAAAAACAGATTTCTGATTTTGTTACTTGGAAGCATGTTCAAACAATAGTTAATAATATTGATTGGATTTGATGACCTCTCCTTCTTCCATCTGTATGGTTCTTCCCCTCCAGCCACATAAACTGACCCTTATCATGCTCTTGAATTTTTGAAAGGTACTCAAAAATCCGAAGTTATGAAACACATAAAATACAGCTCATTAGAAGACATATGATTTGTCAGGATTTCTTAGGGAAGAATTAAGATAAAGTTTTTTTTTTTCATGTAAGTATTGAAAACAATACATTTCTCCCCCTCCCCCAGTATTGCACACTAACTAGATGGGAAGAATATGAAGAGTTACAGTTAATTTTGGAACTTCTGGTTTTGTACAATTGTTGTACCCAATTCAGCATTATAAGAATCATAATAAAAATCATCCCATGTACATTTCTTTTGACACTTAATTTAGAAAATACTTGACTGTACAGAAATTTAACAGCTTCTTCAGTGGTGATAATTTTAAGAAATACAAAACAGTGGCATTTTCCTTATGATCTAATCCAAGATTATTACATGTTAGCCTATTTATTAGTGCTCTTAACAAATGTTCTGTGCAGAACTCTGTCTTCAGTTTAATACTCAAGAAACTGTTAGGATCATCTCATCAAATCTTCTACAGCCTAGGCTGTGTAATTTCAGTTATTCCTGCATCGAGCCAAATGCGTTTGCGACTGCCTCATCTCTTCTCTCTGGAGAGAGCATATTTCCCCTTTTTGCCATTAATATCCTGATTAATATATCTTTGCCCAAGTTTGATTTTCATTGTGACATATCATTTTGCTTCAGTAAGTAAATACACAAAATGTATACCTAAAGTCAGGTTTGAAAGCCATGTAACAACTGACCTATTACAAACAAAGGGTCTTCTATAGCAGATAGCTTTGCCAGGATTAGTGTGTTTCGATGAGATAATCAACTATGCATTTTGTGACCAGCTCACTCACATCCTGGCAAAACGATCTTGCTGGGAGGCAGACTGCATGCTTCACTACCAGGAAATGGACAATGACAGATAGTCTGCATTTCCATTTACACGTATCCTTAATTGTTGTCACTGAAAAAGACGTGCCAGATTCTGACACAACAGATCATTCAAAGTAAGTTATGTATTCATGTTAAGCGTTATTTATCTAGACTGGAAAGGAAAACAAATATTGCTCTCTCTCTCCTCCCCCCCTCCTAATTAGCTGATTGTTTCAAATGCTTTTTGTTAGGGTTTCAGCAATTTATGTTCTTTAAGCTTGTCATAAAGATAACGCTTATTATGAACTATGCTAAGAATACAGTCCTAATTCAGATTCCTTTCTTTTCTGGCTACACCATAATGAAGATGTTTGCAGGATTCATTTATTTGATTCTGTCCAGGGAACCTCATAAAATGTATTTAGAAATAAACACAATAAAACATCCATTGTCAAAAATCTCTGGCTTTTTGTTGTTGGGTTTTTTTTCTTCCCATTGTATGATGTCCCAATAACAGTGATATGGAGTCCTGTTAAAATTTGGTAAATGAAAAAAAAAAGCTGTATTAGCATATTGGGAATTGGAAGAGAATAGTTCAACCAAAACTGCTTAAGAAAAGCTTAAGTATCTACTATGGAACAACCCCACCGACAGGTTTTAACAACTTAAAAAAATATACATATTTCCCAGAAATCACTTAAGATTAGGGATAATAAAAGCAACTTCCTAACAATTGTGGAACGCAAGATAGCAATTGCTAACAGATACCTTCTGAATGTATTTTTAACATAAGAATATATATATTTTTTTAATTAAGAAAGATTCTCCTCTTTCACTTCCTAAGCCAGGCCACTCACCTGGCTGCTCAACAAAGCAAGGACTTCCTGACAGGAGCTGCCGTGCGACGCACACCCCAACGCTCATCCTCTGCCCTGCCCAATTCACATCTCCTGGCAACCACAGTTTCATCAAAACTGGAAATTAACAAATTTGCTAAAAATGCCAAATTATAAAACTCTCACTACTATTTGTGTATAACGCATGAAATACAACTCAGAAACATTACATACAGCAGGGATCTGCTCTACTTTAACCACTCAGTAAAATAAATAAAATATTCATTGCTTAAAATAGTATAATCTAGTTTCAACTTGCCCCCTCCATGATTTCGTATTATATTTCCCAAGTAAAATAATTTTTCAGGACAATCAGTGCAACAGCCTATTTCCACAATTTCTTACAGCCCAGCAGGAAGGCCTACCTCTACAGCCTTGATAATAATGAATCCTTTCTGTGATGCTAATAGATCATTTCACTTTGAACGAGCATCTAAAATTATTTAGCAACACCTTGTTTAAGATGACAGTTCTGCTATTCTAAATCCTAAATAATTAATTTGATTAAAAACATGTAACCAATGAAAGAGCTTTCGCTTTGGATATCATCTCTTTTACCAGCATAAGGAACATTATGGCTGAGACATTCATTTCTTTGTGGGCTGACTGGACAAAAGGCAGCACCAGCTTAACTAGGTCTGCACCAGGTCAGCATGCACAGGTTCTGGATGTGACAACAGATAGCAAATACATACAGATTAGCTTTGCATATGTGCAATACAAATAGTGTCAGCCCAAAGCAGGTTCCATGTATGAACACATAAATTGTTTTTAAACTTTAGAACGTGAGAAGAGTGCAATTTTGGGGGGGGGGGTTGTTTTTATTCCTACCATGCTTTAAGTCCTTAAAATCCTTATTCTTTTAACCACAGTTAAGTGGCCTGACTTCAGAAATGCGAAGTATCTGTTCATTTTGAACCTTCTGAAAGCCAGATTTCCTATGTAAGGATTCAGAAGATCAGCTCTCTAACCCAGCAGCCAAGCATAGCAGCTTCCACAATGGGCCACAGCAGTGACTAGTTCAGGTTTGGTGCTGTGGGCATGATGCTGATAGTTGTTCTTCCCAGATTACCCAGCAAACATGTAACCCCAGATAAGCAAGCATCTGTGCTGCACTGCATGGCAGAAGAGAAGGTGTGTAAATATAAGTAATATCATTCATTTCACAATGAATATGACAGCATATACAGGGCTCAGATTAGATACTGTGTTCTTACAGTCATATATGTGCACTTTGCTCTCCTCTCACTTAGCAACCCCATTTCGGTGAAAGATGCAGGAATTAAATCCTGAAAACAAAGCCACTATAACCTCATCTCAGTTTACCCAGTTGTAGTAAAATGCATCTAAATACATTCAAGGGTACCTTGAAGTGTGTCCCATATCTTTCTTTTCTTTCCTCATATTACAAGAAAAGGTTTTCTAGAGCATTCAGATCTAGTCTAGGAGCAAATAAAGTTCTCCCTACACTGGTCAACAAGAATGTTGCTTCCAGTTTACTGATCCTTTCTAAGTGGTCCCAAATTCCTGTGCCTCTTCAGGAATAATTTAAGGAAGGAATGAGGAGAAGATCAAACCATGCCCTCGGCACATCTATTTCACCCAAGGATTCAGTACCAAGCGGCCCTTACACTATTCAGATAGAGTATCATCAGACCCCTCACTGTAGGTCAATTCATGTTTGCTCATAAATACAACTAGATATTTCCCACTGCCACAAACACTATCAAATAAGTTAACGACACTAAAACCCTATGGGAATCATCGGTTATCTATTTAATAGTTTTCATAAAGGTCAATAAGACATGCTATTAGGGGTAGATGTCCATGGACAAGCTTGCATTTATCCACCTTCATAGAATCACATTCGATCAAAAATTAGGTATGCTCTCAAACAACTTCACTATAGAGGAGGAAAATCCTTTTCACTGTATCTGGCTCCCGTTGCACTCAAGCCAGAAGCATGAAGCGAAAGCACTTTGATGTAGAGTGCTCCTTTCTAGCACAGCTCTTCTTGATCCGCTAAGATAAGAAAGAAGAATGCAGCACAGCATCATCCCAAACTCCTTTTTATATTAGGTTGCCCAAAGGCCAACTAATGGCACATTATTGCAGGCCTGATAATCCATTTAGCAGACAGCTGCATAGTGATTATAATATAGTTATATTATTATAATTATTTTAGAACATGTAATAATGTAATATCACAACAAAAGAAAGTCTAGACTAGAAGTCCTGAAAATACACACAGTTATTTTTTAATTTGTTTTCCTAGCCTGATTTTCTGACTCCTGGCTACTTTTGTTACAGTGAGGTAAAAGACATCACTCACCCAAGGAAGGTCACGAGAGTCCTTTAAAAGAAAAGAGTTCCCCTCTACCTGACTCACACCTGGAGAACAGGACGTGGTCCTCCACCAGAGCCAGACAGCAACCTGCTGACCGAGGGGCCGGGAGCCCACGAGGACGCAGGGTTCCCAACTCCTCAAACATGAGCACGCTGTCTCTGCAACACTCTCAGGCTGACTACATTAGAAACAAGAGAATATCTCCACGAAACAAACTCGTGTAATTCCACACATCGTTACCGATGGACTAACCAAGTCATCTAACAGAGTTCTGCCACTCATTTGGCTTTGCATAAAGTATGCAGCCCTTTCTGTGCGAGAACAATACAAACGGATAATCGGGCTATTGATTTCTTAATAATTAGTGGATATTGTACACTACCATTTTTGCACTCTGCTTTCCTTACACAGCCAAGGCTTGCACTAATGTCACGGGGAGTTTCTGGAGTGAAGAACGCTGGACTAGGTAATTGTTTTTGCACTTAAGGGCATCTTGGCCGATTTGTTGTGTGTGCAATAAAAGCTCATACTAGTGCAGTAATTTAGCATTTCTGAATAAACAGTGATTCATAATTCTCCATCTCCTTGTCCTCATTTCTTTAAAAAAAAATTGAGTCACTGTTGTTTAATCCAATAATTATGCAAACACTAAATCTTACACTGGAGGAGAAAATGTTAACGCATATTGAAAAACCAAAATGCGCACAACTATAATCTGTATGATAAAATGCATTACTCTGTTTAAAAGGATTGTTTTACAGAAGCAATTAACAATCAGCAATCATACAGTTCAGACCGGTGTTTTGATGCCATCTGTTGGAGTAAGTCTTCACATTCCCGAGAATGAAGCTATAATTTTCTGTTTATGATTTCATTAGATGCATAGAGCATTACAGCTACAAAAAGAAGAGGATTTCACTAAACACTTGCATTTTAGAAAGAGCTGCTCTAAATAGATCAGTTTGTCACAAGTCTTTTCCTAGCAGGGTAGAAAGATAATCAATTGCAGTGCTATCAGAACTGACAAATACATTCTAAAACAAAGAAATATTTCAGGACCTACATTTCCTATTAACAAACTTAAGACAAAATATAGACATGACATTTCATTTCACTGCAAAAACATTGAAATGTAGCAGGAAGTACTTCAAGCACAGTAATGCTTGCACCTTTACAAAAACTGCAGTCGTGTTTTTCTAATGGAACTGGGCAAACGATGAGCTACTCACTGAAATACGTATTTCAATTTTACTATTTCATTAAATACACGATTAAATCTTTGGGGGATTTTTTAATACACTAGGGGGAGCTAGATCTCCACAATGAACATGAGCAATTAGCTGGAAGAAAGTTTAACCCTGCTTAAAAAAGGACAAACATTTAAAAACAGTCTGATAAGCCTCTCTGGCTGACAAATCTGCACATTTCTGTTCAACAACACGCAAACCAAAGTCCCACAACATACTAGGAAATACTATTCTACGGTTTATTTAAATTAAAATCACTCTTCTTAATTCCGCTATTACAAAGACTGCTCTAGTGAATTCAGGGCAGCCTAAAACCACTCAAAATAGCTCTTGCTGATCTGCACACAGATTCACCACCTCCAATCCTGGCTACTATGCTAACCTCAAATAACATCAGCAATGCTGCTGCATGAAACATTGCTTTTTTTCTTCTGCATTACTGTTCACAATTACACACTGTTCAGAGTTAAAGGAGCAATTCTAATTTTACACAGTATATGTCTGCAAGTTTTGTCTTCCAAAGCCCACTAATTCATACATTTCTCAGATTTGAAGTCCTTAAATTATTTACTCTATGAAACAAGAAAAATCTTTTTCCTTTCAAGAAAAACAAGATTTACATCTGGCAAATCCTTACTTTAACTGTTGATTCCTTTCAAATATTACAGAAAATTTGCCACTCAGCTGCAGTTTCAAAATCAGAGACAGATTTGTACACATGCCTGTAGAGTTCTGCCCAAAAATACAATCCTCCAAAGAAGAAAGAGTTCCACAGATGCCAATGGGATTCCTGGAACAAGAAAGAGCTACCCACAAAGGGTTAAAGGATCCATGACAGCAGGTGCCAGGAACTGAATTTCTGATGCTGAAACAGAAGGAGCACACTGCTCTGATACCATGCTAATTTGCCATAAGTGAAACCAATTAATTTGTTGAAAAATAGATTGGAAGTAATACTAAGAATCTCTTCAGAGTAGAAAACCAAAGTCATTCTAGGAAATCCAACATTGCACAAATCCTGTTTGTCATCATATTTATCGGAATAGGGGGAAGTTTGATGTGTCCCGAGCATCTCTCTCCATTTCTTAAAAGCAGGACATTGAGAACGTGAACTTCTCATAGCATTCACCTCTTTCATTTGGACACTGTGTTTTCTTTTGCTTTGCTTACCATTATAAATCTTCAGCGTACAGCACTCTCCTAGAATACTTTTTGCAAAACTTAATTATTTGAAAAGAGCTCTTTAAGTTTATTTTTTAAATAAAGAAATGCATCTTAGTATATAAAAGAAATAAAAATATATCTTAACAACTTAAAAAAACAGATTATATCACTATTTCTTCTTCTGCACCCCCTATTTTCTATTAATTGTATTATCTTTTTTTCCCTTTCTGGATATTTCCAGAAGAAAAGAGTGCTCTGCACACTATTTCTGGAAAGCACAAGATTAGCATTTCCAGTTAAAATTTCAGCTGAAACAGAGGCAGTTCTTCTTAAAATTATTTAAGGATGTTGGAGGAACAGAGAAAGAGGGGGAAGGCCATGGACAGATGTCTGCCCATCCCGGGCTGGCCACTGCAATGACAGAACCATTGGCGAAAGAGGAGACAACTGGACGTGTAGCAGACAGTAGGATTGGAAGCCGTGTTGTAGCACTTCGTTTTCAGCGTAAACCAAGATTTAACTTACACAGGAATAGTAACATTGAACTGGTTTAAACTGTGCAGTCCAGAAGCAAATCTGATACAACAATTATACTGGCAACAGTCTAGAGACTGCAGAACTCTTCGGAGCAGGGCTCCCCCAGCTGACATTGCTCCATGGCCCACAGGGCAGTAAAGCTGTAGGGATTGTCACAGACAGTTTCATCATGAAGTACTTTGAGTTCTTTTGAAAATTCAGTCAAAAAGATAGCACTACTTTTCCCAAACTGCAAATGCCCTCCATATCCATAAAGCAAATAACGTGCACGCAGTTTACAGATTCCTCGCTGTTGTGCCCTGGCTCCTCTAAACAAGAACCATTTCTCAGACTCCTCTGGACATGCACACTATCAAATTAACAAGCACAGAACTGTGACAGCAAATTGCACGTTGATGATCCAAAAGAAGAGAAGCAAATATTTGATTGGAATGACCAGTTGTTTTTCTTGCGCTTACTCTACGCAAAGCAATGTTCACAGTTTTAAGAGATATAGCAATTGATCAAATCTATCAAGGAAATCCTAGCAGATTTTCTTTCACTATAAGATTAAGGTAGTTTTCAGCTAATAATTCACAAGTAGAATGAAGTAGTTATTGAATGAGTAACACGTATTCAGACAGTATGCAAAACTGACAACTTCAGATCTTTTCCAGCACAAAGTAAAGAACCAGAAAAATGAGGCCTGCACAGAATTCGAAATTCCACGGACTGCTGAATGAACTAATGCTGATAACGTCTATTAGATAGCATTATATTGTCCAACTACTCAGAGAATTTCTACAACTAAAAGCAACTTGAGTTCCTTTGCAGGAAAAGTAGTTTTCATCCTGCAGCTCCTGAACTAGGAGCTTCTTATAAAGTAAGTGTGTGATAAAGAACGTGCCATTACATTAAAATGTTTTAATTAAAGGTACAAAACACATTACCTTAATTTTTATTTAAAAATGCTACTGAAAACAGAAGTTATTTGTAGACCAGCTCCGTTTGGAAGAACAGTCTTTACCTGCAAAGCATCCCTTGCCAATATTAACTCTTGGCTTTCAGACACACAGCCGGCTGTCTTCCGACCAAGTTCCTACTTGACTTTTAGGGGAGCAGAGGAGAGAATAAACTAAAAGGTTGAATTTTTAAAAAGTTCATGCTGTAAGCTTATGGGGGAGGGGGAGAGTTAAAAATATGATTCAGTTTCTTTTTTAAAGATCATTGAGGAGATAATTGAATTTCACACTCCAAGACACTTCTACTTCCTTGCTGTTGCACCAAGAGGTTGTTCTCAATGCCTTTGCCTCAGCAGTGCACTCAGATTGTATCTTCTTGCTCACTTAACATTTATGTACAGTGTTTTTGGAAGGAAGCGTTTCCAGTGATACCACCCAACAACGTGGACTTCTATCCACAGAAACACTTATTTGGAGAAAATAGTGATGCATTATTTTACAGTGATCTACTGTTCAAGAATCAATGTTTTCATCCCAGTTTAGTAACTTCTAATACGAATGCTTTACTTTACAGATTTTCCCCTGGATTTCTTGGTTCTTCTCTTAGTGAGAAGAATGGGTTTTTAACGAGAAGAGCACTGCAAGTGCACTCTCAGAGAGGGGATTTGCAGAGAAAACAGACATATTCTGTCATTATGTGTACATTGTGTACATTCTGTGTACAGAAGCCATGAAGCTCAATGAGATTTTTTTTTTTTTGCCAGTAATGACAAAAAAAGACAGAATAAAGCCTGAGCTACCTCTAGGCTTTGTGCTTTGACTATAAGTACATTTATGATGTACAGGTAGCAGGGCACACCACATACCACAGGGAAAAAAAAAAGGTAGCATCAACTACTGCCACAACAGGCATGATCTACTCAACGCTCCATTATCTTCAAATGCAGCATTTGATAAGCAAAAACTTCCTTCCTGTTCCTTTCACTACGGACAGCAGTGGCTTTACTGCAGTAAACGCAGCTTTCCAGACAAACCTGCTCGTCACAAGGAGGTTCTGATCATTTTCACTAACTGAAGCAAAAATACCAAGATAAGCAGCAAGGGATACAGATAAAGAGCTTACAAATTTTCACAGATTTTACATTACATTTCACTACAACATCCTGAAGCTTCATCAACATGACTGGTCTTGTTACTTTTTCCTGTAGTCATAATTAGCTAACTTATGACTAATTAACAGTTAACTTGATTCAACAACCACAATGACAAAGGACAATCCTTCCCAGGGGCGAGTCAGGTAAAGTTAATGAACAAGTACATCCCACAGCTTAAGTCATAAATACCCACAGGAACACCTATTATGACATCTGACATAGATGATTGACATTTTAGCTTAAGTTTCAAGCAGAAATCCAAATTCCACTTCAAAAATAATTTTTCACTTTTAGAAGTTGTATCACTCAGTAAGGGTAGCATTGCATTACCCATGACTTACTTTGTCAAAATCTCAAAGAGTGTGCCATCATGGAGCAGAGGGAAAACAACAGGGATAAAACCCTGCTCTTACATGAACTGAAGATCATTTAACAAAACATAGACCTAAACCCACTGCAGAATTCATTGCTTGCCACATGGGCAGAGTCAGCCCATCTGTATGAGCTGAAGTATACCTACAACCAAATTTGAGACATGACTTTCATTTATCTAAGGGATCTCTTCTATTCAGAGGATGCGAGTATCTTTAAAATGATGGATAGGACAACTTTTATTTCGGAAGACATTCTAAAGTGACTGTGCAAGTTAGAGACTAAATACAGATTAGAATATTAGTGTAATTCCAATACTAAGCAGCTTTCAGAAAAATCCGTTATTACACATCGTTTTTTAATCGACATCGACAGAAGATAAAACAAATTTGATGGTTTCAGTCTGGCAGACATTTATCAGCATAAACAACTCTGTGATTGCATACTAATGACAACTGCTGTCCAGGAATGACTTCAAACCGGAGAAAATAGAGACCCAGGTGTGAGCGTCAGAAGCCAGCTGTTCTCCTTTAAAGGAGGCTCTGCCAATGTATTAGGGACAGCATTATGTAGTAGACATTAACAAGAGAAAAATTGGAAAAATAATCTAAAATTATTTTAAAAGACAAAATTAGGATCTATTGAAAAATTTAGAATTCAATGTTTACAGTGACTGCTGTAGAGTAGAAAGAAGGGAAATAAAATCCCTAAATTTTGCTTAAAGATTTGGTAAGATTACAATATATACTAAAAAAAATACAAAACAATTGTTCAAATAATTACGAAGATATCACCACAAGTGAAATTCTCAAAGGCATGTCTAATAGCTATATTTTCTGACTCCATCTGGGATATCTCAGAAATGATCAACCAGTTTGGTGAGGCAAATAAAACAACAGGTTATGTACTTGTTGAACAAGAAGCATAACCATTCCTGTGTGCATAGTTGATTGAGACAAAACTCAATAAATGTAGTCTTAATGTACATATGCCTGTGCCAGGCAATTTCAAATCACATCAGCATTTAAAGTGACGGTAAATTTTGCCTGCTGACAAGCTGACTCACCATCTGCACAAAGCTATTTACCTTCTACTGACAGAAACAACTCATCCATCTTGTCTTCCTTGGTCCCTTTAAACAACCAATATTTTCCTTTAAAACGTTTTGGATAATAAACATTCCCATTTAAATTTAAAGCAAAACTGTATGTCAGAAAGCATAAAGTAATTCCTACTCTAACAAGAACTAATGCAGACAAAATGCAGAGATCACAGTAAAAATCTCGCATTCCGGCTGCAAGGAACACACTCTTCTCCCACTTACGTAAAGCAATTGCTCCAAATGACATTTGCTTAAGGGTTGACTTCCACTGATCTAAGTACAACAGAACTGAAGAATGTAATTCCATCTTTGCTTTTGGAGCACAAGCAAATCTTGCTACACTTTTCAGATCAACTTGAAGCTCAAACCATGTCCAGCTCCCTCTCACAGGGTTTCCAGGAAATGAAAACAATGCAGCCCTAAGAGAAGCCGCATAATATACACAGTAGACATCGGTTAAAAACATCAACTGCAGCATTTTTGTCAAGCTTTTCATTTTGATAAGAACCTTACTAAATAGAAAATGCAATTCTGTTATTTGCCTAACATTCAGGAGGCTGAACAATTAACTACATTGCCCCTTCCTCAAATGCAAACAATTCACGCTGTAAGAGTATGACTACCGCAGTATATCAACATTTTATTCACTCTTTAAAACATGAATATTTAAACAGAAGACATTTTTCCCCATGCAGAAGCCTAAATAGAAGCTCTTATCTGAAAAAGTAAAAGCTGTTATTTTTTTTTTTTTTCCAAGAGGCTTCAGACTGTATAGAGATAGTTACATACACTGGCATCTCAAATGAGAGGGCACCATACATACATGTAATTGGTTGCTTTTTCTTTTCCTCAGCAGTCTGTACAAAACGTGAAAATGTGCCTGCTTCTTACTAGCCATTAAAAGGCAGTGGTTGCACCATACTGTGATTTGGGGAGCTGAAGAAAATAGCCAGAACTGACTGATATCTGATAAACAGTAACAGGAGTCAGTTTATTGCACCAATCGTTAAATAATGGTGCTGATTATAAGGCTGCTAACTGCAGATGCTGTAATTGTCTGTCATAAATCTTAGTCATTTGTGACAGGAGCACAATGAAAGAGAGCATCTGCTTGAGGGCAAATGACTTCTGATAAATATCAGCTCTGCTAAAATGTACTTGGATGTGTCTCAATATTTTGGAGAGCCATTCATGTTGCTTCCACAAATGTGAAGTTATTATTGGTTTGTATTGATTTTGCCACCTTGGGTTTTTTTTCTTTTTAAAGAGACAGAGTCAGAGAGTGACTCAAGGTTGAGCTGAATTGAATCTCAGCTTTTTATCTGATCTACTCATTCCTCTCAAATGCATGTTTGAGTGGGGAAAAAAAATCTCACTTTTTCAGATGATTGCTGTGCAGAAACACAGCCTAGGAAATTCAATATGTAGTTCAGCTTTTAATTCCTCCCCCCCCCACCCTCCTAGAATCTCCTCCTTGCTAAAGGTAAAGAAACATTTTTAAGGCTGTTTTAACATAATATTTTGAAGAATTACAACAGTTGAAGAATCTGATATTAAGCTATTTCTGGAGGATAATAAAAAGCAAATTTCAAAAGCTATCAGAAAGTAAACTTCCAGTTCTTACAATAATTAATATGTTTCCACTTTCTGCCCAAGCCGTAACAATAAAATGAAGAACTAAATTGTACTGTTGCAGCTCATACTGAACAGTGCTTTAGCTCTTGACTTCATAAATCACTCAGCAGTCTCACTGGAGTCTAGTCACCATCGATGAAAGCTGCACATGTACACACTGATACTTAAATACACATCATCTACATTCCACACTTAAATAAAGAGGGTAAAATTGAACTTGAAATTTTAAATGAGGAATTTTACTGATGACTGAACAAACATCCTCTTTTAAACATTATTACTTGCATAATTCAATTAACATTGCTAAACCTTTGTTATGCACCTGTAATTCTACCAGAGCAGTCTGCTTCACAGCATAACCACATATGTTGTTAAAACAGGCAAAACTCCCACATTGAAGGAGCCAAGTTTGGTGAAATAACCTGATTAAAGCTACATCATGGAAGTCTGACCCGCACCATTTATTAGACAGGGCATCGCCTTAGAATTGCACATTGTTCACCATTTAAACACTGAAGACACCAGACTATCACAGCCCAAATAGAATCATGTACTCTTATGACTGTCTACCTTGATTCTGACTAAGCTGTAATATTAAAGCCACTGGGTTTGTTTGGTTTTTTTCATCCCACATTTTTTTCCCTCACTCCACGATCTCCTTATTCTTCTACACTGTCGAAACATTAGCTGTAGACATTTCAGGACAATCGCCAACTTCTGTACACAGTATCAAAACACACCTGATAACTGAAGTACAGCAGAGAAAGCTCTGATTAGCAGAAGCTACTAGCAGAGTAGTTTCCCATGCCCAAAACAACAACAACTGCTTCTTCCCCTTCTTGCTGCTGGTACCCATGCAGCAGCAGCAGCCTGGCACTATGCACAACTGAGGTCACCACCCATGGACTTCCCTTGCCAAAACAGCCCCAGCCCTGTTCTGACACAGGTCTTAAAATCCAAGCGTAGGCTGCAATTATCAAATGCCAGTGAGTGCTTGAGGACATGTTTAAAAAACATAAATGAGGGTAAATGCTTAAGTACATGTCAGAAATCAAGGAGTTATAAATTATTTTTCCTCATATTTAGCAATGTGAGTAAAAATATTCAGTTTTGTTATCTTTTATAAGATTGAATCAAGCTATCATCATCTCAGGTAGCATACCAAAAAGCAAACATAAGCATAACATTTGAGCATTTTCTTGAGCCATCTTTAGGACTCTGAATCATTTTTAGTCAGAAAGACTTGAATCTTGTACCACTTCCCTCATAAAGATGGACGTCTACTATGAAGTTCACAGTTATAGAACATGTAAAAAAGTAAGAAGATTATCATACTCTCCTCAACTTCCACAGCAAACACCAAATCAAAGACAAAATGGCTGCACTCAGACAAAAATTTGGACATAAAATGGAGTTTAAAGGACTGAACAATGCATATGTAAATACACAAAAATCTGGTAAAGAAGAATCAGTACGCTTTTTGTAAAAGGAAGGAACACTTCGAAAAACACCAAGAAATTTCTGAAGTCAACAATTATATACACAAAAAAACCCTAAATATTGTCTTGAAATTCAATAATGTTTTTGGTGAAGATCAGCATTGAAGTCCTTTAAAGAAACTAAGTTGCCATGAGAGAAAAAGAAAGGTTCTCAGATGCATAATAAATGAATCTAAAAGAAGCAGCAGTAAAATAAAAATAAAAGAGAAGAAGGAACGGATAATTTTCATAGCAGTTTGAGGTCAGCAACAGCAGGTCAGGAAGATGCTGTGAGGCCCAAACTATTTGTAGCATTTGAAGAAACTTGACAGTTAAAATTTATGAGAAAAAAATCCCTAATTTATACAAGACTGTTACAGCACCAAATGAGTGAGCAATGGAAGGGCAAATCAAATTTATTCTGGATAAAAGTTAATGAAATACTGGCGAGGAAAGTGCAATCTCACAGTAAACCGAATTTTTCAGAGCAAGCTAAAAAAAAGTGGTCAGAAAATGACAGTGCTTTTGTAGCTTAAATACAAAACACAGTTTTGCCCTTTCCCTTCCAAAAAATGCATTGAATAAAACCAGTAAAGGTGTAGAGCATGCTGTAAAGCCAGTGAAAATACCCAATAGAGTCTAGAGATTGGGAAGGTTGAAAAGTTACAAACCTGAATATATATTCTACAGAACACATGAAAAAGTAGGATAAAAATCCACTGAAGTTTACATGAAAAACATTACAGTTTCAGACTGTCACAGTGAAACTACTGAAAGCCGGGGAAGTTGCAGGAGGAAGCGGAGTGGCAAGAGAGCCTTATTCTTGCGTCCTCTTGGGCATCCACTGGACAGTCAGAAGTAAGACACTGAGCCATCAAAGGGAGCCCGGTTCTTAGTGAAATGGGTTTTATATTTAATGATTTTTTTACTTAATGAAATGGCTGAAAAGAATCCCTCCTTCCCATTACGGTGTGTGTGAACACAAAGAGAAGTTGTTAAAATTTTAACGAGAAAAATGGTTTAATTAATAGATTACTATATTTTATTCCTAAGGAATATTTCCATTCCTTAATTCATCTTCAGTCTCCCAAAATACATTAGATCCCAGTTCGCCTCAGCAAAGTATACAGATGGAAAAGGTTCTGTCCTTTCTTCCCTCTGCTGTATAACTACTTCATTGAGCTGCTTTATTTCCATCACCATTCTGACCAGCAATATGCAGACAGCTTTTTCTTTGTAACCTCATGGATAGAAGAATAACTTGATAAAGGGCATAGTCCTATCAATATTGATACTTCTTGAGATCCTTTAGCATTTGCTTTTTCTCTGCAATCAAGAAAGCTATGATTCTAGCACAAATCGTGTGCCAAATCGCATATTTCTTCCCACAGATCAAGAACAAGCAAGGCTGCTTTCTTGCTATTCGCCATATTTCAATCTTTAAGAAGGAGGGAAGATTTAAATGGGATGTCAGAGGGAAGTTCTTTACTATGAGAGTGGTGAAGTGCTGGAACAGCCCAGAGAGGTTGTAGATGCCCCGTTCCTGAAGGTTTTCATGGCCAGGGTGGATGGGGCCCTGGGCAGCCTGGTCTGGTATTAAATGGGGAGGTTGGTGGCCCTGCATGTGGCGGGGGGGCTGGAGATTCACGATCTTTTAGGTCTCTTTCAACCCAGGCTGTTCTATGATTCAAGCACCATCAACACCAGCAGCAACTCCATTCCAACACACCCAACTAACAATGCCTTGAATGTTTTCACAAAGCCCCTATGGAAACCATGCAAATGACTCTGCTGTTGAACTAGACGTTTCTACTTTTTCCTCCCCAAGCACTCAACTGTCAGCCTAGTGGATGCTCACAGCAGTTCTTCCACAGGTTTTAGCTACGGTACATCACTTACAGTTGAAGGCACACCAAAACATTTTCAGGCCTGCAGACAATTGTATTTATTGCAGTTTCTTTAAAAGAAAGGACGACTATGAATGCTTTGCTTTAAGCTGAGAAATATTAGTAGCGGAGAGGAAAGAAGTTTTGGTTATTTTAGGAGCAGTCCAAGGTCTTTATGAACATGAACAGAAACTCACTTGTCTTTGTCAAGATTTCACATCAAGTAATTACTCGTCACCATTAAATTAACAGATCTTTTTCAGAACAATTCACATACAAACTTACACGCCACAGGTATAGCATACCTTATTTATTCATTTATTTTCTTAAGCTTCAGTAACAACCCATCCTCTCAAGATGCTTCTACTTTTATCAGTTAAACCCAGCACGCTCTGGCCTTGAAGCTCATTTGAGATGAGCTTTAAGCAGTGACTGTGCAATAGCCATCTCAGGGCAGATGCACCACTGCTGCTGGAATGCCAGCAGACCAGCAGGATGTGCCACACAGCTGTGAGGCCACGTGGGCATTCACACATCCAGAGCACGAAGCCTATCCTACGGGCACTCAACGGGTTAAAGCCACTGCAATATGCATTAAGCACGTTTCAAGTCAGCAGGGAGCCAGCCTAAGATGTCCTCAAAACCTAATTTGATAGATATTATGCCATATGCTGCTGCAAGTAGTTAGCAGTGAAGAAAGTAAAAATTTTATGGATGAGTAAAGTAGGAGCTCTTATGGATGGAGTGTTTTTAAATCAGGTGTATAATTTACCTACCGTCAGACCACATGTAGAGTGCATTACTCAATTGAACTTGCAGGCAGATAGGAAGGCAGTTTCTTTTAATAAGCACTTCTTCAACTTATTGGCTCTACAATTACTTGCACCAATTACCAGCAGCTGCTGCCTGTTTGGTGTTTTATCTTAGACAAGGAGTTACATTAGTTTCTAATCAACAAACCATTCAAGGACTCTTTAAAAATATTTAAACTTAATTCCAAATAAATGAGGAAATTAACTGAAATAGTGGATATTTTCATTGTAGTACTTCAATTTTACGTAGGTTCTTCTCCAAACAGACACTGATGTAATATCAATCTTTTAAAATTCTATATAGCCAAGAATATACACTGTAAAATATTTGATGGACTTGTAAATGCCTTTAGTACACCTAGCATCGAAACTGACCTTACTAACCATATATGCTTGAGATTATACAGTTATTGCTTTTTATAAAACATTAAGCTTATCACAGAAAAGATTATGCTTTAAGACCTTTATGTCTGGTTCAAGTCTTGCAACTTTCTCCATTAACTAACTGTATGCTCTATATATAAGGGACTGACTAACATACCAAGATAAACATTCCCAGAGAAAACATTTTAATACTCCCTAAGCAAGTGAAAAACCCTTTGTGATATGAAGGATTATTGTTTTTCATCTCTACATTTTCAAAATTATACTTCCAGATTTTCCAGGCAATTCAGACACTTGAAGAACATTTTCCTGCAAGAAAGCCAGTATTTCTCTTGTGAGTTTTCTTCTCAAACAACTATAGAGGAGGAAAAGAATAAAGCAAATAATTTAGGTCTGTAAGTAGCAGAAGCAGTTGAAAAACTAAAATGCACTGTAATTATAGACTCAGTATCTGTAAATAAAAGTAACAATTAATAAGAAAGCAGCATGTCAGCTAAGCTATTCCAGCTGAGGCCTTGACTAAATTACCAAATTGCCACCTCTACTGTTTACATTGGAAGTTTCTACCAATGAAAGAACAGTAAACTACCTGGAGTTCTCCTGGTGGTCTGTGCCACTGACTCCCCAGGACAAATGCTAGAAACAGGTAACCTTATGTAGACCTGGTACAACTTAAGAGGCTGCAGGGTACAATTCTTGCTGTTCTGTAAACAGCCTTGGTCATGACAAATTCTTGAGGGGTCCACCTTTCCAGGGAGCATTCTATCCTTACTACGAGAACAGCCAAAGAAAAAAATAACAACTATTATACACCTTTAAGTTCTTATACCAAACAGCTCTGTGTTCATCTCCTCAAGTACGTGACATCATAATATACTTGAGAAGCATGCTAAGTTTGTAATCTGAATTTATGTCACTGGAGTAGGTGTTACTAACATTCAGTATTCACTTCATACTGTGTATCAATCCACACAGAACAGTTAGCTGAAAAAAAGGTTCTTTCTGTGTAAAACAAACAAACAAACTTTCTTGTTCCTAGGATTCCAAAGCTGTCAGAACAAGCAGTTTCTATGCTTTCTATGAAATAAATCTAAATAGGACAACCTGGTTGTTCCACATCATCAATTGAAAGAAAATCAACTCTCTCTATTCCTTTTTAGAGGCCTCAAAGTCAAAATCTCACATAATAAAGGAGTTCTCTGCTAGTAAGGATTAGGATATTAGAAATAATTTCAGACCCCAGTTCCAGAGGTGCCTTTAGTGTACCACACTGAAAGATGGACTTGGAACAGAAATCACTGAATGATCGAGGTCACAAGAAACTTTGGAGGTGGTCAGCTAATATTTCCCAAAACAAAACATCCGAGTTGGTCTTGAACCAATTTGTGCTGAAAATGGCAGTGAAAAAAATGGGGAAGTTAATCTACAAATGAACAGATCTGTTCAGCCACTACAGTGAGTATCACTTGAAAACAAGTTTCTGATTAAACACCAACACGTATCCAAAGTTTTTGCCTGTATATCCTTCCTTGCTCTTCTCCAAAGGCACGTTAAACTTATATAGGGATAGTGCCACATTCTAGGACTTTCCTAAAGGTGTGCAAAAAGGCCTTCTTCATTCTTCCAAAAATAAAAGATTGCCATTCTCCATAGAAAAGGAAGATCCTGGTCTCTGTCCACTACATTCAGTATGTAGTTTTTTAACACTCATAGTACAATAAAGCCACTCAAGTCCAATAAAGAGTTTGCTATTAGAATTAAGAAATACATCACGTTTTTATTGTGACTTCCTTTAGCTCATGCAGCTAACTTGCACATCATCCAAATTTCTGATCTCTCACAGATGGGAAAATCTAACCCTCTCAGGACTTAGTCAGATTTTCACATCAATTTGTTTAATTAACACCAAGCTTAATATCTCTCAATTATGACTACAAACACTTCCCTAAAACAAATCAAATTCAGTGACTTACAAAAACAAAAGCAGCAGAAAAAAAAATAAATCTGACATTTAAAAAATCAGAACACAATGCCAAAAGACAGCAGGACAGTAACTACTGTTTCTCTCGCTAACACACTACAGCACTCAGCAACCCATAGGAGGATCTTACCAAATCTGTTACACGTAAATATTATACGCAACCATCTAAAAGCATTCAATCATCACTGGAATATACAGTTAACACATATAGAATTTCAGACACAACTACAAATACTGCTAGAGCGTTGCTTGTGAAGAGCATGCAGACCATGCAAACAGAAGTACAACAATACAATGTCACTAATCTCCCATAGCTTGATAGCCGTAACTGGATAACAGTGTGCTGCCTGCTGAATCAAAAAACACTCTGATGCAATTACGTACAGTGCAAATACCTGAAGGCAAGAAATGAACTATACTGTGATACAGCTTTCTACAGAAGATGTTGCCAGCCGAAAGGGACTTTAAGTTAAAGCAAGCACTTTTAATTAACTGCATCACGTTCAATACAAATACCAGTCAGAAAACAACAGCATCAAACCTTAAGCATGGACATATCTGAATTTCACCAATCAAGGACCTATTCCTGCAGACTTCTTGCCCACCATGCTCCCAGTAATCAGTAGCACAAAAAACCAAAGCAGTAGCAATCAGATCTATTTCCTAGCTTCTTCAGTCTTATATCAAAAGCCTATTGACACTTTATCAAAATTAGAAGCTGTTTTGATGATTTTGATAAAGAAAGACAATCCCAGATGACGGAGGCACCTGAATAGCAGCTACACTGGACTTAAATTGTCACCCTTTTGGCAATTCAACATATATTTACTGCTCAACCAATATGAGCAGTTTGAGAAAATCTAAGACAAGTAAATATCTAGGTCAATTTCTAAGCTTTGACTCTCCCAGAAGCACCAGAGGTCCTCAGACAGCAGAACTCATAAACCACCCACAAAACCAAACTAAACTTTACTATAAAACTAAAAAAAGAAGTCCAACTTAATATGAAGGACTCTTGTGCTGAGACCGCATGGGAAAACAAAAACCAAACTCTCTCTTGGGATTCTTGACAAATGTGATGTGGGACATCAGGTCCAATGAACCTCATTAAGTAACTCATGCTCAAGAAAGAAAAAGGAGGAGGATGGATGGAAAGAGAGTATCAAGTTTTTAGCTACTTTAGTCTAATGAGAATTTATAGACATTGGCATTTGGTTTAATTTACACTGATGCTTAACTTTTCTTTTTAAACTTTTAAATAGCGATCCTTATTAAGCACACATCTGTGATTCTTCTCACTGCCAGATATAGGAGTATCTTTCATAGACATGTTTCATAAAGCTAGCATTTGTAAGAAAGATTTCACTCTTTAAAATGAGAGCTTTTTAGCATGATGGAAAGTTTTCTTTTAAGAACTGGAATTAACATGCACTGCATATCATGTGTTGTGAAATAGGCAGCGCGTCATTATCACCTCCTACTCAGAACCATCCTAACTACAACCTCAGTATTTGGGTAGCTAATTAACGACCTACTTTACTATACTGTAAAGAAGAGATTGTCACGTTATTTCAAGTGTTTTTTAACAGCCTTTGAACACTAACTACTAAATTTGTTTACACTATTTAAAGAAGAAAAAGAATTTATAAATCTTCAAGAGCCTAGAAATGGAAAAGATATGTAATTTAATTTAAAACTTTTAAACATATATAGATGTTTATATATATATATATATTTTTTTTTTAATAAACCCAATGGCCTTTCTCTATAAGCTGCTTGTTTTAATCAATTTGGAAGTTACAATAGGAGCACTTCTCATGTTCCCTCTCCTTCCCAATTTCAACTTCACTTCAACTGACGACAAAAGCAAAAAAGCAGCATTAGAAAATTTTACTTGCCAGTCAATTTATCAGTACATTGAAGCAAAGATGTAAAAGCAGTAAAGCAACAAGATTCTAAACCCTTAGTTGAGCAACTATGAAGTAACTATTACAAGGAAGACTGACGCAGCTATTAGTACAACTTTTTTCATGATCACATGGCCAAATGGGGCCATAATTTTCTCACAGCTCAATGACTCCAGTGTTTTCAGACACGAGAAGTAGGCATGCCTGTACTTACAAACTGTACAGCACAAGGCACTTAATATGAGCATTTATGCACTGAGATAGTACAGCAGGTTTTGGATCTCTGCATTATTTTTTGATGAGTGCCTACATTACGTAGCCTCAATATCTTATTATGTCCAATGCAACCTTACATAATTCAAACTGATTATAACTGTTTCATCAAAGCAAATCCGTCAACACAGCAGTCATTCTAGTTGGAGAAGATGAGGTGGAAGGCTTCACCTTTACTAATTTTTTGTCCCCCAAATACTACTTTTAATAGAGTTGAAAGAGTTTCTGTGATTCTAAATTCTGATGCTATAGGTAAGAATAGGTGAAAGAACAACAAATGTTTTTAAGGACCAAAAGTTACAAAGAGATTTGGTTTTACAGTCAAGAGTTTTGAGAAGTCAAACCACACAATGTGCCAGAGATGTACCAAAACTGCTCGAGCTATTAGACTACTAATAAATGAGATAATCCAGGTACTAAGAAACCTCTTATGTACAGCTTGAGAGCCATTCTAATAAATAATTCAATCTCCATCATAAAACTTGCTTAGAGGACTTACTGAAGATATTCCATGCAACTATATATACAGCATTTAGTCAGCAAAACTTTCTTTAAAACACATCAGATTTTCTCAGGATCTGGATACAAAAGCAGTTTGGAAGAAAGCAAGCTGGCCCAAAACTTTACTTGAGTTGCACTCTATATGACATTGGACATAACCGGACCAAGCAAACTCTTGGTTAACACCCAATTCTTTTTCCAGTGTAGTGGTATACCTGGTAGGAGCACACATACATAATTTACTTACTGAGGAAATGTAAAAGGGCTGACAATACCAAGTACACTGTTCCAAACTGAAGTTAAAAAGCAGTTTAATTTTGAAATAAGCACCGAGGTTCAATCCATTTATCATTCTACTTCATGAAAGGGGAAAAAAAAAAAAAAAAAGCCTAATTAGTTTATCTTACATAAAATAAATAAGTTTACAGAAATTTACTTACTGCACTGATTGTTTTGCATTGCGAGATAATTGTGTCATTATCATCTCCACTGAATGGAGAAATGCATTTGGTTGTTACTACTGCATCAGAGTATTATTCTGCATTGTTTTCCATTAGCAGAATTTCAGCCATCCCAGAATGCATTCAGACAGTGGTTCATTTTAAAAAAATTCATTTTAAACCTCATGTATTGATTTCTTAAACCACCACATACAGTCTGACCAACTACTTCCTCCTGTTGGACTACAGCAGCTTCCTGGAAGGCCATGGGTAGGCATCTGTAGCAACTGGACAGATCAATATAATGGGAAAGACATTACAACAGAGGTGTGACGATAGAAGGATAGGCACAACAGAAGGGTGCTCTGAAGGAAGGGAAGAAAATCACTCACCCCATCAGAAGATTCTAGGTTCATAGGAGAAAGCTTCACCAAAGAGGGATCTTCAGAAAGAGATTCTTCCCCAGTGGCAGTCAGCCCTTAAATGAGGTATAATGAGGCCAGCCTTCACCCCTTCCAATTGCACAGATGAATTGCCTTCACCTGTGCTCCTAGGGCTGACCAAATCCTCTCCCCATGTGCTCTATCAGTGGTTCAGGCCATGACTCAACAGTTTCTATGCAGCATCTGAAGATGTAATTCTACTGTTAGCTGCTGAGAGCAGCAGTTATAATCCAGAAGTCACAGTTGTCACATTCAGAGACTCCTTTTCCCCTTCGTCCTTTTTATCATTCCATGCTGATTAACCAAAGCTTGCGTCTTTTCCACACTGCATCTGTTACAGAACACTGTGAACTCCATTTTTCTCAGGCCTGTTATGTTTCCAGAATGGTTTCAGTGCTGACTCTGATGTTTCAAAACATGTTGATATTTTTCTTGATAGGTATTGTGCAGAATTCCAAAACGCACCAAAATCAGCAGCAGTTCTCCTCTACCTACCTCTTTACCTCTTTATTCTGAACACAACAGCTTCTCTGTCCTTAAGACACAATATATTGTAAGAAGCACAAAGGAATGCCCTAGAAAAAAGAAGTCTAAAAAACCATGTAGAACTAGATCCTACAAAGACTGAGAATCCTGCTCCCATCAGGACAGGCGCAAGTAAAAGTTCACTGATAAAACTCAATGTTAATACTTGCAGAACCTAAAAAACTATGCTTTCTTAGCTGCAAGATTTTGACTCATTTAAGTTCATTACAAACAAAAAAGTTTTTGTGTGAGGGACTTCTTTAATTCGCAATGCCATAAATTAAACAACAGCAAATATTACTTTAGGGGAAGCAAATGAACACATGCATTCAATAATGTTTAATAACAAAGCATTAGAGCTGCGCTCACCCAGCATACGCTTATTCATATGGCAAATCTAGCATAAACAATTAGTCTTGACTTCAGAAACCAGAACCTGTTGATTTTTGGTCAACTTAGTTACTAAAATATCAGATCCTGAAACATCCTGATTTTTTTCCTAGCTTTAGATACCCAGAAAACCTTAATCATGTTCTTGTGCATTATTACAGTATTCTCTAACTGTTGTTATAACAGCCTTATTTCTTCACTAATTGCTGTTTAATAAAACTTTAGTCAGATTCTAGAGCAGAAGTTACTTAAAGGAGTAAAATTTGTATAAGTATTCAATAAATAAATAAATAAAACCCATCATCAGGTAAATTACCCAAACAACACCTTTGGAGACATAGGTAGCAGTGAAGCAGCACTTCTCCATCACCCTCTAGCAAGGCAGAGCTTCCCAAGCACAGATTGTCACCCCAAAGACCCTGTTGAGAGAAGGGAGCACCAGCAGCCCCTGCTTCAGTTTGTAAGGCATGAAGTCTAAATGCAGCTTTTCCTGTCATTCCTATTCCCAGAATACTCTTGATGAGTTTAGCTAAATTCTTCACAGCTGAGGTGGACTAATTGCTGCTGGATGAACAGAGCTCAGCTGATACTTAGCTCTCTGATTAAGTTTACCTGTGCAACCAGGTGCTGTAATCATGCATGCTGTTTTCCCCTCCCATGTTACAGCTGTAGACTCTTTACTTACATGGCATGTTCCCACCTCCCTCCCCACACCCTCAAAAAAAGCAGGAAAGTTGTCCTTTAACCAACAAAGAAATTAACTACTAATATGATTGTACTGTGTGTGATGTACTTATATCCCCAACAAGGACTTACAAAGTTACTGAAATACTATCCAGTATTAAATCTGTTGCTGATATCAGTGAGAATTTGATCCATCATAGAACCATTTAAAAGGAAAACACCTGCAAGATCAAGCCCAACCTTCAAATTAACCTACCCAGTCCCATCACCAAACAGTGTCCCTACGTGCTAGTTCCCTGGGCAGCCCATTCCAATGCCTGACTGCTCACCCTGAAGAAATTCTTTCTGATGTCCAATTTAAACCTCCCCAGTACAACCCAAGAGCACTGTTACATATCCTATCACTTGCTGCCTGAGAAAAGAGGCCGATGCATACCTCACTGCAGCCTCCCCCCATGTAGGTGCAGAGAGCAATGAGCCCTCCCCTTCTCCAGATTATACAACGGCAGTTAACATAAAACAAAAAAAAATCCTTGATTAAACAACGTTATATCAATACTGGCAAAAAATTAAATTCATTCTGAGCACTAAAAACAGATATCCTCACTTCTCAAACATATTCAACTTTCGCTTTTCCCCTTGGAGGGCTCCTCATTCTGAGGTATCCTTGAAATCATTCACTCTAATTCATAAGGTGAGGTGACACATGAGATGTAACACAGATTTTCCTCTTATGGACAGATGAAACCTTCACAGTCCCCAGTACTCTAAACAGGTATTAAGTAGCTACATTCATGTTCTAAAGGACATCAAACTCTTCATCCTCTCCAAAAGCATAAATAGCAAAATAATTAAACTGCATTTATATGCACAGCAGTTTTAAAAATAATGCTGCAAATCTGGATGCCAGGCAGCAAAGAAGAAATTAAGCTATTTTAGGTATCTTCCAGGCAATACTATTATTTTGCCATAACATATTCACATCCACTTGAACCTCCCTGAAGTTACCAATATATACCAGATAGAGTAACAAATAAAGCACCTGTACATTCCATGGAGGAGACTAAACCAGAGCAAAGTGCACTGCCTCATCCCAAACCTTTCCAGCTTTACACAAGCTGTGATAAACGCAGTTTTAATTTTACATTTGCCAACAGTGACACCTGCTGGAAAGCAGCGTTCTCGTATTCTGTTTTCAGACGTGCCACATGGCAGCTCAACTTGCGACGCTGTGATGCCATCCAGCTTGCACATACACGTTCATTAGGGATAGGTTTCATCATTAAGTGAAATCATTCTGTATCACAGGTTGGAATATTCTAAGGAGCATATAATTTTTAGAATCTTACTTGAGAGGGTTAGAACAGCAGGCTTTGAGAACTGCAGTAAAACAGGGACAGCAAAGATCTTTTGACAACTGCTAAGCTTGTAGTCTTTAAGACATCCAAAATCTCATGAGGAAATTCAGAAGATTAGTTCCACAAGTACACATCATTATTTTTACACTCATATAGAAAGCAATCAACCATATTAGCAAAAGAACACCTAATTTGGCTTCTAATAGTTGGAGACAATTGTGTAAGCGCTCCTATTTCTTTTTAATTAAAAAAAGAAAAACCACATTATTTCTATTATGCATTTTTGCCTTAATATTTATCCACGAAGGTAGTTAAGGTGTGCTATCTTCCTGTCATACTGTTTTTAAGACGGAATCCCATGCTATGTATGGATCTTATGCAAATGCTCTTTGATTTCAAATGAGACTTTGCATACTAAGGAGTCTATTTTCCCATCAATGCAGAAGAGATTTACGCACATAAGTCCCATTACCATTAATGGGACTCACCCACATAAATCCCCTGCACATTGATAGACTCTCAGGATTTACATTGAAATGGGTCCTTTAGAGCCATTACAATGTCAACCTTTTGCCAGGATTTTGCGTATTAACAATACTAAGCAATACATGGCAATCTTAATGTGCAAAATCCTGGCAAAAGGCACAACATAAAATGATATGAACAGAGCAAAAAATAGGTATTTAAATATGATCACTAATTATTCATTACCTGCCCACATTCTTACTGGTTGTTTTCCAGCATCGTTTTCCCTATTAAAAATTCACCCTCTGGTTTACATGACTATCCTCTTTCCCGAGCAATTGTTACTCAAAATCTGATCCAAAGCATTTGGATTCTTCTTTCCAGCTGAAAAAAAACTTTCCTTCTATTAACTTACCTTTTAGATGGCTACAATATCTCACAGATTTCTTCTTTTAAAAGAAATGACACTTTTTTTTTTTTAAACTGATACACCTTTGTTATAAGTGTAACAGCATAAAACCAATAGCATAACTGCAGCAAGTAGTAAAGTTAGCTGAGACAGAATAGGATCAGGAAAACATCAGTTTGTAAGCAGTGAAGGATAAATTCCAAAATATGCCACTTCTGTTGAATCATTTTGCCCCTCCCAACTATGGGCAAGAAAGGTCACCTAAAATCCACGTCACAGATAAAGTTACTAAATTAAGCTACGCTGCCACTGGAAAAGTGAAATTTATCACTTATGCTGGAAGAAATGCTTGTAGCACATATCTCCCATATACAAAGGCAGCTCAGCTCTTACCTCTCATTTTGGTGCCCCACTTTCTATAGATACACATCAGCATTTTGGTACTTAAACACAAGTTAAAAACTACATTATTTCTCCAGAATTTGGTCTAGCAGTAACTGAGCAATTTAGCCCGGATAAGGACTCACGTGGCTGTTTGTACAACCACACTGCCACTGCGATGTGGCTGGGAGCAGAGTACATGATGGACAAGAACACTACACTAGAAAAACTTTCCCCTTCAGCATTCAGCAGTCACTAAAAGCCATGAACTGCTGAGTGACATGTCAGAACAGGCTCCAGGTGCAACCATCAAAGTTGGAGCTTTATCACTTCATCCTGAAATATTCCTCCTTCTAGAGAACTGAGCAGTCACTCCTACCTAATGTTATAAAGGCTTAACAACCAGACAGCAGTTAACCACTGTGGGATGAAATGTAAGCTCCCATTTAAAAAACAAATAAACAAACAAAACCTCCAACCACCAACAAAAAAAGTTGAAAACGTGCTGCTGACAATAGATATTTCACATGAAGAAAAAGTAAACAAAATAGCAAACAAATTCTCATTTTACTAGCAGCAATGTACAGGTGAAAAATCATGCTGTGGGAGACCAGTAGCAGTTCTGGCATATCCTGTTCACCAGTGCTACCTGAGATTATTGGATATACGCTTGCTGCAAAGAAATAGATACAGAAGAGGCTCCTATCATTACTTCACAAAGAAAAATGTTTTATGCTACAGATTTAGGACCTGCATCTGTTAATATATTAAAAAAAAAAGACAGTAGAATGCCAACTAGGTAACCATGGTGATTCTTGATCTCACATACACAGACTATCTGCATTGTATATGACCTTCCTTATTCTCCTCCACAGACAGCCTTAGACTCCAGTGACTTCAGTATCAGGACACAATGCCCACAGGATGAAGATCCTAAAATCAGACCTACAAAATTAAAGGTATATTTAAAAAAGTGAGCCGAGAATGTAAAAGTCCTTCAATGAATCTGGGCCTTAGTGAACAATATAAAACAAATTAAGAACAGAGAACAACCACAAAATCACACTGTAGCCAAGCACTATGTCCCAGATTACTAGAAGAATTGAATCTGATAGACTGAATGCATGGAATTTAACTGGCAGACAACTGAATTCTGCAGAAGATTTGCCAGCATTTTTTCATGGTTTTGGCAAATCTCCTCTTATTCTCTGGACACAAAATGAGGGCTAAACAAAATAATCTCTTTTCTTTGATATGCCTGATAAGGAGCCATTCTGGCTACATCTCCAAAAGGACCAGTCCAGGGGCACATTCAGAGTATGCCTGCCATACCTGTAGGACAAGTCATCCTGTGATGCAGCTGGCAAGCCTCTCTTCCCCTTTCATTTAAAGGAAAAACACAAGATGGTGCTAGAGGTGGCAATACTCCTGTTTACACAGTATCTCAGCCATTAGGGCGCTGTCCCAATTTTGTACAAGTAACATTTTCCTTTGTTTGAGGTGGTTTATCCCAGACATGCTAACTGGCTGTATGGTGCACCACGAACCAAAGAGGACCATATTTCCATGGGGAGAAGAAAGCTCTCACCTGAGACAGTGCAGATCAGGCCCTGACCCACACCTACTCCGTGACTACAAATTCAATTCAGAGTTAGACTTAAGCAGATTACCAGTGGAAAAACAGTTACACACATGCATTATTTTACAAGTTCTGCTAAATGCTGATAGGAACAGAACTGCTATGTAGGGATTTGATTTTGTCTGTGTTAAAGCTGGACAAGAAAGATCCAAAAATACAACTTAAACAAAACCAAGGTTATAGCAGGTTATATTTGCTTTCACAGAGCAGCTGTACTTCCATAATAGAAATAAAATTACCACTGTTCAACTATCCTGAGTTAACTGTGTGCTGCACAGGCTCCTAACTGAGGCCTGTACTTGTAGGCTATTTAGTTCTGGAGTTGAAAAAGCATTGTAAATCCATTAACATATGCCCATCTTCCTGCCCAGAAACAAAGGCTTTCTGCCTTTCCCAATTACCTACTTTTACCCAGCCCCAGAACTACGTATTTTTTCCCATAGTCATACTTGTTCCTGCCAGAGCTGTATGGCAGCTATAGAGCAAAGGAGGAAAGTAAAAAGACAAGAAACAATAGAGACCAGCTTAGAGCTGAAGAAGGCAGCAGCCATCCTGAGTTGCGAGACGCCTTCTGCTTCCTTTCCTTTTCTCACAAAGGATTCAACTACAGTTTGCAGAGGACAAAGCAAACAAACCTTCCCAACAGGCCAGAAGGTGGACAGACTCACAGAAGCAGTAGCCAAAATTAATCCTTTGGTTAGCTAAGGTAACATCTGCATCCTTCTCTCAGAACTCAAGTCTCAGATTTCTTACAATTTGCCCCAACCTCAGTTAGGATGAGAAGGATCAGGGAGAGTTAGCAAAACAGGTCTAAGTGGGCAAAATAAGATTGCCCAGGTACAACTGTGATCATTGAAGATATGATCATGTGTGATCAGTTGTCTGTGAACCTTCTACACAAACCTTCATTCATTTCTAATGACTGCATACCAGTAGAACGATGTTTTTCCTTCTGTAGTTTCTGTTGCTTTGCTTTTTTTTTTTTTTTTTTAATGTTTGCCATAAAGCAACCTTGTTGTGATGTCATATTTAATTCATGCTCTGTAAAAACTAGAAGTTTTGCCTCTCTCATTAGCCTACATATAAAACTTACTATATAGTTTCTTGTCAAAAGGCAAGAGGTGAGGATATTTCTGTACCTCTAGACAGTAGCTAACAAGTTCTCAAAATTATGCTTCTTTTAAAGATGACATACATTAGTATTGCACAGTGAACTTGTGACTTATTTGTCATCTAAATTTTACTAGTCAAAATTCATTTTTAGCTATTATTTCTAGACAAAAATAACTACCTGTATTATGACCAAGTGACAAAAGCCAGGAAAATGCAGAGTTAAGGCTGACACTGTATCCTTTACTCGCACTGCAGGTTAAGAATAGACAATGGCAGTCTAAGCTCTGGAATTCACAGGCTTTGTAAAACATCTATCAGAATCTCACTAGTAAAAAGAAGGCCTATTTCTTCTTTTCTTAACAAATAAAAAAATTAAAGATTTGGTTTTGTTCTACAACACAATTTTTAACATACTATAGGAACGGAAGAACAAGTGAAAGATGCCTTTTAACGATATACCAAAACTAATTCTTCACTGCAGAAAATTCAGGTTTGTGATACCTTGAGAAAGCCCTGTTTTCAGTGTTCAAGGACTTTGCAATAAAATGGGAAGGTAGGGCCTTGCAAGCACAGGTATAAATAATGATGCCGCCTGATACGACAGCATGGAGAACCAGGCAGTAACCTGAATTTCTAGGACCAAATACACAGCTCTGGAAAGGAACTACACAGCTTTATGGCCTGCTGCTGTAAAAGTAACAGCACCTTGATAGTTTACACATCCCTCTCTTTCATCCACAGTGTTGAAGTACATACTTGTTTTTAAGCTCTAAATGTAATGCAGATCTGGTCAGAAATCAATCCATTCTGGGAAACATCCAAAGAAATGACACACGTACAAGCTGATGAAATAAAAAAAAATTCTAGTACTATTGTAATCACTCCCTTTACAAGCAATTCAGCACACAAAGCAAATATTTTGGTATCTAAGGTAATTATGGATGTATAATACACACAGTGAACAGTAAGTTTGGAATCCGTCAATACATTGTACTGTGTCAATATCTTCCAACTTTTACACAATATCCCTTTGAAATTAGCATGTCTAGTTCTTTATTTTAATGGTATGATGTGACAGATCTTAAGGAATCTGTTCCAACCCAGCAGCTCCTTATTTCACTCCCACCCAAACATTCAATCTGTGTATTTCAGCTACTTTTCATAATTTTCCTTTTTCATTTATCTATAATAAGCTGATATCACAAGGTAAGTTCCTGAAAGCAAGCCAAAAAGATGTGGCATATTCTGTTTTTAATCAAATGCATTTTAACTTTACTGCTACAAATCAATTTAGAGCTTACACTGACTTGACAATTCCCTTTGCCCATTTTACGTGTTGCCTACAGCCTCATGCATCTCCCTCCCACAGGCAGGCTATGGTCTTCCAATAAACAGACTACACATACTTGGCTAAAAAAAAACCTCAAAAGAAGGCTAACTTCAAGATGGCTTTAAGCTATGAACATTACCAAATGCTTACAAGATGTGCGTGAAATCTCAGTTCTCTGCCCCACATATTGCGTGAGACAAGTTCGCACTGAGGACAGCTTCTGTCTGCTGTTAGAAGTATTTCAGAACATGTTGAAAGAAGGGGAAAATCAGAACATTTCCCAGGTATTCTGCAGTCAGTAATCTGCACGCCTGTTCACCAAAATAATTTCCAGATTTCCCTGTAGTTCATACTTGCTGCTCACTCACTTGATGCTCCTGACTTGCACTATTACCTGCACGCACAAGGAAAGTCACATTACTTGTTAGACTTGACAGGCACCTGAAATATTGTGCTGCAGAGCTTCGATAAGAGAATTTGAGCAGAAGAAACAGGAAGCATTAGAGCACAATAACTGATAGATCAGACAGAGCTCTCGGAAGGCACTGCTCCCCTAATCTAAAAAGGGGCATATTTGCACAAGGATTTTCTGCATGCATAAGTAAATAATATTCAATTACTTACATTCAGAGAGATGCCATCAAACCAGCTCTATCAAACCATGGCATCATGATGGAACTTAGTCTATTTTTTTTTAGTCAATTCTATTTTTTTAAATAAAGAAGAATGAGATTTCCTAGTAAGTATCTTGCCAACCACAAAGCAGGCAGCGATGATCTTATTCGCACTGCAAGCATTAACCTTAGAAGTGGCTCCACTTTTCAAGAGCTCTTCATGCAGTCACACCACCACCCAGTAGATTCAAAAGTGTTTCACTGACTTTACTAAATTGAGTTTGTGGGTCTGCAAGGTACCTAGGTTAAGAAAATACTGTTGTGTCCTAAGAACATTTCCAAAGCATGTGACAGGCTCAAACAGCCATGATGAAAAGCCTTTATTTTGACATTACCCAGAAAACTAGCCTTCCTTAATCTTCTAATTGAAAAAAGATATACAGACAGTAAACAGACCCCTCCTTTTTCTCACAGTTCTGACAGCTTTCTAGAGCTAAGGACAAACTACAAAGAGAGGAAAGAACCAGCTAATTTCATGTTGCTGTTGGTATGTCATTATAAGCACAGGCTCTGAAGTCGTCGAGGCAACAAATAAATCTGTGAGTGTCTCTCAGGTCCTCCTTATTAAACACAAATCAAAAGACTGTGACTTACAGTCCCCAAGTGCCATGAGTTTTATGGTCTCCAAGTAATACATGAAAATAATAGGTAAATAATGAATGACTTTTAGAATGCTTCCTTTAACCAACAAAACTACCAATACAATATTTGTTCCTGTTTTTCTCCCCTTGGATGTTGGAGGAAGAATGAAATTGTTGAGCTTCTGAGACAGTGATGACTGGATGATGGCCACATTACTTACACTGTACAATGAATTTCAACATGGTCCTCCAGAGATTTTGCTCTACTTTAAAGAAAAGAATAGAACTGGTAGAAAATATTTCTTTAAAATAGTATCTAGACTACACAATTTCACTGGATAGCAATGCATACCACAAGAAATTTGAAAAGATTAAAGACTAGTTTGATGAAAATACTGACTCAAGTCCTGAGCATTCTTACTGGACAGACTAAAATTGATTTTACTGGACAGACTGAAATTGATTACATGTACTAATTATAAGAGAAAAGATTCCAATAAAAGTTTTACAAGTAAGCCTAAAAACACTCTACAAGAACACCTCCTTCTGTACTATCTTGTATATAATGCTAAAAGTTTGTTGTCCACAGTCAAAATCATTTACTTGTTCCTTATGGCTAAATGAAAACCCAAACAGTGCTCAAAATTACAAAAAGAAGCTTCTGAAAATTTTGCAAATGTTCTATGAATTCACAGTGAACAACCTGCTTATAAAAAAATACACATCCTTTATCACAGTTTGTGCTGTACAGTAATTTTATCTGCGCTCTAAGCCTGACTCCACCAAATTCACAACGGATGGTGCATCGGGAATGTTACTAATGCAACAGTTCTAAAGGTTCACAATAATACTCGAAATGACCAGAATAATAGCAGTATCATAATGCATTGGCATTACTGTCCCAACCCTAACTGACAACCACAATGCTCATTAAAAGCCAGGTGGGAAGTCTGAAGAATTTAGAAAGCATCCTCAAATGGTAAGGGATGGACTTCATGGAACAAGGGAAAATTGTGCAGGTATAGCTTACTCATCCAATTAAGCTGAACAGTGTTATACACTCTAAAGTGGACGACTGGAAAACATAGGTAAAAGGAAAAGTTTTCCTTGCAGGCAATGAAGAACACTATAGGGCACCTGGTATTGAGGAATTACCATCCTTTGTTCCCAATCTCTTGCCGTTTTTCACATATTTAAAAATTAATGCCACCGATTGTCCACTGAACATCTCTTCCCATTCCAATACAAGTCAGTCTGATTAAACCCCCAAAGTGGCAGATAAAACAACCTAATCTCAAGCACTAGAACTATCTGCTTATGCTCAGCAGTGGTTTCAACCCATACAATAGCTCACTCACTGGGTTGCAGGCGTTTCCTTGCATGAATCGTGTTGTACTGGATTACGTCCCTAACGGAGAAAGTGCTTCTAAACTTATTTGCTGTAACTTCAGTTCCCCCATATCGTTCTATGACTGTAAACTCCTCTCATATATTACAGACTGTTTAAGTTACACATACAAGTACATAATTACACACATCTCAAAAAAAGTAGTCACTGTGTGTAGCTGAGTCTTTCCTACAAAGCCTTCACAACAGATGACTGAAATGATGGAGAATATTTACTGAAGAAATACAATAAGTGATTTATTATGCTAATTCTTCATACTCTAATACACAATGTGCTTGAGCTTGAAAGGTTAAAGCACCAGACTTGGCAACTTGAAAACAGGTACAGGTGGAGGCACTCAGCATCCTTTAAGATCCAACACGTTTGAAAACATTGGCAGCTTACAAGCACTGTGCCACAAATGGAGCACTATTACTGAGCACAGCTCAGTCCTGGAAAAAGTTTAGAATACACCCCAAATTACATAAATTCAGAACAAATTCAGAACTTCAATAAGAACTCGCATCCTAATTCATGATGATTGCTTTAATTACAAGATTACATCCTTAAAAAATGCAGAAGAATTCACAAGAAGGAAAAAAAATGATACAGAAATTAAAAATCTGTATTCTCTGTATGTCCCATATAATTTTTAATATTTCTATTAAGACAGGTCTCAAAGTTCTCAAGTAAAGTGATGCTGCACAATGCTAGGAATAGTATATATTAAGAAAAGTTTGATATGAGGATTCTTCTCACTTTGCTATAGTTTCATTTGTTAAATAATCAAAACACATTAGGTTTGACAGTATTAAATGAAGAAGAGAAGTTAAAGTTTAAGAAAGTACGTAGGAGGAAAGACACAAAACTAAAAAAGATGAAAGATTGCTTATTATAAAGTGGGAGGGGGAGAGGTGGGAGAAGATGGTTTAGCCAGAGCAAGCACCAAAAGTAGCATGCAAGCCTTTGAAAAGAAGGATTCTTATGGCTGGATCATGTGATTTATGTAACAAAGTCAACTAGTTGTATCTTTGTTTCCACACAGCACCAGGAAAGTTTCCTATTATGCACTTTGTACAGTATTTCTCAGGGTGAGAGCTCTGATGTTCTGCTAGGACGCCAAAAAGCAAAGCTATTACTTTCACAAATTTCTTCATCAGTTCTACATATATGAAAAATGGTAGACAGTTACAAGATACACAGCAGTGACAGTTCCAGAAAGTTTTTGTGAATTTTCCATGTTTGCTGTTTTATAAGTCAGTCATTAGGAGGCAGCAAATGGCTCGGAACCATGAGGGAAAACAAATCCTGTCAGAAATTGGAAGAGAATAGGAAACCAGGAACTACGAGTCGAAACAAATTTAGATACAAAAGTGACTTTTTAATGTTCTCCAATTCTATCAGATGTCAAGCTGGACCAAAGAAAATACCTCGGAAGCTGTTTGTTAAATAATTTGGGATCTCGTCAATGAAGCTGCACTCGAACTTTATGTGGTTGACTTTGGATTCTTGATAATGTTAAAATACAATGCACTTATTTTATTCCTACAGTATGCATTCTATGTTTCTATCCCAACACTATCCATACACGTGTAAGGAATAAAAAACAAATCACGTCTCGTACTGTTTCACTCAAACCAAGCAGCTTACAATGGAAAGTTGACAGTTCTAAATTGTTTTCATGGCCCTATATTTACAGCAAAATTTAAAAGCCAACGTGCTTTTACTCATGCCTCACTAAAAATAAGAGTAAGATCTTAGTCAGTAACATTCACGCCTCTCTTCTTACCAGGATACAAGATTAAGCAGGACAAACACAACACATAGGAGTTTTCTTTAAAAGAATATAAAATAATAAGAAGAAACTGGAATTTCTTCTGAGTGCCTATATTTCTGTAAAATCACCAGTACCATTTTATATTGTGGAACCAGGAAGCTGGTATTAAGATGCATTTCAAGGCAGAATCAAAACACAGGTGGAGAAATGAGAAGTATTTTGCATTCTAAGCAAGCCTCTAAATACAAAAATATTATAAAATGGGCTATGCTTGCTCAGATCTTTGAATACGACATATAAATCAGTGTTTATTTAATAGGCTGCATTATCTTCAGGATAGAACAATACAGTTATCAGTCTCTGCCTAAACAGTTACGGTAAGTAACAGAGAGATAAGAAGAGCTAAATTACATCTGCAGTATCTCACATTAATAGATTCATACAGTTGTACAGCATTAATGCTTACAATACAGAATTTATGATTAATCAAACATTCTCAGCTTCTCCAGTTATTCTTGAAATACAAATAACAAAAACAAGGCATAAACTTACCGTTTGTCAGGCACCCACGCTGTCCTTCCATCTGAGTTGGTGGGAAATAATTACCACTAGGAAATCTGGTAAGCAGAAATACAATGAAAATAAATATTAGCATGCCAAAAAAAGGGATAAACTCAGCTTTCCTGCAAGTATTTCTCCCCACAGTACTTCACAGGTAAGGTTAAAAAAAAAAAAAGAAACCAGAAAAACCCCAGAGTTGAAAAAATATAAACATTTAAAAACACAGTCCAGCAGTGTTCAAGGATCCTTGCCTCTCAAACTTTAAAGCAGCACAGACAAACGCCGAGGTGCCCATAATAGAACAAAAATCCAAGTTCTCAATCACTAGTTACGCAGTATGTGCCAGTAAGGAAGACAATTTCCAAAATAATGATTAATGTATTATCCAGATTTTTTCCTCTCTCTCTTTTCCCCTTCCCATTCAGGTTTTTCTTCTTATAAAATGCACATAGGTTTTTTCTTCCCTGTACCCTGACTCAGGCCTGGCTTTGAAATGCATTTCAATCTCTCAACACAGACTGCTTTCACTGCATTTAGAGTCCTACCAAGGCCCAGCTTTAAAAGCTACTGATTCTTTTTTTCTTTAGCCTTCCTCACAAAGGAAGGGTATTTTGTAAATTACCAGCTCGTTCAGATCAACAAAAGGTACTTTCATAGAAAGCCCCATTTGATTTTGCTCAAATTTGATTACAAGGATGGAGAAAAGGAAAGGAAGTCAAAAAGAAAAACCCCAGATGGCTTTTTCATTCATCTCAGTGAATGAGCTTTATCTGTGCCTTTTGAAACTGTAGCAGTGGAAAAGCATTTCTGTTGGCTTAAAAAACTTGACAAAAATTATTGGTTTGCCATTTCTCATGTAACTGCCATTGGGAACTGGATGAAAAGACTTTTTCATGGGATCGCCTGCTTGGATCAAAATAATGGAGATTAGGTATTTCATTATAAATTACAGTGGGAGATAGAGCAGGCTGTCATATTAATAGCAACCTGCTCATGGCCTTCAATGGTAGCTATTCTACTAGACAAAGGACCAAGGGGGTTGTCTATTGAACTTGTACTTTAGGCCTGATCAATTTTCTATCATCAAGGCAAAAGGTGAGGTGACTAACAAAAGAATTCACACATGACTGACCTCATAAGCCTATAGATAAAACAGCTTAAAGAAACAAAACACATCCTGAAATTATGGGTGATAAACTGTATAAAGGAAAAAAGAAGAAGAGAAATGATAGAAAAAGGGAAAGAAAGAGCATGTGGGCTATAATTCTCCCTCCCTTCTTAGGTGAATGGACATATTAAAAGCTACTTGTTTTCAGCTGCAGATAATTGCAGCGTTTGCTTTGCCACGTTTTGCCTTAAATCTTTCTGTGTACTTTTTCTCCAACAGTAACCACAGCATTGTGTTTAACAGAAGTTTCAAGAGCCATACCACGCACAGAAAGGATTACACATAACATCACAGACAGAAAGGTGTCACACAGGCATTACATTTATACCCAAAGTGCAGCAGTAGATGCCATCATACATATCAGTACGCTTTTACACAAAACCTGGCTAATTAAGTGAAAGTTGGGCAACTGAGTTAAACAGCAAGAACATCCCACACAGCCGAACTTCTTGGGAGCCTTCTTTCACTCAGACAGCAGTGAATTTCATACAGCATGTAAAAACAGAATGTAAAATGCCCCTAATACATTTCGGTATTTTAAAAAGTGTATTAGCTGCATTTCTTGTACTGCTTCCCAGGAGATAAAGACCCTTTTCCAGCAGCAGCATTCAACTCCATTCAACAACCAGCTGAAGAAATAAGGGGTGAAAACTTCATTCTCCCAAAGTCAGATATACCTATCAGCATAACACAGGCTGATTTCTGTGAAGATTTGCTCCAATCTTGTTATATACAGACTGAATTACCTAGAACTCACTTATACAAAGAACTCATTTATACAAAGAATAGTTCCTGACACATCTTAACCCTGGTGGACACTTCCCAAAAGACTTCTAAGTGGCCATATTCCTACCCATGGTATATGGGTACAAAACTAAGGTAAAATTCTAAGATCAAGAAAATATTTGCATTTTAAAGCTACACAGCAACCAAGTTGTCAGCAGTGTTCAAGGATCCTTGCCTGTGCCAACTTTCTGAGTTATTTAAGAAATTTTCCCTTCAGCCCCAACAGCACAGTGCTGCTGCAGTTTCAGAAATGAAGCTAGGCACTGATTTGTTGCTACAACTAACAGAGCTACCTGTCTGCAGAGCTGTGTCTATGTAAAGACACTGAAATGATTCAGGCTGAAAATGTGCAGTTTTTAGTGAGGTAGGATCCAGAGCCAGCTAGACAAAAAAATTGGAACCTACAACGGCAAAGGGTAGGGAACTTCTGAGCCACAACTTTGCTGCAGAAGTTGGTGGGTTGCTGAATTTCAGACCAAGGCAAACTGAAGTGGTGGATGCACCTTTCCTTCTTCACCTCCCATCATTACATAGCAGTTCTAAATAATTCATCATAAACACCTTTTCTGGAAGACAGGCAAAACAAGAGCACCATGTGTCAAGCTTTGTCTGTCATGGCAAAAGCTGCAAATTACTTCCATAGCACATTCCTCTGTATGTAGTTAAAATACTTGATACAGTATTGAAACTAGTAGAAGCCTTAGTGGCAGTGGTATCTTCCCATTAAACCAGAGGTGCACTGATAATTTTTAAGTGATTAGCAATTAATCCCAAGTTTACATCCTCTATGTGGTCTATACTGAGTAGTTACGAAGAAAGAGCTCTTGTAATCATTGTAGATAGCTGTCTGAAAGCACCAGCTCTGTGCTCAGTTAGGCAAACTGAACATTAATAACTATTAGAAAATGAATATAGGCTGAGCAGAAAGTGCATTTTGTTGCAGCCTCAATACAGTTTGAGCAGGAAAAGCAGAAGGCAATGTACCAAAGGGCATATGGGTACAATTATGCACTTGAGAAGTAATTAAGCAACCACTGCTAGCCACTGAGGCACAAACAGATTTGACCCACAGAATGTAACTGAAGCAGGACACAAGTAATTACAAAGCTTATCAGGAATTGTCACCTACATCTAGGTAAAAGCACCAGCAATTGGTACAAGGAGAATTAGCAGTATTTGAGGTGATTTGAGACTGCAAAACATAGTTGATGCAAAGGTTGGCTTAATTTTTGCTAGCTGCTGAATAACAAGCCCCAGTAATAACCAGCACTGATAACCCCCAAATCAGTTGTGTAAGAATTTGAGAATACCTTTTTCACTTTTGAGTGACAGCACATGTTTGTCTAAATTAATTTTTCAGGTAAACAAATAAAGTTCAGGAGAACAGAATGCAGTCTGTTTGGATCTACTGACTCCAGGGTAATTGTCATTGCCAAAGCTAATGAAAATAACAGAGAGACAACTTGAAGAAAGACACGTCCACCTAGGTAATGTAAATACAGAGTGTGCACTCACAGTGAGCCAAACCAATCAGAAACTCCAGAATAACTTCTTATAGAAGAGCCATAAAAGTTGTTCCCTTCTGAGGGCTTCTCTCTGAGATGTGTTTTGTTTGTTCTCAGCTTCCAAACTGCAGACTAGTTATTGCATTTTCTGTAACACAGTACCAGTGCTAAAGACCTGGAGAAGAAAAAAGGCCTGTTATCCCCAAAACCTCCTAAATTCTCTGGTTGGCAAAGACACTTAATAGCACAGCAGCTAACTGTCCCATTAGTTCTCAATGAAACATCTGGATTTAAAAATTGCTTCTTGAATGTATTTTCTGAATGTCTTTGCAAGTCATTCTTATAACACATACTTGAAGCCCAGCACTCAGCATGGCACACAGCATTTGGCTAAAGCAGCCAAATGAAATGTCTTGTTTCCAAATGAGGCTCATCTTAGCAAAAGATCTTGCTTGTGATTCCCTGAAAAATATATACTCCTCAATCTCCAGTCGGAAATTTATGTTAAAATTCAGCATACATTTTTGCTAATGTGCAACAACAACAAGAAGCAAGGGCAGCTGATGCTACAAAAAAACTTTGATATATATATTTAAGCAAATACATATATTTGCTTAAAAATAAGGCAAAGTAGATTAATTTTTTTTTTTCCAACCAGTAATGGTAAATAGATTATAGAGATGTATTTTACAGTTAAGGAAAACAGTAACATTTCTAATTCTTAGCCCAGTGTATGACCAAAGTGGCATGCAGGCACATGCAGTAAGATCACTTCTCCTATTTGTGCACTACTTTGTAGTCAGTCATCTTTAATTATGCTAGGAAGGAAGAGAGCTAATAAGCATAAGGAGTTTGCCACCTACCATTAACATTTTAAACCACTGTAGTTGCTATACCCAAGCAGCACAAATAGCATCTGAGGAAAAAATGCTATTGGTCAGAGAAAGTAAAACCACAAGCTTGCTTGTTTTGAGGATTCTGACTGTGTAAAATGAAAAAGTAAAACTATCAATAGCTGTTAAATAGTCTCAAGTAGAGGAGATTCATTTTTGACACAAGAGAGGCAGAAGAGAATGCTCGGCCAGGAACTCGCTCCCATTTGGACAATAAAAGTTCTACTGAAGTGGTTTGGTTCATTTTGGTCCTACACTGAGGCATGTAAAGCCATTTCCAGAGCACTCAGGATTTAGAAGTGAAGAGCCCTGAATTTCACCTGCCACCTAAAGGAAGGCAACAGTGTAAAGCACACTCAGCATGAAACCACATTAAGAAAAAGTCTCCCTCTTCAACCCTCACCCCTACCCTAGCTTTTATTCCATTCTAACTTTCCCAGATTTGTCAAACCATTTTTAGTATGGAACATATGGTTCACGCTATACAGACATTTCCAGAACGACAGTCCATTCAAACAGTGGAATTTTAAATCCTTATTTCTTGGATTAAAGAAAAAATAATGACCATCTTAGTTGAGGTAGGGTGTTCAGTAATTTTAACTTAAGGCATTTTTACAAACTAAATTAAAAAAATCAAAATGTATGCAAAAAGATCAGTCATAGATTTGGACAACAAACAAGCAAACAAACCCCACAAAACCCAAACTGTTGTCATTTGGAGAATACCATGCGTCATTAAGGACCTGTAAGATCCTGAGTTGACAGCCAGAATCTAATCGGTCTGTTTTGACCCAGTTGGGAGTGGGAGCACCGCATCTGTGGCCATCTGTGAGCGTACACCTAACTCAGTTTCAGGAATTGAAGAGTCATACATGCAAATAAAACATCAGAAAGTATTAACTACATTCATAATTTCACTACATTTTTTCATTGATGTGTGACTACATGCAAAACTTAAAAGAGAGTCACGAAGTTACCCCAAAACTGAACCTGAGCAAATGGCGAGGCTCGAACTTGAATTTACGAGTATCATGAAAAGACAGAGCAAATAAACACAATGCAGATTAAAAAGCAAGATTTTAATAGACTCAGAAGCGGCAAACAAGGTTGCCTGGAACAGACGCGTGGAAAGAAAGAAAAAAAAAAGGCAAAAAAAGAAATAAGGCAGATCCTTTTTGAAGAAAAAATAATCTAGCAGAGTGCTGATCGCTTCAGTGTGAAGAAAGGATATAGATATTTTAAGTTTCAGCCATCTTCGGTAGAAGTTAATTCCTTACTGATTTCAAATAGAAGAGGTAAATATCAGACAGTGGAAACTGTCCAAGCATTAAAAATCAGCAAAGGCAGTGCCAGAAAATGGCCAGATAAACTGATGTGAGACAAAGGATAGAAATAACTTCTACAATTCCAAATACGAGGAGCACCAAAGAGCAATACTGGTTGGTGGGCAGCTTAAAGGCGAGGTACTGACATACTGCGCCACGACTTCTGAAGTGTTTACTGCTTTATTGACCATTGCTACCAAGAAGGTCAATTGTAATTAGCTGGAGTCCACAACTGAAAACTACAAACTAAAGGGGTCAGTATCAGGAGGGAACGAGGAGAGAAAAGGTCACAGAAAATACTTAGGTCAAATAATTTGAAATGGGCTATGCCAGTTGGCATTGGTATTAAACTTGCCTTCGGGAAATGGATGAGTATTTCAGTTGATACTGATTGAAAGCCATTAATATTAGAATTATTTCTGAAGACATGATGGATGGATATGGGTACAAAAGCTTTTGAAAGAGCAAAAATAATGCCTGTCTTTAAAAGGAGGAGAAAGAAATTGCAGACTGGCCACTCTAAATTTCTTTCACAGTTAAAGTCACCTCAAAGAAAAACAGGAAAAGAACAAATATGAACACGGATTCTTTAAGGTCTAATGAAGTAAGACGCATTGTGATGCGGGAAATAACTGATGTCATATTGCACAGTTTTAGGAAGACTTCTGGCACCATCTCAAGTCTGCCTCTGGTCCGATCAAGGAACATGATCTAAACAGTACTTCTACAAAGTAAGTAATGGTAGAAAAAGAATTACAGTGCAGCTATCACTGATCCACTGTATACAAGGTAGAAGGCACAAGTTCTTGTTCAACACTGAATACATTACTATTCCTTATTTTCACCATTAAACTGATGACAGAAGAAATACACTCCCACAAAGTATGCATACAGGTCTAAGGTGGGCAGCTCTGCTGGCACACTGGGGGACACAATTAGAGTCTGAAAAGGTCTTCGAGGAAATAGTCTGAAAAAGATTAGCTGTGATGCAAGGATATTTCCTTCTCAGAAATAATAAACTGCAGAAATGTAGGTTGAGAGTCAATGTAACAGCTCTGTGCTAACGGATCCACATCAGAAGCTAAAACTGAATCTACAAAGCTGTTGCATATAAAAGCAAGTCTTCATACTGGAGGCCTTACAGACAGAATAAAGCATGCCCTGGATGCCACCTGAAATGATCATTTTGCTGCACTTGCTTTCGATGAGACCCAAAATGGATTTCTGTTGAGTTGTGGATATTACCTGCAGGCTGAAATTCAGGTGAAGAATTTGAAAGAGCAGCAGTCTCAAAAGCAGTATACGAGTAAAGACTGAAATAGTGGAGATTTTTCTAGAAAAGCTTTTTCTTGAAAAACATCATTCTAACAGAATAGAAATGTGCACTCATGTAAGAGAAATGGAAATTTGTGTTAGACTTGATAAAAGCTTTGCAGAGGTAAATGTAGATATGAAGAAAAACAGACAATCCCTGTTCAGCTTTAGAAACTAGTCAGAAAAATGTCTGCTGGAAACAGTTTAGATATAATGGATTTTACATTTAGGAGAAATTTAACATTCTTCCAAATTTCTTTCCACTTGTTCCCTTACCTTAAAATAACAAGGCACAAAAGTAACTGAAAATATAAATACATCAAATTTTGTTACAACTTTTAAGCATGTCAAAATGTAAAGTATCTTTTCCTCTAACTTTATAAAACGAGAACACTCTCTGAGGTAAATAGGATCAGTTATGCCCCATCCTGTCCTCCTTTCAGGGTCACTTGTCCTCAAAGGGGTAAATGACAACAATATCATCTGACAACACCTCATCTTAAATCTCTAGGAGTCATCAACCAAACAGGAAACCTCACTACAATCACCTCCAGATGCAAGAAATGAGAATGCTAACATACAGGACAACAGCATTTCATCCAAAAACCCCCACAAAACAAACAAGAACAAACAGCACCAAAACCCACACTAAATTACAGTAATCTGTGTAAATAGCCCGAAGAATGTTTTCAACACAGGAAGATGCAATACTCAGACATTCAAACGTTCTTAATGCTTCTTTGATTGAATCAAATGAAACTCTTCTCCCCCTGGATATCCTCTGGTCACATTAGCCCTAAGCCAACAGTACAGTCACACGGTATTCGTTACAGGGCTTCCATGGTGCAGGCTAACGCAACTGATTTCCACATTCTGAAAACTCTGGTTTCAATTACCATGACAACAAGAACACATAATGATATACATGCACTGAAAGCAAAACTGGACAAGTAGAAAGCATCCAGAGCACTGTGTGTGTGTGCATGCATGATTAAAAAAAAAAAAAAAAAAAAAGGAAAAAGAGTGGAATATATTTCTTTTAATGTTGTATTTTCACAGAAGACCTTAACAGATAGCAGTAAAAATTAAATGAATATGAATTAAGTGAACACGACTAAAACTATATGATTACCCCACACTTTATTTTATTGCATTTGCCAGCTACTTTCCAGTCATTGGAATCAGAAGTTTACAAAATTGTGCCCAAATTAAAGATTTATTTTTAAGAAACATCTGAAAAAAACCCACTCCTCATTTTTGTGGAATATCACAACCTCATCAACTTTATGGCCAATAATATACGTCAACACAGTTGTGAAGGATTGTAACCAGTCTCCATGCCCATTCCTTGCTACTTTTGTTTGGTATCAACAAATACTTCAGTTACTGTCAGCTAGCAAAGGCTGTGGTGGCTTCTGAGGTTAAGAGGAGACATCTTTAGGACAGGACAAGACTGAGGTCACCAAACTCATTTAACTAGGACACTGAAGTTGGTAGCTAAGCCAGTTATTAGTTTCAACTACTGAGCAAGGAGCAAAAGTCTATTACCATCCTTCTGAGCAATCAGTCCAATTCATCAAATTATACCCACGCAATTTCCCCTCTCTGACATCTAATTTCTTGGATGGAGAAAAATTTACTTTGCTGTAAAATACTAAAATGAAATGGAATTATGACTTCTGGACTACAGAACCAGACACTGACCAGTTTTTCTAGAGAGAATATCCATCTTTTCCCAGGACACAGAACCATTCAGTACTGCAAGCTCTGGCCTTGCCAGCACATGGGATTCGGCCAGTCAGGATCAGGGCAACAGAAGCTTGTCAGTAAGCTGTACTGGTCACCTGTGTTTGGTAGAAGCTTTGATATTCCTGCTTTCCCAGCCTGGTGTATTAAAGGAGCTTGGGCAGATTACAAACTAAAACCAGAAATAGCACTTACCAAGCTGATTTCAAAGGACAGCCCTTATATTATTGAACTGATAAGTTGATCCACATGCCTTACTTTTAAAATGAATAGAATGAATGTCTTTGAATGTCCTTCAGAACGTGATACAGAAAAGGAAATTTCACACAGGTATGAAAACATTAAACACACACCCACAGGGGAAAAAGGAAAAAAAAAGCAAGAATGTGAGTTCATTTAAATGAATTATAGTACTCTCCCTACTGGGGACAAGGTTTTGTCTGAGATTTTATTTTTTGAGATTCAGAGTGCTAAAAGAGAGAAGTTATTTCTGACTGTAACGACTAAAAATAGGATTAATCCAGTCCTGCCATGACTAAACAAGAGAAAAGACTAGCACTTCTCTGACAGCGCATCTGTGACTCTGCACATCCTTAGGCTCTATGTAATCCACAGCAAGACACAACAGCTCTCAACACCCCAGAAGGAAATTCTGTGTCATGATTTTTCACACTGAAACCAACAGCTCAAGGTAAGGAGGTCTCAACACAGTCCCTGAGCAATGAGAAAGTCAGTGCTGCAGACACTGGGGAACAAACTATATTTTCTCATGCAGTAGTCAGGAAATGAGTTATGTCTGTCCTATTTTCACTATACCAACTGTAGCAACACACTGTACTCACCAAATTTGGCAGATAGGCACACGTAATCAGGCAAAAGATTCAAACCACAGATTAAGTTATTGAAAGATATTGAAAAGCAAAACAAAGGATTGGGAAAAGTTTTGAGCTATTAGGCGGCCAGCAGCTTTTTGAAGAAAGAATAATGTTCAACTATCTTAAAACAAACAAATTAGCACCCTGAGAACTGCAATATTGTTCACTCCTTATGTTAAAGTCCAATCTAAAGGTAGGTCCACAAAAATAAATACAAATTTTCGGTCTTAAGTAAACTGTTTCTCCCATGGATAAAGCTGAGCTCATTAGCATTCATTTCTAATATAACCCATTTTTAGTCTTCTTTGCTTGTTTCTGTAGGATAGTTAACATCAAGATATAAAAATGAAAGCTCAGTTTAAGAAAATAATAATACTAAATCTATAGAGTATCTGGCTTGTGAACTCCATTGAGAATAAGCTCTTAGATTACCCTAACAAAGACCAATTAATAAAATTATAGTTGTTGAAAAAACAGTATTACAGGAGGCTACCCTTAGCATCTTCAAGCTTCTGAAACAAGTAACTAAATTTAGTTTCTGTGTATAAAGTTCTGCAAGTAAAGAGCAAATAAGGGAATACAGCTGTAGGCACAGCACACTCCTCTTTACACATAAATTAATCTATATTAGCTTTATGTAAATACACAAGGATATTTAAAATCTAATATATAATATATTAATAATGCATTATAATACATAATATAAAGATTTTTTAAAATCTAACTTCTGCATTCAATCTAGGAATTTGAACTGGACAAACCAGAACTCACAGCATTGCTTTCAACTCCACACAGCAACCTGCAACACAAGCAGGTTGCCTTTAGCAGCTGCCTCCGCATCTTTGTAGTGTACCAAAAGCTGTAGCCCCAAGGTTCAGTTCTGCAATGCATCTTACATGAAAGAGCTTTTTCCCATTCCACTGCCACAGGTCTTTTCCCATGTTGTTCAATACAAATACTTTCTCAGCTGACTTTGGCCACAGAGTCTGAGAAGGAAGCAGACTAAAGAGCTCCTTTTTGCTTGTCTTCTTTCAATTTTTGTTGTTTTTTTTTCTCCATCATATATGTGTTTGCCTTTATGTTCCTAAATTAAGAAGTCTGCAATGGAAGTTCAGTCCTCAGCAATCCTCTGAATCTTGGGCAATGTATAAAAAGTAAAAATTAAAGTACTAACATATATTAGGATGATGTTATTTCTAGCAGAGCTCCAGTCAACATCAGTTCAAGTCTAATTTCTCCTTCAAGACCATGTAATAATGTACCATGGAAGAACTTCATTATAATAATGAATTCAAAGGCTTTTACTGTTTTATAAGCAGTGACGAAAACAAGTTTGATGTGAGACAAAACAATGAGTTCAACCAGCTCCCTGATTAACAGAGCCCCGTTTCTGTTCTTCAGGCATCTGAGCGAAGTTCTGCCCTTACCCAACGGGCCGTAAAGTTTCAGCTGCTTCTGTTTCTGCTTTTTTTATGACTAAGCTTCTGATCTCCAGAAGCTTCCTTCATCGCAAAAGAAACATCGAGGTGTTCTCCTTGCACACTGAATTCATGGTCAACAACTGCCAAGTAACCTGATGAAACTCACTCTGTTTTATTTAAAAGTACTTACAGTAAAACTTTTGCAAAGGAAGAAATTGCATGCATAGGTATAATTTACGGTTGGATGTTTCTAACTACAGCACAGAGAAAGTAAGTCCTTCAGAGACATGCCGAGCACCTTCTTCTCATTTTCCCCTCCATGCCTCCCTCAGCCCATGGGACACTTACTTTATTCCACACATTTTCTCTCCTTCACATCCACAGCTTCAAGTTAGGGATTAGCTTGGGAAAACTCTCCACCTTAAAATTAGTTAACTAGAAATTGGGGCTAACTTTACTAGGCATCGGTGGAAAGGAGCAGCCAGTGTGAGGTGAGGCCCCCTCAGCCCCAGACGCTCACAAAATGGCCGCCCCACAGGGGTGAGGGGCTGAGGGGCCTGGAGGCACCTCTGGGAAAACAGAAAGAAAACGCTGCATGGTTGTGAAAAGTGAGAGAAGGCACGTGAGAAACAGCCCTGCCGGTGCCCAGGTCAAAAAGGAAGAGGACGAGGCTCTGGAGAAGAGTAACAGGTAGGGATTGAGGCTGCTTAAAAGCAGTTCTGAGGTACCTGTGTTGCAAAACGTACCTCACACACCCAAGATAGGAAAGATGAGAATGTTTCTCTAGCGGTTACTGAAATGCAAAATCCGTTATTTTCTGCCATCCTTACAAAGCACAGTCCCTGAATGGTTCACAGTAAGTTAAAGCAGGTCACGAAGAGATGGTGGGACTGTGTGACAGAGCAGAACGCATCAGAGCACTGTACCACTCTGTGTTGTACAAATGTTATCTGGGACAATTAATGCTATTTTAACAAAAATGAGTTATAACTGGGATTATAAAATTGACATAGTAAATTGCCTCATTGTTTTTGTTATAAACTGTGGAAAGATATAACCTCAAAGCATGCTCTTTATCGTACACCTTAGACACACCGCTTTGGAGATGCACCAAAAAAAAATAAAATCCAATAAATAGGAAAAATATTCAATTATTTTGCTTGTAGGCACATGGGAGGTTTTAGTAGCTCATACAGATGTTATAAAGAATTTAAGAAAATGCAGGTGTACTTACACAGCATAAGACCACTGACACAGAGCAGCTCAGCCCTGGGCCCTTCTCTCACTTCTCTTTATGAATCATTTCTTACTTTACAGAACATACACACAGATTCACAAAATTATTTTAGGTGCACAGCCCCTCAGTCATCATCTCTGTGACCTTGTGATCTCAAAACAGCATTGTAAACCAGGAGTTTAAGCTTCCAAAATGCAAAGAAAATGAGAGAAAAGACTTTTTATCTATATATGCTTCTAAAAACAAAATATATTTTTTGGTACTTGCATGAAGGTATGAACATGGCCTGTATGCTGTTGTCTAGTTCATCGTATCACTAAAAATAAATGAGCAGAAGTTCTTCCTTCTGAATATAGAAGCAGTTTGCCATATGCACTTTATAACAGCCCCCTCATTACAGAGAACCTTTTCACCATATGATTGTATATACTAGAACAATTAAATTCAGAATTCTCAGGATTTTCTTTAAATGAGCTGAATGGCTGCGAAAGGTGCTGGACTGACAGCTCTGATAAGTGAGGTCCTCTTTCATCTGCATTAATACAGTACAGAGAATAGCAATGCAACTTTTGTTCACACTCTCCTGGGTATGTAATTTATCCTTGACCTTGAGAAGTATCCGTTTAATCATTAGCCTCTCTGAGGTGATAACAAGAAAGGCAACCATAGTAGTACAAGGCACCTGTTCATTAGGAAGTAGACTGAGAAAGAGCATCAGCTCTTCTCAGCACAGAGCACCACACATCAAGAACTCTTCTACATGCGGTTGATCCTCCTTTCTGCAAGTAACACTGGTGTTCTCGGTAATGTATTTTTAAACAGTGGCAGGCTCATATTCCCTTTGGCTGAAAGGACGGAAATTAAAACCTTTTGAAAGGTAGGGCAAGTAAGAGACCTAGGGCAAGAAATATCTGACCATTTAAGCACCTTTTACATTCACACTGTCTGCAATAAATGGCAGTGAGCTATGTAGTTCTCCCCAGATGCATATTCTTGCTATTTATGAGACTGAAAAAGGTATGTTTGTGCTCACCTCTTCAGAGTATCAGTGCATATGGTACTCTTTCAGTGTTTGATACAATATTTACGAAAAAAGATTCTCAACCAGAGTCACCTGTGTTCTGCTGCACAACTGAAAAACAGCCAAACTAACTTGCTACAGAAAAAGAAAAAAGCTGAAACAGGTATGAGCAAGTTGCATGCAAATCTTTTTAACAGATTACTCTGTTGTTCAACAACAATGCACAATTTTCATCTTAGATAAACAATTCCAATATTAAGGACAACAGAATCTACATATACTATAAATGGATGTTTAACACGACATAATGACAAAGATCCAGTCTTAAAATTCTCATCTGATGGCGATTGTCCTACAGGGAGTAAGCATTAAATATTTCTGTGCATCTTCAACATTTTTACCAAGAGATGAAGAGGCAAAACACTTTCATGCATTAGTGATGAAAATACAAGAAAAAAAGAGAGGAAAAAAAAAAAAAAAAAGATAAAAGGAGGCAGAAAAATGAAGTTAAATTTAAAAGATATGTATAATCTGAGAGATATTAACATGGTGTCCCTACACCACATTAAAACATTCATTTAACAAAGATATTTTGAAGTGAAAGCTTGTATAATTTGAATGTGCACGGACACAACAGAAGTAAAGGTTTTCTGGGTACCATCTTATAATTGTAAGTAAAATTCATACTTTGCAAAACAAAGAGCAGGCAATGCTTGCTCTGGCAATCTTAATGGGATTTTTATTCCAGTGATTGATATTCGGTGCCTCCTGCAAATTACCAGTGTTGGAATTTCCCTTTTTGAAAGCATGTATTTGATATCTGGACTGCTTTTTTTTTTTCCCCCTCCTTCCTCTCATTTATGTGTGTGGTTTTCCTTTTAACCCTCACCCCTTTTAATTTAAATAAAACTCTAGAAGGAAAAAAAAAAAAGAAACAGAAGATCAGAGGATGCGAAGATGCCTTTCTGGGAACTAGCAAGCAGTCTCAACAGTAAAAGAAGCCAAGTGATCTTTCAAGTGGGCTATTACTGTAGTTGTGGGAGCAGAATAATGAAACTGAACAGAATAATTGGCCTAAATATCTGGTTAGAGGGCTGGTACAGAGAAAAGAGCATGAAAGGCTCTACTAAAGCCACAGAAAGGTGGGTGTTTCTGCAATCAGCACAGAAAAAAAAAAGAAAAAAAAAAGCACTGTAGAAGTCTGTAAACTAAAGAAGAGGGGGAGGGGAATCACTGGAAAGAAATCCAAGCAGAGAGGGGAAAAAAAAACACCACTTTCAAATCTGGAACTCTGAAGGAAAAGAAAGCACTTGATGGTATTTTGCTGACATTCCCGGGATGGCAGTTAGGAAACAGCAGTTGGTAATGCAGGATCAGAAGTTACACACAGTAGGAGATGCATGGGTGGCTCCTGAGATACATGTGGGAGCACATCACTTTTAAAATAGGGACAAAGATACAAATTGGCTGAATAGTCTTGTAAAATCAGATATTCCTGAAGACTTCAGCTATCACTGCAATGAGAAAATAAACAACCATCTAAACTGGTCATTTCCACCAGATGAAGACTTAACAAATAGGTTCTACACAGGGCAGCAGGGAGATCAGCTGTCAGGAATACACACATTCAAATCAATACTTCGTTACATTAGAAAAAGCCTGAAGATTTAAGAACCAGTTTAACCATGCTATCTCTATCAAGGAAAAATTAAACTACAAATATTTTCCAGCCTTACTATGTACTTCTCAAATTAACTCTATAAGTTATCTATAAACAAGTCCAAAAAGAAACGCATTCTCTCTGAAGTTCTGATGACAGAAACACACACAATGCACTTGATATTCTTATGGCTAATGGATTATGATTATAATAACAGTAGCAGTAGATGATAATTACAATGACAACAACAAACTCTCAAGGAACTATAGCAAGGCATTTTCTGTGCAATATTCCAAATTTTAAGTGATATAGCAGAAAATAAGTTGCTTCTCATTGACTGCATTATATCAGAGCTCCTTAAGTAACACACAAATAAAGATTCCCAGTCTTAATAAATGCAAGGAGGATGAGAGTGCTAAGGATCTCAGTACAGATAGGAGTTCCTCACCCTTCCCCCAAAAAAGAAAACAAACAACTACTGTAAGATTTTCTAACGAAATGTGAAACCTTCAGTGAAAGTGAAACCTTCAATAACCACTCACTTAAACTTCAAAATGTCCAGATAGTCCTTTGAATACTAATCCATCTGCTAACAGCTGAATCAAGCTAGCTGCTGGAAACTGATTAACAAATAGAATTGTGTTAATATCACCAATATACTGAGAAAGAACAGTATGTCTAAGTAAAGGTGCAAAATATATTCCAAGACATATTAGTAGTTATTTTTTTCAATCTTTCCAATAGATGTTCTTCCTATTAAAAACTTGCACCACTAATAGATGATCACAGCTACAACAGTACTAGTAGTATATGCGAGTGACCAAGCAACCTTCTCTTTAAACAGTGAAAAATAAGCACTCAACACAAAGTACAAACCTTCTTTTCAAATGTATGCTATAAAACAAACAAATTCTGTTCTGCAGACATTTAAAATCTCTCCTCACAGCTCTTGTTTTTGATCAGCTAACTGCAGAATGCATCAGATAATTGCATCCAAGCTAAGATCAGAGTGGCCTTAGGGCTCCTAGTATCTCAGTCAACTCACTTCGGATATGAAAATGGTTCCAATGGAAAATGAAAGAAAAATTCATCTAAGAACATTTTTGCTTTTCATCACCTTTGTGTCACCATGAATGGAAGGCAGAACTGTAGGTAGAGATCTTTAGTGGCAGCTATGCAACATCATTTTTGTCTCTTAACCGTAGCTTCAGTAATAATTACGCTGTTAATTTTCTCAGAGATATGTCTCCTATTAAGCAACTCATTTATTTAAGAACAATAAGAAACAACAGAAATAGCATTTAGCTCGCTCGCTCTATGATCTTTTGGTTTCACATGAGTCACTTCTACTGCACGTTAGAAAGATCACACAGAAAGGGCAAGACCACTTGAACACACCGCTACTGTCTTGATGATTTTAGCTTTCAAATGAACACACTTAGAATCACAGAACCACCAAGGCTGGGAAAGACCTCCAAGATCATCTTGTCCAACTATCGACCTACCACCAGTACTTCCCCACTAAACCGTGTCCCCAGGTACAACATCTAGGCGTTTCTTGAACATCTCCAGAGATGGTGACTCAGGCACTTCCAATGATCGTGCCCTTTTCCAACATAGCTAATTAATAACCCACTTAATTAAAAATTAAGGTAAAAGTGCAGTATAAAATAGTTATAAGAAGTAACAAAAATAATTTATAGGAATATATTCGGAATTCTGAGTAATGGGTCTTACTGTTTGTTGTTCAAATTTAAAACCATCTTAAAAATGATGAACTCCCAGAAAATTAAAACCTGGTGGAATTAGGATGGCACATTAGTAGGACAGCAGATAAATGGATTTAATCTAAAAATTTCCAGTTTACCTCAATGCACATGGAAGTTCAACTCTGTAGAAGGGTGACAGGATCTGCTTAAACTGATATTTCTACAGAGCTCTTCTACAGCCTTCATTCTCTTTCTAACCAAACAAAGCTCTACTGAAATTCCAAGCATGCATAAATCAGGCATTTTTACAGAGATCTTTCCCATATGAGGTTACAGTTTCATTCTAAGCATTTAAGGCGAGGAGGGACCAGTAAGATCATCTAGTCTAACCTCCTGCATTATGAAGTCGGCAGCTTCAACAGTGCTGCTGGTTAAAATATAGCATATGTATTGCTGCTGAGCTTACAAATGAAAAGAGACAAGACCAAGATGTGTAGTGATAGAAAAGATTCTAGTATTCATTAATATTTCTTTATACTTATGCAGAGACATGGGAAATCACAGGCTGAGAGTGGTAGGACATTAATTCTTATTTGGGAATTTATCAGCTTATATAAGAACAGCGCTGGAGAGGAGCTTCCAGAAAAACACAAGACTGTTTTTCAAACATTTCAAACACAAAAATATGACATGTCATATAACATTGCAGAACAGGATATTGTAAATTCACCCAAATGAAAGAACTGAGTGACTTTTCAGTAGCAGGTATCAAACATAAACAGGACAATGACTGATCTTTATATACATATATATATATATATTTTTTTTTTTTTTTTGGAGGGGTAGGGGAGAGGGGAAGGGAAATCCTAAGAGATTAGAAAGTTTCTGCTGACTTGGAAGTTTTAAAGATGAATGTGTTGACTCATTACTAGATATATATAAAAATATATATATACAAAAAAAACAACAACCCACCAACCCAGCACATTAGGAATGGTTATGCAATTGTTTTGTAGTATCTGTCCTAGGAGAACAATTTATTATATTTCAAGCCCAGATATTTTCACTGTTAGCATTAGAGATGCACATATATGCATCAGTCACTCAAAATCAGTTTCAATAAAAACTACCGCTTCATCTCAAGCAGTTTTCTTAACATTCAGATTAAAAATTAGAACATCTCAGCTAACTTACTGCAATATGCTAAGCTGGGATATAAATAAGGTACTCAAATACATTTAAACATTACTAGGCTTCTACACAGCTCAGGCCATGCACAGGCATGCATCAATCATCAATTCTGACCCACCACCACAAAGCACTTTTATGAAAATCATCCTTGAAAACGAAGAGGAAGAACTTCCTCAACTGACTGTTCTGCAGGGTTAACTTAGCTTCGTATCTGTTAGCGCCAAAGTCCCAAAACTCCTGCACTGTCCCAGCAGATCACGTAGGAAGTTGCTCTGAAGAGCCATAAGCCAAACCTGTCTGTTGGCAAAGCCCATCAGTTACTATTAGCATGCAGAGACTTGTACCAAATTCCCTGCTTATCTTAACATACCTTTTCCCCAAACCAAGTAAACTCCTTATGGGTTGCACTTCACATTTTTTACATCATAAAGTGGAATTTCAAAACTGCCTTTTTTTAAAATATACATTGAACATTTTTTAAAAACAAAACCATATATTTCCCATAATATTACCTCTTCTGAATATACACGATCATCCAGAAATCGGTAGTCTCTGCATAAACACCTTATGTAGCTCTGCACCTCTCTCGAGCCCTTTTGACCTTACGGTACAGTTTTTGCAATGAACAATTTCAGTGGCTTCTATTCATTTTTAACTGAGACTCAAGAGTAATGCTTTCACATAACACAGTTTTTCTTTTCAAAGCTAGCTATGGGGAACATTAATCCATATCCCACCTAAGCTTCTCTCTCTCGAGTGCCAAATTTCATGGCTTTGGCAGTCTTGCATGCACAGGAGCATATTAGCTCAGCATTTAATTTTATGTGCCTAAATGCCTAAATACATATAGGTATATATTTTGTCATTTGTTTCTATAATGCAGACTGTGATTTCACGAGATGAAGGAAAAAAATTCTTTCTGCTGACTTTGTGAGGCACTGGAGATCCAATCTAATGGTAGGACATTGAAGTGACGTTGAAATAAAATTGGCTGCTTGTCTGTGTTTTGCATGTTACTAAATATTGCATCTGTGTACACCACCCAAAGGACTCAAAACTTCTTTTTAAGCCAGAGATGAAGTACAAGATCTTACAACTTCTTTTGCTTTTGAAGCTTCCCCACTACAATAAGACTGAGAATGAGGATAGTTAGTGTTCAAACTCTTAAATCTAGTGAATAAGCACCATCATCTCCCATCCCACTAAGCACATAATGGGAGGAAACCCTTTTCAAGACAAGGAGGTAACTAACTCTGTTTAAAAAAAACATCATCACCACCAATATTCCCTAATTAAAGATGATCCCATAATCCCTAATTAAAGATGAATAACTGCGGAATGAATACATATATCAACAGGTCACTCCAAAAATAATGCCTCTTATTTATTTCCATTGAAACTACAATGAATACGAAGGGCACAATAATGCTATCTGATAAAGTAAATGCTCAGCTTATAAAACACTTTTTCAGCTCAGTCACCACCACTAGTTGTGCATTTTCACCAGCAACTAATGCCATGCTCATAAAAAAATCTGCAACAGTAGAAGTGACCCACTGTCTCACAGCTGATGTGATGGCAGCCAGTGCTAAGAAAACATCACCCACACAGTCCATCTTCTGTCAGCCTGAACAGATGGAAATCAGAAATTGCCAAATCTGAATTATATGGTTGGACTGTCCTACCCACTCCCCAAGACTGGCAGCGTGCTCCACATTCTTCCAACTGACATGAGGCCGGGAATTATTATTTTGCAAGAGAAAGGCTGTATTCTTCTCTGACCCGACTGGAAGGTCCAGCCTTCAGCTCAGTCAGCGTTGTGATGTAGTGGCCTGAGTTTATGGTTTGTCCAGGTTCAGAGAATCCACAAGGATCACCCATTTTCTATCCCACAAGCCAGTGCACATCTCTTTACCTACTGCAAATTGAACTTTTTCTTCAGTGGGGAATTCACGTGTTGCCACTCCATGGACTACCATTTTGTCTCCAGCTCATGGTGGTAACACCACATTTCATCACTGGTAATGATGCAATCCAGGAAACAGACACCTACAGCCCCATGTTGGCTCAATAGGTCCTGAGTGTGACTGCTGCGTACGGCCGTTTGGAATGTGGCTTGTCTTTCACATCACTGTTGCCAGTACTGAAACGCACCACTCATCACCTCAGTGTGCTCACATACACTGTTTGGTCTGCATAAACACTCAGAAAGTGTTAAGGAACATCAATGGGTGAGGTTTTTTCCACGCGGAGGAATCAATGACACACCTTTGCTTCATACACACTTTCATGTCAGGTACCATTTTGTCAGACTTCCCCTCTGCTGTCAACTGTACAACAACATGTAATGGAATATTCTTGAGAAGGTTCAACATCTACTGCCGTAACACCAGCATCCACCTCTGAAGAACAGTAAAATAGGAGGCACTACTTTCAGAGCAGACTTCACAGCCTTCCCCAGGAAAGTCCCGGAGGTGCTTTACTTTCCCTGTTAGGGTTTTGGATTCCACTCACCAAACATTGCTTTATCACGGTCTAGGGACTTTTTTTATATTCTTTTTCATCCTTTTCTCATTAGAAAACAGCAGGTCAGGAATTTCTTCAATCAAAATCGTTCTGTATTTCTAGCAACGCAGAGAACCGTGCAAATACTGTGAGTTGTTACTTAGCCTGCTAACACACACAGCTGATAACAGAACAAAAAACGAAGCTGGGAACTGACAAACTACTTTTTTTTTGTTTTTTCTCCAGTGCCAAGTAATGCATCAAGGCAGACCAAGATGCCAGGGGAGACGCAGTTCCTCAAGCCCTGAAATTTTGCCATGCACGTTTTGCACATCCAAACTTAAAACCATGTTCTACCAGATCAGTGTTCTCCATTCCAAGCACAATCACTTGTCTTATTTTTTTATACTCTACTTAGACATGCTGCATGCAGTTACAGCTCTATAAGACACTGCAGTCTACAGCAGTTAATAATACTTCAACTATCTACAAAAACAATATTATCAAACATGTCAAAGTTTAAAATGTATTTATGTTTCCCAAATCAACAGCAACCGAAAACAATTCAAAAATGAACACAACTGTTTTGCTAGCGTCATCTAGAAATTTCAATAATTATTAGTCCTGTACAAAATGTTACAGACCACCTTTTATCCATTTGCCCATCCCCCCTTTTGTGCTCTAGAATTCAGACTGGTGAGAGTTAACAGTAAAAACTATCTGTACTTTTTCTCTTGCCACAATACAGATATTCCATTAGATCTCTTCATGAGCTGCAGAAACAAAGCAAACTCCTTCCCATGCTGTGCACTAGCATGCATTTTCACCATCACAAGCAAATGTGTGTTTGATAACTTAAAGCCTCGGTTGTAGAGTCAGAGAATGATATTTCTAAGTAAGTCCCACTTGATGGTTGTTTTGATCCTGGCTGGTTACAGTAAAATATAATCTGAAATAGAGGTTTAGAACCGTGGCATATTTTTAACTTCCTGACATATGCAGCATAGGCTGCTATAGAGGATTTTTGCTCTTGCTGAAGTGATGAGCAGACAAGGCAATGCTAATGCTACTCCATGCTTTGCTCAGTGGGAGGTAATGCAAAATCATCGCAATAGCAAATATTATATTAACAGCCTGTCAGCAGAGCTCCTTTCCCATCCCCCCAAAACCTCAGTTTCAGGGTTGCAAAGTGGCAACACACAGGACAGACTACATCTTTCTTCAAGCAAAAAGAATAAAGAGAAATCATGTGTTAAGGGATCACTAGGAGAAGAGAATTTGCTAATCATGTACCGGGCTGATGACGAATAACCAGCATCTATATTCAGCACAGTAGAGCATCTGTGACCAGGGATCTCGCCTGCTATATCTGCACAGCACTGCATTCAGTTCTCAGTTGTACCAATGGCACTGAGTCCTCTGAATGAGGTGATGTTTGTCCAGCCCATAGTGAAGGTACCAACACTGATGCTGCACTTCCTAAGAATGGACATACTTAACATCAAACACAAAGACAATTAAAAGTACCCTGTACTTAAAAACGTACCAAAAATGAAAAATAAACTTCCCTGATCATAATAGCCACAATTTTAAAGTGTCTGTTTCTTTGGTAAAATATTGCTACAAAAGATACGCACTGTCTAATTACTCAAAAACATAAGAATGAAGTATTAATATTTTGCAATATGAATTGTTGCATTAATAAATTATCTAAGTACAGAAATTTAATTACCCATGGTACTGTTAAAGATTTTTAATTGGTGATATTTCTTCATTTTTAGACAAAAATATATCTATAGCATTAAGTGGGGAAATCCTTAACATAGATTTTCTTAGACTCTAAAGCTTGTGTCACAGAAAAACAGTGAACAAATTAGAAGTAAATGCTGTGAAGCACACATTGCTCCAGAGCTCTCAGCAAAGTCACATCTTTATACATGTTGGTGGTGGACGGCAGCCCACGAAGAGGAAATCTCAAGCTCCAACTTTACTGGACATCACTAATATGATATTGCAGGTTGTGTAACACCAGTTGCACGGCAAACCAATCCCTTTGAGTAACGTGTGAGCAGATTCTCTTTTCACTGACAACGAATGCTGGCATGCCATATATAATGCATTCTCCCCCAGAAGAGAAGACAATGCAGAGCCACAAGAGTTTGAGTGCAAAAATGTTCAAAATACTTTTTCTGTGCATCTCGTTTACAGAAACTAAGGCATAAAAGTAGGCTCGCTGACGGCTGTGAATATTTGGTATTGTACTGGACATATACAACATGTATATGCCCACTTATGCACAGGAAAATGAGAAAAACACACCTGCAGATAACAGTCTCTAAACCCAGCTAACCTAGCAGATTTAGTACAGTTTGTATCACATATGGTTTCCAGGTACTTTCTTTCACAAGTTCTATTAGCACATCTGTCAGGTAGCCTACCTGCAGCTGAAGCCGCTTGTGCCTTCCCTGCAGTTGGTACTTTAAATCAAGATAATCTTCATTAGCAAAACAATTTGGGTGTGGAAAACAAAACAAAACAAACAAACAAACAAAAAAAAGCTGTCAGCACACTTTTATGCTCTCACTGCATTTATAGTAAATAGGAATAAAAAACCCCACATCACCTCAAGAAACAGTAGAATATCATTATGTAATTCCAGTCAGAAGAGAAAACAGATCATTACTGTTGTTTAACCTAATGCATTTCTGCCTTCATCAATCAAAAAA